>NC_035173.2:210269-1410269 GCF_001659605.2 Manihot esculenta
GGGGTTTTAGAACCGGAAGACTGTGCCACTGTCTGCTTAACTGTCCCCTGAATGATGGCACTGGCCTCCATTTTCCTAGCCATATCTACTATGGCATGGAAGCTCTCCCTGTCCACGGATTGAATCAAGGAGGAATACCTGGAATGAAGTTTCATGACATACCTCCTTGACTTCTTCGAATCTGTATCCAGACTCTGCCCAGCAAAAGGCAACAGCTCCAAGAATCTGTCGGTGTACTCCTCTACACTCATATCATCTGTCTGCCTCAACTGCTCAAACTCTATCATCTTCAACTCCCTTGAACTATCGGGAAAAGCCCATCCTGCAAACTCGTTTGCAAACTCCTCCCATGATAAGCTTTCCACCCTTGGGCTCACATAACTCTTAAACCACTCTCGGGCTTTCTTGCATTTTAATGTGAACCCAGCCATCTGCATGGCTCTACAGTCATCCGCCCCTAACTCCTCTGTAATAGTCTTGACCCTCTCAAGATACACAAACGGGTCATCACCTGACTCAAACTGGGGAGCACCCAGCTTCATGTATTCAGTCATCTTGACCTTGCTCCCACTGGCTGAGCTAGGTCTCGAAGGTTGAGTAACTGGGGCTGCTGGTTCTGTAGGTGGTGGAGGTGGTGCAACATTTTCTGAGGTAGGGTTTGCTGGATTTGGATAGTAAGGTGGGGGTGGATACATTGGGTATTGTGAATATGGTGGGTAGTATGGTGGGTATGGCATCTGTGTGGGATAAGGGGTGAAACTAGGGTAATCCGATGTACCTCCCATCGAATACCCGGGATGTTGTGAGAAGTCTGGGTAGTGGGGTGGCTGAACAAATCCCGAGGCCTGAGTGCCTCCTTGGGACTCTCCCATACCTTCCTCTGACATGCTAACTCCCAGACTGCCATCCCTCCTCTGCTCTACATCCATATCATCCCCCATTACCCTCTGACATTTCTCCCTGAACTGTTCCCCTCACTGATCTGCTTCTACCCAGGTCCAGAGACCTTCTAGGGTCTCTTGCTGCTCTTTCTCTGTTAGACCTACTCGACATTGCCCTAGGCAATGCTGGAGGACGGGCGCTCATGCCCTCATCCTCAGGTGGTACTCCAGTCAATCGTGCAGATCGACGAGTTCCTCTCATCCTGCTTTCTGAAAAACCGCACATAACAAACAAACATTAGCACCATATGGTTCATATGGGAACACATGAACCCACATCACATACATTACATATCATAGCATATCAGTAATGCACATGCATATTATCATGGCATTTCACATCATCATACAAGACAGGACTCCACATTCTATCCTAGTGGACATGATCTTTCCTATTATGCTTGACCTTCTATAACATCTATGAGCCCGACACTCTAGGTCCGACCATATGAACCTAGGGCTCTGATACCACTCTGTAACGACCCGAAAATCGGACCGCTACCGGCGCTAGGATCCAGATCGGCTTAAGGCCGCCGGGACCCGTAGCAAGCCTGACATATAACCTGTAAACCTGTATATTCCCACACATGATCAACAACATACATAAAAATTAAAAACTTTTCTTTCCATTCATACACCAAACTCAACCTGTGCATGCACTATACATAACATAAATCATAAACATTGATCCCTCTGTGGGATCTCATCAGTGCCCCCAAATGGGTGACATAACCTGTGTTGAGTTGGTTTGCATAAACGACATAAAAATCCAAGATCATGAATTAAAAGGGATAACAACATTCTATGGTCAAGCACACCTCTAATATCCATAAACATCATTACATAGCTATACTGTACTTTTACATTACATCGTTCTACGATTTGTCATGTCCACATTCTATCTATTACATAAACAAGCTTTACTCTAACCGACCTCCTCTTCTATCCTGTACCTGCAAGCCTGGGGGTAAAGGGAGAGGGGTGAGCTAAAAGCCCAGTGAGTAGAACTATAAAACGTATTAACACTATGTTTCAATGAAATGCATCATAACACAGACAATTCACATAAGGGCTGGGTGAACTTGTCACCAATTAGTCCAAGCTAACTCTGTGCCAGGCCGTAGCATGGGGTCCTGGTCTTCCTGTCATAACATACATTACTTACCATTGTCCCAGGGCCTCCTCTGGGCTCCTGGTCTTCGAGTCCCATAACCGTGCCAGGCCGTAGAATGGGGTCCTGGTCTTTCCTTACTCTGTGCCAGGCCGTAGAATGGGGTCCTGGTCTTCCTGTCATGGACTAATTGGGTCATCCAACATTCACCCACATCAACAACAATCGATGCAATGGGGCATATTCGTGAAAACTAATGCAATCATCCTATTGCATAATCATGATGCATGAAACATGATAAAACATTTATTTTCTCAATTTAAAAGATTAAATTTAGTTCCACTCACCTCTGGCTGACTCTGACAGCACCGAAGCAGCTGAACTCACTGCTGGGGTCCTCGGTTCCTCGGGTCCGAACTTACACAGGTAGACTCAAATGAGGGACCAAACATACTAGAACATAACTATAAACTACTCCCCAAAACCCCTTAAAACATCATGAAACAACCATAGAAAAACATGCAAAGGAGGCCTGGACAGGGCACTTTCGACGGCAGGTTCGGCGGTTGAAAGTCCCTCCAGAGCCGAAAGTTAGGCAGGTTCGGCGGCACCTTCGGCGGCCGAAACTCCCAGACAGAGACGAAACTCATGCATGTTCGGCGGCACTTTCGGCGGCCGAAACTGCCAGACAGAGACGAAAGTCTCCTTTCGGGGGCAGGCTTCGGCAGCCGAAAGGCTTGCCTCCCCAGCCATGTTCGGCGGCCGAAAGTCCTTCGGCTGCCGAACCTGGTTTCTGCCAAAGGGCAGAAACTTGGCTCCTTTTGCACATTTCGCCTCCCAACCTTCCAAACATGCAACAAACCTATTCTACAACACACATACACAAGCATACATGTTCCTAGGAGCCTCAAACCATTATAAACCCCATCTACAACACATCAAGCATCCACATTGTTCATGAACATACATTTTTACCCATAAACATAACCATAACCTAAACATGCATTCTAACCCATAGATCTACTTAAAACTTACTTAAAACATGCAATGAGCTTAAGATCGGCTCTTACCTCTTGAAGATCGAGAGAGAGATGACCTAAACTCGGAGTTGGGAGAGATTGGGTTCTTGAACCTCCAAGCTCCAAAACTTTGCTCAAAAGCTCAAATCTTCAAAACAAAGTTAAAACAAATGAAAATCTTGAAAGATCTAGAGGAAAAATATCAAAGATTGGTGAGGGACGGCAGAGAGCTCACCTTCGCCGAAAATGGGGAAAAAGCTCGCCCGTTTTCGACTAAGGGACCCTTTTATAGTGGCTGGCCAGGCCACGTTCGGGGGCCGAATGTGCCTCCGCATGCATGCCATGTTCGGCGGCCGAACTTGAGGTTTGGCGGCCGAACCTGGACTTCTCTCACTTATGCCTTCGGGGGCCTAAAGCACTCTCGAAGTGCATGCATGTTCGGCGGCCGAACTAGGGGTTCGGCGGCCGAATCTGAGTTTTCCTCCAATGTTATTTTCATGCAAAAACTCATTTTCTTTCATGCTTAAAACATAAAACACATTAAAACATTTTATAAAAACATGGTTCTTACCCTTCTAGAGGCCTCCGACATCCAAGATTCCACCGGACGGTAGGAATCCCGATACCAGAGTCTAACCGGGTATTACAGGTTTGGCATGCAATATCCCTGACACTATGAGAGCGTCTTTAATAAATTTTTGTTGACTGAGTATGGTGCCAGACAAGGATTTGGCAATTTCAAGGCCCATAAGAATATTTAAGGAAGCCGAGGTCTTTAATAGTAAACTTTGTGTGTAAGGCTTCCTTAACTTGTTGAATAGAAACAAAACAAGTTCCTGTAATTATAACATTATCCACATAGACAAATAAAGCTAAAAATTGACCAGAAATAGATCTTGTAAAGAGACAATGATCATTTTTGGACTGCATAAATGAGAATTCAATGTTCCATTATCTTAAGGCTTGTTTGAGGCTAAGAGAGATCTTTTAAGGAGACATACTTGTCTTGGTAGGGCCTTGGTATACCCATAAGGAGGAGTCATGTAAACACCCTCATCCAAAGAGTCATGTAACAAGGTATTGTTAATATCAAGTTGGTAAATTGACCATTGTTTCATAGTAACTAGTGCTATAAAGATTCTTATGGTAACCATTTTTGCAACAGGAGAAAAGCTATCTTTATAGTCTAATCCCTTAATCTGATTATAGCCTTTGGCTACAAGGAGAGTTTTCTATCTTTCAATCTCGTCAGTGGATTGATATTTAATTTTATAGACCCATTTACATCTAATAGGTCTTTTTCCTTTAGGAAGATCAGTTAAAACCCAAGTCAGGTTATCTTCCAAGGCCTAGATTTCCAGGTTCATAACCTATATCCAATTAGGATTGTCACAAGCTTCTATGCATATAGTTGGTTTAGGAGTGACTGTAATACCCGGCTAGAGTCTGGCATCAGAATTCTACTGTCCGGTGGAATCCAGGATGTCGGAACCCTCTAGAAGGGTAATACATATGTTTTCTAAGTGTTTTAGTATGTTTTAATGTTTTAAAGTGTAAAGAAAATGAGTTTATGAAAGAAAAGCACTAAGGAAGAAATGTCAGGTTTGGCCGCCGAAGGTGAAGTTCGGCCGCCGAACATGCATGGCTTTTGGAATCACGTTAGGCCGCCGAAGGTGGTCTGGCCAGCCACCTATAAAAGGTCCTAGGTCGGTGAATGGATAAGATATAGGGTACTCCCGGGAACAGATCCAGGACTATTTTGGATGTACACCTGTAACATCCCATACATGATCAAACATTTTCTGTAAAAACATAAAACTTTTCTCTGAACCAAGGCTCAACCTGTGCATGCACTATCTTTGTACTCATAACCCCTTACTAGAACTCTCATCAATGCTCTAGACGGGTTAAACTCATACAATGTTAAGCCTGGTGATCATACTCATAAAACATTTCAATCACATATTTACATAAACAGACCATGTATAAAAAAAGGGATTTACAATACAACTAGGTCAAGCACACTACTAAACTCTATACAATACTAATACATCTCTTCACAATAGTACATGTCCACACTATGCTATTACAAAAGTCATTACTCTTCCTGTACCCTGCTGAACTTCCCCTTAACTCTGATCTTGCAAGACTGGGGTTAAAGGAGAGGGATGAGCTATACAAGCCCAGTGAGTAGAACAATAAAAACATGTTAATAAACATGCTCACATGGAATGCATCACATCACAAGTAAATCACCTATCTCAGACGGACTGAGTCAAAATTCCCTCAATTTTGTGCCCGGCCCGCGAAGGAGCTCCTCAGGACTTTATTATGCACCCTATGGTTCTCTGTGCTTGGCCCTCTCAGGGCTCCTCAAGACTTTACTACGAGGGCTAATGAATCCACTATGTCCTATCTGTATAAGCAAAGAATAATGCAATGCGTCACATTAGTGTATTCTAGTGCACTCAACCTATTACATATCATGATGCATGAAAGATGCTAAAAGCATTTGATTTCTCATATTAAACACATTAAGTTTAGTTCCACTCACCTTTAGCTGACTCTGAACTGACTCTGAATACTCTAAAGCAGTGCTCACTGCTGCTCTCCTCGGTTCCTCTAGTCCGTTCCTACACAGGTGGACTCAAAATGAGGGACCAAACTAACTCAAGAACAACTCTAGAATCCTCCCCAAAAACCCCCCTAAAACATCCTAAAATAATCAAGTAAAACATGCAAAAGAAGACTAGACAGGGCACTTTCGGCTGCAGGTTCGGCGGCTGAAAGTCCCTCTAGAGCCAAAACTCAGCTACTTTCGGTGGCACCTTTGGCTGCCGAAAGTCCTCTCCAGAGACGAAACTCATGCATGTTCGGCGGCACTTTCGACGGCCGAAACCCCCCTCCAGAGCCGAAACTCCAAACTTTCGGAGGCAAGCTTAGGTAGCCGAAACCACCTCCTTAGCATGTTCGGCGGCCGAACCCTCCTTCAGCGGCCGAAACTGGATTCTCCAGTAAGACAGAAACTTGTTCTGCTTTATGCAAAACTTACCCAACTTCACTCAAATATGCAAACCTCTATTCCACAACCTGCATATACTCAAGTATAGGCACAAAGAGGTCCAAAACTACCTTAAAACCCCAACAAACAACACATCTCAACACATAAACATGCTTTGACCACAAATCAACCAAAAACTCAACTTACCCTAAACATGCCTCTCTACCCATAAAACCTTCAAAAATCATGAAACGAAGTTCAGGATCTTCACTTACCTCTTACAAACAAGAAGATAAAGGATCCCAATGTGGAGATATGAAGCAACTCTCTTCCAAAGTCTCCACACTTCAAAACTTTGGTTTTTAGCTCAAAACCTTCAAACAATCATGAAAACTCATCAAAACTTTGAAAGATTTAAAGAAAACATGAAGATCACTCAAGGAAGATCATGGTCTCACCTCTGTCTGTGGATGAAAAGAAAATCTTATCCATTCACCGACCTAGGGCCTTTTATAGGTGGCTGGCCAGACCATCTTCGGCGGCCTAACGTGATTCCAAAAGCCATGCATGTTCGGCGGCCGAACTTCACCTTCGGCGGCTGAACCTGGCATTTCTTCCTTAGTGCTTTTCTTTCAAAAACTCATTTTCTTTACACTTTAAAACATTAAAACATACTAAAACACTTAGAAAACATATGTATTACCCTTCTAGAGGGTTCCGATATCCTGAATTCCACCGGACAGTAGAATTCCGATGCCAGACTCTAGCCGGGTATTACATTCTCCCCCCTTAAGAACATTCGTCCCCGAATGTTCTTCAAACAATTAAACACATAAAAAGGAGGAAAACTAACCTCAAAACAGATATGGATATTGCTGGAGCAGAGACTCCCGTGTCTCCCAAGTGCATTCTTCTAGATTGTGGTGGTTCCAAAGGACTTTCACCATTTGAATTTCCTTGTTCCTTAGCTTTCTGATCTGCGTGTCAAGGATCCGCACTGGCTGCTCTACATAGGTGAGATCTCCAAGGATCTCTACATCAGGCTCACTAAGAACCTTACTTGGATCTGACACAAACTTTCGGAGCATAGAAACATAGAAAACTGGGTGAATTATTTCCATAGAAGCAGGTAAATCCAGCTTATACGACACATTCCCGATCTTCTGCAAGATCTCAAAGGGTCCAATGTACCGTGGAGCTAGCTTACCTTTCTTTCCAAACCGAACCACTCCTTTCATTGGAGACACCTTCAGCAATACCATATCACCCTCCTGAAACTCTATCTGCTTCCTGCGGACATCTGCATAGCTTTTCTATCTGCTCACAGTAGTTCTGATTCTCTCTCTGATAATGGGCACCACTCTGCTGGTGAGTTCTACTATCTCTGGCCCTGCAAGAGCCGCCTCTCCTACTTCTTCCCAGCAAACAGGTGATCTGCAATTCCTCCCATACAAAGCTTCATAAGGGGCCATCCCAATGCTAGCATGATGGCTGTTATTGTAGGCAAACTCCACCAAAGGTAGATGCTGCCTCCAAGAACCGCCAAAGTCTAACACACACATTCTGAGCATATCCTCTATGGTCTGGATGGTCCTCTCAGACTGTCCGTCAGTCTGTGGATGGAAAGCAGTGCTAAAATCCAATCTTGTGCCCATCGCACTCTGCAGACTTTGCCAAAATCTGGAGGTGAACTGAGGTCCTCTATCTGATACGATAGACACTGGCACTCCATGCAACCTTACTATCTCGTCCACATAAACCTGTGCCAGCTTATCCACAGAGTAAGTACTCCTAGTAGGGATGAAGTGAGCAGATTTCGTCAGTCTATCCATGATCACCCATATGGAGTCTAATCTGTTGGACGCTGCCGGTAAGCCCACTACAAAATCCATAGCTATATTCTCCCATTTCCACTCTGGAATCGGCAGTGGGTTAAGCATTCCAGCCGGCTTTTGATGTTCCAGTTTCACCCTCTGATAAATCTCACAGGCGGACACAAACTGTGCCACTTCTTTCTTCATAGCTGGCCACCAATACACTCTCTTCAGATCCTGATACATCTTGGTGGCTCCGGAGTGAACACTGTACCTTGCATTATGAGCTTCTGATAGAGCATAAATTAGTCCATTTTATGTTAATATTATTGATAAATATTTACGTGATTTCTGCTTAATTTATTGCTTTTAATATTATTTTGCAGAAAATGGTATAAAAGGACAATTTGGAGAAAATCCCCCTAAAACTGCTTTATTTGGAGCCAAGAAATAAGTGGGCAGCAAAAGGACACTTGGGCCCGCACATAGCAGCCCATGGACGCGCTTCGCATGAACCATTCCCGCGCATTCAAGCTCACGCAAATGGGCCACTCCACTTTCACAATCTTCACGCCAATTCCTGCACTTGCATGTGGAGCACATTTCACCTTCGCGTGGACCAATGCCTGTACATGGACCACGCAGCCCACTCACGCCATGGACCAAGCACAGGCGCTCCACTCACACGCACACATGGGCAGGGACACAACACTCCACGTGGCCCACCAAGCGCTCAACGCACACGGCCCGTTCTCACCGTTCAGCGCAACATGGGCCGCCTTCACCAAAGCATTTCACGAGGACCAGGCTCACGCGATGGGGCCACACCCAAACAGCCCACTCATGCACACAATTTACCGTGGACCGAACTCCTCGCCATCCGCACATGCACCGTGGCCCACCATCCCGCTTCATCAATTCACGCAGGACCAGCGCCCGGGCCAACATCGCGCGCATGGACCCGCCGAAGCTCCCGCCCACGGCCCACACTCCCACTTCGTCAACTTACACACGGGACCGCGTGCGTGGATGGCAACTAGGGCTCCTCTGCACTCTATTTAAGGGACCTTAAGTTCCAGAAGAAACACAATTCACAATTCAACTTCAATTCGGCAATTTCCGCAAGAAGGCAGAAGGCAAAAATCGTCCATCCTTCGGTTCCTTCTTCCTCTTTTATTTTCCTTTTAATTTTCTGTTTTTAATTCGGCCAATGAGTGGCTGATTTCTTTAATTCTAGTTGAGGATTGGTTGAAACTAAGGTTGTTTAATGGGTTGTGAGATCTGAACATAAATTATTGTCTTTGGTTTTGTTCAATACTTATGCAATTGATACTTTAATTACATGATTACTTTGTTGTTTTGATCAAATTGGCCACTTGATTTTAATTGCAAAGTTAATTGATTGTTAGCTGGGATTATTTTTAGTCCGTAATTGCTGGAAATATTCTGATCTTAGAACACTTGGCGTAAAAACCAAGGAATTGCATGATCTAGCGTTATCTTCATACGTTTGGGTAGCTAGGATTGGATCTCTCTATTTCTTTATGCAATTGACAATTGTTTTGATGCCTATGACCCAAGGACGTTCCTTGGCAATTTGTTAATTAGTAATTAATTAGATGACGTTCCCTAATTAATTTAATCATAAGGAGAGACATGGTGGTGAGAAGCGTCTTCCACCCCCATAACTAATCTATTGAACCAATCAAGATAATTTAAGTTTCAATGATCAACCCAAACAACCAAAGTGGATCCGTATCTTCAACTAGGCTTTTCTCATATTGATTTACTCTTCTATTTTAATTAGTTGCTTTATATTATTACTCTCATTATTAGTTACTACAATCAATCTCAAACCCCTCCATTTTACTTTTATTGCAATTTATTTTTATTCTGTTTCTAGTTTATCTCATTTGATCTCACTTTCAGTCTTTTATCTCATCTTTAATTTATTATTGTTTCAGTTCATTTTATTGGTCTTGTTGAGAAAAATAAATAGGTAATCAATTCTCTGTGGATTCGATCCTTTCACCACTATCTGCAGTTGTAAAATTGTTGATAACCAGGAAGGTTATTTTTGACCGGCTTGACAACCGCGAGTCAAAAATTGGCGCCGTTGCCGGGGAATTGATTTCACTTGTTTGTTTGTTTTTTTTCATGACCAGATCTGAACACAGGGACACACTGCCCTTTGATCCAGAAATTGAACGCACTCTCAGAAGACTTAGAAAGCAAGCCGCAGAAGCTTCATCTGAAGCAACCGAATTTTACCAACAAGCTGCACCAATGGCTGAACCTATTCCACAAGATGCTGCCCCAAATGGACTTGCTATCCAGAATCAAATAGTCCAAGAAAATCCAGCAAATAGGCCTCAAGAACAAGGAGAAAGAACTATGGGAGAATTGGCAACCCCTGTAGGTGACTATGCACCACTTTGCATCACCTACCCACCTCTGACAATTCCCTTTGAACTGAAGACAGGTTTGATACACATTCTTCCTAAGTTTAGAGGTAGAGAAAATGAAAATCCACACAAGCACTTAAAAGCATTCAATATGATCTGTTCATCTGTGAAACCTCAAGGTATCTCTGAAGACCAAATTAAGTTAAGAGCCTTCCCCTTTTCATTAGAAGACTTTGCTAAAGATTGGTTATTTTACTTGCCACCTGGATCTATTACTTCTTGGGATGATATGGTCAAAGCCTTTTTGAACAAATACTTCCCAACCCATAAATCAATTGGCATAATAAGGGAAATCACAAGCATAAAGCAAAAACCATCTGAGGACCTTTATGATTATTAGGAAAGATTTGAAAGACTTTGCACAGAATACCCTCAACATGACATGTCAGACAAGGCCCTTATACAATTCTTCTATGGAGGATTATCTCCCTCAGAAAGAAATTTCATTTATGTAACCTGTGGACGCTCCATTGAAGACAAAACACCTAGACAAATGAGAGAATTAATCTCCACTCTTGCAGCCTCATCTAGGCAATATGGAGAAGAGAGGCAACTACAAAGGGCCAATGAGGTAAATTTTCCTTCTATGTCTGAACTAACATCTGTTATAAAAAATGTTGTGGTAGATGTGGTACAATAGATTCAAGCACCCCAGCCACCTAGGCCATGTGGGATTTGTTTATGTGTGGGACACCCAACTGATCAATGTCCCACACTCCAAGAAGACCATCAGCAAGCCAACGCCATTGGGAGGTACAACAACCAGCCTAGATATGATCCATACTCCAACACCTATAATCCAGGTTGGAGAGACCATCCCAATTTCAGCTATGGAAAGGGCAACACTAATCAGAATCACCAAGGTTACCAAAGAAGCCAAGTCCAACCAGCACCTCCAGTGGACAATAACACTATGAATGAAGTAGTGAAGACCTTGCAAATGATACAACAACAGATAGGACAAATGGCCACCTCCATAAACAGATTGGAAACTCAAGGAAAGTTGCCATCCCGAACTAAGGCAAATCCCAAAAAAAATGTAAGTGCCATTACTTTGAGAAGTGGGAAAGAACTTCAAGATGCAAAATTTGAGGATGTAACGACCCGAAAATCGGACAGCTACCGGCGCTAGGATCCGGGTTGACTTAAGGCCGCCGGGACCCGTAGCAAGCCTAACATGCATCCTGCGAACCTGCTTAATCCCATACATGATCAGCAACATACATAAAAATTAAAACTTTTCTTTCCATATACATCAACCAAACTCAACCTGGGCATATACATACTTAACATAATCTTAACATTGATCCCTCAATGGGATCTCATCAGTGCCCCCAATGGGTGACACAACATATGCTGAGTTGGTTTACATAAATGACATAAAATAACCAAGATCATGTATTAAAAGGGATTACAACATCTATGGTCAAGCACACCTCTAATCATCCATAAACATCATTACATAACTATACTGTACTTAAGACATTACATTACAATCCGATCATGTCCATTGCTAGCTATTACATAAACATGACTTCTTTACTCTATCCGGACTCCCGCTCTATACTGTACCTGCAAGCCTGGGGGTAAAGGGAGAGGGGTGAGCTAAAAGCCCAGTGAGTAGGACTATAAAACATATTAACACTATGCTCCAATGAAATGCATCATAACACAGACAATTCACACAAGGGTTGGGTGAACTTGTCACCAATTAGTCCAAGTTAACATAGTGCCAGGCCGTAGCATGGGGTCCTGGTCTTCCTGTCATAACATACATTACTTACCATTTCCCCAGGGCCTCCTTTGAGCTCCTGGTCTTCGAGTCTCATAACCGTGCCAGGCCGTCGAATGGGGTCCTGGTCTTTCCTTACATAGTGTCAGGCCGTAGCATGGGGTCCTGGTCTTCCTGTCATGGACTAATTGGGTCATCCAATATTCACCCACATCAACAACAATCGATGCAATGCGGCATATTCGTGGAAACTAATGCAATCATCCTATTGCATAATCGTGATGCATGAAACATGATAAAACATTTAATTTAAAAGATTAAGTTTAGTTCCACTCACCTCTGGCTGACTCTGACAACACCGAAGCAGCTGAACTCACTGCTGGGGTCCTCGGTTCCTCGGGTCCAAACCTACACAGGTGGACTCAAATGAGAGACCAAACATACCTGAACATAACTATAAACTACTCCCCAAAAACCCCCTAAAACATCATGAAAACATCATAGAAGAACATGCATGAAATGGCTGGACAGGGCACTTTCGGCGGCAGGTTCGGCGGCCGAAAGTCCCAGACAGATCCGAAAGTCCTCTTTCGGGGGCAAGCTTCGGCAGCCGAATGCTGCCTCCTCAAGGGGGTTCGGCTGCCGAACCTGGTTTCTCCCAAATGGGCAGAAACTAGGTTCAAACGAACCTCTTGCCTCCCAAAACCTCAAATCATGCATAAACTTGTTCTACAACATGCATACTTATCATACATCACACCTAGGGGTCTCAAACTATCATATACCCCAACTACAACACTTCAAACGCACACAATCAACATACATTGATCAAAACCATCATCAAAACCCATAAACTCAACATATAACCTAACATGCATTTCTACCCATAGATCTTGCATAAAACTTATTTAAAACACATAAGGAGCTTAAGATCGGCTCTTACCTCTTGAAGATCGAGAGGGAGACGACCTAAACTTGGAGATCCACGAAAATGAGCTCCTGAGTTCCCAAAGCTCCAAAACTTGTTTCAAAGTTCAAAACCTTCAATGCAAGCTTAAAACTCAAGAAAAATGGTGGGGATTTGAAGGAAGAACACTAGATTTGGAAGAGGGAGGTCGGAAGCTAGCTGTGGTCGAAAATGGGAGAAAGCTCGCCCATTTCGGCCAAGTGACCCTTTTATAGGTGGCTGGCCAGGCCACGTTCGGGGGCCGAAAGTGCTTCCGCATGCATGCCATGTTCGGCGGCCGAACTTGACTTTCGGCGGCCGAACCTGGGTTTTCCTCCAAGGACTTTTCATGCAAAAACTCATTTTCGTTCATGCTTAAAACATAAAACACATTAAAACATTTCATAAAAACATGGTTTTACCCTACTAGAGGCTTCCGACATCCGAGATTCCACCGGACGGTAGGAATTCCGATACCGGAGTCTAGCCGGGTATTACATTCTCCCCCCCTTAAGAACATTCGTCCCCGAATGTTCCTCAACTAGCTCATGCAAAGCATACAACATATTATACACATAAAACACATAGAGACTAACCTTAAAAGAGATGAGGATATTGCCGGAGCATAGACTCCCGTGTCTCCCAAGTACATTCTTCCAAATTGTGGTGGTTCCAAAGGACTTTCACCATCGGGATTTCCTTGTTCCTTAGCTTTCTGATCTGGGTGTCTAGGATCCGTACTGGCTGCTCAACATAGGTGAGATCCTCTTGGATCTCCATATCAGGCTCACTAAGAACCTTGTCCGAATCTGACACAAATTTCCTCAACATAGAAACATGGAAAACCGGATGGATTCTCTCCATTGAAGCAGGTAAATCCAGCTTGTACGATACATTCCCAATCTTTTGCAAGACTTCAAAAGGTCCGATGTACCGCGGAGCCAGCTTACCCTTCATCCCGAACCGAACCACTCCTTTCATTGGAGACACCTTGAGCAATACCAGATCCCCTCCTGAAACTCTACTAGCCTTCTGCGGATGTCTGCATAACTCTTCTGTCTGCTTGCAGCAGTCTTGATTCTTTCTTTGATTAAGGGTACCACCCTGCTGGTGATCTCTACTAGCTCAGGCCCTGCCAAAGCCTTTTCTCCAACTTCTTCCCAGCAAACGGTGACCTGCACTTCCTTCCATATAAAGCTTCATATGGAGCCATCCCAATGCTAGCATGATGGCTGTTATTGTAGGCAAACTCCACCAAAGGTAGATGCTGCCTCCAAGAACCGCCAAAGTCCAGCACACACATTCTCAGCATATCTTCTATGGTTTGGATGGTCCTCTCTGACTGTCCGTCTGTCTGTGGATGGAAGGCAGTGCTGAAATCCAATCTGGTACCCATGGCATCCTGCAGACTCCGCCAAAACCTGGAGGTGAACTGGGGTCCTCTATCTGACACTATAGAAATAGGAACCCCATGCAGTCTGACTATCTCTTCAACATACACCTGCGCCAACTTGTCCACAGAGTAGCCACTCCTGACAGGGATGAAGTGAGTAGATTTGGTGAGTCTGTCCACAATCACCCATATGGAGTCCAATCTGTTGGACGTCGCCGGTAACCCCACTACGAAGTCCATAGCTATATTCTCCCATTTCCACTCTGGAATAGGTAGCGGGTTAAGCATTCCAGCCGGCTTCTGATGTTCCAGCTTCACCCTCTGACACACTTCGCAGGCTGACACAAACTGTGCCACTTCTCTCTTCATAGCTGGCCACCAATAAACCTTTTTCAGATCCTGATACATCTTGGTGGCTCCGGGGTGAATGCTGTATCTTGCATTATGAGCCTCTCTCATAATGTCTCCTTTTAGCCCTATGTCATCTGGTACACACAAATGACTCCCATAGCGGAGGATCCCCTTATTGTCAAATCTGAACTCACTGTCCTTGCCTGACTGAACAGTCCTGGCAATCTTCACTAACTCTGGGTCCTCATGCTGTTTCTGAGCCACCTGCTCCAGAAACACGGGTGTCACTTTCATCTGAGCAACCAAGGCACCTGTACCAGACAACTCCAACTGTAGACCTTCCTCAATGAGCTTGTAAAACTCCTTCACCACTGGTCTCCTCTCTGTCGTGATGTGGGATAGACTACCTAGTGACTTCCGGCTTAGGGCGTCTACCACGACATTCGCCTTACCCAGATGGTACTGAATCTTGCAATCATAGTCACTCAGCAGCTCTACCCATCTCCTCTGTCTCAAGTTCAAATCTCTTTGACTCAGGATGTATTGCAGGCTCTTATGATCTGTAAAGATCTCACATTTTACCCCATAGAGGTAGTGCCTCCACATCTTGAGTGCAAAGATTACTGCTGCCATTTCAAGGTCATGTGTGGGGTAATTCAACTCATGCTTCTTTAGTTGCCTCGAAGCATAAGCAATCACCCTCTCATTTTGCATCAGTACACAACCCAGTCCCACGCGGGACGCATCACAAAAGACTGTAAAGTCCTCATCACTAGATGGCAGAGCTAAAACTGGTGCTGAAGTCAACCTCTTCTTAAGCTCTTCAAAACTCTCTTCGCATTGGTCAGTCCACAGAAACTTTTGATTCTTCCTGGTTAATCTAGTCAGAGGAGTTGCTATTTTCGAGAAGTCCTGAACGAACCTCCTGTAGTAACCTGCCAAACCCAAGAAACTCCTGATCTCCGTTACTGAAGTGGGTCTAGGCCAGTTAGCCACAGTTTCTGTCTTCTTGGGGTCTACCTCAATACCATTCTCTGACACTACATGCCCCAAGAACGAAATGCTCCTCAGCCAGAACTCACACTTAGAGAACTTGGCATACAAGCCATGTTCCCTCAAGGTCTGTAGAACCAACCTCAGATGATGGGCATGCTCCTCTGCATTCCTGGAATACACTAGGATATCATCTATGAAGATAATAACGAAGTGATCCAGGTATTGGCTAAACACTCTGTTCATGAGATCCATGAATGCTGCAGGGGCGTTGGTTAACCCGAACGGCATTACAAGGAACTCAAAATGCCCATATCTGGTCCTGAAAGCTGTCTTTGGCACATTCTCTGATCCTCAGCTGGTGGTACCCAGATCTCAGATCTATTTTGGAAAAACAACCCGCTCCTGCTAGCTGGTCGAATAGATCGTCGATCCTTGGCAAAGGGTACTTGTTCTTGGTAGTGACTTTGTTCAACTGCCTGTAGTCGATACAAAGTCTAAGAGATCCATCCTTCTTTCTCACGAACAAAACTGGAGCACCCCAGGGTGAGGTACTCGGTCGGATGAAGCCCTTGTCTACCAGCTCCTGCAACTGCTCCTTCAACTCTTTCAATTCTGCTGGCGCCATCCTGTAGGGAGGGATAGAGATCGGTCGGGTTCCAGGCATCAGTTCTATCTCGAACTCTATCTCCCTAGCAGGTGGTAAACCTGGCAGCTCGTCTGGGAACACATCTAAGAACTCTCTAACCACTGGCACCGAGGCGGGCTCTCTAACCTGACCACTAAGCTCTCTCACATGAGCCAAATACCCCTGACATCCCCTCCTGAGCAACCTACGAGCCTGAAGAGCTGATATCAGACCTCTAGGTGTACCCCTCCTGTCTCCTCTGAAGACAACCTCAGACCCATCCTGACCTCTGAACCTGACTACCTTGTCCCTGCAGTCCAAGGTAGCACCATGGGTAGATAACCAGTCCATCCCTAGAATGACGTCAAAATCTGTCAAATCTAGAACCACTAGGTCGGCGGACAAGCATCTTCCCTCAACAAACACAGGACTACACTGGCAGACTGACTCTGCCACTGATGGATCACACTTGGGTCCACTGACCCAGAGAGGACACTCTAACCCAGAAGTCATCAGATCTAACCTCCCCACGGCTCTCGGAGCAATAAAAGAATGAGATGCACTAGGGTCCATCAAGGCATACACATCTGAACAACCAATAATTAAGTTACCTGCCACCACGGTGTTAGATGCATCTGCCTCCTGCTGTGTCATTGTGAAGATCCGTACTGGAGCTGATGGACCTTCACCTCTGAAACCCGCTGAAGAAGAGGCTGCTCCTCTCCTTCTGCCTCTGCCACTGGCCTGAGTCATGGCTGGAGCTGCTGGCTGCGCTACACTGCTTGAGGCTGTCTGCTGGGACTGAGCCATCGGGACTGCTCTTGGACAATCTCGCGCCATATGCCCCTCCTGACCACATCTGAAACAGGCATTCGTCCCAAACCGACATACTCCCCTGTGTGGCTTACCACACTTCGCACAAACTGCATTGTCCGCACCAGAGCTTGAGCCACTCCCAAATCCCAGACTGGACTTGACTTTATTCCAGAACTTATTCTTCATACCCTTGGACTTACCCCATCTCTTACTGCCTGAAGCTGTTGCACTCAGAGTAGAGGGATCTAATCTTCCCCCACCCGGAGTTTTAGAACCAAAAGGCTGTGCCACTGTCTGTTTAACTGCCCCCTGAATGATGGCATTGGCCTCCATTTTCCTAGCCATATCTACTATGGCATGGAAGCTCTCCCGGTCCACGGACTGAATCAAGGAGGAATACCTGGAATGAAGCTTCATGACATACCTCCTTGACTTCTTCGAATCTGTGTCCAGACTCTGCCCAGCAAAAGGCAACAGCTCCAAGAATCTGTCGGTGTACTCCTCTACACTCATATCCTCTGTTTGCCTCAACTGTTCAAACTCTATCATCTTCAGCTCTCTTGAACTATCGGGAAAAGCCCAACCTGCAAACTCGTTTGCAAACTCTTCCCAAGACATGCTGTCCACTCTCGGGTTCACATAATTCTTGAACCACTCTCGTGCCTTCTTGCACTTAAGCGTGAACCCAGCCATCTGAATGGCTCTGCTGTCATCAGCCCCTAACTCCTCTGTAATAGTCTTGACCCTCTCAAGATACACAAACGGGTCATCACCTGACTCAAACTGGGGAGCACCCAGCTTCATATATTCAGTCATCTTGACCTTGCTCCCACTGGCTGAGCTAGGTCTAGAAGGTTGAGCAACTGGGGCTGCTGGTTCTGTAGGTGGTGGAGATGGTGCAACATTTTCTGAGGTAGGGTTTGCTGGATTTGGATAGTAAGGTGGGGGTGGATACATTGGGTACTATGAGTATGGTGGGTAGTATGGTGGGTATGGCATCTGTGTGGAATAAGGGGTGAAACTAGGGTAATCCGATGTACCTCCCATCGAATACCCGGGATGTTGTGAGAAGTGTGGGTAGTAGGGTGGCTGAACAAATCCCGAGGCCTGAGTGCCTCCTTGGGACTCTCCCATACCTTCCTCCGACATGCTAACTCCCAAACTGCCATCCCTCCTCTGCTCTACATCCATCTGGTCCCCCACTTCCTCTGACAATCCGCCCTGAACTGTTCCTCTAACTGATCTGCTCCTACCCAGATCCAAAGACCTCCTAGGGTCTCTTGCTGCCCTTTCTCTGCTAGACCTACTAGACATTGCCCTAGGCAATGCTGAAGGACGGGCGCTCATGCCCTCATCCTCAGGTGGTACTCCAGTCAATCTCGCTGATCGACGAGTTCCCCTCATCCTGTTTTCTGAAAAACAGCACACATAGCACAAACATTAGCACCATATGGTTCATGTGAGCACACATGAACCCGCATCACACATCACATATCATAGCATATCATTAATGCACATGCATATTATCATGGCATTTCACATCATCATGTAAGACAGGACTCCACATCCTATCCTAGTGGACATGATCATTCCTATTGTGCTTGACCTTCTATAACATCTATGAGCCCGAAAGTGCTGGACAGGGCACTTTCGGCGGCAGGTTCGGCGGCCGAAAGTCCCAGACAGATCCGAAAGTCCTCTTTCGGGGGCAAGCTTCGGCAGCCGAATGCTGCCTCCTCAAGGGGGTTCGGCTGCCGAACCTGGTTTCTCCCAAATGGGCAGAAACTAGGTTCAAACGAACCTCTTGCCTCCCAAAACCTCAAATCATGCATAAACTTGTTCTACAACATGCATACTTATCATACATCACACCTAGGGGTCTCAAACTATCATATACCCCAACTACAACACTTCAAACGCACACAATCAACATACATTGATCAAAACCATCATCAAAACCCATAAACTCAACATATAACCTAACATGCATTTCTACCCATAGATCTTGCATAAAACTTATTTAAAACA
Organism: Manihot esculenta; assembly: GCF_001659605.2. Lineage (NCBI taxonomy): Eukaryota > Viridiplantae > Streptophyta > Magnoliopsida > Malpighiales > Euphorbiaceae > Manihot > Manihot esculenta. The sequence continues at coordinate 229,508 of NC_035173.2, forward strand.
CATAAGGAGCTTAAGATCGGCTCTTACCTCTTGAAGATCGAGAGGGAGACGACCTAAACTTGGAGATCCACGAAAATGAGCTCCTGAGTTCCCAAAGCTCCAAAACTTGTTTCAAAAGTTCAAAACCTTCAATGCAAGCTTAAAACTCAAGAAAAATGGTGGGGATTTGAAGGAAGAACACTAGATTTGGAAGAGGGAGGTCGAAAGCTAGCTGTGGTCAAAAATGGGAGAAAGCTCGCCCATTTCGGCCAAGTGACCCTTTTATAGGTGGCTGGCCAGGCCACGTTCGGGGGCCGAAAGTGCTTCCGCATGCATGCCATGTTCGGCGGCCGAACTTGACTTTCGGCGGCCGAACCTGGGTTTTCCTCCAAGGACTTTTCATGCAAAAACTCATTTTCGTTCATGCTTAAAACATAAAACACATTAAAACATTTCATAAAAACATGGTTTTACCCTACTAGAGGCTTCCGACATCCGAGATTCCATCGGACAGTAGGAATTCCGATACCGGAGTCTAGCCGGGTATTACAGAGGAGGAAAAGCAAGTTGAACCAAAGCGTACATCATCTGAGACACCCTCTGCACAACATCCAAGGCGATCTGAAGCCTCTTCATCACAATCCGCAGCTCCTCCTGCGCAAAAGACTGACCCAAAGGTAAGCTTTCACATTCCACCTCCTTTTCCCAAGAGATTTGAAAGAACACAAAAAGAAAAGGAAGAAAAGGAGATCCTTGTCACTTTCAGAAAAGTACAAATCAATATACCTCTGTTAGATGTTATTAAGCAGATTCCCAGGTACGCTAAATTTCTGAAAGAACTTTGCACTAATAGGAGAAAGTTTGCAGAGAGAGAAAAAGTAAGTGTAGGTGAGGTTGTGACTGCTGTTATTAAAAGAGAACTCCCTACTAAATGCAAAGACAAAGGTATGTTCGCTATCTCTTGCAAAATTGGGAATGTTGGTATAAGGAAAGCCATGTGTGATCTTGGTGCATCCATAAATGTCATGCCTCTCTCCATCTATAAATCTCTCAATGCATGTGCACTCAAAGAAACAAGAGTTGTGATTCAACTAGCTGATAGATCTGTAGTATATCTCATAGGTGTTCTAGAAGATGTGTCAGTCCAAGTAAATGAGCTTGTCTTTCCTGCTGATTTTTATGTGATTGATACTAAGGAAGATAATTGCAATGCTAGTTCTGATATACTTCTTGGACGTCCTTTCTTGAGTACTGCTAGGACTAAGATTGATGTGCATGATGGGACTCTCACTATGGAATTTGAAGGGGAAGTCATTAAATATAATGTCTATGATTCTATGAAATATCCACATGATATGTCCCATGTTTATGGTCTTGATATTGTTGACTGCTTGAGCCAGGAAATTTTTGACAAAAATCAAGATGATATTCTTAACAGTGATTTCTGCAGAGATACTGATCAGGTACAAATTGAGAGCCAGACAGAGCCAAAACTGAAAGAAACTGTTTGTAGCATCCAGCAGATAGTTTACAGTCAAGCACAGAACGAGGGAAACTCCCTCCAGAAGGATGCACAGAAGAGCCTTGCGCCATCTGAAACACCTTCATGCGCAACTCTTCAGCTCCCAATGCAAAGCTCACCCGCGAATCCTCGTCTGCAGTCCAGTTTTGCGCACAAGGAGCCCCCTAAGGCCAGTCCTGCACAAGGTAAACAATCTAAAACCCTTTCTGACAAGATTCCAATACAAGCAAGCTCTTCTAGTCCTCCTTTGCAACACCCTCCTAAATCTGAAGAATGTAAGGATGATCTCCTTGAACAAATCTTCCTTGTCCAATCTGATGAACCATGGTACGCAGACATGGTGAACTACTTAGCTACAGGTAACTTGTCTTCTGACATGCCAAAGCACACCAAAGACAAAATAAAGAAAGATGCCAAATACTATGTTTGGGATGAACCATATTTGTGGAAACATTGTGCTGACCAAATGATAAGGAGATGTATCCCAGACCAAGAAATAGCTTCTGTTCTTACTTTTTGCCATTCATATAGTTGTGGTGGACACTTTGGTCCGAGAAAGACTGCTCATAAAATACTTGAAAGTGGCTTGTTTTGGCCCACTATTTTTCGAGATGCTTTTCTGTTTTGCAGATCTTGTGCTAGGTGTCAACAAACTGGAAATCTGAGCAAAAGGAATCAAATGTCACAGAACCCCATCATGGTCTGTGAGGTGTTTGATGTATGGGGTATAGATTTCATGGGCCCTTTCCCACCATCCTTTGGATACACTTACATCATTCTTGCAGTGGATTATGTATCCAAGTGGGTGGAAGCTAGAGCAACAAAGACTGATGATGCCAAGGCAGTGATAGACTTTGTGAAAACCAACATCTTTGCCAGACATGGAGTGCCAAAGGCAATCATCAGTGATAGAGGGACCCACTTTTGCAACAAGGTAGTAGAAAGTCTCCTCAGAAAGCACAATGTGATCCATAAAACATCCACAGCCTACCACCCTCAGACAAATGGGCAAGCTGAAGTATCCAACAGAGAAATCAAGGCCATCCTAGAAAAAACAGTGTCCCCCAACCGAAAGGATTGGAGTTCACGTTTGGAAGATGCTTTATGGGCCTACAGGACAGCATACAAGACCCCTATAGGTATGTCACCTTACAGATTGGTCTATGGAAAAGCTTGTCACCTTCCAGTTGAACTTGAACACAAGGCATATTGGGCTGTAAAGAATTGCAACATGGACCTCAAAGAAGCTGGACACCATCGCAAGTTGCAACTACAAGAGCTAGAAGAGATAAGACGAGATGCATATGAGAACTCTTGGAACTACAAAACAAAAACCAAAGCCTCCCATGACAGTCATCTTTCAAGAAAACAATTTGAGGTTGGTGATAAAGTTTTACTCTTTGACTCTTGTTTGAAATTGTTTCCAGGAAAGCTACGATCTAGGTGGATTGGACCATTTATAGTGGAACATGTCTACCCCCATGGAGCTGTAGACATCAAAAGCATAGAAACTGGAAAAATCTTCAAAGTAAATGGGCATCGATTGAAACCATATTATGAAGGATTCTCAGTTCAAGTAGTGGAAGAAATTCCACTCTCTCGGTCTGAATAGTGATCATGCCATGCACACCACACCCCAGGGGAGTACTCAGTTTCTTTTGCATTTTAATATTTTCCATACATTGAGGACAATTCATGATTTAAGTGTGGGGGTGCATATCTCTTCTTCTCTCTTTTGCAACTTCTCTTTTCAGATTTTTCAAAAAAAAAAAAAAAAAAAAATCTTTCAGTTATGCGATTTATACTTTCAGTTTTCTTTTAGTATATTTTTGCTTTCAATAATACACACACAACCACAACCATCTTCTTCTTTTTATTTTGCTCTACTCAAAACTGATGAACTATGTTGAATGAGTATTTCTTTCCATGACCCCATTGATGTGAAAACTCTTTAAACTTATGTTGAATCACTTGCAGTGGGTTATATTCATGCTTGAGAATTGCCTTTTGAATTGAATCTTTGAGTTTGCCATGGTGAAAAATATATTGATGACCCTCAGTTGATTGAGAATAAATTAAAATTGTGTGAATGAACTTAATGTGACTTGATTTAGCGATTGGTGTTGATTTGTCCAAATCATTGAGAGAAAGAAAATTCAGCAAAGGCAAAGACCTCAAAAGCACAAATTGAAAATTGTTCCAATGGTCAAAAGACTATGAACAAGGAAAGTAGCCACTTGGATAGGTGACCAACTGAAAAATATAAACCTTCAAATCAAAAATAGGTTGGTGACCTTTCCAAGCAAGATCTAAAGTGCAAAAACCTGAATAAAGTACTTCAAGGTAAGGGCAAGTCAATCCAAAAGCTAGAAAAAGTCTTAAACAAACTAATGTGCATGTCTCTCTTGAGGAAAACAAATCCTAGCCATGGTAAGCAAAGGGAAACAAGGAAAGGAGGTAAGTAATCTTCATGCATATATTCTTCACTGCAATGCTTCAGAATAGGTGTCTAGAGTAAGAGTTTAAGTGGAAATAAGGATTTAGAGTGAGAAAGCTTATTTGACTATGTTTATTTGCTTGAGGACAAGCAAAAGGTTAAGTGTGGGGGTATTTGATAGAGCATAAATTAGTCCATTTTATGTTAATATTATTGATAAATATTTACGTGATTTCTGCTTAATTTATTGATTTTAATATTATTTTGCAGAAAATGGTATAAAAGGACAATTTGGAGAAAATCCCCCTAAAACTGCTTTATTTGGAGCCAAGAAATAAGTGGGCAGCAAAAGGACACTTGGGCCCGCACATAGCAGCCCATGGACGCGCTTCGCATGAACCATTCCCGCGCATTCAAGCTCACGCAAATGGGCCACTCCACTTTCACAATCTTCACGCCAATTCCTGCACTTGCATGTGGAGCACATTTCACCTTCGCGTGGACCAATGCCTGTACATGGACCACGCAGCCCACTCACGCCATGGACCAAGCACAGGCGCTCCACTCACACGCACACATGGGCAGGGACACAACACTCCACGTGGACCACCAAGCGCTCAACGCACACGGCCCGTTCTCACCGTTCAGCGCAACATGGCCCGCCTTCACCAAAGCATTTCACGAGGACCAGGCTCACGCGATGGGGCCACACCCAAACAGCCCACTCATGCACACAATTTACCGTGGACCGAACTCCTCGCCATCCGCACATGCACCGTGGCCCACCATCCCGCTTCATCAATTCACGCAGGACCAGCGCCCGGGCCAACATCGCGCGCATGGACCCGCCGAAGCTCCCGCCCACGGCCCACACTCCCACTTCGTCAACTTACACACGGGACCGCGTGCGTGGATGGCAACTAGGGCTCCTCTGCACTCTATTTAAGGGACCTTAAGTTCCAGAAGAAACACAATTCATAATTCAACTTCAATTCGGCAATTTCCGCAAGAAGGCAGAAGGCAGAAATCGTCCATCCTTCGGTTCCTTCTTCCTCTTTTATTTTCCTTTTAATTTTCTGTTTTTAATTCGGCCAATGAGTGGCTGATTTCTTTAATTCTAGTTGAGGATTGGTTGAAACTAAGGTTGTTTAATGGGTTGTGAGATCTGAACATAAATTATTGTCTTTGGTTTTGTTCAATATTTATACAATTGATACTTTAATTACATGATTACTTTGTTGTTTTGATCAAATTGGCCACTTGATTTTAATTGCAAAGTTAATTGATTGTTAGTTGGGATTATTTTTAGTCCGTAATTGCTGGAAATATTCTGACCTTAGAACACTTGGCGTAAAAACCAAGGAATTGCATGATCTAGCGTTATCTCCATACGTTTGAGTAGTTAGGATTGGATCTCTCTATTTCTTTATGCAATTGACAATTGTTTTGATGCCTATGGCCCAAGGACGTTCCTTGGCAATTTGTTAATTAGTAATTAATTAGAGGACGTTCCCTAATTAATTTAATCATAAGGAGAGACATGGTGGTGAGAAGCGTCTTCCACCCCATAACTAATCTATTGAACCAATCAAGATAATTTAAGTTTCAATGATCAACCCAAACAACCAAAGTGGATCCGTATCTTCAACTAGGCTTTTCTCATATTGATTTACTTTTTTATTTTAATTATTTGCTTTCTATTATTACTCTCATTATTAGTTACTACAATCAATCTCAAACCCCCCATTTTACTTTTATTGCAATTTATTTTTATTCTGTTTCCAGTTTATCTCATTTGATCCCACTTTCAGTCTTTTATCTCATCTTTAATTTATTATTGTTTCAGTTCATTTTATTGGTCTTGTTGAGAAAAATAAATAGGTAATCAATTCTCTGTGGATTCGATCCTTTCACCACTATCTGCATTTGTAAAATTGTTGATAACCAGGAAGGTTATTTTTTACCGGCTTCGACAACCGCGAGTCAGCTTCCCTCATAATGTCTCCTTTCAGACTTATGTCATCTGGTACACATAGGCGATTCCCATAGCGGAGGATCCCTTTGTTGTCAAATCTGAACTCTACACTATTGCCCAACTGAACAGTCCTGGCAATTTTTACTAACTCATGGTCCTCATGCTGTTTTCGAGCCACCTGTTTCAGAAACACTGGTGTCACTCTCATCTGTGCTATCAACGCACCTGTACCAGACAACTCTAGCTGTAGCCCTTCGTCGATGAGCTTATAAAACTCCATCACCACTGGTCTTCTCTCTGCTGCTATATGGGATAAACTGCTAAGTGATTTCCGGCTTAGGGCATCTGCCACAACATTCGCCTTATCTGGATGGTACTGAATCCTGCAATCATAGTCACTGAGCAATTCTACCCGTCTTCTCTGCCTCAAATTCAGCTCTTTCTGACTCAAGATGTACTGTAAACTCTTATGATCGGTGAAGATCTCGCATTTAACCCCATAAAGATAATGCCTCCACATCTTGAGTGCAAAGATAACTGCCGCCATCTCTAGGTCATGGGTGGGGTAATTCAACTCGTGCTTCTTCAGCTGCCTAGAAGCATAAGTAATCACCCTTTCATTCTGCATTAAAACACAACCCAATCCCACTCTGGACGCATCACAGAACACTGTGAAGTCCTCATTACTGACAGGCAGAGCTAACACCGGTGCTGATGTTAATCTTCTCTTTAGCTCTTCAAAGCTCTCTTCACATTGGTCCGACCACTCGAACCTCTGGTTCTTCTTGGTCAGTTTGGTCATAGGAGCAGCTATCTTTGAGAAGTCCTGAACGAACCTCCTGTAGTAACCTGCCAAACCCAAAAAGCTTAATCTCAGTCACTGTGGTGGGTCTGGGCCAGTTAGCTACAACCTCTATCTTTTTGGGGTCTACCTCAATACCTTCTGCTGATACTACATGCCCCAAGAATGAAATGCTCCTCAACCAAAACTCACACTTAGAGAACTTGGCATATAAACCATGCTCTCTCAGTGTCTACAGAACTGTCCTCAGATGATGGGCATGCTCCTCTGCATCTCTGAAATACACTAAGATATCATCGATGAAGACAATAACAAAGTGATCCAGATATTCGCTGAAAACTCTGTTCATGAGATCCATGAATGCTGCAGGGGCGTTAGTCAACCCGAACGGCATTACTAAGAACTCATAATGCCCATATCTGGTCCTGAAAGCTGTCTTTGGTACATCTGCCTCTTTGACTCTTAACTGATGATACCCGGATCTCAGATCTATTTTAGAAAAACAACCTGCTCCAGCTAGCTGGTCAAATAGATCGTCGATCCTAGGTAGGGGATACTTATTCTTGGTAGTGCCCTTGTTCAACTGCCTGTAGTCGATACAAAGTCTGAGGGATCCATCCTTCTTTCTGACAAACAGCACTGGAGCACCCCAAGGTGAGGTACTAGGACGGATGAAACCCTTATCTACCAACTCCTGCAACTGCTCTTTCAGCTCTTTTAACTCTGCTGGCGCCATCCTGTAGGGCGGGATAGAGATCGGTCTGGTACCAGGCAGCAATTCGATTTCAAACTCTATCTCCCTATCAGGTGGTAGTCCTGAAAGCTCGTCTGGGAAAACGTCTGGAAATTCTCGGACTACTGGTACTAAGGCTGGTTCCCTAACCTGACTATCTAGCTCTCTCACATGAGCTAGAAACCCCTGACAACCCCTCCTAAGCAACCAACGAGCCTGAAGGGCTGAGATCAAACCTCTAGGTGTCCCCCTCCTGTCTCCTCTGAAGACACACGCTGACCCATCCTGATCCCTGAGACTGACTACCTTGTCTGTACAGTCCAAGGTAGCACCAAATGTAGATAGCCAATCTATCCCTAGAATGACATCAAAATCCGTCAAATCTAGAACCACAAGATCAGCTGGAAGGCATCTACCCTCTATGAACACTGGACTGAAACGACAGACTAACTCTGCCACTGATGGGTCACATTTGGGTCTACTGACCCAGAGAGGACACTCTAACCCAGAGACTATCAGACCCAAACTCTCCACGGCTCTCGAAGCAATAAAAGAGTGAGAAGCACCGGGGTCCATCAAAGCATACACCTCGGAACACCCAATGATGAGATTTCCTGACACCACTGTGTTCGATGTGTTTGCCTCCTCTTGTGTCACAGTGAAGATCCGTGCTGGGGCTACCGGACCTTCACCTCGGGAACCTGCTGCTGACGAAGAGGCTGACCCTCTCCCTCTGCCTCTGCCACTACTCTGAGGCATGGCTGGAGCTGCTGGCTGTGCTACACTGCCTGAGCTCATCTGCTGGGATGGTGCCATAAAGGTCACTTGAGGACATTCCCGTGCAAAATGTCCCTCTTGCTCACACTTATAACAGGCTGTAGATCCCAATTGACAAACTCCTTTGTGCGGTCTCCCACATCTCATGCACATTGAACTGCCTGTGCCAGAGCTTGAGCCACTACCCATTCCCAGACTAGACTTGATCTTGTTCCATAACTTGCCCTTCTTAGCTTTAAACTTTTCTCCCTTCCTGCTGCCAGAAGCTGCTGCACTGGGGGTCTTAGAACCCGAAGACTGTGCCGCTTGCTGTTTTACTGTTCCCTGAATAATGGCACTCACCTCCATCTTTCTGGCGGCATCCACGATAGAGTGGAAACTCTCCTTCTCTGCTGGAAGAATCAAGGAGGAATACCTGGGATGAAGTCTCATAGTATATCTCCTTGCCTTCTTCTGGTCAGTGTCATAAGCCTAACCCACATACTGAAGTAAGTCCAGGAACTTGTCTGTGTATTCATCAACACTCATCTCTTTCGTCTGCCTCAACTGTTCAAATTCTATCACTTTCATCTCCCTGGAACTGTCAGGAAAAGCCCACCCAGCAAATTCATTGGCGAACTCTCCCCATGACATACTGTCCATCCTGGGGTCCACATAATTCTTGAACCACTCTCGAGCTTTCTTGCATTTCAGTGTGAACCCTGCCATCTCAATGGCTCTACTATCATCAGCTCCTAACTCATCGGTTATCATCTTAACCGTTCTGAGGTACTCAAATGGATCGTCTCCTGTATTGAACTTAGGAGCATCCAACTTCAGGTACTCTGTCATTTTCACTTTACTTTCCCCAGATGCGCTAGGTTGAGGTGCTTGGACAATAGGGGCTACTGGTTCTGGTTCTGGTGGTGGAGGTACTGGATCTATTGGCTCAGGGTGGAAAGGTGAGGGTGGATACATGGGATAAGGTGGGTAAAAAGGAGGATAAGGCATATAAGGCATGTAGGTAGGATATGGGGCAAAGCTAGAGTAATCCGACGTACCTCCCATCGGATACCCCGGGCCCTGTGGAAAGGGTGGATAATAGGGTGAATAACCAAACCCCGAGGCCTGAGAGCCTCCTTGAGACTCGCCCATACCCTCTTCAGACCTGTCCATACCCATGCTTTCCTCTCTTTGCTGATCCACATCCATAGCCTCCCTCACTTCATCTGAGCTCCCTCCTCTATCTGCTCCTCTTCTGCTCTCGTCAAAAGACCTTCTAGGGTCCCTTGACGTACCCTCCCTGCTTGATCTCTGAGACATTGCCCTTGGCAACGCAGGAGGATGAGCAGCTGCACCCTCACTTTCTGGTGGGACTCCAGTCAATCGTGCAGATCGACGAGTTCCTCGCATCTTAACTCTGGACAACAACACATAACATAACACATTAGCATCAATACATCTCATAGCAACAATGCACATGCATCAAGCATGGCATTTCACATCATCAAATAGACAGGACTCAACATCCTATCCTAGTGGACATGATTTCCTATTGTGCTTGACCTACTCAAACCTCTCTATGAGCCCGACACTCTATCTAGGTCCGACCATATGAACCTAGGGCTCTGATACCAATCTGTAACGACCCAAAAATCGGACCGCTACCGGCGCTAGGATCCAGATCGATATAAGGTCGTCGGGACCCATAGCAAGCCTGCTATACTCTCTGTGTACCTGTAACATCCCATACATGATCAAACTTTTTCTGTAAAAACATAAAACTTTTCTCTGAACCAAGGCTCAACCTGTACATGCACTATCTTTGTACTCATAACCCCTTACTAGAGCTCTCATCAATGCTCTAGACGGGTTAAACTCATACAATGTTAAGCCTGGTGATCATACTCATAAAACATTTCAATCACATATTTACATAAACAGACCATGTATAAAAAAAGGGATTTACAATACAACTAGGTCAAGCACACTACTAAACTCTATACAATACTAATACATCTCTTCACAATAGTACATGTCCACACTATGCTATTACAAAAGTCATTACTCTTCCTGTACCCTGCTGAACTTCCCCTTAACTCTGATCCTGCAAGACTGGGGTTAAAGGAGAGGGATGAGCTATACAAGCCCAGTGAGTAGAACAATAAAAATATGTTAATAAATATGCTCACATAGAATGCATCACATCACAAGTAAATCACCCATCTTAGACGGACTGAGTCAAAATTCCCTCAATTCTGTGCCTGGCCCGCGAAGGAGCTCCTCAGGACTTTATTATTCACCCTATGGTGCTCTGTGCCCGGCCCTCTCAGGGCTCCTCAGGACTTTACTATGAGGGCTAATGAATCCACTATGTCCATGGATCCCGGTGACCTTATGTCGATCTGGATCCTAGCGCCGGTAGCGGTCCGATTTTCGGGTCGTTACAGTGACAAACACATTATTGATATAAGCAGAGTGAGCAAGAGTAAAATGAGTAAAACAAAGACCAAAAGAAGCATTGTAAATAGTAGTAAAAATAACAAAATCCTTTAACTAAGCAAGTTGTGTACTAGTTCTAATAGATCTGCGTAAGGGAATGGACGTTTCAATGGCTTCTGTTTGTGGAAGAGCAGTGGGATTGGGCAAAGAAAGTGTGGTGGTTTCAGTAGCAGCAAGGTTATGAGGGTGATATGAACCATCGTTATCATCCACAGGTAAAGGAATGGGATAGTTAGTGCACTCATTAGCACAAGTCTGAGTGTTAAGGGATCCTCGCTTGAAAGATGAGTGAAAAGGAAACAAGTGTCCAAAGAATATGACATCCCTGCTAATAAAGATGGTTGTATCACCAATATTTAGCAGTTTATAACCTTTGTGTTCTAGAATATCCAAAGAATACAGAGGGAATGCCTTTGTTGTCAAACTTATCTTTCATAGATTTCAAATTAACAACAAAGCATAAACATCCAAATATTTTCATGTGATCATAAGGGGGGAGTTTTCCATACAACATCTCATAAGGGGTTAACCAACCAAGTTTTTGCATAGGTATTCTATTTATTATATAAGCTGCAATAAGAATACATTATGTCCAAAAATATTTAGGCAGGCCTGCCTAAATTCTCAAGGCTCTTGCAATATCAAGTAAATATTTGTGTTTTCTTTCAGCTACCCCATTTTGTTGGGGTGTATAGGGGCAAGTTCTATGGTAGACTATTCCTAGGTTTGCTAAGCATTTAACAAACTCATGATTCACAAATTCTCCCTCATTATCTATTCTCACTACTTTAACTCTGGTTCTGAATTGATTTTCTATCATATGCAAAAAAGTAGTAAGGATCCAGTTTGTGATTTGTAATCCATAGTATAGATCCAGGTTGCCTTACTTTTATCATTTACTATAGTAAGTGATAGAGTATATTTTAGTCCATATTTTCATGATATTATTGATGTTTATTTACACCTATTCTACTTAATTTTGTGGTTTTAATCATGTTTTGCAAATATTAGGTGTGAAGAAACAATTTGAAGAAAATGCTCTTAAAAGTGCCAAAGAATGCCCAAAAACAGCCACTTTCGGAAGCACCTTCGGAAGCACTTTCGGAAGCCAAAACTCAACCACTTTCGGGGGCACCTTCGGAAGCACTTTCGGAAGTCGAAAGTCACCCACTTTCGGGGGCACTTTCGGCGGCCTAAAGTCCAGTCCAGAGGCGAAAGTCACCCACCTTCGGGGGCACCTTCGGCCGCCGAACCTTGGCTCCAGAGACGAAAGTCCTGCCCCCGAAACTTAACTTAGGCGGCCGAACTTGCCCCCGAACATGCTCTTCCCTATTTAATGAGCCAAATCTTGAAGATCACATGTTTCCTACATAGTGCTATGCTCATTCAAAATTCAAATCAAGGCTCCACCTTCCTCTTTAGTGCATGAATCTTCTTGGACACACCTTGGACATCAATCAAAAGACCAAAAAGGGCTTGCAACTCCACACATGCACAAAGAAAACTCAAGGGCACTATGGGGCAATCACTCAAAGATACATGGACACTAAAAAGGAAAAAGGCAGCCTCTCAAGATCTATTTAAAGGCCTCAAGAAGACCAAGAATCAGAATCTTCCATGAAGGGATTGATCAAGGCTCTCCAAAGGCTCCTCCACCTTAGTTCTTCATCTTCTTTCTTCTTTTCTTTTATTTTCTGTTTTGATTCAGCTATGAGTGGCTGAAACCCTATTTCTAGTTGAAGTTTGGTTGAAACTAAGGTTGTTTAAAAGGTTGTGAGATCTGAACATAAAGTGTTTGCTTTTGATTTATTCAATATTCATGCAATTGTGCTTAATTATAAAGATTGCTTTGTTGTTTTGATCAAATTGGCCCCTTGATTCTTGATTACAAAGTTAATTGATTGTTGATTAGGATATTTGTTAGTCCGTAATTGCTGGAAATATTCTGATCTAAGAACACTTGGTGTAAAAACCAAGGAATTGCATGATCTAACATCATCTCATGCGTTTGAGTAGTTAGGGTTTGGATCTTTCTTGTTCTTCATGCAATTGGTAATTGTTTTGATGCCTATGGCCCAAGGACGTTCCTTGGCAATTTGTTGATTAGTAATTGGTTAGAGGACGTTCCCTAATCAGTTTATTCATAAGGAAAGACATGGTGGTGAGAAGCGTCTTCCACCCCCATAACCAACCTATTGAATCAATCAAGATAACCATGTTTCAATGATCAACCCAAACAACCGAAGTGGATCCATATCTTCAACTAGACCTTTCTCTTATTGATTTCCTCTTTTATTTTAATTACTTGCTGTTTTAATTGCTTTCATTAGTTGTTAATCAAATCATCTCAAAACCCCCCTTTTTACTTTCCTTGCACTTTACTTTTGTTCTATTTGCAATCACTTGCTTTCACTTGTGCTTTCAATTGGTTTGATTGGTCTTGATTAAGATAAATAAATAGGTAATCAATTCTCTGTGGATACGATCCTTCACCACTGTCTACAGTTGTATTTGTAGGTAACCAAGAAGGTTATTTTTGACCGGTTTCGACAACCGCTCCTGTCAGTAAGAAAATATCTAGTTCCATTTGTAGATATAGTCCTATAAGGATCCCACACTTCTACATGGAGAAGGTCAAAGGCAGAAGTAGCCAGAGTGTCCTTAATTGGAAAGGACAATATGCATTGCTTAGCTAGTGGACAGATAAGGTAATCTAGTTGTTCATTTTACTTTATTAAAGATGCATAATTAGGCAAATGTTGTAATTTCTGCAAGGAGATATGTTCTAATCTAGCATGTAAAGTATGAATATTAACTTTAGCCATACTCTTTGAGCACTGAAAAAGGTTCTCTTTATTTATACTATCACTAGAGAACATGGTATTTACAATAGAGTTGTAAAGAGAAGAGTGTTTCAAGGAGATCAAAGTATTGTTTATCATAAAAGGTAGAAAACTAGACTTATCTAGTCTGTAGAGACCAACCACTTCTTGTGCTACAACTAGTATTTCTTTAGTCTAAAGGTCCTGAAATAGACAACAAGAAGAATAGAATATGAAGTGAATGGATGTTGTTTTGAGAAGCTTGCTAACAGATAAAAGATTATATTGAAATTCAGGCAGATAGAACACATCATACAGAGGAACATCCTTTATATATATGTTTCTTAACTTATGCACAGTTTTAGTAGAAGCATCAAGTAAAAGAACAAATATAGGACTAGATAAAGCATGCATAAAAAATATATATATCTTGAACAGGAGATATATGATTGGTAGCACCTGTATCTATGATCCAAAAGATCAAAAGAGAAACCTTTGGATTGTAATCATTGGTTGAATAAGAATTACCAACAAAGAGGATGGAGTCCTAATCCTTCTTGGAAGAAATTGCTGCAATGGAAGAAATTGCTGGATTCTTTCCTTTCAGAAGCTTCATAATGTCTTGTTGCATATTGTTCGATCTCATGTTTAGATCCTCAAAGTTGGTTCCTGATCCTTCTTGGATAGAGTCAAGAGGAGATTCCACCATGTTATTCATTTATATATACCTTGTGCTAAATGCATAGAAAGCTGCTTAACATGAGGTGGATTCTTTATTTTTCCTTTCCACCACTCAGGATAGCCAATTATTTTAAAACAATTTTCCTTAACATGGCCATCCATGTTACAGTACCCACAGTGTCCCTTCTTAGGGTCTAGTTTTCTTTAGTTAGACCTAGAGTTTTAGCCTTTTGTAAACAAGGCCACTGAACCAGCGTGGTTCGCAAAGTTAGAAGCAACAAGCTTCCATATTTCAAATTTAAGTACAGTAGATTGTTTGAAATAATAAAATCACAACAGTCAAATTGTTTGAAATATATGATAAAATAATAAACTTTGAGTCGTGTTGGACACTGTTTTTAAAGATTTATTTTGTAATCCCCCAAGATTAAACAGGTTCTTCTAGAATTTAATTTTTAGATAAGGACAACAAGGATTTATGTATAATTTATAAACCAGCAAAAAACATAGAGAACTCTAAGCTACTGACATAAAGCAAAACAAGTCACACGTGTGACACTTAAGTATCACACATATATAACAAAACAACAATAAAAGATAAAAATATATATATATATATTTATAGTTCTATATATGTACAAAGCTATTTTACACATTTAACATATTAACTTTTTAAAACAGCTACCACCTCTCAAACTAAGTATATTCCATAAAGAAAAAAAAAAAGCAATATCAAAATAATAATTGAGCATGTTCTACTGTAAGAAGATAAAAGACATATCTATAAATTCTTGAAAATAACACTCTAAATCTTGAAGATTCGAATCCTTGTAGTATTGGATTATGTTGAACGATAGAATCTGTGAATGATTCAGTTGTTGTGTTCTTCTCCGGAAAGAAGGTTGTATATATAAATATATTTACAACACAAAATCAGAAGAGAAAAAGGAAGCAATTCTATTCTAAGAAAACAAAATAAGCATGTACAGGAAACAATATATATCAGATCTGTTAGTTGTGCAAATCCCTATAATTACGTAATTTACTCCTAATTAGGCAGTTTATTCCAACACTCCCCCTCAAGTTGGAGCATGGATATCTATCATGCCCAACTTGTCAACCATATTATGGAATATCTTCCATGACACTACTTTTGTGAGTTTATCAACTAACTGGTCTTCTGACTTGATAAACGGCAACTGTGTAATCTTCTGGTCTAGTTTTTCCTTGATGAAATTCCGATCAACTTCAATATGTTTGGTGCGATCGTGTTGTACGGGATTCTGTGCAATCTCAATTGCAGCCTTTGTCCATTTTGGATCTGCTAAGGCATCCTGAGTAGAAATGTTGGTGTCTAGGACATTCTGAGTTGATTCTTGGTCAATGGTGTTATCATGGGCAACTCTTCAGATGTTGGTAATTCTTCAGTAGACGTTGGTATTTGTAATTTTCCAGAAAGAACTAATAAATCTTTATCACATCTTTCAAGGAGACCTTGCTGACTGTTATGCTGAAAATTTTCCCTTACTTCCTCTCGTTCTATGAAATTTTTCATATTTTCTTGTGGCATATTCTCTTCACTAAAGCTCTCCCCCTGAAGAGAAGGAGGTGTGACTCCCCTAGAATAGTATGGTTCTGATTCACGAAAGGACATATTCAAGGTCACATGTAACTGCCCTGGGTGGGTAACTTATCAAACATAATTTAGCCACATTTTTACTATCTTTATTACTGTTTAATTACACATTTTTCAGCTTAATCTATGGTTTTTTTCATGTTTTTACAGGAAAGGAAGAAAATGAAAAGTTGGAGAAAAAGTGCAGGAAAAGCTGGAAAAAGTGATTGGGTCAGAGTGATTTGGCCAAATCAAGCAAAGGAAGCTGAGGCAAAAACCTGGAAGTAAATCCGCAGAAATGATTTGGGTAAGTCATCTGCCCAAATCACCCGCCCAAATCACATTGACGCAGAGAGACAGCAGAAGCGGGAAAAGCACAGAAAACTGAAATTCAAAAGTGGAGAAGTCCAAATCCATTTTAAATACTGCAAGATCAGTCCCAAGAGCCACGAAAAAGTCTTTCACTTAAAGAATTCCATGCCACGAAAAAGTCTTTCACTTAAAGAATTCCATTCACAATTAAATACAAAAACAAAAGAGAAATCAAAGACTACAAAGAAGACCAAGTCAAGATTGGGATTTCCAAACCCTAATTGGATAAGGATTCTCCAGCTATAAAAGGGGACAGCATCTAAACCAGCAGGATCATCTCTCTCCACCTTCGGAAATTCTGCAGAAACACAGCAACTTTTCTTCTTTTCTTTCTTCATTTCTTTTATGATTTTGTCCACCATGAGTGGCTAAACAATTCTCTTTTCTAGTTGAAGTTGGAATTTCAGATTTGTAATGAATTTGGAGATTTAAAACTTCATTATTAAACTCTTATTTACCTTCAATATTTATGCAACTTGATCTTTCTATAATTACTGCTTTGCTTTTAGAATCAATTAAGGCCTGTTGTTTTTAATTGCTTGAGTAATATATTGTTTGAATAATTTAGGTCCGTAATTGCTTAGATTGTTTAAACACAAGTATAATCAGTTGCATAATCTGAACTTGACCACGCGGTTGGCAAGGTTAGAGTTGGGTTTCTCTAAGTCCTAATGCAGTTAACAGTTGTTCGATGCTAAAAGTCCCAAGGACGTTCCTTGGCAACTTGTTAACTAGAGTTTGATTAGCGAATGTTTCCTAATCAAACTAAAATTAAGGAGGAATTTGGATTGTGAGAAGCGTCTTCCACGTCCTAAACTAACTTATTGAAATAAATAAGAGTATCAAAAAGTCAATGATCAATTCTAAACAAACTGAAATTCATCCATGCTTCAACTAGAATCCTTTTCCCATTGAAATTCTTATCCTTTTAAATTATTGCTTTCTCTTGCTATTTAGTATTAATTCATCAAATCAAAACCCCCCTTTTTAATTATTTGTCATTTACTTGTCCAAGTCATTATTAGAAAAATTTGTAGTGTCAAATCCCTGTGGTTCGACCCTATTGCCACTATCTACAAGTTAATTGTTGATTGTTTAATAGGTTTATTTTTTATGGCTTCGACAACCGCTATCAGTAACGTTAGCTGTGGGTATAACAGATTGTGAAGAAGCACGAATGGATTGTAACTGCCCTGAATCTCTAGTCATATGATCAGATGCACCTGCATCAATAATTTAAGTACTATTCTTAGAAGTTGCAGAAAGTACATTTGCTGTGAGTTGTGATTTATCCTCCATATTTTGTTGGACCTCTGTTGTGGCTGCCATCATATGCGTTCTTGCAACCTTCTTCCTTGGTTTTTTTGTGAAGTCCCACAATTCAGGATAACCTATGATTTCATAGCATCTTTGTTTTGAATGTCCTGTCTCGCCACAATAACTACAGACAAAATTATTAGACTTGGCACTTTGAGTTTTTGTTGAGCCAGATGATGGTTCTTGCTGAGTTCGTTTGGCTATCATAACAGAGCTTTCAGGGATAGGTCGAGAACCTCCCATCGTCTGTCTTTGCTGGTATTCTCTTCGTACATATGCATAAGTGCTTTCTAGATTAAGTTTGGGGTCCTTCCGAAGGATTTCTCCACGAATGTGATCAAACTCAAGATCAAGCCCACTTAAAAAAATATGGACTTGAAGCCTAGCCATTGCGGAATGCAATTGGACCACCCCTTTTACGGTTTCTTCCTGAGAGGTCATCCTGTGATTTATTTCCTGAAAAATAGCAACAAGTTTATTATAATATGTGGATAATGGTCTATTATTCTGTGTGGTGGAGAAGGATTTTTTATTCAATTCAAAGAGACAAGTCTCATCTGATTCGTCATAGAAGGTCTTTGCTACACCTTCCCAAATTTCCTTAGCCGTGGACAGCAATGGATCCATTGAATCAATAAGCCAACATTTCACTTTGTAATTTTCAGTGAACCATATTGCATAACTAGAATCTTCGGATGGTGGCTTCTTCGCTTCTCCACTGAGATATCCAGCCTTATTACGAGTAGAGCTGTGCAATCGGTCGGTTCGGTTCTGATCCGAACCGAACTGAACCGATAAAACTGAAAACCAAATTGTTAAAATTTTAAAAACCGAAAAAACTGATTATAAAGATATAACCGAACCGAATCGAACCGATAAAAATCAGTTCGGTTCGGTTCAAACTGAAATCTGCTGGGTTGGGCTTGGGGCCGATAAGATATCCAGCTATTCTCCACCTCTCTGAGCCTTGATTTCACCATTTCCAATTGCGCAGCCCATAGTAACTTCCTCACGTCCTCCGCCGACAAACCTTCCTTCTCCGGTTCGCTCTCCGGCCTAGATCCATCTAAATAGTTGGTTTCCGGTGGTACCAGGCCGTCCAATCTGATCCTACTCTTTGCGATGTCAAAGGACCTGAGTTTTTCCATCAGGCTTTTCCCCATTTGCATCGAACGGAGCTCCGGGGAGGCAGGCATCTGGAGAAGGGCTCTCTTGTGGAACAACCGTCTGAAGATGCCATTATCTCCTGGATCGAGAGCAATGTTGGTTTTGCTCGGGTTTTGAGGTATCCGAGGCTGGACCGCGGGAGAGGAAAGCCTTGATTTCACCATTTCCAATTGCGCGGCCCAGAGTAACTTCCTCACATCCTCCGTCGACAAACCTTCCTTCTCCGGTTCCCTCTCCGGCCTAGATCCATCTAAATAGTTGGTTTCCGGTGGTACCAGGCCGTCCAATCTGATCCTACTCTTTGTGATGTCAAAGGACCTGAGTTTTTCCATTAGGCTTTCCCCCATTTGCATCGAACGGAGCTCCAGGGAGGCAGGCGTCTGGAGAAGGGCTCTCGTGTGGAACAACCGTCTGAAGATGCCATTATCTCCTGGATCGGGAGCAATGTTGGTTTTGCTCAGGTTTTGAGGTATCAGAGGCTGGACCGCAGGAGAGGAAATGCGGCAAACCGATTGATCGATTTTTTCGGTTTGATCGGTTATTTAACATGTTTAAACCAAACCGAACTGAAAACCGAATAATTTTAAATATATTAACCGAACCAAACCGATTATTCCGAATAATCGAACCGATAAACCGAAATCAACCGGTTCGGTTCGGTTTTTTGGTTTAGACCGAAATCTGCTCTCCCCTAATTACGAGAGGCAACGCACATCTCCATGATTTGTGACCATAATGGATAGTTGGTTTCATTAAGTACTGGTGGGAAATGCAGAACTATCTAGGTTGATGATAATCGGTGGTGTTTGGTTGTTTCGTAGAGTTGGGACAATAGGGTTAATCTCAGCCATTTAGGTCCAGAATAGTGTTTGGACAATAACTTGGTGGAAAGAAAAAATGAGAATGCAGATGGTGGCTGAGCAATAATGGTGTTGGGGAATACAAATACGATGTTGCAGATGGTAAGTTATGGTGGTGGTTTCAAGATATGAAATTCGGGAAGCAATTCAAGAAGGATCAGAATTGCTCTGATACCATGTTGAACGATAGAATCTGTGAATGATTTAGTTGTTGTATTCTTCTCCGGAAAGGAGGTTATATATAGATATATTTATAACACAAAATCAGGAGAGAAAAAGGAATGTTGCAGATGGTAAGTTATGGTGGTGGGTTCAAGATATGAAATTCGGGAAGCAATTCAAGAAGGATCAGAATTGCTCTGATACCATATTGAACGATAGAATCTGTGAATGATTCAGTTGTTGTATTCTTCTCCGGAAAAGAGGTTATATATAGATATATTTACAACACAAAATCAGGAGAGAAAAAGGAAACAATCTTATTCTAAGGAAACAAGATAAGTCTGTACAGGATCAGATCTGTTAGTTGTGCAAATCCCTATATGTAACATCCTCAAACCCATAGCTAGAGTAGTGCCACCATTAGGTATGGTTAGGCTAATTCACTACCAGAGCAAGTGGCATTAGGGGAGGTGTTAGCTTACCCCGAGCTACTTAGGGGAGGTGCTAGCATAACTCTAAGCTGCTAATAACTGAATCATAGAAAACTCAAATAAAGAAATGAACATATCCAGAAATAAAGTAGACAGTGTGATTAGCGAGTCGGAAACGAGTCACTTTCGGGAGGTGCTTAGAGTTTTCTGACGTGCTTGCTTGAGATGCTTGTTTAAATCTGTCATGCTTACTTAAGTAAAAAGGACTTCTAAAGGCTAAAAGCATAATTTAGTAGGTCAATCTATGAATATTGAAAGTTTGAAAACTAAATTGAAACATGGTAAAGAGTTTAGTAGGTTAAAGTGTGAATATGGAAAGTTTAAAGACAAAATTCAGTTTAGTCCTTCATGTTTTCCACCTCTTCACTTAAACCCTCCATGTGTCACCTATCTATGCATGGAAGAAATGACAAAGCAAAATAAAAAAAAGGGGTTGTCTTCTTCTTTCCTTCATGTTGTCGTAGATCACTCCATTTTCAAGGAAAAAACATTGCTTTTCTTTCTCCCACCAAAGCCAAGCCAAACTTTTACCTAATCAACTTCTTTCTTTAACCAAAATTCACCCTAAGATCAATAACTAAAGAAAGAGTCATATATTGAAAGAATTAAAGAAGAAAAGTTTAGGGTTCCATATACACCAATCTTGAAAATCAAAGGTGAGCTTATAAATGTGTAGGAAATAGTATCTTCTCATTTCTTCATGCATGAATTTGAATTATAAAACTTTAATTGTAAATTTATTCAATTCTTCTCTAAGAAATAAATTGACCTAGGTGAAGAAACATCAAAGGGAAAGGAGATAGCTAGAGAATAGAAGAGAAAAAGAAAGAGAAATTCAAGAAAGGTTTGGTGTTTGTATGATTTTTTGTTTTCCTTTGATTTTCTCATGGATATGTGAAGTTAGGGATTGATTTTACTTACTAGAAATGTTGCTTTGATTGTATAAATATGTTATATGAAAGTTAAAATGGTGTTTGAAAGGCTTAAAATAAAGAAACCTAATATGAGAGTTAAAAGTACAAACCTGGCAGGATAGATTTTAACAGGGCAGTATGTGTTAGTAACTTCATAACTTATTGTATAATTACTAAAATTAGACCTAAAATATACCAAATGAAAGCTGAGACAAAGAACTAAAACTTTCATGAATTGACCAAATTCTGAATCTATAGGTAAGATAATATAAATTACAAGTGAACCTAAACTGGATACAGTGATACTGCATCCGGAACATAGTATATTGATTATACCATAACTAATTATGTACTAAGTGAAATTTGTTAAGACCAGTACCAATGAATCTTAAGAAGTATACCTAAAATTTTGTAGAAGACACTTAAGCTTGAATTTATATGAAAATGCATGAATCTGTATGAAAATGCATGAATCTGATATATTTTGTGTGTAATACCCGGCTAGACTCCGGTATCGGAATTTCTACCGTCCGGTGGAATCTCGGGTGTCGGAGACCTCTAGAAGGGTAAAACTATGTTTTCATAAAATTTTTTAATGTGTTTTATGTTTTAAGCATGAAAGAAAATGAGTTTTTTTGCATAAAAATAACCTTGGAGGAAAACTCAAATTCGGCCGCCGAACCTCAAGTTCGGCCGCCGAGCATGCATGCGTTTCGGGTGTGCCTTAGGCCCCCGAAAGCATAAGTGAGGGAAACTAGGTTCGGCTGCCGAACCTTATGTTCGGTCGTCGAACATGGCAAGCATGCGAAGGCACTTTCGGCTCCCGAACGTGGCCTGGCCAGCCACCTATAAAGGGGGTCCCTTAGCCGAAAACGGGCGAGCTTTTCTCCCCATTTTCGGCCAAGGTGAGCTCTCCGCCATCCCTCACCGGTTTTGAGTTCCTTCCTTCAAATCTTTCTCGATTTTCATTAGTTTTACCCTTATTTTGAAGATTTTGAGCATTTGAGCAAGTTTTGGAGCTTGGAGGTTCAAGGAACTCTCTCTCTCCCATTTTCCGAGCTAGGGTCGTTCACCTCTCGATCTTCAAGAGGTAAGGGCCGATCTTGAGCTTATGGCATGTTTTAAGTAAGTTTTAAGTAGATCTATGGGGTAGAATGCATGTTTAGCTTATGGTTAGGTTTATGGGTTTATGTTATGTTTTTGGACAATGTGGATGTTTGATGTGTTGTAGATGGGGTTTAAGATAGTTTGATGCCCCTAGGAACTTGTATGCTTGAATATGTATGTTGTAGATTAAGAAAAATGCAGGTTTGGATGGTTTTGGGAGGCAAATGTGCTTGAGGAGCCAAGTTTCTGCCCTTTGGCAGAAACCAGGTTCGGCAGCCGAAGGACTTTCGGCCGCCGAACCTACCTGGGAGGCCAGCCTTTCGGCTGTCGAAGCCTGCCCCCGAAAAGAGACTTTTGTCTCTGGAGGGCACTTTCGGCCGCCGAACCTGTCTGGCTTTCGGCTCTAGAGGGACTTTCGTCCGCCGAACCGGCCGCCGAAAGTGCCCTGTTCAGCCTTCCTTTGCATGTTTTTGCATGGATGTTTTGAGGTGTTCTAGAGGGTTTTGGGGGGATGTTTTTAGAGTTATGTTCTAGTTGTTTGGTCCCTCATTTGAGTCCACCTGTGTAGGTTCGGACCCGAGGAACCGAGGACCCCAGCAGTGAGTCTGCTGCTTCAGTCAGTGTCAGAGCTAGCCAGAGGTGAGTAGAATAAACTCTTATCTTTTAATAAATGAAAATTTTAGCATGAATCATGCATCATAAATGTCATGTGATATCCTAGGTTGCTTGCATTAGAATTCACGAATATGTTGCATTGCATATTTTGATGTTGATGTGGATGGATGTTGGATGACCCATTGGTCCTCGGTATGATGAGACATGATATGATATGGAAGTCCAGGTGTGGCCTGCACTACGCCCCTGGCACTATGTAAGTGAAAGTCCGGGTGTGTCCTGCACTACGCCCCCGGCACAGTTGGACATGTATGTTATGATATATGTAAGAGAAAGACCAAGTGTGGCCTGCACTACGCCCCTGGCACAGTTGGACTATGTAGAGGACCCTTGGTGACAAGTCCATCCTTGACGTGATATGGTTGTGATGTGATGCATTACATGATAGCATGTGTTTTAATTGTTTTATTATTCTGCACACTGGGCTCTTGTAGCTCACCCCTTTCCCCTTATCCCCCAGGTTTGCAGGTACAGGGTAGACCAGGAGGCCAACAGGAGTAAAGTCTGTTTTTATGTAATAGTTAGAAGTTGTGGACATGATGAAATTGTAATGTAATGTTTTATGTAGTCATGATATGTAAAATGATATTGAGGATTAGAGGTTGTACTTGACCCTATGTGTATGGTATCCCTTTAATGCATGATCACTATTATTATTGATGAGATGAGTAATCAAGCTTAATGTATGTTATTGGTACCCCATTGGAGCATGTGATGCGGGTTCCAGTGTGGGGTTTATGGTTATGTTAGTGTGCATGCACAGGTTAAGCTTGATTTATTAAAGAAAAGTTTACATGTTTATGTCAGGCTTGCTACGGGTCCCAGTGGCCTTAAGTCGATTTGGATCCTAGCGCCGGTAGCGGTCCGATTTTCGGGTCGTTATAGAGTGGTATCAGAGCCCTAGGTTCATATGGTCGGACCTAGAGTGCCGGGCTCATAGATGTTATAGAAGGTCAAGCACAATAGGAAAGGTCATGTCCACTAGGATAGGATGTGGAGTCATGTCTTGTATGATGATGTGAAATGCCATGATTACATACATGTGCATTAATGCTATGATATGAATGATATGTATGTGATGCGGGTTCATGTGTTGACACATGAACCATTTGATGCTAATGTTTATGTGATTTGTGCTGTTTTTCAGAAAACAGGATGAGAGGAACTCGTCGATCTGCACGATTGACTGGAGTGCCACCTGAGGATGAGGGCATGAGCGCCCGTCCTCCTACATTGCCTAGGGCAATGTCTAGTAGGGCTAGCAGAGAAAGAGCAGTAAGAGACCCTAGAAGGTCTCTGGATCTGGGTAGAAGCAGATCAGTGAGGGGAACAGTTCAGGGAGGAATGTCAGAGGACATGGGGGATGATATGGATGTAGAGCAGAGGAGAGATGGCAGTCTGGGAGTTAGCATGTCAGAAGAGGGAATGGGAGAGTCCCAAGGAGGCACTCAGGCCTCGGGGTTTGTTCAGCCACCCCACTACCCACACTTCTCACAAAATCCCAGGTATTTGATGGGAGGTACATCGGATTACCCTAGCTTTACCCCTTATCCCACACACATGCCATACCCTCCCTACTACCCACCATACCCACAGCATCCAATGTATCCACCCCCACCCTACTATCCAAATCCAACTAACCCTACCTCAGAAAATGTTGCACCTCCTCCACCATCAGCAGAACCCACAGTTCCAGCAACCCATATACCTAAGCCTAGCTCATCTGGTGGGAGCAAGGTCAAGATGACCGACTACATGAAGCTGGGTGCTCCCCAGTTTGAAAATGGTGATGACCCGTTTGTGTACCTTGAAAGGGTCAAAACAATTACAGATGAGATAGGAGCTGATGATAGCAGAGCCATTCAGATGGCTGGGTTCACACTCAAATGCAAAAAGGCCCGTGAGTGGTTTAAGAATTATGTGAACCCGAGGGTAGACAGCATGTCTTGGGAAGTGTTTGCAAACGATTTTGCAGGATGGGCTTTTCCTGACAGTTCAAGAGAATTGAAGATGATCGAGTTTGAACAACTAAGGCAGACAGAGGAAATGAGTGTAGCCGAGTACACCGACAGATTCTTGGAGCTGTTGCCGTTTGCGGGGCAAACTCTTGACACAGACCAGAAGAAGTCAAGGAGGTATATCATGAAACTTCACTCCAGGTATTCCTCCTTGATTCAGTCCACAGATAGGGAGAGCTTCCATGCCATAGTGGATATGGCTAGGAGGATGGAGGCTAGTGCTATCATCGAGGGGAAAGTCAAGCAGTCAGTGGCACAGCCTTCTGGTTCTAAGACCCCAGGCTCTTCTTCTCTGAGTGCAGCAGCTTCAGGTAGTAAAAAGTGGGATAGAGGCTCTAGGAAGTCTAAGAAGAACAAGTTCTGGAACAATGTTAAGTCCAGTCTGGGATTTGGAGGCGGCTCAAGCTCTGGTGCGGATAATGCAGTTTGTGCAAGGTGTGGTAAGCCACACAAGGGAGTATGTCGGTTTGGGATGACAGCCTGTTTCAAATGCGGTCAGGAGGGACATATGGCTCGAGAGTGTCCAAGAGCAGTTCCGATGGCTCAGTCCCAGCAGACAGCTTCAGGTAGTGTAGCGCAGCCAGCAGCTCCAGCCACGACTCAGGCCAGTGGCAGAGGTAGAGGGAGAGGGTCAGCCTCTTCTTCAGCGGGTTTCAGAGGTGAAGGTCCATCAGCTCCAGCACGGATCTTCACAATGACACAGCAGGAGGCAGATGCATCTAACACCGTGGTGGCAGGTAACTTAGTCATTGGTTGTTCAGATGTGTATACCTTGATGGACCCTGGTGCATCTCATTCTTTTATCGCACCGAGAGCCGTAGAGAGGTTGGGTTTGATGATCTCTGGGTTAGAGTGTCCTCTCTGGGTCAGTGGACCCAAGTGTGATCCATCAGTGGCAGAGTCAGTCTGCCAGTGTAGTCCTGTGTTTGTTGAGGGAAGATGCTTGTCCTCCGACCTTGTGGTTCTAGACTTGACAGATTTTGACGTCATTCTAGGGATGGACTGGTTATCTACCCATGGTGCTACCTTGGACTGCAGGGACAAGGTAGTCAGGTTCAGAGGTCAAGATGGGTCAAAAGTTGTCTTCAGGGGAGACAGGAGGGGTACACCTAGAGGTCTGATATCAGCTCTTCAGGCTCGTAGGTTGCTTAGGAGGGGATGTCAGGGGTATTTGGCTCATGTGAGAGAGCTTAGCAGTCATGTTAGAGAGCCCACCTCGGTGCCAGTGGTCAGAGAGTTCTTAGATGTCTTTCCAGACGAGCTGCCAGATTTACCACCTGCTAGGGAGATAGAGTTCGAGATAGAATTGATGTCTGGAACCCGACCGATCTCTATCCCTCCCTACAGGATGGCACCAGCAGAATTGAAAGAGTTGAAGGAGCAGTTACAGGAGCTGGTAGACAAGGGCTTCATCCGACCGAGTACCTCACCCTGGGGTGCTCCAGTTTTGTTTGTGAGGAAGAAGGATGGATCCCTCAGACTTTGTATCGACTACAGGCAGTTGAACAAAGTCACTACCAAGAATAGGTACCCTTTGCCAAGGATCGATGATCTATTCGACCAGCTAGCAGGAGCGGGTTGTTTCTCCAAAATAGATCTGAGGTCCGGGTATCATCAGCTGAGGATCAGAGAGGAAGATGTGCCAAAGACAGCTTTCAGGACCAGATATGGGCATTTTGAGTTCCTTGTGATGCCGTTCGGGTTAACCAATGCCCCTGCAGCATTCATGGATCTCATGAACAGAGTGTTTAGCCAGTACCTGGATCACTTCGTTATTGTCTTCATAGATGATATCTTGGTGTATTCGAGGAATGCAGAGGAGCACGTCCATCATCTGAGGTTGGTTCTACAGACCTTGAGGGAGCATGGCTTGTATGCCAAGTTCTCCAAGTGTGAGTTCTGGCTGAGGAGCATTTCATTCTTGGGGCATGTTGTGTCAGAAAATGGAATAGAGGTGGACCCCAAGAAGATAGAAGCTGTGGCTAACTAGCCTAGACCCACTTCAGTGACAGAGATCAGAAGTTTCTTGGGTTTGGCAGGTTACTACAGGAGGTTCGTTCAGGACTTCTCAAAAATTGCAGCTCCTCTGACCAGGTTAACTAGGAAGAATCAGAAGTTTGTGTGGACCGACCAGTGCGAAGAGAGTTTTGAAGAGCTTAAGAAGAGATTAACGTCAGCACCAGTGTTAGCTTTGCCAGCTAGTAGTGAGGACTTCACAGTATTCTGTGATGCATCCCGAGTGGGTTTGGGTTGTGTGGTAATGCAAAATGAAAGGGTGATTACTTATGCTTCTAGGTGATAGAGCATAATTTAGTCCATTTTATATTAATATTATTATTAAATATTTACATGATTTCTGCTTAATTTATTGCTTTTAATATTATTTTGCAGAAAATGGTGTAAAAGAGCAATTTGGAGAAAATTCCCCTAAAACTGCCTTATTGGAGCAAAGAATGAGGAAAAGATTTTGAAGCTTAAATATTCAAGTTTCTGGACCCACTTACGGATCAATTCCCGCACATGCACAGTGGACGCGATCCGCACAAGGCCACTGCGCTTCACCAATTCGCGCATTCCAGCACATGGGCCCGCCACAGCAACATTCTCAGCACATGGCCACATTCCCGCACATACAGCATGGGTCCAAGTTCCCCACGCCAGCTTCATCAATTCATCCGCTGCTCACAACACTCACACAACGGGCCCACATACGCACATACGCAACACTTCAATTCACGCGCAACGGACCTGCACTTCACCTCTTTCTCCATGTGAATGAAGCCCACACGCGCAGATGGACCAATTCACTTCATCAAAACCGCACATTGACCAAAGCTCCTCATCACTTCACATGCGCGTGGGCCCAGCGCTCATCTCCCCGTGGACCGCACATGGCCAGCACTCACGGGCCAAGCTCTCCTCCCATGGGTCGCGCTTCACGCCTTCGCTCCGCTCCAGTGCATGGGCCAAACTCAAGCAACACGCGGCCCGCACATCCACCAGCCCGCTCCTGCACCTCACCGCACCTGATCCACTCACGCACCATGCGGTCAGAAAAGTTTCCCAAACAGCATTGCTCCTCTGCTCTATTTAAAGAGCCCACCAGTGACACAATGGAGAACACAATTTCAAATTCCTTCCTCTCGGCGATTTCCGCAGCCCAGCACAAGCTCATCTGCGGTTTTTATTTTCTTTTCCTTTATTTATTTTCTGTTTTTAATTTAGCCAATGAGTGGCTAATTTCTTCATCTAGTTGAATATTGGTTGAAATTTTAGTTGGTTAATGGATTGTGAGACTTGATCAAATATTATTTAATTTTTGGGAATTCAATATTTATGCAATTTCATATTTAATCTTCATATTATTTTGTAATTGAAATCTACGTTGATTTTTTTATTACAAAATAATTATTTGTTAGTTTGAATAATTTAAATCTGTAATTGCTCGGGTTATTCTTACATGAGGACACTTGGGATAGAACCCAAGGAAATTGCATGATCTAGCGTTATCTCCATACGTTTGGATAGCTAGGATTGGGTCTCTCTCTTTCTTAATGCAATTGACAATTGTTTTGATGCCTAAGACCCAAGGACGTTCCTTGGCAATTTGTTAATTAGTAATTAATTAGAGGACGTTCCCTAATTAATTTATTCCTAAGGAGAGATAATGGTGGTGAGAAGCGTCTTCCATCTCCATAACTAATCTATTGGGTCAACCCAAAAGAGCAAAGTGTATGTGATCAACCCCAACAACTAAAGTGGATCCAATATTTCAACTAGAGCTTTCTCATTATTAATTACTTTTTACTTAATTATTTGCTTTCTATTATTATTCTCATTATTAGTTACTACAATCAATCTTAAAACCCCCCATTTTACTTTTACTGCAATTTAATTTTATTCAGCTTTCAGTTTATCTCATTTTCACTTTTTATCTCATTTTTTGTTTATCTCATTGTTTCAGTTAATTTTATTGGTCTTGTTGAGAAAAATAAATAAGTAATCAATTCTCTGTGGATTCGATCCTTTCACCACTATCTGCAGTTGTAAAATTGTTGATAACCAGAGAGGTTATTTTTGACCGGCTTCGACAACCGCTCTGTCACTAGGCAGCTAAAGAAGCATGAGTTGAATTACCCCACACATCACCTGGAAATGGCAGCAGTAATCTTTGCACTCAAGATGTGGAGGCACTACCTCTATGGGGTTAAATGTGAGATCTTCACGGATCATAAAAGCCTATAGTACATCCTGAGTCAAAGAGATTTGAATTTGAGACAGAGAAGATGGGTAGAACTACTGAGTGATTATGATTGCAAGATTCAGTATCATCCGGGTAAGGCGAATGTTGTGGCAGACGCCGTAAGCCGGAAATCACTAGGCAGTTTATCCCATATCACGGCGGAGAGGAGACCAGTGGTGAAAGAGTTTTACAAACTCTTTGATGAAGGTCTACAGTTGGAGTTGTCTGGTACAGGTGCTTTAGTTGCCCAGATGAGAGTGGCACCCGTGTTTATGGAGCAGGTGGCTCAGAAACAGCATGAGGACCCAGAGTTAGTGAAGATTGCCAGGACTATTCAGTCAGGCAAAGACAGCGAATTCAGATTCGACAATAAGGGGATCCTCCGCTATGGGAGTCGATTGTGTGTACCAGATGACGTAGGGCTAAAAGGAGACATTATGAGAGAGGCTCATAATGCAAGATACAGCGTTCACCCCGGAGCCACCAAAATGTACCAAGATTTGAAGAAAGTTTATTGGTGGCCAGCTATGAAGAGAGAAGTGGCACAGTTTGTGTCAGCCTGCGAAGTGTGTCAGAGGGTGAAGCTGGAACATCAGAAGCCGGCTGGAATGCTTAACCCGCTACCTATTCCAGAGTGGAAATGGGAAAATATAGCTATGGACTTCGTAGTGGGGTTACCGGCGACGTCCAACATATTGGACTCCATATGGGTGATTGTGGACAGACTCACCAAATCTGCTCACTTCATCCCTGTCAGGAGTGGCTATTCTGTGGACAAGTTGGCGCAAGTGTATGTCGATGAGATCGTCAGGCTGCATGGGGTTCCTGTTTCAATAGTGTCCGATAGAGGACCCCAGTTCACCTCCAGATTTTGGCGGAGTCTGCAGAACGCCATGGGTATCAGGTTGGATTTTAGCACTGCTTTCCATCCTCAGACGGACGGACAATCAGAAAGGATCATCCAGACAATAGAGGATATGCTCAGAATGTGTGTGCTGGACTTTGGCGGTTCTTGGAGGCAGCATCTACCCTTGGTGGAGTTTGCCTACAATAACAGCCATCATGCTAGTATCGGGATGGCTCCATATGAAGCTTTGTATGGGAGGAAGTGCAGATCACCTGTTTACTGGGAAGAGGTTGGAGAAAAGGCCTTGGCAGGGCCTGAGCTAGTAGAGATCACCAGCAGGGTGGTACCCATAATCCGAGAAAGGATCAAGACTGCTGCAAGCAGACAGAAGAGTTATGCAGATATCCGCAGAAGGCAAGTAGAGTTTCAGGAGGGGGATTTGGTATTGCTCAAGGTGTCTCCAATGAAAGGGGTGATTCGGTTCGGGAGGAAAGGTAAGCTAGCTCCGCGGTACATCGGACCCTTTGAAATCTTGCAAAAGATTGGGAATGTGTCGTACAAGCTGGATTTACCTGCTTCAATGGAAAGAATCCGTCCGGTTTTCCATGTTTCAATGTTGAGAAAGTTCGTGTCAGATCCGGGCAAGGTTCTTAGTGAGCCTGATGTGGAGATCCAAGAGGATCTCACCTATGTTGAGCAGCCGGTACGGATCCTAGACACTCAGATCAGAAAGCTAAGGAACAAGGAAATCCCGATGGTGAAAGTCCTTTGGAATCACCACAATATTGAGGAGTGTACCTGGGAGACACGGGAGTCCATGCTCCAGCAATATCCTCATCTTTTCTAAAGTAAGTTTTATGTGTTTTGTATGTATGTTATGTGTATGTTATGTTGTATGCTTTGCATGTGCTAGTTGAGGAACATTCAGGGACGAATGTTCTTAAGGGGGGGGAGAATGTAATACCCGGCTAGACTCCGGTATCAGAATTCCTACCGTCCGGTGGAATCTCGGGTGTCGGAGACCTCTAGAAGGGTAAAACTATGTTTTCATAAAATGTTTTAATGTGTTTTATGTTTTAAGCATGAAAGAAAATGAGATTTTTTGCAAGAAAACAACCTTGGAGGAAAACTCAGGTTCGGTCGCCGAACATGCATGCGTTTCGGGTGTGCCTTAGGCCCCCGAAAGCATAAGTGAGGGAAACCAGGTTCGGCCGCCGAACCTTATGTTCGGCCGCCGAACATGGCATGCATGCGGAGGCATTTTCGGCTCCCGAACGTGGCCTGGCCAGCCACCTATAAAGGGGTCCCTTAGCCGAAAACGGGCGAGCTTTTCTCCCCATTTTCAGCCAAGGTGAGCTCTCCGCCATCCCTCGCCGGTTTTGAGTTCCTTCCTTTAAATCTTTCTCGATTTTCATTAGTTTTACCCTTGTTTTGAAGATTTTGAGCATTTGAGCAAGTTTTGGAGCTTGGAGGTTCAAGGAACTCTCTCTCTCCCATTTTCCGAGCTAGGGTCGTTCACCTCTCGATCTTCAAGAGGTAAGGGTCGATCTTGAGCTTATGGCATGTTTTAAGTAAGTTTTAAGTAGATCTATGGGGTAGAATGCATGTTTAGCTTATGGTTAGGTTTATGGGTTTATGTTATGTTTTTGGACAATGTGGATGTTTGATGTGTTGTAGATGGGGTTTAAGATAGTTTGATGCCCCTAGGAACTTGTATGCTTGAATATGTATGTTGTAGATTAGGAAAAATGCAGGTTTGGATGGTTTTGGGAGGCAAATGTGCTTGAGGAGCCAAGTTTCTGCCCTTTGGCAGAAACCAGGTTCGGCAGCCGAAGGACTTTCGGCCGCCGAACTTGCCTGGGAGGCCAGCCTTTCGGCCGCCAAACCTGCCTGGGAGGCCAACCTTTCGGCTGCAGAAGCCTGCCCCCGAAAAGAGACTTTCGTCTCTGGAGGGCACTTTCGGCCGCCGAAGGTGCCGCCGAACCTGTCTGGCTTTCGGCTCTGGAGGGACTTTCGGCCGCCGAACCTGCCGCCGAAAGTGCCCTGTTCAGCCTTCCTTTGCATGTTTTTGCATGGATGTTTTGAGGTGTTCTAGAGGGTTTTTGGGGGATGTTTTTAGAGTTATGTTCTAGTTGTTTGGTCCCTCATTTGAGTCCACCTGTGTAGGTTCGGACCCGAGGAACCGAGGACCCCAGCAGTGAGTCTGCTGCTTCAGTCAGTGTCAGAGCTAGCCAGAGGTGAGTAGAATAAACTCTTATCTTTTAATAAATGAAAATTTTAGCATGAATCATGCATCATAAATGTCATGTGATATCCTAGGTTGCTTGCATTAGAATTCACGAATATGTTGCATTGCATATTTTGATGTTGATGTGGATGGATGTTGGATGACCCATTGGTCCTCGGTATGATGAGACATGATATGATATGGAAGTCCAGGTGTGGCCTGCACTACGCCCCCGGCACAGTTGGACATGTATGTTATGATATATATAAGAGAAAGACCAGGTGTGGCCTGCACTACGCCCTTGGTACAGTTGGACTATGTAGAGGACCCTTGGTGACAAGTCCATCCTTGACGTGATATGGTTGTGATGTGATGCATTACATGATAGCATGTGTTTTAATTGTTTTATTATTCTGCTCACTGGGCTCTTGTAGCTCACCCCTTTCCCCTTATCCCCCAGGTTTGCAGGTACAGGGTAGACCAGGAGGTCAGCAGGAGTAAAGTCTATTTTTATGTAATAGTTAGAAGTTGTGGACATGATGAAATTGTAATGTAATGTTTTATGTAGTCATGATATGTAAAATGATATTAAGGATTAGAGGTTGTACTTGACCCTATGTGTATGGTATCCCTTTAATGCATGATCACTATTATTATTGATGAGATGAGTAATCAAGCTTAATGTATGTTATTGGTACCCCATTGGAGCATGTGATGAGGGCTCCAATGTGGGGTTTATGGTTATGTTAGTGTGCATGCACAGGTTAAGCTTGATTTATGAAAGAAAAGTTTACATGTTTATGTATTTGTATGATTATGTATGGGATTACACAGGTTTACAGGTTGTATGTCAGGCTTGCTACGGGTCCCGGCGGCCTTAAGTCGATCTGGATCCTAGCGCCGGTAGCGGTCCGATTTTCGGGTCGTTACATTGTGATACTATAAACAAGTACCAATACTAGACTGAAAAGAAAAATTTATAACTTAAGGTAGGGTGATCAAATTTGCATGAATTATACCTTATTGGAAAGATAAGACATAAATGTACATTTGTTATGAGAAACTGAAGTGAAATTGTAAATCTAAACTGCTTGAAAAATTTATGCAATATATGGCAGAATGCAGTTTTCTCAAATTGGAATGCATGACATGTTTGCTTAATCGATAAGAATTACGCACATACTTGCTTATTGTACCTGGTTTTTTGCACATGCTTTCTTAATAATAACAGCTATTTGTGCATGATAATTTGAGTAAAACTTGTCATTCTTTACTTGTTAATGTTATAAAATGCAAGAAGTGAATTGACTTGACGCAATATTGGAATGCTAAGTCAATAAAGTTTTGCACTACTTGCCATGAGTTTCTCATCTTGTTAACCTTGGCATATGATATATGTACTTTGGAAATGAATTCAAATAGTTTCAAATGACATGCATTTATATTGATATATTGAATTAATGATACTTGGCTCTAGTAAACTTAATAGGAGTTGAGGTTAGTTTAAGGGTATGGCATGCCATATGAACATATAGAGTTCGCAGTACTGCTACTGATACATGATCTATATTTGAGGTTACATATCAGGTACCTCATATGCACGGCCACAAATCCCTGCTATCACAGTTTTGGCTTATGAGCCTACCGTTCGGCACTCTATACTTACCGTTATATCTCCTTATCTACCTAGTCAACCCTACTATATATTTATAAGGGCTGAGAACCTAATTAAGATTGATACACAATTTTGTGAAATTATCTGTGAATGCTAACATGTCTGCATCTATTACATGCACTAAACTATGGTGATTTGCTATAAATGTAAAATGTGCAATAAAAGTAAAAGAATATGTTTTTATTGAATGTGAAAGAAATTATTGTCATGCACAAGGATTCATATGTCACTCATATTTTATACCAAGAAGATTGATAAGTATACTTTGTATCATGTTAACAACATTTGATTAGCTTGTAATTGTCTGCTTAATTATTTATATACATGAATATGTTTGCTCTATTTTGTTATTTGTTTGCAATCACCCACTGAGTATTAGCTCAGCGTGTTGATTTTTACCTCACGCAAGTTGTATATAAAATAGGCACAGCGGAGGTTATCAGAGATCTACATCAGATATCAAAGCCATTATCATAGCTGGTTATTTTGAATCTCTGAGTTATAGTATAATTATATTTTGGCATGTACATATTAAATAGAGTGAGTTATGAAGGTTATGTAAATCAAGGAATAGTAAAACGTTATATAACAGTTGATAATTATATATATGTTTTTCATATGTAGGTTAAAATGCTAATGAAACAGAAGAAATTCTGTCAGAATTTTAGTTTAAAAATCTCACATTTACTTTAATCACTTGATGAAATTTACGTGAACTATCTAATAATTTGGTAATTACAGATAAAAAATATTGTTTAGTCTTGATATATCAAAAAAGTATAGTTTGTGACAGTTTTTGCTCTATCTATACTTTAATAAGATAAGAGGTGTTACACTATAATTACATAATTTACTCCTAATTAGACAGTTTATTCCAACAGATTAGGTAGACACCACAGCAATATTTAGTTTGCTGTTTACTTGGATATTCAATCACTGCAGCACTCTCAAAAGCTAAAGAAGTGCCTATGATCTAATCCTATAAAAATTCTCTCCATCCATTTCTGATCAAACCTCATCCTAATAAGAATCAGTGAACTTAGTAAACAATTACTATATTATTTTATAACTATATTTTCATTATACAGGTAGTTAGATAAAATTAAAAAATAAGTGATTAAATAAGAACTATGAATTTTAATTTTATTATTTAGTTTAAATACACTTATCACTAGATTTAATCTGTGAATACATTATTTAACTTCTATAATTTTGAATATATATATTATTATATTATTATATTATTTAAATATTATAATATATTATTATAAAAAATATACTTTATTATATTATGAATAATAATTATAAAATATATTCTAGTATTAAAAAAAAAAAAATCGTGCTTAACTAGCGGCAAGGTTCTCTGCCAGCAACATGATTAGGTTTTTTTTGTTTCTCTTTTTTAATTCCTGCCACTATGCATACAAGCCACAAGCTCTGGTGTCGGTCAAACGAGCTGGATGGGGTTAAATTTTACCTGCGTGGCAAACTTCATCATTGTTTGGCAAATAAACTTGCCTCCACTTTACTTCGACAAATTGTTTTTCCAAATCCTCCATTTTGATTATTAAAAAAAAAAGGGCTCATTTTATATATAAATACATAATTTTTTGTACTAATATAATTAATTAAATTTAGCCATTTATTGCCGTATTACTAATTTTCTATGAATGTATTTCAAATTTTTTAATTATTTTTTTATATTTAATTTTTTATATTTTATCCACTAAGTTATTTAAATATAATTAATAAAACATCATTTAAACATAATTAACGAAAAAATAAGTAAATTTAATCAGAATAAATATGATTAATTCTTTTGAGTAGATAGAATCATAATTCTTAATTTATTAGAAATAATATCAATATAATATTTATAATCTATAATAATAAAAAAAATACTTGAAAAATAAATTACTAGTTTAGAAATGTATTATTTGAAATTATAATTAAACTGAATTAAATTAAAAAATCAAACTGAATTAAAAAAATTTACAAAAAAAAAATATAGTATATAATTATTAAAATTATCAAATTTAGAATTTTTTTCATAAATATTCCTTTCACATTATAGTAAAATATTAGTTTAGAGTGACTAAAAATGATAACATTATATTTTTCAAATTTAACCGTCTATTTAGATAGTTAATTAAAATTTTTAATTTAAATATATTTATTTAAATGTGAAAAATTCAAGCTTTTATTAAAGGGTTACTGAGAAATTATTTGATTTTTCAGAAAATTGAATTTCCTTTTTTTCAATTTTTTTATAAAAATTAATTTAATTTTTTGAAAAAGTGACTTCTTTTAAAATTAAATTCATTATTTTTTTGACTTGTAATATTATCCAGGACGGCTTTAAATTCTGTAAAGAACTAGCTCCACAGACGTAAAACGATTTCAAATATATATATAAATCCTCATGAATCCGAAAATTTGAAGTGTAGTAGTAGCTTTTTATAATTATTTTATATAGGAATCACTTTAAAGAGAAGATAAAAATACAAGGTGAAATCTACAGCAGATCTTCTACATTACGGTTCAACTTGCGCACTGAAAGAAACCTTTTTTTTTTTTTCACTATTAGCTGCTCGCAAAACTTCCTGGCCTGTAATTTGTTTTTCTATTGTTTAAGCTAATAGCCTGCCCCAATCCTCACAATTAGTCTTATAATACGTAGTGGTCATTTACAGAATACACCAAGGCAAGCTGTGCAGATGGGAAAAAGAGCAGAATACCACTAGATAACCAAGTATTTTGTTGAAAGGCAGTTGCCAGCAAATTACATGATACACAATATCACTTCAATGGTTTCAAACCCAAGGCTGCTCGGAGCTTATTAGCTTCTGCAATCTCTGGATCTGGGTGGTCGGTGCCATCATCCTTCTTTTCCTTCTTTTCCTTTTTCTTCTTTGGCTCTTCCGGACCATCTCCACGCCTTTTTGGACTGCAGCTGCGGCCATGTCTCTTGCGATCCCTACTCCTACTTCTACTCCTTGAATGACTCCGCCTGCCACGGTCCCTATCTCGCCTCTCCCGTTCTCTGCCTTCCCTCTCTCTTTCTCGTTCCCTATCACGACCATAATCCTTTTCTTCTCTTAAACGATAGCGATCCCGATCCCTATCCCTCTCTCTTTCTCTGTCCCTATCCCGTTCTCTATCCCTATCTCTCTCACGCCCCCGTCCACGTTCTCTATCGTAGTCCCTGTCATAGTCCCGATCATAGTCTCGATCCCTGCGTAGACAAGAAAATCAGGATTAAAAGAAAATTTAATCTTCATTCAAGAAACTATTGCTTTCCCAAATTCGAGAATAAACTCTCCACAGAAAAGTAGATGGAAAGTATGCTAGCATTCATAGTTGAAAATGAAATTTACATAACTACCATCATAGAAACATATCCCTTGAAACTCATATGCACCCCTCCAAAAAAAAAAGCATATGCAGATACACAGTGTACAATGTGGCATTTTGACTTGAAACAAACTTCTAAAAAGAAGAGGGAATACAAGGGGGCGCTTAGCATAAACTCAGAACTGATTAAGACCCAGTAAAGGCGCAAAATGAATGATAGTTTATCACCGATTGAAATTAGCAGAATAAAATTAATCCAATGCAAAATTAATATGAACACCATTTACAGTGAAACAAAACACCATTACAGTGAAACAACACTCATAACAAAGTTGTCTGATCCATCATACTTCTCACTGCACACTGTCAGTACAGAGAAACCTGGCAGGATCATTAGATGTTAATATAGGAAGCTGATTTAACCAACAGTGGCTTCAAATGCCATGATCGAAATGGAACACTTGTTTCACTGTACACATAAATGTATTATAGGTTTAGAACTTAAATAACAGCTTCCATCATATTTTCATCCACTTGAACTATAGTTCTGTGCCATCCGCTAGATTCAATAGTTTTGCCTCATATCACATGTTAAAATTCAAAACATAAAACCCAAAAATCCTCTCACTGTGATTTACACTGATGCATACCTAAGGTCTAGGGGCTAAGGAGAACATACAAATATAAAAGATTAAACTCAACGTTCAGACATGGCAGCTGAATTAAAAGAGTATTTACCCTAAAAAGAATTTAGCACGATGCTACAGTTATGTACACAATCATGTCTTCATTATCTATTTCCCCCCATAACAATAATTACCAACACAGCTCTTATTCTATACACATAAAACATCATAAATAATCTCATAAACTTCAAAACAAGTTTTGTTAAGAGATGGAAAATTCACCAATTACTTAACAAAGAATATGCTGCCAATAAACACTAATCATAAAAAATTTGAACAGATTTTGGCAAACTCTATTAGACAAATAGTTTACCTGTATCTGTGACTCTCGCGTCTCCTATCTCTATCTCTTTCCCTTGTGGGACTTCTCCCATGGTAATAATCCTGTCAACATTTCAGAAACACATCCTCAAAGAATAGAAAACAATAAAATGCTAGAGGAAATAATAAAGATCAAATATGAAAAAGTAGTGTCTAGATAGAAATAATACTCTTTCATCAGCCCCATTGTCTAGCCCATCAATTTGTTCATTTTCCTCTTTCTCTTCCTCCTCTTCAAAATCATCTTCCAACACACTTTTTCTAGGCTCAAGTGAGCCAAGTGATTCAAGTGTCCTTCTGTTAAACAAAGAAAGGGCTAGAACACTTCATATCGTGTAACAGGGCCAAAGATTCAGTACCCAAATAAAGTAATGTGAAATCATAAGGACTAGTAAAAGGGATATCCACGATTTGAAAATCACAAAAGCTGAAAAATTAGAACTATTAAAATTTCACCTGTTGCCCTTGCCATACCTTTTAATTGTCAAAAATTTCTCAAATGAGCTACAGAAAATTAAACTTTACCTTTTCTTGACACGAGGCAGAGCAATATCACAGGAATAATCTTTTGTCAGAAGCTCATCTATAACCTCATCCACATGTGTTAAGGCAAATTCTGATAATTGGAGAAGTCAAGAGTAGTTAGTAAATATATATAAATACACATGAAATACAATTGAAAACTTTTTAAGAGTCTCAATAAGAGAGTAATAGAAAGGGTAAAGAGCTTACTTCCATCAGCTAACTTTTGCCTTAATTTTCGATAGTCATTGTATAAAGGTTCTAGGTATCGGTACACATCAACATCAGTCCCAGTAAGGCGCAGATAAAAAGCACCAAGTATTCGCACATATCTGCACCCAAATAATGAATATCAATAGAACAGGTGAACAGCAATGGAGAACATCAAATGAAAATGGCATTCATGAAAACGGTGCAAAATTGATGTCAGTAGTATTTAATCCAACAGACGAAGAAGACAAGGACGTGAAAGCTAATAAGGCACCATGGAAACCAAAACTAGTCATTAGCATTGTAAGGAAGCAAAACAGACTCATTACTTTTTGCAATAAATAACGCAACAAATACAACTAGAAGCAAACAATAGAATCAATTTCTCTTTCAATAATACCATATTACTAGACACAAAACATCTCATCTTCAATTGATGTATCAATTGCAATCAAACAGAAACCAAGCAATTCATACAGGACGGAAATAAATCGAATCTATTCGTTTTCTTTTCCATTCCTCAACTTCCTAAATGCCAAACTTGTTGCAAAATTTGGGGGGGGAGGGGAAGCAAATTAAAAATAACAAATTGACAGCAGAATAAGAGGTACATACTTGTAATCGTCGTTCTTTATGAACTCGACGACGATATCCTTTTCGGGCTGGATTTGGAGCATCTTCATGACTAAGCACATAAAAGGCGTAGGTTTGCGGTTGCCACCGTAAGTACCACCGAGATGATCGAGCTCCATAGCCTTGTCCACAAGCGTCTCCGCCGTTAACCCGAAGCATTGCTCCTTCCAGTAGGTGTTCTGGTAAATCTTAGACCTAAGAATCTTCTCCACCAAGTTCTGGGGGTTAGTGCCCCTTATACTCTTGGCCGCAGGATCTGTGCGGTTGGCCATGAATGGATCGAAAGGCTAAAGACTCAAATTGGAGAGAAGCTTGAGACCCTAAAACTAACCTAACCCTAACCTCAGGGAAGATGCATTTGAGGTGACATAGCGACGGGGTTTTTTCATATATAATATTATCATAATATAATATTATTTTAGTATCTATTAATTATCATAATCTCAATTTACACTCCCCGACATCAACTTGGTAGATTCATATTCCATAATTAAATTTATTATACTTTTTATTTATGTTGTTCTTAAATACTTACTGCCACAAATATAAAACACGAGAAGAAGATATTTTTTCACAGAATAAGTAATATATACCGGAACAAGACCATTGATTTTTCAATTTGTTCTCACTATTTAGCTTTTGAATTATTGAAGTCTGTTATCATGATAGGTTGCCAAAATTTAAACTTTAATTTATAAAAAATGTAGAATAAAAATATAATGAAATATTTTTAGACAAATCACGTTTTTTCACAACTTTGTTTCCTTCTATTTAATAATATTATATTATTAACTTTAGCGTAGTCATATAGTGACAAAAGAAAAAGACTTTAGCGTAGTCATACATAATTTATTGTTATTATAATTGAAAGTTTATGTACATAGGCAGTTGTTAGTAGTATTCTGTAATTTTAATTAATAATAACATTATATATTATAACTAAATATTATTGTATAATTTCTTTAACACAAATCCTACATATACTCCTATTTAATTAAATCTTTTATTATAATTTAAAATAAAATTTTTATAAAATTGTAATGTATTATAATTATTTAACTAACAAACCGCGAACATTTTTCCTAGCTTATATGCAAAGTTTTAACAATTCTAACTAATAAAAGAAGAAACAATCTCTAAGATATGTTTATTAAATTAATTAGCTTATTTTTTATAAGTTTGTAGCGTTTTTATAAGATAAGTTTCTATTTTTTAAGAGCCGATGACAAAAAATTACTATTAAATTTTTCGTTAAAAATTAATATAAATACAGTATTATTGATATATATTGCCACGACACTCTACCATAACAATAAATTTTAAAATATAATTGATTACAACTTAAAAAATTATGATTTAATTAATAAATTTTTAAATTTAGAATATAATTAGAATTTTTTTTTAAAGATTAATATTTTTTATTATTTTTTTAAATTAAAATTTATAATATTAAAAAATAATTTACATTATTATTATTATAAATTTTTTAGTTTATCCATCATTTAGTATATCAATTTATTTTAATTTAATTTAAATTAACTTATATTTTAATTTTTTTAATTGATACTAATTATTATAATAATTTTAAAAAATGTATGGTCAATAATATATATTAATTATATTTTATAATATGTAATATGATAGAAAAATAGAATACTTTCATTGATTAGGCCTGAAAAAAAAAATGAAATAGTAGAATGCTCACAACAGTTAGCTATTATAATTGACGCTCAGTTAACTATTATAATTGACGTCAGTGACTTACCGGGAGAGAAAAAGAGAGTAAATGCAATAAATTATTTAAAATTTTAATATAAAATATAAAATTAATTTAAAATTATATTTCACATGATATATTTTTGAGAAAATAAAATAATTATAATTATTTTTTAATATAATTTTTAAAATAATATTTTTTTACTTTCAAAATAATATATATTTTTTAAATTATAATAATAATTAGTATGGCTTAATTTAGAATTAAATTAAAATAAAATTAATATATTAAATTATTGGTAAAATTAAAAAATTTATAATAATAATAATAATAAATGTGAATTATTTTTTTAATATTATAAAATTTAATTTTAAGAGAAATAATAAAAAAATTATAATCTTTAAAAAAATTTTAAGTACACTTTAAACTTTAAATTTTAAAAATTTAAAAATTTATCAATTAAATTTTGATAATTTAAATTGTAATCAATTATATTTTAAATGTTGCTAATGTGGTAGAATACGATGATAACATATCAAATGATATGGCATTTTCATTAATTTTTAATGAAAAATTTAATGATATAGTGTAATTAAAAGAATAAGATATGATTATTAAAATAAAAAAAGTATGGAGTTTTTTTGTCATTACTTTTTCAAATAATGATTTTATTTATTTTTTATATACATTTCTTATTTTGAAGGTAAAAATTTTAATTAAGTAAAATTTCTACGTAAACAGGATTAAAAATTTTAAATTTATGAAAACTATAAAATTAATTTAAATAATAAAATAAATTAATTTGGTAGTTAATTAAAGGAAATTATTTATTATCATAATACTAAATTAGCAAACGAGTATTTTTAACAATATTATTATTATTATTTCATTTTTTTAAATATATTTAGATTATAAATTGAATTGAAATTCATCGATATATAAGAAATTAGTAAACAAGATTAGTCCAATTAATAATTACGGTAGTCTTTATCCAGTATCAACTCTGCTGAAAATAATTTAGTATTTATTATTTTAAAATTACATGTCACTTGAAATAGTTTTTTAAAATACTTTTTTCATTTTGGAATTAAAAGTTTCAAAAAATTAAATTTAAATTTTTTATTAATTTTTTTATATTTTTTAATTGACATAATTCAGTTTACAATAAAAAAAATTTAAATGAATTCTAATAAAATTATAAATTATTTTATTTTATTTAAAAATAAAAATTTTATAAGTTAAAAAAAAATAAAATTTGTATTTCAAACAAGAAATTTAATAAAAAATAATTAAATTAATTTTTTTAAAAAATTTTATTTTAAATAAAGGCATCGAATTTTTTTTTTTTAAATTTATAAAATTTTACTTTAAAAAAATAAAAAATTTTATAATAATTCATTTGAATTTTTTTTTATAATTATGCCAAAGAAGAGTTTTAAATTCATAATTAAAGATTTCAGAGAAAATATTTTTAATATAATTATTAGATACAATTAATAATTAATTGTAATTATTATTATTATATAAATTAAATTATATGAAGTGTTTATAAGCCTATCGATGTTGTTGTTAATATGTAAAATAATTAACAAAGATTTATAAATATATAAATGACTCGCGGTTGTCGAAGCCGGTCAAAAATAATCTCTCTGGTTATCAACAATTTTACA
This sequence comes from Manihot esculenta, assembly GCF_001659605.2. Lineage (NCBI taxonomy): Eukaryota > Viridiplantae > Streptophyta > Magnoliopsida > Malpighiales > Euphorbiaceae > Manihot > Manihot esculenta. The sequence goes on from NC_035173.2 coordinate 272,520, forward strand.
ACTGCAGATAGTGGTGAAAGGATCGAATCCACAGAGAATTGATTACTTATTTATTTTTCTCAACAAGACCAATAAAATTAACTGAAATCATGAGATAAACAAAAAATGAGATAAAAACTGAAAATGAGATAAACTGAAAGCTGAATAAAATTAAATTGCAGTAAAAGTAAAATGGGGGTTTTAAGATTGATTGTAGTAACTAATAATAAGAATAATAATAGAAAGCAAATAATTAAGTAAAAAGTAATTAATAATGAGAAAGCTCTAGTTAAAATATTGGATTCACTTTAGTTGTTGGGTTGATCACAAATACTTTGCTCTTTTGGGTTGACCCAATAGATTAGTTATGGAGATGGAAGACGCTTCTCACCACCATTATCTCTCCTTAGAAATAAATTAATTAGGGAACGTTCTCTAATTAATTACTAATTAACAAATTGCCAAGAAACGTTCTTGGGTCTTAGAAATCAAAACAATTGTCAATTGCATTAAGAAAGAGAGAAATACAATCCTAGCTACCCAAACGTATGGAGATAACGCTAGATCATGCAATTTCCTTGGGTTCTATCCCAAATGTCCTCATGTAAGAATAACCCAAGCAATTACGGATTTAAATTATTCAAACTAACAAATAATTATTTTGTAATAAAAAAATCAACGTAGATTTTAATTATAAAATAATATGAAGATTAAATATGAAATTGCATAAATATTGAATTTTCAAAAATTAAATAATATTTGATCAAGTCTCACAACTCATTAATCAACTAAAGTTTCGACCAACATTCAACTAGATGAAGAAATTAGTCATTCATTGGCTAAATTAAAAACAGAAAATAAATAAAGGGGAAAAGAAAATAAAAACCGAAAATCTGGAATTCTTCTGCCCAGCTGCGGAACTTGCCGAATTGCCGAAAATTGTCCTTTGAATTGTTCACTGGAAGTTCTATTTATAAGTGCAGAGGAGCGCACTATTTAGGAAAATTGCTGGCCTGGGAGTGGATTGAGTGTGCGAATGTCCACGCGAAGCTGGAGTGAGGGCGCGTGAATGTGCTGTGCATGTTGAAGTGGCGGGGCTTGTTCCGCGTGAAGGGAAGCGGGCCACGTGAAGAGAGATTTGAGGGAGCTTGTAGTGGCGGGCCCATGCTGGAGGAGTATTTCAGCGGTCCACGTGCGCGCAAACAGTCCATGTGCAGTGAGCGGTCCACGGGCTGTGAGCATTGAAGCGGAAGTGTGGGCCACGTGGAAGAATGGCCTTGGTCCATTGCGTGAGATGGGCTGCCTAACCGTTGGAGTTGACGAAGTGCTTGGCGGGCCATTGTGCTTGTCCACAGTGTTGGAATTGAAGCCTAGGCGGTCCACGTGCTTGCTTTGGTGCGCTTGGTTCGTTGATGAGAGTTTGGTCCATTTGCCGCGAATGGGCTGTGTGCGGAATTGGGCCAAATTGCTTCAATTGCGGATCCATATGCAGGCTAGCTCTTTTAGCTCAAAATAAGGCAGTTTTAGGGGGATTTTATCCAAAACGTCATTTTACACTATTTTCTGCAAAATAATATTAAAACCAATAAATTAAGCAGAAATCATGTAAATATTTATTAATAATATTAATATAAAATGGACTAAATTATGCTCTATCAAATACCCCCACACTTAGCCTTTTGCTTGTCCTCAAGCAAATAAATATAGTCAAATAAACTTTCTCACTCTAGATCCTTATTTCCACTTAAACTCTTACTCTAGACCCCTATTTTGAATTATTGCAGTGAAGAATATATGCATCAAGATTACTCACCTTCTTTCCTCGTTTCCCTTTACTTACCATGGCTAGGATTTGTTTTCCTCAAGAAAGACCATACATGCACATTTATTTGTTAAGACTTTTTTCTAACTTTCAGAGTGACTTGCCTTTACTTTGAAGTACTTTATTCAGGTTTTTGCACCTTAGATCTTGGAAAGGTCACCAACCTATTTTTGATGTAACACTTTTTGATATTTCAGTTGGTCACCTATCCAAGTGGCCAATAGCTCTGTTCATAGTCTTTCGACCATTGGAACAATCTTAGATTTGTGCTTTTGAGGTCTTTGCTTTGCTGAATTTTCTTTCTCTCAATGATTTGGGCAAATCAACACCAATTGCTAAATCAAGTCACATTAAGTTCATTCACACAATTTTTTAATTTATTCTCAATTGAGGGTCATCAATATATTTTTCACCATGTAAAGCTCAAAGATTCAATTCAAAAGGCAATTCTCAAACATGAATATAACTCACTGCAATTGATTCAACATAAGTTTAAAGAGTCATAACATCAATGGGTTCATGGAAAGAAAAGCTCATCCAACATAGTCTATATGATGAGTAAAGCATCTAAAAAAAACAGAAACAAAGTAAATTAAAAAAAACTGTGGCTATTTGTGTGTGTTATTGAAAGCAAAAATGAAAAAATTTCAACTAATGCAAGCAAACTAAAAATCAAAGCAAAAATAAACTCAAAAAGTAAAAATTCAGAAATATGCACCCCCACACTTAAATCATGCATTGTCCTCAATGTATAAGAAACATAAAAGAACAAAGGAAACTGAGTACTCCCCTGAGTGTGGTGTGCATGGTGTGATCCACTTGATCAAGGCTCAAGTAATTGGGGAAGGGAAAAGAGTCCCAACTGCATTGAGCAAAAAGTGTAGCACTCCTTTTGATTTTGTCATAGCCCATCCTACTTTTTCCATGTACTCATGAAGTAACATGATTAGCTTCTCCTCTTTCAGATGAGGTGTGCCTCTAGCCCTTATGTTTGTATTTTTGAGATGATTGGGAAGAACTTTGAACTCCAATTCATGTTTCTCTATGGCTAGCTGCAATTTAGTACTGAATTCAGGCAAAATAAACTCTACCTTATCCGGAGGTTTGGGAAGACATTGATCTGCATGCTCCTTTGGTTTGGGCCATTGGACTACCATTTGTTCCTCCTGGGCATGGACTGTTTGCATTGGAAGGATGAAAGGAGTTTCAGTTTCCTCCTTCTGCATAGGACCTAACTGAGGTGGAAGACTGATTTGTGTTGGAAGCTGAAAGGATGCGCCTGAGAGAATTTCAGGTACTCCTTCTTGCGTAAGATTGATCTGCAATGGAAGAATGAAATGAGTTTCATGCGATGGAAGCTGAAGAGGTGCAACTAGAAGAGTTGCAGGACTGTCCTGCGGTCCAAGCTGAGGTGGTTCAGTTGGAGTTCCTTCTGACTGCGCAAGATTGATCTGAAGAGGTGTGATTAGCTCTCCTTTGTTCTGTGCGTGTTCGCAGTCCACCTGTTGGATGTAACAGTTAGTTTCTTTCAGTTCTGGCTCTTTCTGGGTTTCTTCCCTGCAAAAATCATCATTTAGTATATCATCTTGAAAAACATTTTCACTAAAAGAATCAATGATATCTAAATTATCAACAGGTTCTGTTTGATCAGTTGGTTTGGACAAACAGTATTCTGGTTGTGCCTCTTCAGCAGCTTGTTCTTGTACTTGCCAACTTTCATCATTTATCTCATCAGCTTGAAGCTCTTCCTCTTTTCTTACCATGTCTGCATCTTCCCATCGTTCCATCCACTGTTGGATGTTTTGCATCCTTTGTTGGACGCTTTGCAAAGAAATTGTAAATGTCTCCATCATCTCCTTAAGTTATTGGTCGTAACTTGGAGGTTCTGGTTGGGCTTGATATTCTTGATAATCCTGGTAGTAGTTAGCCTCAGCATAGCCATAGTTTGGCTGGTCTCCCCAATATGGATTGTATGTGTCAGGGTAGGGATCATGCATTGGCTGTTCATAGTATCTTCCAAACGCATGTGCTTGTTGGTCATCCTCATAAAGTGTAGGGCATTCAGAAGCTAGATGTCCCACATATGCACATATCCTACATGGCTGAGATAGCTCAAGTCGTCGAGCCCGTAGTTCTAAGACGTAGGTTTTCACACTTGAGGCTAGGTTAGGAATTTGAGAAGAAAGATTAGATGTTCTTACCTCATCCATGATTCAGATCTGCGATGGAAGCTTTTTGTGCTAATTTTTTTTTTTTTTTTTTTTGGAATCTTAAGGAAGAATGTCCTTAAGTGCAGATTTGGCCCTAAAAGAAAAATAAACAAGTTAGATCAACTCCCCGGCAACGGCGCCAATTTTTGACTCGCGGTTGTCGAAGCCGGTCAAAAATAACCTCTCTGGTTATCAACAATTTTACAACTGCAGATAGTGGTGAAAGGATCGAATCCACAGAGAATTGATTACTTATTTATTTTTCTCAACAAGACCAATAAAATTAACTGAAACCATGAGATAAACAAAAAATGAGATAAAAACTGAAAATAAGATAAACTGAAAGCTGAATAAAATTAAATTGCAGTAAAAGTAAAATGTGGGGGTTTTAAGATTGATTGTAGTAACTAATAATGAGAATAATAATAGAAAGCAAATAATTAAGTAAAAAGTAATTAATAATGAGAAAGCTCTAGTTGAAATATTGGATCCACTTTAGTTGTTGGGGTTGATCACAGACACTTTGCTCTTTTGGGTTGACCCAATAGATTAGTTATGGAGATGGAAGATGCTTCTCACCACCATTATCTCTCCTTAGGAATAAATTAATTAGGGAACGTCCTCTAATTAATTACTAATTAACAAATTGCCAAGAAACGTCCTTGGACCTTAGGCATCAAAACAATTGTCAATTGCATTAAGAAAGAGAGAGATCCAATTCTAGCTACCCAAACATATGGAGATAACGCTAGATCATGCAATTTACTTGGGTTCTATCCCAAGTGTCCTCATGTAAGAATAACCCAAGCAATTACGAACTTAAATTATTCAAACTAACAAATAATTATTTTGTAATAAAAAAATCAATGTAGATTTCAATTACAAAATAATATGAAGATTAAATATGAAATTGCATAAATATTGAATTTTCAAAAATTAAATAATATTTGATCAAGTCTCACAACCCATTAACCAACTAAAGTTTCAACCAACATTCAACTAGATGAAGAAATTAGCCACTCATTGGCTAAATTAAAAACAGAAAATAAATAAAGGGGAAAAGAAAATAAAAACCGAAAATCTGGAATTCTTCTGCCCAGCTGCGGAACTTGCCGAATTGCCGAAAATTGTCCTTTGAATTGTTCACTGGAAGTTCTATTTATAAGTGCAGAGGAGCGCACTATTTAGGAAAATTGCTGGCCTGGGAGTGGATTGAGTGTGCGAATGTCCACGCGAAGCTGGAGTGAGGGCGCGTGAATGTGCTGTGCATGTTGAAGTGGCGGGGCTTGTTCCGCGTGAAGGGAAGCGGGCCACGTGAAGAGAGATTTGAGGGAGCTTGTAGTGGCGGGCCCATGCTGGAGGAGTATTTCAGCGGTCCACGTGCGCGCAAACAGTCCATGTGCAGTGAGCGGTCCACGGGCTGTGAGCATTGAAGCGGAAGTGTGGGCCACGTGGAAGAATGGCCTTGGTCCATTGCGTGAGATGGGCTGCCTAACCGTTGGAGTTGACGAAGTGCTTGGCGGGCCATTGTGCTTGTCCACAGTGTTGGAATTGAAGCCTAGGCGGTCCACGTGCTTGCTTTGGTGCGCTTGGTTCGTTGATGAGAGTTTGGTCCATTTGCCGCGAATGGGCTGTGTGCGGAATTGGGCCAAATTGCTTCAATTGCGGATCCATATGCAGGCTAGCTCTCTTTAGCTCAAAATAAGGTAGTTTTAGGGGGATTTTCTCCAAAACGTCCTTTTACACTATTTTATGCAAAATAATATTAAAACCAATAAATCAAGCAGAAATCATGTAAATATTTATTAATAATATTAATATAAAATGGACTAAATTATGCTTTATCAAATACCCCACACTTAGCCTTTTGCTTGTCCTCAAGCAAATAAACATAGTTAAATAAACTTTCTCACTCTAAATCCTTATTTCCACTTAAACTCTTACTCTAGACCCCTATTTTAAATCATTGCAGTGAAGAATATATGCATCAAGATTACTCACCTTCTTTCCTCGTTTCCCTTTACTTACCATGGCTAGGATTTGTTTTCCTCAAGAAAGACCATACATGCACATTTATTTGTTAAGACTTTTTTCTAACTTTCAGAGTGACTTTCCTTTACTTTGAAGTACTTTATTCAGGCTTTTGCACCTTAGATCTTGGAAAGGTCACCAACCTATTTTTGATGTAACACTTTTTGATATTTCAGTTGGTCATCTATTCAAGTGGCCAATAGCTCTGTTCATAGTCTTTCGACCATTGGAACAATCTTAGATTTGTGCTTTTGAGGTCTTTGCTTTTGCTGAATTTTCTTTCTCTCAATGATTTGGGCGTCAATATATTTTTCACCATGTAAAGTTCAAAGATTCAATTCAAAAGGCAATTCTCAAACATGAATATAACTCACTGCAATTGATTCAACATAATTTTAAAGAGTCATAACATCAATGGGTTCATGGAAAGAAAAGCTCATCCAACATAGTCTATATGATGAGTAAAGCATCTAAAAAAAAAACAGAAACAAAGTAAATAAAAAAAACTGTGGCTATTTGTGTGTGTTATTGAAAGCAAAAATGAAAAAATTTCAACTAATGCAAGCAAACTAAAAATCAAAGCAAAAATAAATTCAAAAAGTAAAAATTCAGAAATATGCAAGTAAAATGAGGGAGTTTGAGATTGATTGTAGTGAACTAATAATGAAAATAATAATAGAAAGCAAATAACTAAATAAAAAGTAATTAATAATGAGAAAGCTCTAGTTGAAATATTGGATCCACTTTAGTTGTTGGGATTGATCAGAGACACTTTGTTCTTTTGGGTTGATTCAATAGATTAGTTATGGAGATAGAAAACGCTTCTCACCACCATTATCTCTCCTTAAGAATAAATTAATTAGGGAATATCCTCTAATTAATTACTAATTAACAAATTGCCAAGGAACGTCTTTGGACCTTAGGCATCAAAACAATTGTCAATTGCATTAAGAAAGAGAGAGACCCAATCCTAACTACCCAAACGTATGGAGATAACGCTAGATCATGCAATTCCCTTGGGTTCAATCCCAAGTGTCCTCATGTAAGAATAATCTAAGCAATTACGGACTTAAATCATTCAAACTAACAAATAATTATTTTATAATAAAAAAATCAACGTAAATTTCAATTACAAAATAATATGAAGATTAAATATGAAATTGCATAAATATTGAATTTTTAAAAATTAAATAATATTTGATCAAGTCTCACAATCCATTAACCAACTAAAATTTCAATCAATTGGAATTCTGGAATTTGAATTGTTTGCGGAAAATTGCCGTCAATTGGAATTGTGGTCTCCTTAAATAGACTCAGAGTTGTGCGCCCTAGGAAACACCACTGCTGCGCGGTCCCACGTGTGTGTCCCATGTGCGCTGGAATTGTGAAGCACTTTGGCGGGGATGGGCCATCGTGAAGTGAATTGCTGAAGTGCGGTCGTCCGTGAGCTGGAGTTAACGCAAGTAAGGGCCATGTGCTTGGATGGTGAAAGTGGGCCCGTGTGTTTGTGAATGGGAAAGTGGGTGCATGTGCTGTCCACGGGAAGTGAATTGGAGAAGCGGGCCGCGCGAGTGCTTCAGGAATGGGCCATGATGAATGAGGGAGCGTGCGGGCTGTAGCGTGAAGATGATCCATTGGGCTGTCCATAAGCGGCCCAAGTGCTTGAATATTAAGCTTCAAAATATTTTTTTCCATATTTGACTTGAATCCGGCTTGGCAGACTTGCTCTATTTTACTCCAGATAAGGCAGTTTTAGGGGGATTTTCTCCAAATTGTCTTTTTATACTATTTTTTACAAAATAATATTAAAAGCAATAAATTAAGCAGAAATCATGTAAATATTTATCAATATTATTAATATAAAATGGACTAAATTATGCTCTATCAAATACCCCACACTTAGCTTTTTGCTTGTCCTCAAGCAAATAAACATAGTCAAATAAGCATCTTTTCTCTAGATCCTCGTTTCCACTTAACCTCTTACTCAAAACCCCTATTTTGAATCATTGCAGTGAATAATATATGCATGAAGATTACTCACCTTCTTTCCTTGTTTCCCTTTGCTTACCATGGCTAGGATTTGTTTTCCTCAAGAGAGACATGCACATTAATTTGTTTAAGACTTTTTCTAACTTTTGGATTGACTTGCCCTTACCTTGAAGTACTTTATTCAGGCTTTTGCACTTTAGATCTTGCTTGGAAAGGTCACCAACCTATTTTTTATTTGAAGGTTTATATTTTTCAGTTGGTCACATATCCAAGTGGCTACTTGCCTTATTCATAGTCTTTTGACCATTGGAACAATTTTCAATTTGTGCCTTTGAGGTCTTTGCCTTTGCTGAATTTTCTTTCTCTCAATGATTTGGGCAAATCAACACCAATCGCTAAATCAAGTCACATTAAGTTCATTCACACAACTTTAATTTATTCTCAATCAATTGAGGGTCATCAATATATTTTTCACCATGGCAAACTCAAAGATTCAATTCAAAAGGCAATTCTCAAACATGAATATAACCCACTGCAATTGATTCAACATAAGTTTAAAGAGTTATCACATTAATGGGGTCATGGAAAGAAAAGCTCATCCAACATAGTTCATCAGTTTGAGTAGAGCAAAACAAAAAGAAGAAAATGGTTGTGGTTGTGTGTGTTTTATTGAAAGCATAAAAATAACAAAAATGAAAAATTTTTTGTAATACCCGGCTAGACTCCGGTATCGGAATTCCTACCGTCCGGTGGAATTTCAGATGTCGGAGACCTCTAGAAGGGTAAAACCATGTCTTCATGAAATGTTTTAATGTTTTTGATGATTTTTAAGTAAAGAGGAAATGAGTTTTTGAATAAAAACACCCTTGGAGGAAACTCAGGTTCGGCCGCCGAAACTCAAAGTTCGGCCGCCGAACATGCATGCACTTCGGGAGTGCTTTAGGCCCCCGAAGGCATAAGTGAGGAAAGTCCAGGTTCGGCCGCCGAACATGGCATGCATGCGGAGGCACTTTCGGCCCCCGAACGTGGCCTGGCCAGCCACTATAAAAGGGTCCCTTAGCCGAAAACGGGCGAGCTTTTTCCCCATTTTCGGCCAAGGTGAGTCCTTCCGCCATTCCTCACCATCTTTGAGTTCTTCCCTTCAAATCTTTCAAGTTTTTCACAAGCTTTTACTTTGTTTTGAAGATTTTCGAGTTTAAAGCAAGTTTTGGAGCTTTGAGGTTCAAGAACTCAAAATCTCCCACCTTCGAGTTTAGGACGTCTCTCTCTCGATCTTCAAGAGGTAAGAGCCGATCTTAAGCTCATTTTATGTTTAAAGTAAGTTTTATGCAAGATCTATGGGGTAGAATGCATGTTTAGCTCATAGTTAGGTTTTTGAGTTAATGTTATATTTTGAGCAATGTATGTTGGATTTGTGTTGTTGTTGTGTGTTGTAGTTGGGGTTTAAGTTAGTTTGAAGCCCCTAGGAGCCAATGTATGTATATTTGCATGATTTGGATGAGTTTTATGCATGTTGAGGGATTTGGGAGGCAAATGTGCATAAAGGAGCCAAGTTTCTGCCCTTTGGCAGAAACCAGGTTCGGCAGCCGAAGGAACATTCGGCCGCCGAACATGGCTGGGGAGGCAGGCCTTTCGGCTGCCGAAGTTGCCCCTGAAAAGAGACTTTCGTCTCTGTCTGGGACTTTCGGCCGCCGAAGGTGCCGCCGAACTTGCCTGGGTTTCGGCTCTGGAGGGACTTTCGGCCGCCGAAGGTGCCGCCGAACCTGCCCTATTCTGCCTTCCTTTACATGTTTTTGCATGATCGTTTGAGGTGTTTTAGGGGGTTTTTGGGGGATGTTTTCAGAGTAATGTTCTAGTTGTTTGGTCCCTCATTTGAGTCTGCCTGTGTAGGTTCGGACCCGAGGAACCGAGGACCCCAGCAGTGAGTTCAGCTGCTTCTGAGTCAGTAGAGCTTCAGCCAGAGGTGAGTGGAATGACTTTTATGCTTTAAATAAATAAATCAGTTTTAGCATGATTCACGCATCATGAATGCCATGAGATATAATAGGATGCTTGCATTAGAATCACGAATATGTTGCATTGCATATTATGTTTGATGATGTGGATGAATGTTGAATGATCCTTTAGTCCCCATATGTTATGATGATGATGTTACGGCACGGAAGACCAGTGAGGCCCATTCTACGCCACTGGCACTATGTAAGAGAAAGACCAGTGAGGCCCATTCTACGCCCCTGGCACAGTTGGTCCATGTTATGTTATGTTATGTAAGAGAAAGACCAGTGAGGCCCATTCTACGCCCCTGGCACAGTTGGACCATGTAGGGGGCTATTGGTGACAAATTCATCCTTGATGTGATTAGCTGTGATGTGATGCATTTCATGTTATCATGTGTTTTAAATGTTTTATTATTCTGCTCACTGGGCTCTTGTAGCTCACCCCTCTCCCTTAACCCCCAGGCTTGCAGGTACAGGGTAGACCAGGAGGTCAGCAAGAGTAAAGAAGTCTTGTGTATGTAATAGTTAGAATGTGGACATGACAAATTGTATAATGATGTATAGATATGTAATGTAACGATGTTGAGGTTAGAAGTGTGCTTGACCATAGTTATTGTAATCCCTTTTTGATACATGATCTTAATGTTTATGGATGTCCATGTTTAGCCAACTCAACTCTTGTTATGCCACCCATTGGGGGCATTGATGAGATCCCATAGAGGGGTCAAGTTTATGATTATGTATATGTTCAGTGCATGCACAGGTTGAGTTTGGCGTATGATAGAATGCATGAAAGAGAAGTTTTAAATTTTTATGTATGATGTTGATCATGTATGGGATTAAACAGGTTTTCAGGTTGTATGTTAGGCTTGCTACGGGTCCCGGCGGCCTTAAGTCGACCCGGATCCTAGTGCCGGTAGCGGTCCGATTTTCGGGTCGTTACATTTTTCCTAATGCAAGCAAACTAAAGATTAAAGCAAAAATGAACTTAAAAGTAAAAATTCAGAGATATGCACCCCCACACCTAAATCATGCATTGTCCTCAATGTATAACAAACATAAAAGAACAAAGGAAACTGAGTACTCCCCTGGGTGTGGTGTGCATGGCGATCCACTTGATCAAGACTCAAGTAATTGGAGAAGGAAAAAGAGTCCCAACTGCATTGAGCAAAAAGTGTAGTACTCCTTTTGATTTTGTCATAGCCCATCCTACTTTTTCCATGTACTCATGAAGTAACATGATTAGTTTTTGCTCTTTCAGATGAGGTGTGCCTCTAGCTCTCATATTTGTTTTTTTGAGATGATTGGGAAACACTTCGAACTCCAATTCATATTTCTCCATGTGTAGCTGCAATTTAGTGCTAAAATCTGGCGAAAAAAACTCTACCTTATCTGGAGGTTTGGGAAAGCATTGATCTGCATGCTCCTTTGGTTTAGGTGCTTGGAACACCATTTGTTCATTGTGAGCATGGACTGTTTGCATTGGATCTATGGCTGAATTGATTTCAGATTGCTCCTTTTGCGCAAAATCTGACTGAAAGGGGAGCTGAAGAGTAGTCGGATTCGGCGTCTGAAAGGCAGTGATGTTCGGCGGCCGAAGGATGTCTGTATTCGGCGGCCGAAGGTCTTCAGTATGCGGAACAGGCTGTGGCGAGGGATTCGACGTCGGCAAGTCATTCAAGTTCGGCGGCCGAAGGATGTTCGGCGGCCGAAGAGCGTCTTCTGTTTGCGCAATGAGTTCTTGAAGTGGTGCAACAGAATGCGATATTTGAAGCTCCGTGGGGTTCGGCGGCCGAATGTCTTCTGTCTGTGCAACTTCAATCTGCTGGATGTTGCAGACGGTTTCTTTCAATTCTGGCTCTTTCTGACTTTCATCATCTTCTTGGCTAGCCTCCCTACATGAATCATTGGTTAGAATATCATCTTTTATATCAAAAATACCTTTGCTCAGACAATCAATGATATTTGAATTATCAACAAGTTCTGTTTGATCCGTTGGTTGGGACAAACAGTATTCTGGTTGTGTTTCTTCAGCAACTCGATCTTGTACTTGCCAACTTTCATCATCTATCTCTTCAGCTTGAAGCTCTTCCTCTTTTCTTACCATGTCTGCATCTTCCCATTGTTCCATCCACTGTTGGATGTTTTGCATTCTTTGTTCGATGCCTTGCAAAGAAATTGCAAATGTCTCCATCATCTCCTTAAGTTGTTGGTCGTAACTTGGAGGTTCTGGTTGGGCTTGATATTCTTGATAATCCTGGTAGTAGTTAGCCTCAATATAGCCGTAGTTCGGTTGGTCTCCCCAATATGGACTATATGTGTTATAGTATGGATCATGCCTTGGCTGTTCATAGTATCTTCCATACGCATGTGCTTGTTGGTCCCTTGCATAGCCACAATTTGGATGGTCTCTCCAATATGGATTGTATGTGTCATGGTAGGGATCATGTCTTGGTGGCTGAAAGTGTTGAGCTCGACCTACGGTATAGCTATCCACAAGAGCGGTTAGTTTTGAAATTCGATAATCAAGATCAGATGTACTTACCTCATCCATGATTCAGATCTGGTCATGAAAGGCTTTTTGTGCTCAATTTTTTTTTTTTTTTTGGAAGAATGTCCTTGAGTGCAGATTTGGCCTTGAAAGAAAAATAAACAAGTTAGATCAATTCCCCGGCAACGGCGCCAATTTTTGACAGAACGGTTGTCGAAGCCGGTCAAAAATAACCTCTCTGGTTATCAACAATTTTACAACTGCAGATAGTGGTGAAAGGATCGAATCCACAGAGAATTGATTACCTATTTATTTTTCTCAACAAGACAATAAAATAAACTGAAACAATGAGATAAAATAAAAATGAGATAAAAACTGAAAGTGGGATCAAATGAGATAAACTGAAAGCTGAATAAATTGCAGTAAAAGTAAAATAGGGGAGTTTGAGATTGATTGTAGTGAACTAATAATGAAAATAATAATAGAAAGCAAATAAATAAATAAAAAGTAATTAATAATGAAAAAGCTCTAGTTGAAATATTGGATCCACTTTAGTTGTTGGGATTGATCACAGACACTTTGTCCTTTTGGGTTGATTCAATAGATTAGTTATGGAGATGGAAAACGCTTCTCACCACCATTATCTCTCCTTAGGAATAAATTAATTAGGGAACGTCCTCTAATTAATTACTAATTAACAAATTGCCAAGAAACGTCCTTGAGCCTTAGGCATCAAAATAATTGTCAATTGCATTAAGAAAGAGAGAGACCCAATCCTAGCTACCCAAACGTATGGAGATAACGCTAGATCATGCAATTCCCTTGGGTTCTATCCCAAGTGTCCTCATGTAAGAATAATCTAAGCAATTACGGACTTAAATCATTCAAACTAACAAATAATTATTTTGCAATAAAAAAATTAACGTAGATTTCAATTACAAAATAATATGAAGATTAAATATGAAATTGCATAAATATTAAATTCCCAAAAATTAAATAATATTTGATCAAGTCTCACAATCTATTAACCAACTAAAGTTTCAACCAATATTCAACTAGATGAAGAAATTAGCCACTCATTGGCTAAATTAAAAACAGAAAATAAAAGGAAAAAGAAATAAAAACCGAAGGAATTCTTGTGCCGGGCTGCGGAAATCGCCGAGATTGGAATTCTGGAATTTGAATTGTTTGCGGAAAATTGCCGTCAATTGGAATTGTGGTCTCCTTAAATAGACTCAGAGATGTGCGCCCTAGGAAACACCAATGCTGCGCGATCCCACGTGTGTGTCCCATGTGCGCTGGAATTGTGAAGCACTTTGGCGGGGATGGGCCATCGTGAAGTGAATTGCTGAAGTGCGGTCGTCCGTGAGCTGGAGTTAACGCAAGTAAGGGCCATGTGCTTGGATGGTGAAAGTGGGCCCGTGTGTTTGTGAATGGGAAAGTGGGTGCATGTGCTGTCCACGGGAAGTGAATTGGAGAAGCGGGCCGCGCGAGTGCTTCAGGAATGGGCCATGATGAATGCGGGAGCGTGCGGGCTGTAGCGTGAAGATGATCCATTGGGCTGTCCATAAGCGGCCCAAGTGCTTGAATATTAAGCTTCAAAATATTTTTTTCCATATTTGACTTGAATCCGGCTTGGCAGACTTGCTCTATTTTACACCAGATAAGGCAGTTTTAGGGGGATTTTCTCCAAATTGTCTTTTTATACTATTTTTTGCAAAATAATATTAAAAGTAATAAATTAAGCAGAAATCATGTAAATATTTATCAATATCTCTAGTTATCAACAATTTTATAACTGCAGATAGTGATGAAAGTATCGAATCCACAGAGAATTGATTACTTATTTATTTTTCTCAATAAGACCAATAAAATTAACTGAAACCATGAGATAAACAAAAAATGAGATAAAAACTGAAAATGAGATAAACTGAAAGCTGAATAAAATTAAATTGCAGTAAAAGTAAAATGGGAGTTTTAAGATTGATTGTAGTAACTAATAATGAGAATAATAATAGAAAGCAAATAATTAAGTAAAAAGTAATTAATAATGAGAAAGCTCTAGTTGAAATATTGGATCCACTTTAGTTGTTGGGTTGATCACAGACACTTTGCTCTTTTGGGTTGACCCAATAAATTAGTTATGGAGATGGAAGACGCTTCTCACCACCATTATCTATCCTTAGGAATAAATTAATTAGGAACGTCCTCTAATTAATTACTAATTAACAAATTGCCAAGAAACGTTCTTGGGCCTTAGGCATCAAAACAATTGTCAATTACATTAAGAAAGAAAGATATCCAATTCTAGCTACCCAAACATATGGAGATAACGCTAGATCATGCAATTTACTTGGGTTCTATCCCAAGTGTCCTCATGTAAGAATAACCCAAGCAATTACGAACTTAAATTATTCAAACTAACAAATAATTATTTTATAATAAAAAAATCAATGTAGATTTCAATTACAAAATAATATGAAGATTAAATATGAAATTGCATAAATATTGAATTTTTAAAAATTAAATAATATTTGATCAACTCTCATAATCCATTAACCAACTAAAGTTTCAATAACATTCAACTAGATGAAGAAATTAGCCACTCATGGCTAAATTAAAAACAGAAAATAAATAAAGGAAAAAAGAAAATAAAAACCGAAAATCTGGAATTCTTCTGCCCAGCTGCGGAACTTGCCGAATTGCCGAAAATTGTCCTTTGAATTGTTGAGTGGAAGTTCTATTTATAAGTGCAGAGGAGCGCACTATTTAGGAAAATTGCTGGCCTGGGAGTGGATTGAGTGTGCGAATGTCCACGCGAAGCTGGAGTGAGGGCGCGTGAATGTGCTGTGCATGTTGATGTGGCGGGGCTTGTTCCGCGTGAAGGGAAGCGGGCCACGTGAAGAGAGATTTGAGGGAGCTTGTAGTGGCGGGCCCATGCTGGAGGAGTATTTCAGCGGTCCACGTGCGCGCAAACAGTCCATGTGCAGTGAGCGGTCCACGGACTGTGAGCATTGAAGCGGAAGTGTGGGCCACGTGGAAGAATGGCCTTGGTCCATTGCGTGAGATGGGCTGCCTAACCGTTGGAGTTGACGAAGTGCTTGGCGGGCCATTGTGCTTGTCCACAGTGTTGGAATTGAAGCCTAGGCGGTCCACGTGCTTGCTTTGGTGCGCTTGGTTCGTTGATGAGAGTTTGGTCCATTTGCCGCGAATGGGCTGTGTGCGGAATTGGGCCAAATTGCTTCAATTGCGGATCCATATGCAGGCTAGCTCTCAGTAACTCAAAATAAGACAGTTTTAGAAAGATTTTTTCCGAAACGCCATTTTACACTATTTTCTGTAAAATAATATTAAAATCAATAAATTAAACAGAAATCAGATAAATATTTATTAATAATATTAATATAAAATGGATTAAATTATGCTCTATCAATAAATTATTTTAATATTAAAATTAACATATAATTATTAATTTATTTGAAATCAAACTTATGGTTAGTGGGTTAGAAAGCCAACCTAAAGAACTGTGCAATAGAGTTGGTTGAAATATGCTTTTTCTTTTTGTGTGTATTTTACTCTTGCAAAGGATATGATAAATAATTATATTAAAAAAAATCAAATATTGAAAATATAATTAGTTTTGATTTAATTTGATAACAATGGTTAAGATTTGAAGTTGTTGACATTCTTATCCTGTGGCTTTGTTGAAATTTTGAGTTGTATTGTAATTGTATAAATACCAACTTTGATCAATAAATCAGTGGACCACTCAATCTCTATGCGTCTCTTATTTTCCTCCTCACAGAACCTAATAATTTCAAGAGAGAAAAGCCAGCAAGTCCTCTCCACAAGACTAAGTATAACTTATAAGCAACTCAAGGTTTTCTTGAAGTTATCAGTAAAGGACGATGAGCTTAATGTTTCCATTCTTAATTTTTGTATAAGCACCAAGAGGATGGCAGAGTCTTCTTTAAGAATTTTTAGCAACAAATGCTGCAGTCTGCAGTGCAAAATGGTGAAAAAATTAAAAAGCTCAAGCATATTCACAGGACAAAGTACAAATACAGATATGCAGCTACAATTATGAGTACCTTCTATCTCGTTGGACAAGATATAGAAGATTTAAAATGTTGGTGGCTGATGAATTGTGCTGGATATAGATCAAACAAAAAAAAAAGGAGAGCTTTTGGGATTAATACCCTCGACACTTTCATATGTTCAAGAGCAACCCTTTTTTTCCCTGTTGATAGGGCTCTAACTAATAAGGTTTCAAATCCCCAAGAGAATTTAATATCAGTAAGCAAAAATTTATGATGGCATTACATTAGGTAATTCGTCTTTAGGATATGATGTCTCAAGTGGGGAGAAAAAAAAAATTCATTGGTGGGGTTTTGCGTCCAATTTAGGCAATGGACGCTTTCTGCTACAACTGCTGCTCCTTGTACCACCAAGGCGCGTATAACTGCACACGTCACCTTAGACTACTGTTTCCAACAAATTGGTTTATTGTGCCCTTATTTGATATGATTTGTTTATAGGAGATCTCGTAACAAAATTCATTTTTTAAATTAATTTAAATGTAATAAAATTTAATTAAACTCTTTTATTAGATAAATTAATAATAAATATAAATTAATTTAATTTATTCATATTTTTATTATTTTTAAAATAAATATAAATATTCACTTTATAAATAAAATCTGAATTTTACATAAATTTTTATTATTAAAAATATAAAAATTATTTTTTTAATTAACAAAATAATATAATAAATTTTTAATATTAATTATAAATGTATTAAGTATTAATAGTTAATATTAAATTAAAATAATTTTTGTCATTACACCAAAATTGCTATACTAAAATTTAAAATTTTGTCTTCATAAATTATTTATTTATCTTTATATTTATTTAAAAACAAATAAATATTTATCCTTTTTATTGCTATTCTAGATATAATTAGTGACAGATATAGAGATAAATTTATTTTTGATACTAATTTAATTTGTAAAAATAATTTATTGAAACAAAATTTTGTCTCTTTATATATTTTTAAAAACTGTATTATTTGTTTTCAAAATTATTTGAGATAAATTAAATTAATTCTAATAATTATTTACATCGATTGCTTTTATTAATTTTTTCAATTTTTAGAAATAAATATCTTTTTATTAATGTCAATTTTTCAAAACATTAATTATTAATTAATAGTATTTATTTATCTTTATTTTTATATTATATCTTCAAATTTAATTTAAATTAAATATATTTAACATATTATTTAAATTCGAAAAAATAATATAATTCAAAAAACCATGTAAAGATTCTTTCCTTCTTTTATGAGAAAGCAAATGCCTCCCATCTTTGTTTAGAAACGATGTGGGACATTGTTTCTTTCCTTTTATTTTTAATTGTAATTTATAATAATATTTCAATTTTTTAAAATAAATTAATAATTTATAAAGAATTATAATATATAAAGTTTAAGAATATAAATTTAATTAAAACATAATGTATAAAATTTTTTTATAACTATGTCATCTATGTTAACATAAATTAAAATCACCAAAATGATATTTTTATATTATTTTTAAATTTTTAAAAATTATTTGTAAAAAAATCATTTTGCCATATAAATGTAAGTTACTATATGATAAGATTAAAATATATTGTAAGACTTCAAAATTTATTTTGATCATAACTTTTAATTATTAGTACTAATTAATTTTAATTGACTGATAAAATAATTTTTAAATTTAATATATATAAATATATCTATATATTTGCATTACACTTTTATTTTTTTAAATTCACTCATTATTAAATATTTTATAATATATACACGTTGAATATCCTATATAATTTATTCTCTTTGTTAAAAAAAATTTTGATATGAGAAAGATGAATTTTTTATTTGAGAAATTAAAAAAAATTAAAACTTTTTATATAAATAAAATTAATCCTAAAAATAAAAATAAATAATATAATATTTAGAAACTAATATATTTTTATATAAAAAAGTTTGTTATTAGAAACAAATAATACACTATTTTAGAAACTAATAAGTTTCATTTTTAAAAGTTCATTATTAGAAATAAATAATGAATAATTAGTATTTACCTCAAAAATTAATTATTAGAAATAAATAAATAATATTTAGAGATTAATAAGTTTTTATTTCGAAAAAATTTATTATTAGCAACATATATAGTAACATTTAGAGACTGATGATAATTGGACCCTAAACATCCCGACTCAGGCTAGACCCATGTTGGAAAGGGCAAGTCTCAACTATATTAAGACCCGATAGTCAAGTCTGCCTCATGTATAATTCTAGAACTCACGTTGAAGAGTCGGATTGGGCTCGAGTCTACATATGGAAGGCCTGACCCGTTTATCCCTCTGGCTCTGTGAGATAACAAACCGCATGACGTTTGGAATTGTGTCCATACAACGTCGAATGGAATTAAATGGCCACTTGACAATGGAAAAGGATACGGTATATCTTTACGTACGACCAATGTAGTTGTGGCAGGAGGGTACAAATGCAAGACGACGGTTACGCATCACTATACGACAAAAGGGAAAAGAAATAAAGGAAGCAAAGGATAGATACACCAGACTAAACTTATCAAAATATACTCTGAGTCTAACCTCTTATTGGATCTCAGATATCAATTGGGCCGTCTGTGGGAAACAAAGGAGATCTTTTTCATCACCAGAGTTCTCATCCTCATTTTACCCACTGAAATCCACATGGTGAATCACAATGAAAACTATACTGGAAACACCCCAAATGACCTGAGTTCGACTCAGGAAGGACCGCAGTTCTCATTTTCTAGCCTGACTGCTCCAATAAGCCAATCATCCATGTTGTTTACCCCCTCGCTGAGCTCAGTGATAACTATGCTCCGAACTACTTTATCTTACTAAGAGCCGGAGAATATGCCTCTCCAACTACAGAATTGAAACAACCCAGCCTAAACTGACTCAAACAACTTTTGGACCCACTTTCCACTTGACCCAAAATGGTTAACCCAAGTTATTTAGTAGTTTCGTGCTAGCTATTATATACAATTCAGATTTTTCATAAACCGCCAATGTGGGATGTTCCACAAGCAGGCAGCTAGATATTACACTCTCCCCTACTAAATTTTGCGATGTCCTCGTCGCAACTGAATCGGATACAATTGCTAAATCAGGATCGAACTCTCAGATATTGTAGTTCGCTAGTACTTCAAACGGCTCCACCTCGTCTCACACTGGTAGCCCTTTTCTCGCAGACCCACTAGCTCTACATAATTTTTCTAACCAAGGGTAGCTTTGATACCAATTGAAATAGCCTGGCCTAAACTGACCCAAATAACTTTTAGATTCACTTTCCACTTGGCCCAAAATGGTTAACTTATTTAGTAGTTTCATGCTAGCTATTATATACAATTTTAATTTTCCGTAATCCGCCGATGTGGGACGTCTCTCACATCCCAAACAGCTGACCGTTACACTCTAACCTACTAAATTTGCGACGTCCTCGTCGCAACTGAATCGGGTACAATTACTAAACTAGAACCGGACCCTCGGGTATTGTGATTCGCTAGTACCTTGGGCGGCTCCACCTCGTCTCACACGGATAGCCCTTTCCTCGCAAGCCCACTAGCTCTGTACAATTTTTCTGACCCAAGGTGACTCTGATACCAATTGAAATAGTCCGGCTCAAACTGACCCAAATAACTTTTGGATTCACTTTCTACGTGATCCAAAATGGTTAATCCAAGTTATTTATTAGTTTCGTGCTAGCTATTATATACAATTTTAATTTGTCATAATCTGCGGATGTGGGATTCTATCTTGTAATTCCGATTTGCTGTAATCCGCCGAAGTGGGATTCTTCCCGCAAGTTAGTAGGTGAATCTCACACTCTCCCCTACTGAATTTGCGATGTCCTCTTCGTAATTGAATTAAATATAATTGCTAAACTAGGACCAGACCCTCGGGTATTGTGGTTCGCTAGTACTTCGGATGGCTCCACCTCATCTCACACGGGTAGCCTTTTTCTCGCAGGTCCACTAGCTCTGCACAATTTTTCTGACCCAGGGTGGCTCTGATACCAATTGAAACAATCTGGCCTAAACTGATCCAAATAACTTTTAGACCCACTTTTCACTTGACCCAAAATAGTTAACCCAAGTTATTTAGTAGTTTCGTGCTAGCTATTATATACAATTCGGATTTTCCGTAAACCGCTGATGTGGAATGTTCTACAAGCAAGCAACTGGATATTACACTCTCCCTTGCTAAATTTTGTGACGTCTTCGTCGCAACTGAATAGCATATAATTGCTAAATCATGATCGAACTCTCGCGTATTGTGGTTCGCTATTACCTCGGGCGCCTCTATCTCATCTCACATGGGTAGCCCTTTCCTCGCAGACCCACTAGTTCTGTAATTTTTCTGATCCAGGGTGGCTCTGATACCAATTGAAACAGTCCGGCCTAAACTGACCCAAATAACTTTTGGACCCAATTTCCACTTGGCCCAAAATGTGTAACCCAAGTTATTTAGTAGTTTCATACTAGCTATTATATACAATTTTAATTTGTTGTAATCCACTGAGATGGAACGTCTCCCACATCCTAAGCAGTTGACTGTTACAAGAACACCGCTCACTGGCTATGCTAGATGCTGCAACAGAAAGGGCTCAGCACCCCACAGAGCATACCACCAGCCGCTGAAGGGTTCACCGTCAATGAACCTCAGCCCACACTAAACTATCAAGCCCCTCAACAGAACAATAGGAGAACACATGACAGAGATGGAGAGGCTACTCGGAGGAACAAGCTGATAGCTAGAACAAGAGGCAGGATAGTGAGAGAGCTCATCGAGAATGATGGGGCTGAGAGCTATTTCTCTAAACCAGTGGAAAGTTTTGAGAGTGAAGAGTTAGAAAGAAACTACCACCTGGAGAAAAGGCCCAGGAGGGAGGACGTAGACATGGATCAGAAGTTAGAAAGGCTAAAAGAACAGCTACTGACGGAGTTGGGGGGCACGAGACAGCAATAGTCCCCTGTTACCAACCTCATCACCGTTTGTGAGACGGATTCAGCAAGAGACTATTCCCAAGAAGTTCATGATGCCAACAATGGCAGCTTACGACAGGACGGAAAACCCTAGGGAGCACGTCTTAAATTACAAGATATTTATGGAACTGCAAACTCACTCAAATTTCTTGATGTGCATGATTTTTCCTACCACCTTAACAGGTGACTCGCGGTTGTCGAGGCCGGTCAAAAATAATCTTTCTGGTTATCAACAATTTTACAACTGCAGATAGTGGTGAAAGGATCGAATCCACAGAGAATTGATTACCTATTTATTTTTCTCAACAGGACCAATAAAATAAACTGAAACAATAATAAATTAAAGATGAGATAAAAGACTGAAAGTGGGATCAAATGAGATAAACTGGAAGCAGAATAAAAATAAATTGCAATAAAAGTAAAATGGGGGGGTTTGAGATTGATTGTAGTAACTAATAACGAGAGTAATAATAGAAAGCAAATAATTAAAGTAAAAGGGTAAATCAATATGAGAAAAGCCTAGTTGAAGATATGGATCCACTTTGGTTGTTTGGGTTGATAATTGAAACTTAAATTATCTTGATTGGTTCAATAGATTAGTTATGGGGGTGGAAGACGCTTCTCACCACCATGTCTCTCCTTATGATTAAATTAATTAGGGAACGTCCTCTAATTAATTACTAATTAACAAATTGCCAAGGAACGTCCTTGGGCCATAGGCATCAAAACAATTGTCAATTGCATAAAGAAATAGAGAGATCCAATCCTAGCTACCCAAACGTATGGAGATAATGCTAGATCATACAATTCCTTGGTTTTTATGCCAAGTGTTCTAAGGTCAGAATATTTCCAGCAATTACGGACTAAAAATAATCCCAACTAACAATCAATTAACTTTGCAATTAAAATCAAGTGGCCAATTTGATCAAAACAACAAAGTAATCATGTAATTAAAGCATCAATTGCATAAATATTGAACAAAACCAAAGACAATAATATAAGTTCAGATCTCACAACCCATTAAACAACCTTAGTTTCAACCAATCCTCAACTAGAATTAAAGAAATCAGCCACTCATTGGCTGAATTAAAAACAGAAAATTAAAAGGAAAAGAAAAGAACCAAAAATTGAGAGGAATCTGCCCTGTGCCTCGAACTTGCCGAATTGGAAAATTGAATTGTGTTTCTTCGGCCACTGAGGCTCCTTAAATAGAGCTGGGAATGTGCCCTAATCAGGAATTTCTGTCCACGTGTGGGGGTGAATTGGGTGCGCGAGCGGTCCACGTGAAGAGAGATTTTAGGGAGCTTGCAGTGGCGGGCCCATGCTGGAGGAGTGGTCCACGTGCTGGTGAAGGCGCGGGCCCATGTGCTGGACTTGGTGCATTGCTTGGTAAAGTGGATGGTGGAGTGAATTTGGCGGGGCCCATGTGCAATTGGGAATGGTCCACGTGAAGAGACGTGTGGGAGTTGATCTATTTGAGCGTGAATGTGTGAGCGCAGGCCCATGTGTGAGTGACCATGTGCTTGAGTGGAGAAGTGCTTTGGTCCATTTGCAAGGTGAGCTTGCATGGGCTGGCGAGTCCACGCGAGGAGAACTGCGCTGGTCCTTTGCGGATTGGGCCGTGGCGTGAGCGTCCCGTGTGAGGTGAATGGAGAAGGCGGGCCATGCGGAGCGCTTGGTCCATGATTGTGCTGTCCATGCGTGAAAATGGCGAGAATGGGCTGTCCAAGTGCTTGTTTTGTATCCAACTCTGCAGGTTTACTCTCTTTTACTCCAAATAAGACAGTTTTAGGGGGATTTTCTCCAAAATGTCCTTTTATACCATTTTCTGCAAAATAATATTAAAAACAATAAATTAAGCAGAAATCATGTAAATATTCATCAATAATATTAATATAAAATGTACTAAATTATGCTCTATCAAATACCCCCACACTTAGCCTTTTGCTTGTCCTCAAGCAAATAAACATAGTTAAATAAGCTTCCTCACTCTAGATCCTTATTTCCACTTAAGCTCTTACTTTAGACCCCTATTTTGAATCATTGCAGTGAAGAATATATGCATGAAGATTACTCACCTTC
Organism: Manihot esculenta; assembly: GCF_001659605.2. Lineage (NCBI taxonomy): Eukaryota > Viridiplantae > Streptophyta > Magnoliopsida > Malpighiales > Euphorbiaceae > Manihot > Manihot esculenta. Next base: position 296,198 of record NC_035173.2, read on the forward strand.
TTTCCTTGTTTCCCTTTACTTACCATGGCTAGGATTTGTTTTCCTCAAGAGAGACCATACATGCACATTTTTTTTCCAGACTTTTTCTAGCTTTTGGATTGACTTGCCCTTACCTTGAAGTACTTTATTCAGGCTTTTGCACTTTAGATCTTGCTTGGAAAGGTCACCAATGTAATACCCGGCTAGACTCCGGTATCGGGATTCCTACCGTCCGGTGGAATCTTGGATGTCGGAGGCCTCTAGAAGGGTAAGAACCATGTATTTTATAAAATGTTTTAATGTATTTTATGTTTTAAGCTTGAAAGAAAATGAGTTTTTGCATGAAAATAGCATTGGAGGAAAATTCAGGTTCGGCCGCCGAACCTCAAGTTCGGCCGCCGAACATGCATGCGTTGCGGGTGTGCTTTAGGCCCCCGAAAGCATAAGTGAGGGAAGTCCAGGTTCGGCCGCCGAACCCCAAGTTCGGCCGCCGAACATGGCATGCATGCGGAGGCACATTCAGCCCCCGAACGTGGTCTGGCCAGCCACTATAAAAGGGTCCCTTAGCCGAAAACGGGCGAGCTTTTTCCCCATTTGCGGCCAAGGTGAGCTCTTCGCCGTCCCTCACCCATCTTTGATGTTTTTCCTCTAAATCTTTCAAGATTTTCATTTGTTTTAACTTTGTTTTGAAGATTAAAGCTTTTGAGCAAAGTTTTTGGAGCTTGGAGGTTCAAGAACCCAATCTCCTCCACCTTCGAGTTTTGGTCGTCTCTCTCTCGATCTTCAAGAGGTAAGAGCCGATCTTAAGCTCATTGCATGTTTTAAGTAGGTTTTTAGTAGATCTATGGGTTAGAAATGCATGATAGGTTATGGTTATATTTTTGGAGTTTATGGGTATAAATGTATGTTCATGAACAATGTGAGTTGCTCGATGTGTTGTAGATGGGGTTTATGATGGTTTGAGGCCCCTAGGAACATGTATGCTTGTGTTTGTGTGTTGTAGAATAGGTTTGATGCATGTTTGAAAGGTTTGGAGGCGAAATGTGCAAAGGGAGCCAAGTTTCTGCCCTTTGGCAGAAACCAGGTTCGGCAGCCGAAGGATTTTCGGCCGCCGAACATGGCTGGGGAAGCAGCCTTTTGGCTGCCGAAGCTTGCCCCCGAAAGGAGACTTTCGTCTCTGTCTGGCAGTTTCGGCCGCTGAAAGTGCCGCCGAACATGCATGAGTTTCGTCTCTGTCTGGGAGTTTCGACCGCCGAAGGTGCCGCTGAACCTGCCTGACTTTCAATTCTGGAGGGACTTTTGGCCGCCGAACCTGCCGCCGAAAGTGCCCTGTCCAGGCCTCCTTTGCATGATTTTGTATGGTTGTTTCATGATGTTTTAGGGGGTTTTTGGGGAGTAGTTATAGTTATGTTCAGGTGTGTTTGGTCCCTCATTTGAGTCCACCAGTGTAGGTTCGGACCCGAGGAACCGAGGACCCCAGCAGTGAGTTCAGCTGCTTCGGTGTTGTCAGAGTCAGCCAGAGGTGAGTGGAACTAAACTTAATCTTTTAAATTAAATGTTTTATCATGTTTCATGCATCATGATCATGCAATAGGATGATTGCATTAGTGTTCACGAATATGCCGCATTGCATCGATTGTTGTTGATGTTGGTGAATGTTGGATGACCCAATTAGTCCATGACAGGAAGACCAGGACCCCATTCTACGGCCTGACACGGTAATGGGACTCGAAGACCAGGAGCCCAGAGGAGGCCCTGGGATAATGGTAAGTAATGTATGTATGACAGGAAGACCAGGACCCCATGCTACGGCCTGACACAGAGTTAGCTTGGACTAATTGGTGACAAGTTCACCCAACCCTTATGTGAATTGTCTGTGTTATGATGCATCTCATTGGAGCATAGTGTTATTATGTTTTATAGTTCAACTCACTGGGCTTTTAGCTCACCCCTCTCCCTTTTACCCCCAGGCTTGCAGGTACAGGATAGAAGAGGAGGTCGGTTAGAGTAAAGCTTGTTGTGTAATAGATAGAATGTGGACATGACAAATCGTAGTACGATGTAATGTAAAAGTACAATATAGTTATGTAATGATGTTTATGGATGTTAGAGGTGTGCTTGACCATAGATGGTTGTTATCCCTTTTATTACATGATCTTAGAGATTTTTTGATGTTTATGTAAACCAACTCAACATATGTTATGTCACCCATTTGGGGGCACTGATGAGATCCCACAGAGGGATCAATGTTTATGATTTATGTTATATACAGTGCATGCACAGGTTGAGTATGGTTGATGTATATGGAAAGAAAAGTTTAATTTTTATGTATGTTGTTGATCATGTATGGGATTATACAGGTTTACAGGTTAGATGTCAGGCTCGCTACGGGTCCCGGCGGCCTTAAGCCGAACTGGATCCTAGCGCCAGTAGCGGTCCGATTTTCGGGTCGTTACAGAATGGTATCAGAGCCCTAGGTTCATATGGTCGGACCTAGAGTGTCGGGCTCATAGATATTATAGAAGGTCAAGCACAATAGGAAAGATAATGTCCACTAGGATAGGATGTGGAGTCCTGTCTTGAATAATGATGTGAAATGCCATGATGATATGCATGTGCACTAATGATATGCTATGATATGTGATGTATGTGATGCGGGTTCATGTGTGCCCACATGAACCATATGATGCTAATGTTTGTGCTATGTGTACTGTTTTTCAGAAAACAGGATGAAGGGAACTCGTCGATCAGCAAGATTGACTGGAGTGCCACCTGAGGATGAGGGCACGAGCGCCCGTCCTCCAGCATTGCCTAGGGCAATGTCTAGTAGGTCTAGTAGAGACAGAGCAGTAAGAGACCCTAGAAGGTCTTTGGATCTGGGTAGGAGCAGATCAGTTAGAGGAACAGTTCGGGGAGGAGCGTTAGAGGACATGGGGGAGGATATGGATGTAGAGCAGAGGAGGGATGGCAGTCTGGGAGTTAGCATGTCAGAAGAAGGAATGGGAGAGTCCCAAGGAGGCACTCAGGCCTCGGGATTTGTTCAGCCACCCCACTACCCACACTTCTCACAACATCCCGGGTATTCGATGGGAGGTACATCGGATTACCCTAGCTTCACCCCTTATCCCACACAGATGCCAAACCAACCATATTCACAATACCCAATGTATCCACCCCCACCATACTATCCAAATCCAGCAGACCCTACCTCAGAAAATGTTGCACCACCTCCACCACCTACAGAATCAGCAGCCCCAGTTGCTCAGCCATCTAGACCTAGCTCAGCCAGTGGAAGCAAGGTTAAGATGACTGACTACATGAAATTGGGTGCTCCCCAGTATGAAAAAGGGGATGACCCATTTGTATATCTTGAAAGGGTTAAAGTGATCACAGAGGAGATTGGGGCTGATGACAGTAGAGCCATTCAGATGGCCGGGTTCACGCTTAAGTGCAAGAAGGCACGAGAGTGGTTCAAGAATTATGTGAACCCGAGAGTGGACAGCATGTCCTGGGAAGAGTTTGCAAACGAGTTTGCAGGATGGGCTTTTCTCGATAGTTCAAGGGAGTTAAAGATGATAGAGTTTGAACAATTGAGGCAGACAGAGGATATGAGTGTAGAGGAGTACACCGACAGATTCTTGGAGCTGTTGCCTTTTGCTGGGCAGAGTCTGGATACAGATTCGAAGAAGTCAAGGAGGTATGTCATGAAACTTCATTCCAGGTATTCCTCCTTGATTCAGTCCGTGGACAGGGAGAGCTTCCATGCCATAGTAGATATGGCTAGGAAAATGGAGGCCAGTGCCATCATTCAGGGGACAGTTAAGCAGACAGTGGCACAGCCTTCTGGTTCTAAAACTCCGGGTGGGGGAAGATTAGATCCTTCTACCCTGAGTGCAGCAACTTCAGGCAGTAAGAGATGGGGTAAGCCCAACGGTAAGAAGAATAAGTTCTGGAACAAGGTTAAGTCTAGTCTGGGATTTGGAAGTGGCTCAAGCTCTGGTGCGAATAATGCAGTTTGTGTGAAGTGTGGTAGGCCACACAAGGGAGTATGTCGGTTTGGGACGAACGCCTGCTTCAGATGTGGTCAGGAGGGGCATATGGCTCGAGAATGTCCAAGAGCAATCCCGATGGCTCAGTCCCAGCAGACAGCCTCAGGCAGTGTAGCGCAGCCAGCAGCTCCAGCCATGACTCAAGCCAGTGGCAGAGGCAGAGGGAGAGGGGCAACCTCTTCTTCAGCGGGTTTTAGAGGTGAAGGTCCATCAGCTCCAGCACGGATCTTCACAATGACACAGCAGGAGGCAGATGCATCTAACACCGTAGTAGCAGGTAACTTAATCATTGGTTGTTCAGATGTGTATGCCTTGATGGACCCTGGTGCATCTCATTCTTTTATTGCTCCGAGAGCCGTGGGGAGGTTAGGTCTGATGACTTCTGGGTTAGAGTGTCCTCTCTGGGTCAGTGGACCCAAGTGTGATCCATCAGTGGCAGAGTCAGTCTGCCAGTGTAGTCTAGTGTTTGTTGAGGGAAGATGCTTGTCCGCCGACCTAGTGGTTCTAGATTTGACAGATTTCGACGTCATTCTAGGGATGGACTGGTTATCTACCCATGGTGCTACCTTGGACTGTAGGGACAAGGTAGTCAGGTTCAGAGGTCAGGATGGGTCTGAGGTTGTCTTCAGAGGAGACAAGAGGGGTACACCTAGAGGTCTGATATCAGCTCTTCAGGCTCGTAGGTTGCTCAGGAGGGGATGTCAGGGGTATTTGGCTCATGTGAGAGTGCTTAGCAGTCAGGTCAGAGAGCCCGCCTCGGTGCCAGTGGTTAGAGAGTTCTTAGATGTGTTCCCAAACGAGCTGCCAGGTTTACCACCTGCTAGGGAGATAGAGTTCGAGATAGAACTAATGCCTGGAACCCGACCGATCTCTATCCCTCCCTACAGGATGGCGCCAGCGGAATTGAAGGAATTGAAAGAACAGTTGCAAGAGTTGGTAGAAAAGGGCTTCATCCGACCGAGCACTTCACCTTGGGGTGCACCAGTTTTATTCGTGAGAAAGAAAGATGGATCCCTTAGACTTTGTATCGACTACAGGCAATTGAACAAAGTCACTACCAAGAACAAGTACCCTTTGCCAAGGATCGATGATCTATTCGACCAGCTAGCAGGAGCGGGTTGTTTCTCCAAAATAGATATGAGATCTGGGTACCACCAGCTGAGGATCAGAGATGAAGATGTGCCAAAGACGGCTTTCAGGACTAGATATGGGCATTTTGAGTTCCTTGTAATGCCGTTCGGGTTAACCAACGCCCCTGCAGAATTCATGGATCTCATGAATAGAGTGTTTAGTCAATACTTGGATCACTTTGTTATTGTCTTCATAGATGATATCTTAGTGTATTCCAGGAATGCAGAGGAGCATGCCCATCATCTGAGATTGGCTCTACAGACCTTGAGGGAACATGGCTTGTATGCCAAGTTCTCTAAGTGTGAGTTCTGGCTGAGGAGCATTTCGTTCTTGGGGCATGTAGTGTCAGAGAATGGGATAGAGGTGGACCCCAAGAAGACAGAAACTATGGCTAACTGGCCTAGACCCACTTCAGTGACGGAGATCAGGAGTTTCTTGGGTCTGGCAGGTTACTACAGGAGGTTCGTTCAGGACTTCTCGAAAATTGCAGCTCCTCTGACCAGGTTAACCAGGAAGAATCAGAAGTTTGTGTGGACCGACCAGTGCGAAGAGAGTTTTGAAGAGCTTAAGAAGAGGTTGACTTCAGCACCAGTGTTAGCTCTGCCATCTAGTGATGAGGACTTCACGGTTTTCTGTGATGCATCCCGAGTGGGACTAGGTTGTGTGCTTATGCAGAATGAAAGGGTGATTGCTTATGCTTCTAGGCAGCTAAAGAAGCATGAGTTGAATTACCCCACACATGACCTGGAAATGGCAGCAGTTATCTTTGCACTCAAGATGTGGAGGCATTACCTTTACGGTGTTAAATGTGAGATCTTCACAGATCATAAAAGCCTGCAGTACATCCTGAGTCAAAGAGATTTGAATTTGAGACAGAGGAGATGGGTAGAACTGCTGAGTGACTATGATTGCAAAATTCAGTATCATCCGGGTAAGGCGAATGTCGTGGCAGACGCCCTAAGCCGGAAGTCACTAGGCAGTCTATCCCACATCACGGCAGAGAGGAGACCAGTGGTGAAGGAGTTTTACAAGCTCATTGATGAAGGTCTACAGTTGGAGTTGTCTGGTACAGGTGCTTTAGTGGCCCAGATGAGAGTGACACCCGTGTTTCTGGAGCAGGTGGCTCAGAAACAGCATGAGGACCCAGAGTTAGTGAAGATTGCCAGGACTGTTCAGTCAGGCAAGGACAGTGAGTTCAGATTCGACAATAAGGGGATCCTCCGCTATGGGAGTCAATTGTGTGTACCAGATGACATAGGGCTAAAAGGAGACATTATGAGAGAGGCTCATAATGCAAGATACAGCATTCACCCCGGGGCCACCAAGATGTATCAGGATCTGAAAAAGGTTTATTAGTGGCCAGCTATGAAGAGAGAAGTGGCACAGTTTGTGTCAGCCTGCGAAGTGTGTCAGAGGGTGAAGCTGGAACATCAGAAGCCGGCTGGAATGCTTAACCCGCTACCTATTCCAGAGTGGAAATGGGAGAATATAGCTATGGACTTCGTAGTGGGGTTACCCGCGACGTCCAACAGATTGGACTCCATATGGGTGATTGTGGACAGACTCACCAAATCTGCTCACTTCATCCCTGTCAGGAGTGGCTATTCTGTGGACAAATTGGCGCAGGTGTATGTTGAAGAGATAGTCAGACTGCATGGGGTTCCTGTTTCTATAGTGTCAGATAGAGGACCCCAGTTCACCTTCAGGTTTTGGCGGAGTCTGCAGGATGCCATAGGTACCAGGTTGGATTTTAGCACTGCCTTCCATCCACAGACAGACGGACAGTCAGAGAGGACCATTCAGACCATAGAAGATATGCTAAGAATGTGTGTGCTGGACTTTGGCGGTTCTTGGAGGCAGCATCTACCTTTGGTGGAGTTTGCCTACAATAACAGCCATCATGCTAGCATCGGGATGGCTCCATATGAAGCTTTATATGGAAGGAAGTGCAGGTCACCTGTTTGCTGGGAAGAAGTTGGAGAAAAGGCCTTGGCAGGGCTTGAGTTAGTAGAGATCACCAGCAGGGTGGTACCCTTAATCAGAGAAAGAATCAAGACAGCTGCAAGCAGACAGAAGAGTTATGCAGACATCCGCAGAAGGCAAGTAGAGTTCCAGGAGGGGGATCTGGTATTGCTCAAGGTGTCTCCAATGAAAGGAGTGGTTCGCTTTGGGAAGAAAGGTAAACTAGCCCCACGATACATCGGACCCTTTGAAGTCTTGCAAAGGATTGGGAATGTATCGTACAAGCTGGATTTACCTGCTTCAATGGAGAGAATCCATCCGGTTTTCCATGTTTCAATGTTGAGGAAGTTTGTGTCAGATCCGAGCAAGGTTCTTAGTGAACCTGATGTGGAGATCCAAGAGGATCTCACCTATGTTGAGCAGCCGGTACGGATTTTGGACACTCAAGTCAGGAAGCTGAGAAACAAGGAAATCCCGATGGTGAAAGTCCTTTGGAACCACCACAATCTGGAAGAGTGCACTTGGGAGACACGGGAGTCTATACTCCGGCAATATCCTCATCTCTTTTAAGGTTAGTCTCTATATGTTTCATGTGTTTTATGTGTATGATATGTTGTATGCCTTGCATGTGCTAGTTGAGGAACATTCGGGGACGAATGTTCTTAAGGGGGGGAGAATGTAATACCCGGCTAGACTCCGGTATCGGGATTCCTACCGTCCGGTGGAATCTTGGATGTCGGAGGCCTCTAGAAGGGTAAGAACCATGTATTTTATAAAATGTTTTAATGTATTTTATGTTTTAAGCTTGAAAGAAAATGAGTTTTTGCATGAAAATAGCATTGGAGGAAAACTCAGGTTCGGCCGCCGAACCTCAAGTTCGGCCGCCGAACATGCATGCGTTGCGGGTGTGCTTTAGGCCCCCGAAAGCATAAGTGAGGGAAGTCCAGGTTCGGCCGCCGAACCCCAAGTTCGACCGCCGAACATGGCATGCATGCGGAGGCACATTCGGCCCCCGAACGTGGTCTGGCCAGCCATTATAAAAGGGTCCTTTAGCCGAAAACGGGCGAGCTTTTTCCCCATTTTCGGCCAAGGTGAGCTCTTCGCCGTCCCTCACCCATCTTTGATGTTTTTCCTCTAAATCTTTCAAGATTTTCATTTGTTTTAACTTTGTTTTGAAGATTAAAACTTTTGAGCAAAGTTTTTGGAGCTTGGAGGTTCAAGAACCCAATCTCCTCCACCTTCGAGTTTTGGTCGTCTCTCTCTCGATCTTCAAGAGGTAAGAGCCGATCTTAAGCTCATTGCATGTTTTAAGTAGGTTTTTAGTAGATCTATGGGTTAGAAATGCATGATAGGTAATGGTTATGTTTTTGGAGTTTATGGGTATAAATGTATGTTCATGAACAATGTGAGTTGCTCGATGTGTTGTAGATGGGGTTTATGATAGTTTGAGGCCCCTAGGAACATGTATGCTTGTGTTTGTGTGTTGTAGAATAGGTTTGATGCATGTTTGAAAGGTTTGGAGGCGAAATGTGCAAAGGGAGCCAAGTTTCTGCCCTTTGGCAGAAACCAGGTTCGGCAGCCGAAGGATTTTCGGCCGCCGAACATGGCTGGGGAAGCAGCCTTTCGGCTGCCGAAAGTTGCCCCCGAAAGGAGACTTTCGTCTCTGTCTGGCAGTTTCGGCCGCCGAAAGTGCCGCCGAACATGCATGAGTTTTGTCTCTGTCTAGGAGTTTCGGCCGTCGAAGGTGCCGCCGAACCTGCCTGACTTTCGGCTCTGGAGGGACTTTCGGCCGCCGAACCTGCCGCCGAAAGTGCCCTGTCCAGGCCTCCTTTGCATGATTTTGTATGGTTGTTTCATGATGTTTTAGGGGGTTTTTGGGGAGTAGTTATAGTTATGTTCAGGTGTGTTTGGTCCCTCATTTGAGTCCACCTGTGTAGGTTCGGACCCGAGGAACCGAGGACCCCAGCAGTGAGTTCAGCTGCTTCGGTGTTGTCAGAGTCAGCCAGAGGTGAGTGGAACTAAACTTAATCTTTTAAATTAAATGTTTTATCATGTTTCATGCATCATGATCATGCAATAGGATGATTGCATTAGTGTTCACGAATATGCCGCATTGCATCGATTGTTGTTGATGTGGGTGAATGTTGGATGACCCAATTAGTCCATGACAGGAAGACCAGGATCCCATTCTACGGCCTGGCACAGAGTAAGGAAAGACCAGGACCCCATTCTACGGCCTGGCACGGTAATGGGACTCGAAGACCAGCAGCCCAGAGGAGGCCCTGGGATAATGGTAAGTAATGTATGTATGACAGGAAGACCAGGACCCCATGCTACGGCCTTGACTCGCGGTTGTCGAAGCCGGTCAAAAATAACCTTTCTGGTTATCAACAATTTTACAACTGCAGATAGTGGTGAAAGGATCGAATCCACAGAGAATTGATTACCTATTTATTTTTCTCAACCAGACCAATAAACTGAAACAATAATAAATTAAAGATGAGATAAAATACTGAAAGTGGGATCAAATGAGATAAACTGAAAGCGGAATAAAAATAAATTGCAATAAAAGTAAAATGGGGGGTTTGAGATTGATTGCAATAACTAATGAGAATAATAATAGAAAGCAAATGACTAAATAAAAAGTAATTAATAATGAGAAAGCTCTAGTTGAAATATTGGATCCACTTTAGTTGTTGGGATTGATCACAGACACTTTGTTCTTTTGGGTTGATTCAATAGATTAGTTATGGAGATAGAAGACGCTTCTCACCACCATTATCTCTCCTTAGGAATAAATTAATTAGGGAACGTCCTCTAATTAATTACTAATTAACAAATTGCCAAGGAACGTCCTTGGGCCTTAGGCATCAAAACAATTGTTAATTGCATTAAGAAAGAGAGAGACCCAATCCTAGCTATCCAAACGTATGGAGATAACGCTAGATCATGCAATTTCCTTGGGTTTTATCCCAAGTGTTCTCATGTAAGAATAACCCAAGCAATTACGGACTTAAATTATTCAAACTAACAAATAATTATTTTACAATAAAAAATCAACGTAGATTTCAATAACAAAATAATATGAGAATTAAATATGAAATTGTATGAATATTAATCCCCAAAATTAAACAATATTTGATCAAGTCTCACAACCCATTAAATAACTAAAGTTTCAACCAATATTCAACTAGATGGAAAATCAGCCACTCATTGACTGAATTAAAAACAGAAAAATAAAATAAAAAAAAAAGAAAAAGAAAAGAAAAAGAACCCGAAGGCGGTGGAGCTTGCGGAATTGCCGAATGGAAGAGATTGTCCTAATTCGGCCACTGAATGGCCTTTAAATAGGTACAGAGGGGCCACGCTGTTTAGGAAAATTGCTGGCCTGGGAGTGGATCGAGTGTGCGAGTGTCTACGTGAAGCTGGAGTGGAGGCGCGTGAAAATGGGAAGTGCTGCGGTCATGAGCGTGAAGCGTGAGTTGAGGCGGGTCCACGTGCTTGTGTGTGAATGGGTCTTGATCCACTGGAGGGAATGGCGGGGCCCATGCGTGAGCTTCGTGAGTGGCGTGAATTGGTCCAATGCATTGCTGAGGAGCTTTGGTTCGCGTGAGCGTGAGTTGCTGGAGCACTTTGGTGGAGCCTATGTGCGCGCGCTTTGATGAAGTGAATTGGAGTGCTGCTTTGGTCCCGTGCAAGTGGAGTCCATGCGCTCGGCTTGGCCCACTGGAGGGATTGGCGTTGAAGCGGTTTGTGAATGGTGAAGGCGGGGCCCACGTGCGTGGATGTGTGGAGAGCGGCCCATGTGCAAGTGACGTGCGGAAGTGTGCTGTGCATGGCCCATGCGAAAGGTGGAATTGGCGTTGAATGCAGGCCATACGAGCTGGGTCCTTGCGAAGGGCTTGGTCCACGTGCTGGTGATCGGCCCATATGCGTGAATTCTTTGGTTCAAGTGCTTCAATATTTAAGCTTTAAAATATTTTCCCCACTCAGCTTGTCTTGAATCCAATTTGGCAGACTTTCTCTCTTTTGCTTCAAATAATGCGGTTTTAGGGGAATTTTCTCCAAATTGTCCTTTTACACTATTTTCTGCAAAATAATATTAAAAGCAATAAATTAAGCAGAAATCATGTAAATATTTATCAATAATATTAATATAAAATGGACTAATTTATGCTCTATCAAATACCCCCACACCTTGCCTTTTGCTTGTCCGCAAGCAAATAAACATAGTCAAATAAGCTTTCTCACTCTAGATCCTTATTTCCACTTAAGCTCTTACTCTAGATATCTATTTTGAAGCATTGCAGTGAAGAATATATGCATGAAGATTACTTACCTCCTTTCCTCGTTTCTCTTTGCTTACCATGGCTAGGATTTGTTTTCCTCAAGAGAGACCATACATGCACATTATTTGTTAAGACTTTTTCCAGCTTTTGGTGTGACTTGCCCTTACCTTGAAGTACTTTATTCAGGCTTTTGCACTTTAGATCTTGGAAAGGTCACCAACCTATTTTTGATGTAACACTTTTTGATATTTCAGTTGGTCATCTATCCAAGTGGCCACTAGCTCTGTTCATAGTCTTTCGACCATTGGAACAATATTAGATTTGTGCTTTTGAGGTCTTTGCCTTTGCTGAATTTTCTTTCTCTCAATGATTTTGGCAAATCAACACCAATTGCTAAATCAAGTCACATTAAGTTCATTCACACAATTTTCAACTTATTCTCATCAATTGAGGGTCATCAATATATTTTTCACCATGGCAAACTCAAAGATTCAATTCAAAAGGCAATTCTCAAACATGAATATAACTCACTGCAATCGATTCAACATAAGTTTAAAAAGTTATCACATTAATGGGGTCATGGAAAGAAAAGCTCATTCAACATAGTTCATCAGTTTGAGTAGAGCAAAACAAAAAGAAGAAAATGGTTGTGGTTGTGTGTGTTTTATTGAAAGCATAAAAATAACAAAAATGAAAAATTTTTCCTAATGCAAGCAAACTAAAGATAAACTTAAAAGTAAAAATTCAGAGATATGCACCCCCACACCTAAATCATGCATTGTCCTCAATGTATAAGAAACATAAAAGAACAAAGGAAACTGAGTACTCCCCTGGGTGTGGTGTGCATGGCGATCCACTTGATCAAGACTCAAGTAATTGGGGAAGGAAAAAGAGTCCCAACTGCATTGAGCAAAAAGTGTAGTACTCTTTTTGATTTGGTCATAGCCCATCCTACTTTTTCCATGTACTCATGAAGTAACATGATTAGCTTCTCTTCTTTCAGATGAGGTGTGCCTCTAGCCCTTATGTTTGCATTTTTGAGATGATTGGGAAGCACTTTGAACTCCAATTCATGTTTCTCTATGGCTAGCTGCAATTTAGTACTGAATTCAGGTAAAACAAACTCTACCTTATCCGGAGGTTTGGGAAGGCATTGATCTGCATGGTCCTTTGGTTTGGGCCATTGGACTACCATTTGTTCCTCCTAGGCATGGACTGTTTGCATTGGAAGGATGAAAGGAGTTTCAGTTTCCTCCTTCTGCATAGGACCTAACTGAGGTGGAAGACTGATTTGTGTTGGAAGCTGAAAGGACGCGCCTGAGAGGATTTTAGGTACTCCTTCTTGCGCAAGATTGATCTGCAATGGAAGAATGAAAGGAGTTTCATGCGATGGAAGCTGAAGAGGTGCGATTGGCTCTCCTTTGTTCTGTGCGTGTTCGCAGTCCACCTGTTGGATGTAACAGTTAGTTTCTTTCAGTTCTGGCGCTTTCTGGGTTTCTTCCCTGCAAAGATCATCATTTAGTATATCATCTTGAAAAACATTTTCACTAAAAGAATCAATGATATCTAAATTATCAACAGGTTCTGTTTGATCAGTTGGTTTGGACAAACAGTATTCTGGTTGTGCCTCTTCAGCAGCTTGTTCTTGTACTTGTGAACTTTCATCATCATCCCATACATCTTGAAGCTCTTCCTCTCTTCTTAACATGATCGCATTTAATGAGGTGGCCATTTGATCCATCTGCTGTTGTATCATTTGCAAAGTCTTTGCCAACTCACTAATGGCGAGGTCTGAACTTGGAGGTTCTGGTTGGGCTTGATATTCTTGATAATCCTGGTAGTAGTTAGCCTCAGCATAGCCATAGTTTGGCTGGTCTCCCCAATATGGATTGTATGTGTCAGGGTAGGGATCATGCCTCGGCTGTTCATAGTATCTTCCAAACGCATGTGCTTGTTGGTCATCCTCATAAAGTGTAGGGCATTCAAAAGCTAGATGTCCCACATATGCACATATCCTACATGGCTGAGATAGCTCAAGTCGTCGAGCCCGTAGTTCTAAGACGTAGGTTTTCACACTTGAGGCTAGGTTAGGAATTTGAGAAGAAAGATTAGATGTACTTACCTCCTCCATGATTCAGATCTGCGATGGAAGCTTTTTGTGCTCAAAATTTTTTTTTTTTTTTTTTTTTGGAATCTTAAGGAAGAATGTCCTTGAGTGCAGATTTGGCCCTAAAAGAAAAATAAACAAGTTAGATCAACTCCCCGGCAACGGCGCCAATTTTTGACAGGAGCGGTTGTCGAAGCCGGTAAAAAATAACCTTTCTGGTTATCAACAATTTTACAACTGCAGATAGTGGTGAAAGGATCGAATCCACAGAGAATTGATTACCTATTTATTTTTCTCAACCAGACCAATAAACTGAAACAATAATAAATTAAAGATGAGATAAAATACTGAAAGTGGGATCAAATGAGATAAACTGAAAGCGGAATAAAAATAAATTGCAATAAAAGTAAAATGGGGGGTTTGAGATTGATTGCAATAACTAATGAGAATAATAATAGAAAGCAAATGACTAAATAAAAAGTAATTAATAATGAGAAAGCTCTAGTTGAAATATTGGATCCACTTTAGTTGTTGGGTGATAGAGCCAAATTTAGACCCATTTTCTATATTGTTATTTATGTCAATTTACACATTTTCTACCTAATTTTGTGGTTTTTATCTTATTTTGCAGAAAATGGAGTAAAATGGTAATTTGGTAGAAATGGCTCTAAATCTGCCCAAAAGAGAGTAAAGATGCACAAACATGGTTTGCCCAACTTGTTTGCCCAAACCAAAGTGAAGTTGAGATGAAGAGGAAAAATGATAAGCTGGCTGTCCAGACTGTTTGCCCAAACAGCACTGGGCAAACAGCGAAGCAAGATAGAACAAGCGCAGAGTGCAGGCAGAAAGTGATCCCAGACAGACTGTTTGCCCAAACAGCGTCGGGCAAACAGCACCAGCAGGCGAAAACCAGCAGAATCTGTCAAACTTGCTGACCAAGTCAACACGAATCCCCACGCACTCCAAACACGTGGGACAGCTCAGAAACACAACACCTGTGTACACCTCAGCAAGCTCTCCTACATATTCAGGAAGCCAAGAAATAAAAAGACAAGAATGCCCTCCAAGAATTCAAGACTAAATAGGAAAAAGAGTCCCAAACTAAAAAGGAAACTTAGGGCAGCCTCTTCAGCTATAAAAGGGCATGCAAACCAGCAAAGAAATCAATCCTGGAATCCTTGGATCATCTTTGGATCACCAGACTTTCGGCAGAAACTCCAGCAGTAGCTGCGCCCCTGCGCCAGCCCCTTTTCTTTGTCTTCTTGTTTTCTTTCTTTACTTTTGTGTTAGTTTCAGCCATGAGTGGCTGAAACCCTTTTATCTAGTTGAAGTTTGGTGAAACTAAGGTTGTTCAAAGGGTTGTGAGATCTGAACAGAAAGTTTTGTCTTTGATTTTATTCAATATTCATGCAATTGTGCTTAATTCTAAGATTGTTTTGTTGTTTTGATCAAATTGGCCACTTGACTCTTAATTGCAAAGATAATTGACTGTTGATTAGGATATTTGTTAGTCCGTAATTGCTGGAAATATTCTGATCTAAGAACACTTGGTGTAAAAACCAAGAAATTGCATGATCTAACATCATCTCATACGTTTGAGTAGTTAGGGTTTGGGTCTTTCTTGTTCTTCATGCAATTGGCAATTGTTTTGATGCCTTTGGCCCAAGGACGTTCCTTGGCAATTTGTTGATTAGTAATTGGTTAGAGGACGTTCCCTAATCAATTTGTTCATAAGGAAAGACATGGTGGTGAGAAGCGTCTTCCACCTCCATAACCAACCTATTGAATCAATCAAGATAACCTTGTTTCAATGATCAACCCAAACAACCAAAGTGGATCCATATCTTCAACTAGGCTTTTCTCATTATTGATTTCTCTTTACTTTATTACTTGCTTTACTTGCTTGCTTTCAATTCTAGTTTAGACATCAAATCTTCAAAACCCCCAATTTTACTTTTATTGTCTCTTTATTTACTTGGTCTTGATAAGAAGAATAAATAGTATTGATTCCCTGTGGATACGATCCCTTTGCCACTGTCTACAAGTTATTAAATTGTTGGTAACCAAAAGGGTTATTTTTGACCGGCCTCGACAACTGACTGTCATTGGGATTGATCACAGACACTTTGTTCTTTTGGGTTGATTCAATAGATTAGTTATGGAGATGGAAGACGCTTCTCACCACCATTATCTCTCCTTAGGAATAAATTAATTAGGGAACGTCCCCTAATTAATTACTAATTAACAAATTGCCAAGGAACGTCCTTGGGCCTTAGGTATCAAAACAATTGTCAATTGCATTAAGAAAGAGAGAGACCCAATCCTAACTATCCAAACGTATGGAGATAACGCTAGATCATGCAATTTCCTTGGGTTTTATCCCAAGTGTTCTCATGTAAGAATAACCCAAGTAATTACGGACTTAAATTATTCAAACTAACAAATAATTATTTTGCAATAAAAAATCAACGTAGATTTCAATAACAAAATAATATGAGAATTAAATATGAAATTGCATGAATATTAAATCCCCAAAATTAAACAATATTTGATCAAGTCTCACAATCCATTAAATAACTAAAGTTTCAACCAATATTCAACTAGATGGAAAATCAGCCACTCATTAACTGAATTAAAAACAGAAAAATAAAATAAAAAAGAAAAAGAAAAAGAAAAGAAAAAGAACCCGAAGGCGGTGGAGCTTGCGGAATTGCCGAATGGAAGAGATTGTCCTAATTCGGCCACTGAATGGCCTTTAAATAGGTGCAGAGGGGCCACGCTGTTTAGGAAAATTGCTGGCCTGGGAGTGGATCGATTGTGCGAGTGTCTACGTGAAGCTGGAGTGGAGGCGCGTGAAAATGGGAAGTGCTGCGGTCATGAGCGTGAAGCGTGAGTTGAGGCGGGTCCACGTGCTTGTGTGTGAATGGGTCTTGATCCACTGGAGGGAATGGCGGGGCCCATGCGTGAGCTTCGTGAGTGGCGTGAATTGGTCCAGTGCATTGCTGAGGAGCTTTGGTTCGCGTGAGCGTGAGTTGCTGGAGCACTTTGGTGGAGCCTATGTGCGCGCGCTTTGATGAAGTGAATTGGAGTGCTGCTTTGGTCCCGTGCAAGTGGAGTCCATGCGCTCGGCTTGGCCCACTGGAGGGATTGGCGTTGAAGCGGTTTGTGAATGGTGAAGGCGGGGCCCACGTGCGTGGATGTGTGGAGAGCGGCCCATGTGCAAGTGACGTGCGGAAGTGTGCTGTGCATGGCCCATGCGAAAGGTGGAATTGGCGTTGAATGCAGGCCATACGAGCTGGGTCCTTGCGAAGGGCTTGGTCCACGTGCTGGTGATCGGCCCATATGCGTGAATTCTTTGGTTCAAGTGCTTCAATATTTAAGCTTTAAAATATTTTCCCCACTCAGCTTGTCTTGAATCCAATTTGGCAGACTTTCTCTCTTTTGCTTCAAATAATGCGGTTTTAGGGGAATTTTCTCCAAATTGTCCTTTTACACTATTTTCTGCAAAATAATATTAAAAGCAATAAATTAAGCAGAAATCATGTAAATATTTATCAATAATATTAATATAAAATGGACTAATTTATGCTCTATCAGGCCTGGCACAGAGTTAGCTTGGACTAATTGGTGACAAGTTCACCCAACCCTTATGTGAATTGTCTGTGTTATGATGCATCTCATTGGAGCATAGTGTTATTATGTTTTATAGTTCAACTCACTGGGCTTTTAGCTCACCCCTCTCCCTTTTACCCCCAGGCTTGCAGGTACAGGATAGAAGAGGAGGTCGGTTAGAGTAAAGCTTGTTGTGTAATAGATAGAATGTGGACATGACAAATCGTAGTACGATGTAATGTAAAAGTACAGTATAGTTATGTAATGATGTTTATGGATGTTAGAGGTGTGCTTGACCATAGATGGTTGTTATCCTTTTTATTACATGATCTTAGAGATTTTTTGATGTTTATGTAAACCAACTCAACATATGTTATGTCACCCATTTGGGGGCACTGATGAGATCCCACAGAGGGATCAATGTTTATGATTTATGTTATATACAGTGCATGCACAGGTTGAGTATGGTTGATGTATATGGAAAGAAAAGTTTTAATTTTTATATATGTTGTTGATCATGTATGGGATTATACATGTAATACCCGGCTAGACTCCTGTATCGGAATTCCTACCGTCCGGTGGAATCTCGGATGTCGGAGACCTCTAGAAGGGTAGAGTCATGTTTTTATGAAATGTTTTTATGTTTTAAATGATTTTAAGTGTGAATTAAATGAGTTTTTACATGAAAATAGCTTTGGAGGAAAACCCAGGTTCGGCCGCCGAAAGTCAGGTTCGGCCGCCGAACATGCATGCGTTTTGGAGGCACGTTAGGCCCCCGAAAGCATGAGTGAGGGAAGTCAAGGTTCGGCCGCCGAACCTCATGTTCGGCCGCCGAACATTTGCATGGATACGGAGGCACATTCGGCCCCCGAACGTGGTCTGGCCAGCCACTATAAAAGGGTCCCTTTGGTCCGCACGGGCGAGCTTTTTCTCTCCCATTGTCGGCCAAGGTGAGTCTCCGCCGCTCCTCCCTCAATCTTGAGTGTTTTCCCTAGATCTTTCATGGTTTTCACGAGTTTTAACTTCTATTTTGAAGATTTGTGAGCAAAGAGCAAGTTTTGGGTGCTTGGAGGTTCAAGGAGCTCAATCTCTTCATCTCCAAGCTAGGATCGTCTTCCCTCTCATTTCTTCAAGAGGTAAGCTCGGATCCACCCTTATTATGTGTTCTAAATGAGTTTTATGCAAGATCTAAGGGTAGAAATGCATGCTAGGGTATATGTTGAGTTATGGGTATATATTGATGTTTTGAACAATGTGTGTTGTTTGAGTATGTTTGAAGTGTTGTAGATGGGGTATATGTTTGTTTGAGGCCCCTAGGAACTTGTATGCATGCTTTGGTTGAAAAATATGCATGTTTGGAAGGTTTGGAGGCGAAATGTGCTAAGGGAGCCAAGTTTCTGCCCTTTGGCAGAAACCAGGTTCGGCAGCCGAAGGTACTTTCGGCCGCCGAACATGGCTGGGGAGGCAGGCCTTTCGGCTGCCGAAGTTGCCCCCGAAAAGAGACTTTCGTCTCTGTCTGGGACTTTCGGCCGCCGAAGGTGCCGCCGAACCTGCCTGAGTTTCGTCTCTGTCCAGGACTTTCGGCCGCCGAAGGTGCCGCCGAAAGTGCCCTGTTCAGCCATTTCATGCATATTTTCTGTGATATTTTCATGATGTTTTAGGGGGTTTTTGGGGGATATATTAGAGTCATGTTTATATATGTTGGTCCCTCATTTGAGTCCACCTGTGTAGGTTCGGACCCGAGGAACCGCGGACCCCAGCAGTGAGTTCAGCTGCGGTGTTGTCAGAGTCAGCCAGATGTGAGTGGAACTAAAACCAAATCTTTTAAATTAAATGTTTTACCATGTTTCATGCATCATGATTATGTAATAGGATGATTGCATTAGTTTCACGAATATGCCGCATTGCATAAATTGTTGTTTGTTGTGGGTGAATGTTGGATGACCCAATTAGTCCAAGACAGGAAGACCAGGCCCCATGCTACAGGCCTGGCACAGAGTAAGCAAGTCCAGGCCCCAGTCTACAGGCCTGGCACAGAGTAAGGTACGGTTATGGGACTTGAAGACCAGGAGCCAGAGGAGGCCCTGAGAAAATGGTAAGTAATGTATGTTCTGACAGGAAAGACCAGGACCCCATTCTACAGGCCTGGCACAGAGTTAACTTGGACTAATTGGTGACGAGTTCACCCAACCCTTATGTGAATTGTTTGTGTTATGATGCATTCCATTTGAGCATAGTGTTAATGTGTTTTACTAGCTCTACTCACTGGGCTTTTAGCTCACCCCTCTCCCTTTTCCCCCAGGCTTTCAGGTACAGGATATAGTGCGGGAGTTCGGATAGAGTGAAGAAGTCATGCTTATGTAATAGATAGAAATGGACATGATCAAAATTGTAATGTAAAAGTACAGTATAGTTATGTAATGAGTTTTATGGATGTTAGTGTGTGCTTGACCATAGAATGTTGTATCCCTTTTATGCATGATCCTAGAGATTTTGTTGTTGTTTATGTAAACCAACTCAACATATATATGTTACCCATTGAGGGTATAGATGAGATCCCACAGAGGGATCAAAGTTATGTTAATGTTATGCACAGGTTGAGTTTGGTTGATGTTCAATGGAAAGGAAAGTTTTAATTTTTATGCATGTTGTTGATCATGTATGGGATTATACAGGTTTACAGGTTTTATGTTAGGCTTGCTACGGGTCCCGGCGGCCTTAAGTCGACCCGGATCCTAGCGCCGGTAGCGGTCCGATTTTCGGGTCGTTACAATACAGGTTTACAGGTTAGATGTCAGGCTCGCTACGGGTCCCGGCGGCCTTAAGCCGAACTGGATCCTAGCGCCGATAGCGGTCCGATTTTCGGGTCGTTACAACCAACCTATTTTTGATTTGAAGGTTTATATTTTTCAGTTGGTCACCTATCCAAGTGGCTACTTGCCTTGTTCATAGTCTTTTGACCATTGGAACAATTTTCAATTTGTGCTTTTGAGGTCTTTGCCTTTGCTGAATTTTCTTTCTCTCAATGATTTGGGCAAATCAACACCAATCGCTAAATCAAGTCACATTAAGTTCATTCACACAACTTTAATTTATTCTCAATCAATTGAGGGTCATCAATATATTTTTCACCATGGCAAACTCAAAGATTCAATTCAAAAGGCAATTCTCAAGCATGAATATAACCCACTGCAAGTGATTCAACATAAGTTTAAAGAGTTTTCACATCAATTGGGTCATGGAAAGAAAGACTCATTCAACATAGTTCATCAGTTTTGAGTAGATCAAAACAAAAAGAAGAAGATGGTTGTGGTTGTGTGTGTATTATTGAAAGCAAAAATATACTAAAAGAAAACTGAAAGCATAAATCGCATAACTGAAAGATTATTATTTTTTTTTTTTTTTTGAAAATTCTGAAAGGAGAAATTGCAAAAGAGAGAAGAAGAAGATAGAAAGAAAGAGAGGAGAAAGAAGAGATATGCACCCCCACACTTAAATCATGCATTGTCCTTAATGTAAAAGAAGAGAGAAAAAGAGAATAAAGGAAACTGAGTACTCCCCTGGGGTGTGGTGTGCATGGCATGATCACTATTCAGACTGAGAGAGTGGAATTTCTTCCACTACTTGAACTGCGAATCCTTCATAATATGGTTTCAATCGATGCCCATTTACTTTGAAGATTTTTCCAGTTTCTATGCTTTTGATGTCTACAGCTCCATGGGGGTAGACATGTTCCACAATGAATGGTCCAATCCACCTAGATCGTAGCTTTCCTGGAAACAATTTCAAACGAGAGTCAAAGAGTAAAACTTTATCACCAACCTCAAATTGTTTTCTTGAAAGATGACTGTCATGGGAGGCTTTGGTTTTTGTTTTGTAGTTCCAAGAGTTCTTATATGCATCTCGTCTTATCTCTTCTAGCTCTTGTAGTTGCAACTTGCGATGGTGTCCAGCTTCTTTGAGGTCCATGTTGCAATTCTTTACAGCCTAATATGCCTTGTGTTCAAGTTCAACTGGAAGGTGACAAGCTTTTCCATAGACCAATCTATAGGGTGACATACCTATAGGGGTCTTGTATGCTGTCCTGTAGGCCCATAAAGCATCTTCCAAACGTGAACTCCAATCCTTTCGGTTGGGGGACACTGTTTTTTCTAGGATGGCCTTGATTTCTCTGTTGGATACCTCAGCTTGCCCATTTGTCTGAGGGTGGTAGGCTGTGGATGTTTTATGGATCACATTGTGCTTTCTGAGGAGACTTTCTACTACTTTGTTGCAAAAGTGGGTCCCTCTATCACTGATGATTGCCTTTGGCACTCCATGTTTGGCAAAGATGTTGGTTTTCACAAAGTCTACCACTGCCTTGGCATCATCAGTCTTTGTTGCTCTAGCTTCCACCCACTTGGATACATAATCCACTGCAAGGATGATGTAAGTGTATCCAAAGGATGGTGGGAAAGGGCCCATGAAATCTATACCCCATACATCAAACACCTCACAGACCATGATGGGGTTCTGTGGCATTTGATTCCTTTTGCTCAGATTTCCAGTTTGTTGACACCTAGCACAAGATCTGCAAAATAGAAAAGCATCTCGAAAAATAGTGGGCCAAAACAGGCCACTTTCAAGTATTTTATGAGTAGTCTTTCTCGGACCAAAATGTCCACCACAACTATATGAATGACAAAAAGTAAGAACAAAAGCTATTTCTTGGTCTGGGATACATCTCCTTATCATTTGGTCAGCACAATGTTTCCACAAATATGGTTCATCCCAAACATAGTATTTGGCATCTTTCTTTATTTTGTCTTTGGTGTGCTTTGGCATGTCAGAAGGCAAGTTACCTGTAGCCAAGTAGTTCACCATGTCTGCGTACCATGGTTCATCAGATTGGGCAAGGAAGATTTGTTCAAGGAGATCATCCTTACATTCTTCAGATTTAGGAGGGTGTTGCAAAGGAGGACTAGAAGAGCTTGCTTGTGTTGGAATCTTGTCATAAAGGGTTTCAGATTGTTTACCTTGCGCAGGACTGGCCTTAGGGGACTCCTTGTGCGCAAAACTGGACTGCAGACGAGGATTCGCGGGTGAGCTTTGCGTTGGGAGCTGAAGAGTTGCGCATGAAGGTGTTTCAGATGGCGCAAGGCTCTTCTGCGCATCCTTCTGGAGGGAGTTTCCCTCATTTTGTGCTTGACTGTAAACTATCTGCTAGATGCTACAGACAGTTTCTTTCAGTTTTGGCTCTGTCTGGCTCTCAATCTGTACCTGATCAGTATCTCTGCAGAAATCACTGTTAAGAATATCATCTTGATTTTCATTAAAAATTTCATGGCTCAAGCAGTCAACAATATCAAGACCATAAACAGGGGATATATCATGTGGATATTTCATGGAATCATAGATATTATATTTAATGACTTTCCCCTCAAACTCCATAGTGAGAGTACCATTATGCACATCAATCTTAGTTCTAGCAATACTCAAGAAAGGACATCCAAGAAGAATGTTAGAACTAGTATTACAACTATCTTAGTATCAATCACATAAAAATCAGCAGGAAAGACTAGCTCATTTACTTGGACTAACACATCTTCTAGAACACCTATGGGATATACTACAGATCTATCAGCTAGTTGAATCACAACCCTTGTTTCTTTCAAAGCACATGCATTCAGAGATTTATAGATGGAGAGAGGCATGACATTAATGGACGCACCAAGATCACACATGGCTTTCCTTATACCAACATTCCCTATCTTGCAAGAGATAGCAAACATACCTTTGTCTTTGCATTTAGTAGGGAGTTCTCTTTTGATAACAGCAGTCACAACCTCACCTACACTTACTTTTTCTCTCTCTGCAAGCTTTCTCCTATTAGTGCAAAGTTCTTTCAGAAATTTAGCGTACCTGGGAATCTGCTTAACAGCATCTAGCAGAGGTATATTGATTTGTACTTTTCTGAAAGTGTCAAGGATCTCCTTTTCTTCCTTTTCTTTTTATGTTCTTTCAAATCTCTTGGGAAAAGGAGGTGGAATGTGAAAGCTTACCTTTGGGTCAGTCTTTTGCGCAGGAGGAGCTGCGGATTGCAATGGAGAGGCTTCAGGTGGCTTTGGTTCTTTTTCTTGCTCATGATTAGTATCTCGAAGCTCTTTGCCACTTCTCAAAGTAATAGCACTAACATTCTGTCTGGGGTTGGTTTCAGTTTGAGAAGGGAGTTTACCTTGGGATTGCAGTTGGCCTATAGAGGTGGCCATTTGTCTTAGGTCCTGTCGCACGCCTTGCATAGATGTGGTCATTTGGCCTAGGTCTTGTCGCACGCCTTGCATGGTGCTCACCATTGTTTCCATCATTGTTTGCATGATCTTCTCAAGGTTCTGATTTGGAGTTGAAGGTGCTGGTTGGGCTTGATTTCTTTGGTAACTCTGGTAGTTCTGATCACTGTTGCTTTTTCCATAGCTAAAATTGGGGTGATCTTTCCAACCTGGATTGTATGTATTGGAGTATGGATCATATCTAGGTTGGTTGTTGTACCTCCCAATACCATTGACTTGGTGATGATCTTCTTGGAGAGTAGGACATTGATCAGTGGGGTGTCCTACATATAAGCAGATCTCACATGGCCTAGGAGGC
The DNA here is from genome assembly GCF_001659605.2 of Manihot esculenta. NCBI lineage: Eukaryota > Viridiplantae > Streptophyta > Magnoliopsida > Malpighiales > Euphorbiaceae > Manihot > Manihot esculenta. The sequence continues at coordinate 319,951 of NC_035173.2, forward strand.
TGGGGTGCTTAAATCTGTTGCACTTGGCCAAGGGCGATCTTTTCCACAAGAGATGTTAGTTTTGAAATTTGAGATTCAATAGAGGATGTTCTTACCTCATAGATTCCTCTTTGCGTTTGCCCTTCTTCTTCATATTGCTTAGATGAAGCTGCAAGATTGGATATTAGTTCCTTCATCTCCCTTGGTGTCTTGTCTAAGATAGATCCTCCACAAGCTACATTTATGAGTTTCCTTTCTGATGGAATCAATCCTCCATAGAAGAACTGAATGAGGGCTTTGTCTGACATATCATGTTGTGGACAACCTGTACATAGTCTTTCAAACCTTTCCCAATAATCATATAAGTCCTCAGTTGGTTTTTGCCTTATGCTAGTGATTTCTCTTATTATGCCAATTGATTTAGATGGTGGGAAGTATTTGTCTAAAAAGGCTTGGACCATATCATCCCAAGAAGTTATAGATCCAGGTGGCAAATAAAATAACCAATCCTTAGCATGGTCATCTAATGAAAAAGGGAAGGCTCTTAGTTTAACATGATCTTCAGAGATCCCTTGAAGTCTCATGGATGAGCAAATAATTTTAAATTCTTTTAAGTGCTTATGTGGATTTTCATTTTGCAAACCTCTAAATTTAGGGAGATGATGAATCAAACCTGATTTCAGTTCAAAGGGAACTGTAAGAGGTGGATAGGTGATGCAAAGTGGAGCATAATCACCTATGGGAGTTGCTAACTCCCTCATGGTTCTTTCCCTTTGTGCTTGTGGCCTATTTGCTGGATTTTCTTGAATTATCTGGCCTTGGACAGCATGTCCATTTGGGGCAGCATCTTGTGGATTATGTTCAGCCATTGGTGCAGCTTGTTGGTAAAATTCGGTTGCTTCAGATGAAGCTTCTGCGGCTTGCTTTCTAAGTCTTCTGAGAGTGCGTTCAATTTCTGGATCAAAGGGCAGTGTGTCCCTACTTTCAGATCTGGTCATGAAAAAAAAAAAACAAACAAGTGAAATCAACTCCCCGGCAACGGCGCCAATTTTTGACTCGCGGTTGTGGAGGCCAGTCAAAAATAATCTTTCTGGTTATCAACAATTTTACAACTGCAGATAGTGGTGAAAGGATCAAATCCACAGAGAATTGATTACCTATTTATTTTTCTCAACAGGACCAATAAAATAAACTGAAACAATAATAAATTAAAGATGAGATAAAAGACTGAAAGTGGGATCAAATGAGATAAACTGGAAGCAGAATAAAAATAAATTGCAATAAAAGTAAAATGGGAGGGTTTGAGATTGATTGTAGTAACTAATAACGAGAGTAATAATAGAAAGCAAATAATTAAAGTAAAAGGGTAAATCAATATGAGAAAAGCCTAGTTGAAGATATGGATCCACTTTGGTTGTTTGGGTTGATAATTGAAACTTAAATTATCTTGATTGGTTCAATAGATTAGTTATGGGGGTGGAAGACGCTTCTCACCACCATGTCTCTCTTTATGATTAAATTAATTAGGGAACGTCCTCTAATTAATTACTAATTAACAAATTGCCAAGGAACGTCATTGGGCCATAGGCATCAAAACAATTGTCAATTGCATAAAGAAATAGAGAGATCCAATCCTAGCTACCCAAACGTATGGAGATAATGCTAGATCATGCAATTCCTTGGTTTTTACGCCAAGTGTTCTAAGGTCAGAATATTTCCAGCAATTACGGACTAAAATAATCCCAACTAACAATCAATTAACTTTGCAATTAAAATCAAGTGGCCAATTTGATCAAAATAACAAAATAATCATGTAATTAAAGCATCAATTGCATAAATATTGAACAAAACCAAAGACAATAATTTATGTTCAGATCTCACAACCCATTAAACAACCTTAGTTTCAACCAATCCTCAACTAGAATTAAAGAAATCAGCCACTCATTGGCTGAATTAGAAACAGAAAATTAAAAGGAAAAGAAAAGAATCAAAAATTGAGAGGAATCTGTCCTGTGTGCCGAACTTGCCGAATTGGAAAATTGAATTGTGTTTCTTCGGCCACTGAGGCTCCTTAAATAGAGCTGGGAATGTGCCCTAATCAGAAATTTCTGTCCACGTGTGGGGGTGAATTGGGTGCGCGAGCGGTCCATGTGAAGAGAGATTTGAGGGAGCTTGCAGTGGCGGGCCCATGCTGGAGGAGTGGTCCACGTGCTGGTTGTAACAACCCGAAAATCGGACCTCTACCGGCACTAGGATCCAGGTCAGCTTAAGGCCGCTGGGACCCGTAGCAAGCCTGACATGCAACCTGTAAACCTGTTTAATCCCATACATGATCAACAACATACATAAAAATTAAAACTTTTCTTTCATTCAAACACCAAACTCAACCTTTGCATGCACTGAACATAGACATAATCATAAACATCGACCCCTCTGTGGGATCCCATCAATGCCCCAATGGGCAAATACAACATGAGTTGAGTTGGTTTACATAAACATCATAAAAAGTCTAGGGTCATGCATTAAAAGGGATACCTTACACATAGGTCAAGCACAACCTCTAATCCTCAATATCATTACATTACATAACTATTCATAACTTTACATTTTATCATGTCCACATTCTATCTATTACATAAAAAAAATGACTTCAATACTCTTGCTGACCTCCTGGTCTACCCTGTACCTGCAAACCCTGGGAATTTGGGAAAGGGGTGAGCTACTAGAGCCCAGTGAGCAGAATAAGAAAGCATTTAAATCACATGCCATCATGAAATGCATCACATCACAACTAATCATATCAAGGATGAACTTGTCACCATTTAGCCCTCTACATATTCCAATCATGCTAGGGGCGTAGTGCAGGCCACACCTGGTTTTTCTCTTATACATAACATAACATACATAACCAATGGTGCCGGGGGCGTAGTGCAGGCCACATCCGGTCTTTCTCTTACATAGTGCCAGGGGCGTAGTGCAGGCCACACCTGGACTTCCATACCATATCATCAAGTCATAACATATGAGGGCTAATGGATCATTCAATATTCATCCACATCAACAACATATTATGCAATGCAACATATTCGTGATTTCTAATGCAAACAACCTAAAATATCACATGGCATCCGTGATGCATGAACATGCTCAAAACTGATTTATTTACTTGAAACATAAAGAGTTATTCTACTCACCTCTGGCTAGCTCTGACACTGACTAAACTAGCTGACTCACTGCTGAGGTCCTCGGTTCCTCGGGTCCGAACCTACACATGTGGACTCAAATGAGGGACCAAACAACTAGCACATAACTCTAAAAACATCCCCAAAAAATCCTCTAAAACTCCTCAAAACATCCATGCAAAAACATGCAAAGGAAGGCTGGACAGGGCACTTTTGGCGGCAGGTTCGGCGGCCGAAAGTCCCTCCAGAGCCGAAAGTCAGGCAGGTTCAGCGGCACCTTCGGCGGCCGAAACTCCCAGACAGAGGCGAAACTCATGCATGTTCGGCGGCACTTTCGGCGGCCGAAACTCCCAGACAGAGACGAAAGTCTCCTTTCAGGGGCAAGCTTCGGTAGCCGAAGGCTGCTTCCGCAAGCATGTTCGGTGGCCGAAAGTTCCTTCGGCTGCCGAACCTGGTTTCTCCCTTAGTGGGAGAAACTAAGCTCTTCTATGCATATACGCCTCCCATTCCATCCAAACATGCATAAACCTATTCTACAACACACATACACAAGCATACAAGCTCCTAGGGGCTTGAAACTATCTAAAACCCCTTCTACAACACATCAAACATGCATTTGCAAGCCACATTGTTCAAAAACACAACATAACCTCATAAACCTAACCATAAGCTAAACATGCATTCTACCCCATAGATCTACTTAAAACTTACTTAAAACATGCAATGAGCTTAAGATCGGCTCTTACCTCTTGAAGATCGAGAGAGAGACGACCTAATCTTGGAGATGGAAGATTTTCAACTTCCTTGGGTCTCCAAGCTCAAAACTTGCTCAAAACTTGAAAATCTTCAAAATAAGATGAAAACTTGTGAAAATCGTGAAATATTTGAAGGAAAAACTCAAAGATTGGTGAGAGACGGCGGAGAGCTCACCTTGGCTGAAAATGGGGAGAAAAGCTCGCCCATTTCGGCTAAGAGACCCTTTTATAGTGGCTGGCCAGGCCACGTTCGGGGGCCGAACGTGCCTCCGCATGCATGCCATGTTTGGCGGCCGAACTTGAGGTTCGGCGGTCGAACCTGGACTTCCCTCACTTATGCCTTCGGGGGCCTAAGGCACACCCGAAATGCATACATGTTCGGTGGCCGAACTTGAGATTCGGCGGCCGAACCTGGGTTTTCCTCCAAGGTTGTTTTCATGCAAAAACTCATTTCCTTTTTACTTAAAACCATGGAATACATTAAAACATTTTATGAAAACATGTTTCTACCCTACTAGAGGCTTCCGACATCCGAGATTCCACCGGACGGTAGGAATTCCGATACCGGAGTCTAGCCGGGTATTACATTCTCCCCCCTTAAGAACATTCGTCCCCGAATGTTCCTCAACTAGCACATGCAAGGTACACAACATATCATACACATAAAACACATAAAACTCATAAGGAACTAACCTCAGAAAAGATAAGGGTATTGCTGGAGCATGGACTCCCGTGTCTCCCAAGTGCATTCTTCCAAATTGTGGTGGTTCCACAGGACTTTCACCATTGGTATTTCCTTGTTTCTTAGCTTTCTGATCTGGGTGTCTAGGATCCGTACTGGCTGTTCAACATAGGTGAGATCTTCTTGGATCTCCACATCAGGCTCACTAAGAACCTTGCTCGGATCTGACACGAACTTTCTCAACATGGAAACATGGAAAACCGGATGGATTCTTTCCATTGAAGCAGGTAAATCCAGCTTGTACGACACATTCCCAATCTTTTGCAAGACTTCAAAGGGTCCGATGTATCGCGGGGCTAGTTTACCTTTCTTTCCGAACCGAACCACTCCTTTCATTGGAGACACCTTGAGCAATACCAGATCCCCCTCCTGAAACTCTACCTGTCTTCTGTGGATGTCTGCATAACTCTTCTGTCTGCTTGCAGCAGTCTTGATCCTTTCTCTGATTATGGGTACTACCTTGCTGGTAATCTCTACTAGTTCAGGCCTTGCCAAGGCCTTTTCTCCAACTTCTTCCCAGCAAACAGGTGATCTGCACTTCCTCCCATACAAGGCTTCATATGGAGCCATCCCGATGCTAGCATGATGGCTGTTATTGTAGGCAAACTCCACCAAGGGTAGATGCTGCCTCCAAGAACCGCCAAAGTCCAGCACACACATTCTAAGCATATCCTCTATGGTTTGGATGGTCCTTTTTGATTGTTCGTCCGTCTGTGGATGGAAAGCAGTGCTAAAACCCAACCTGGTACCCATGGCGTTCTGCAGACTCCGCCAAAATCTGGAGGTGAACTGGGGCCCTCTATCGGACACTATTGAAACGGGAACCCCATGCAGCCTGACGATCTCATCAACATACACCTGCGCCAACTTGTCCACAGAATAGCCACTCCTGACAGGGATGAAATGAGCAGATTTGGTGAGTCTGTCCATAATCACCTATATGGAGTCCAATCTGTTGGACGCCACCGGTAACCCCACTACGAAGTCCATAGCTATATTCTCCCATTTCCACTCTGGAATAGGTAGCGGGTTAAGCATTCCAGCCGGCTTCTGATGTTCCAGCTTCACCCTCTGACACACTTCGCAGGTTGACACAAACTGTGCCACTTCTTTCTTCATAGCTGGCCACCAATAAACTTTCTTCAGATCTTGGTACATCTTGGTGGCTCCGGGGTGAACGCTGTATCTTGCATTATGAGCCCCTCTCATAATGTCTCCTTTTAGCCCTATGTCATCTGGTACACATAGTCTGCTCCCATAGCGGAGGATCCCTTTGCTGTCGAATCTGAACTCACTATCTTCGCCTGACTGAACAGTCCTGGCAATCTTCACTAACTCTGGGTCCTCATGCTGTTTCTGAGCCACCTGCTCCAGAAACACGGGTGCCACTCTCATCTGGGCTACCAAAGCACCTGTACCAGACAACTCCAACTGTAGACCTTCCTCAATGAGCTTGTAAAACTCCTTCACCACTGGCCTCCTCTCTGCTGATATGTGGGATAAACTGCCTAGTGACTTCCGGCTTAGGGCGTCTGCCACGACGTTCGCCTTACCCGGATGATACTGAATCTTGCAATCATAGTCACTCAGCAGCTCTACCCATCTCCTCTGTCTCAAATTCAAATCTCTTTGACTCAGGATGTACTGTAGGCTCTTATGATCCGTGAAGATCTCACATTTAACCCCATAGAGGTAGTGCCTCCACATCTTGAGTGCAAAGATTACTGCTGCCATCTCCAGGTCATATGTGGCGTAATTCAACTCATGCTTCTTCAGCTGTCTAGAAGCATAAGCAATCACCCTTTCATTCTGCATTAACACACAACCTAGTCCCACACGGGATGCATCACAGAAAACTGTGAAATCCTCATTGTTAGCTGGCAAAGCTAACACTGGTGCTGACGTTAACCTCTTCTTAAGCTCTTCAAAACTCTCTTCGCACTGGTCGGTCCACACAAACTTCTGATTTTTCCTGGTTAGTCTGGTCAGAGGAGCTGCAATCTTTGAGAAGTCCTGAACGAACCTCCTGTAGTAACCTGCCAAACCCAAGAAACTTCTAATTTCTGTCACTGAAGTGGGTCTAGGCCAGTTAGCCACAGTTTCTGTCTTCTTGGGGTCCACCTCTATTCCATTTTCTGACACTACATGCCCCAAGAATGAAATGCTCCTCAGCCAGAACTCACACTTAGAGAACTTGGCATACAAGCCATGTTCCCTCAAGGTCTGCAGAACCATCCTCAGATGATGGGCATGCTCCTCTGCATCTCTGGAATACACTAAGATATCATCGATAAACACAATGACAAAGTGATCCAGAAACTCACTGAATACCCTGTTCATGAGATCCATAAATGCTGCAGGGGCGTTAGTCAACCCGAACGGCATCACTAAGAACTCATAATGCCCATATCTGGTCCGGAAAGCTGTCTTAGGCACATCTGCCTCTCTGACTCTCAACTGATGATACCCAGATCTCAGATCTATTTTCGAGAAACAACCTGCTCCAGCTAGCTGGTCAAATAGATCATCAATCCTAGGTAAAGGATACCTATTCTTGATAGTGACCTTGTTCAACTGTCTGTAGTCGATACAAAGTCTGAGGGATCCATCCTTCTTTCTGACAAAGAGCACTGGAGCACCCCAAGGTGAGGTACTAGGGCGGATGAAACCCTTATCTACCAAGTCCTGCAACTGTTCTTTCAACTCTGTTAACTCAGCTGGCGCCATCCTGTAGGGAGGAATAGAGATAGGTCTAGTACCTGGCAGTAATTCAATTTCAAACCCTATCTCCCTATCAGGTGGTAGTCCTGGTAAATCGTCTGGGAACACATCGAGAAACTCTCGGACTACTGGTACTGTGGCTGGTTCCCTCACCTGACTGTCTAGCTCTCTCACATGAGCTAGAAACCCCTGACAACCCCTCCTAAGCAAACGACGAGCCTGAAGGGCTGAAATCATACCTCTGGGTGTACCTCTCCTGTCTCCTCTGAAGACACACTCTGACCCATCCTGGTCTCTGAGACTCACTAGCTTCTCTCGACAGTCCAACGTAGCACCATATGCAGATAGCCAATCCATCCCTAGAATGACATCAAAATCTGTCAAGTCTAGAACCACAAGGTCAGCTGGAAGGCATCTACCCTCTATGAATACTGGACTGAAACGACAGACTGACACTGCCACTGATGGGTCACATCTAGGTCCACTGACCCAGAGAGGATACTCTAACTCAGAACTGATCAAACCCAATCTCTCTATGGCTCTCGAAGCAATAAAGGAATGAGAAGCACCGGGGTCCATCAAAGCATACACATCTGAACACCCAATGATGAGATTACCTGACACCACTGTGTTCGACGTGTTAGCCTCCTCCTGTGTCACTGTGAAAATCCGTGCTGGGGCTATCGGATTTCCACCTCGGGAACCTGCTGCTGAAGTAGAGGCTACCCCTCTCCCTCTACCTCTGCCACTAGTCTGAGGCATGACTGGAGCTGCTGGCCGTACAACTGGCTGTACCACACTGCCTGAACTCATCTGCTGGGATGGTACAAAAGTCATCTGCGGACAATCCCGAGCAATATGCCCTTCCTGTCCACATCGAAAACAAGCTGTAGATCCCAACCGACAAACTCCTCCATGTGGTTTTCCGCATCGTCTGCAGACTGGGGCTGTGCCAGAGCTTGAGCCACTACCTATTCCCAGACCTGACTTGACTTTACTCCAGAACTTACTCTTTGTTCCTTTTGCTCTATCCCATCTTTTACTGCTTGGTGTGGGGGCTTTAGAACCCGAAGCCTGTGCCTTTGACTGTTTCTGAATATTGGCACTAGCTTCCATCTTCCTGGCTGCGTCTACGATAGTATGGAAACTCTCCTTTTCTGCTGGAAGAATCAAGGAAGCATACCTGGGATGCAGTCTCATAGTATATCTCCTTGCTTTCTTCTGATCAGTATCATAGGCTTGACCCACGTACTGAAGCAGATCCAGGAACTTATCTGTAAATTCATCAACACTCATCTCATCTGTCTGTCCCAACTGTTCAAATTCAATTACTTTCATCTCCCTTGAACTGTCAGGAAAAGCCCACCCTGCAAACTCATTGGCGAACTCTCCCCATGACATACTGTCCATTCTAGGCTCCACATAATTCTTAAACCATTCTCTGGCTTTCTTGCATTTTAATGTGAAACCTGCCATCTCAATGGCTCTCCTATCATCTGCTCCCAATTCACTGGTTATCATCCTAACTGCTCTGAGGTAATCAAATGGATCATCTCCTGTGTTGTATTTAGGAGCATCCAATTTCAAGTACTCCGTCATTTGGACTTTACCTCCAGATGAGCTAGGTTCATGTCTGTCAACAACAGGGGCTACTGGTTCTGGTGGTAGTACTGGTTCATTTGGCTCTAGGTGTGCTGCACTTGAATGTATAGGGGAAGATGGATACATCGGATATGGTGGATAATAAGGATAAGGCATATAAGGCATATAAGGAGGATATGGCACAAAACTCGAGTACTCCGACATACCTCCCATCGGATACTCTGGATAGCCAAAACCTGAAGTCTGAGCACCTCCCTGCGACTCTCCCATACCTTCCTCAAAACTGCCTATACCCATGCTGTCATCTCTAGACTGATCAATCTCCATAGCTTCCCTCCTTTCCTCTGATCTTCCTCCCCTAACTGTTCCTCTTCTGCTCTCGTCTACAGACCTTCTAGGATCTATCGACGTACCTTCCCTGCTAGATCTCTGAGACCTTGCCCTTGGCAATGCAGGAGGACGAGCAGCTGATCTCTCATTCTCTGATGGGACTCCAGTCAATCGAGCTGATCGACGAGTTCCTCGCATCTTTATTCTGGAAACACAACATATAACATACCACTTTAGCACATAAATATCACATATCAATCATACACATACAACACTCATGGCATATCATAGCAGATAGGACTCAAGACCCTATCCTCGTGGACATGATTTCCTATTGTGCTTGACCACTTCTACCCTGTCTGAGCCCAACACTGTCTCTATAGGTCCGATCATGTGAACCTAGGGCTCTGATACCAATCTGTAACGACCCCAAAATGGACCGTCACCGGCGCTAGGATTCAGGTCGGCTTAAGGCCGCCAGAACCCGTAGCAAGCCTGCTATACTCTCTGTGTACCTGTAAACCTCATACATGATCATACATTTTCTGTGAAAATAAAACTCTTTTCTGAACCAAGGCTTAACCTGTGCATGCACTATCTCTGTACTCTGTACTCATATACTCTGTACTCTGTATCCCTGACTAGAGCTTGCTCTAGATGGGTTTACCCATACCTGTTAAGCCTGGTTTTCACATACAGGAAAACATATATACATATACAGATCATGTACAAAACATACATCACTAGGTCAAGCAACAACTATTACATCTCTTTAATATTACATGTCCACTCTAAGCTATTACAGATCTCTTTACTTTTCCTGTACTCTGCTGGACTGTCCCTGTACACTGTACACTGAACCTGCAAAACTGGGGGTAAGGGAGTGGGATGAGCTCTATAGCCCAGTGAGTAGAACAGTAAAACATCTCAGTAAAATATAATCTCATGGAATGCACCATATCACAGACAAGCCACATCAAGAGTAAACCTGTCACCACATAGTCCCAGTAACTCTGTGCCAGGGCGTAGAATCGAGCACCTGGTCTTCCTGTCATATATGTATATGTGTATATAACACCTCTGTACTTACCATTGCCAGGGCGTAGTCAAAGGCTCCTGGACTTTGCTATACCTGCCAGGGCATAGTCAAAGGCTCCTGGACTTCACTATACCTGCCAGGGCGTAGTCAAAGGCTCCTGGACTTCCTGTCTAAGACTATTGGATCATTCAGCATTCACTCACATCACCAAATAACGATGCAATGCAACATATTCGTGAATACTAATGCAATCAACCTATGGCATAAACATGATGCATGAGATATGCTAAAAGCAGTTTGTGGCTCAATAAAAGTCATAAGTTTAGTTCCACTCACCTCTGGCTATCTGGACTGACTGACTCTGCAGGCTCTGAACCTCTGGAGCAGTACTCACTGCTGCTCTCTCTGGTTCCTCTGGTCTGTACCTATACAGATGGACTCAAATGAGGGACCAAACAAGCGTAGAATAACTCCCCAAGAATCCCCTTAACCTCACTCAACTATCCATGCAAAGCATGCAAAAGAAAGCTGGACAGGACACTTTCGGCGGCAGGTTCGGCGGCCGAATGTCCTCTCCAGAGACGAAACTCAAGCACCTTCGGCGGCACCTTCGGCGGCCGAATCCCTCAAACAGAGCCGAACATGCAAAAACACTCGGGGGCAAGCTGTGGCAACTAAGCCACCATGCAGGAGGTTCGGCGGCCGAATGAACTTTCGGCTGCCGAACCTGAGTTCATCCAGAACTCAGCTTCAACGGCAAACCATCTCCTCCTTCCCTTCAACACTTTCTAACATGCATCCTTCACGTATTCAACACACATATACTCAAGTATATGTTCACAGGGGTCCAAAACTAGCTCATAACCCCAAACAACAAAACAAACATAACACATCAACATGTATACATACATAAATCATCAAAAACTACCATGAATAACCTAAGCATGCTTCTCCTTCCTTTCACTCTTCAGAAAACATATAAACAGGGTCTAAAACTGCCCTTACCTCTGGAAACAGGAAGATACACACACTGAACAAAGGAAAAACAGATCAACCTCTCTTCAAACTCTCAAAATCGCAAAAGCGTAACTTTTGTTTCTCTCAACTCTCAACACCTTTGCAAGCACCTCAAACTGCTGTAAGAACAACCAAAAACATGTACAGATGAGTCATAAGAGACGTGGTCATTCCATGGCAAGAATCTGAGGCCAACACTTGTCAAAAAACATGACTCAGCTCACTAGCCAACTCAGCTTCGGCTGCCCAATCGCATGCGAAACCATGCAACATTCGGGGGCCGAACTTGAATTTCAGAAGCCGAACATTGGGCACTTTCGGCGGCCGAACTTACCTTCGGCGGCTGAACTTGGCTGAAGTCTCCATGAACTATTTTTCTTCAAAACTCAAAACTATATAACTTATAAACCTTAAACACATCATAACACTTAGAAAACAAGACTCCTACCCTTTTCTCGAATCCCAGCACCCCGGATTCCACCAGACAATAGGAATTCCGGTGCCGGATTCTAGCCGGGTATTACAGTTTCCGACATCCGGGATTCCACCGGACGGTAGGAATTCCGATACCGGAGTCTAGCCGGGTATCACATTCTTCCCCCCTTAAGAACATTCGTCCCCGAATGTACCTCAACTAGCACACATAGCATGGCATAAAACATAACATACATACAAGGCACATAGCACACAAGGAGGATACAAACCTCTAAAAGAGATGGGGATATTGCTGGAGCATGGACTCCCGTGTCTCCCAAGTGCATTCTTCCAAGTTGTGGTGGTTCCACAGGACTTTCACCATCGGGATTTCCTTGTTTCTTAACTTTCTGATCTGGGTGTCTATGATCTGTACTGGCTGTTCAACATAAGTGAGATCCTCTTGGACCTCCACATCAGGCTCACTAAGAACCTTGCTCGGATCTGACACAAACTTCCTCAACATGGAAACATGGAAAACCGGATGGATTCTTTCCATTGAAGCAGGTAAATCCAGCTTGTACGACACATTCCCAATCTTTTGCAAGATTTCAAAGGGTCCGATGTATCGTGGGGCTAGTTTACCTTTCTTTCCGAAGCGAACCACTCCCTTCATAGGAGACACCTTGAGCAATACCAGATCCCCCTCCTGAAACTCTAACTGTCTCCTGCGGACGTCTGCATAACTCTTCTGTCTGCTCTGAGCAGTCTTGATTCTTTCTCTGATTATGGGTACCACCCTGCTGGTGATCTCTACTAGTTCAGGCCCTGCTAAGGCCTTTTCTCCAACTTCCTCCCAGCAAACAGGTGATCTGCACTTCCTTCCGTACAAAGCTTCATATGGAGCCATCCCGATGCTAGCATGATGGCTGTTGTTGTAGGCAAACTCCACCAAAGGTAGATGCTGCCTCCAAGAACCGCCAAAATCCAGCACATACATTCTAAGCATATCCTCGATAGTCTGGATGGTCCTTTCTGATTGTCCATCAGTCTGGGGGTGGAAGGCAGTACTGAAATCCAACCTAGTACCCATGGCATTCTGCAGACTCCGCCAAAATCTGGAGGTGAACTGGGGCCCTCTATCTGACACTATCGAAACAGGAACCCCATGTAGCCTTACGATCTCATCCACATACACCTGCGCCAACTTGTCCACAGAGTAGCCACTCCTGACAGGAATGAAGTGAGCAGATTTGGTGAGTCTGTCCACAATCACCCGTATGGAGTCCACCCTGTTGGACGTCGCCGGTAACCCCACTACGAAGTCCATAGCTATATTCTCCCATTTCCATTCTGGAATAGGTAGCGGGTTAAGCATTCCAGCCGGCTTCTGATGTTCCAGCTTCACCCTCTGACACACTTCGCAGGCTGACACGAACTGTGCCACTTCTTTCTTCATAGCTGGCCACCAATAAACCTTCTTTAGATCTTGATACATCTTGGTGGCTCCGGGGTGAACGCTGTATCTTGCATTATGAGCCTCTCTCATAATGTCTCCTTTTAGCCCTATGTCATCTGGTACACATAGTCTGCTCCCATAGCGGAGGATCCCCTTGCTGTCGAATCTGAACTCACTATTATTGCCTGACTGAACAGTCCTGGCAATCTTCACTAACTCCGGGTCCTCAAGCTGTTTCTGAGCCACCTACTCCAGAAACACGGGTGCCACTCTCATCTGGGCCATCAAGGCACCTGTACCAGACAACTCCATCTGTAGACCTTCCTCAATAAGCTTGTAAAACTCCTTCACCACTGGCCTCCTCTCTGCCGATATGTGGGATAAACTGCCTAGTGACTTTCGGCTTAGGGCGTCTGCCATGATATTCGCCTTACCCGGATGATACTGAATCTTGCAATCATAGTCACTCAGCAGCTCCACCCATCTCCTCTGTCTCAGATTCAGATCTCTTTGACTCAGGATGTACTGCAGGCTCTTATGATCTGTAAAGATCTCACATTTTACCCCATAGAGGTAGTGCCTGTAATACCCGGCTAGCTTCAGACATCGGAATTCCTACCGTCCGGGGGAGTTCGAGGATGTCAGAGGTCTCTGGAAGGGTAAGAGAAAGTTTTCTAAAATATGTTCAAGTGTTTTAAAGGTTTAGCGTAGAAAAGGATTGAGTTTTGAAGAGATATGGCCAAGGAGGCATTTTTCCATGTTCGGCCCCCTAAGGTTAAGTTCGGCCGCCTAAAGTTCCCTAGTTTCGGCCCCCGAAGGTTAAGTTCGGCCGCCGAAGGTTGCATAGTTTTGCATGCGATTCGGCAGCCGAACCTGAGGCGGTTGCTCATCTATAAGGGCACCGAGTGGCAGAAAAAGGAGGAGGTTTCTTCTCTCCTTCTGACCTAGGTGAGATCTTGATCTCCTTAAAGTATTTTCATGGTTTTTCTTCAAATCTTTCACGGTTTTAATGAGTTTTACCCTTGTTTTGAAGAGTTGTGAGCTTGAAACAAGGTTTTGGAGTTTGAAGCTTTTGAAGCTTGGTTTCTCCATATCTTTGAGTTTGGATCATCTCAGCCTTTGTTCTTCAAGAGGTAAGTGTTGATCCATGGTTCTTATGATGTTTTTATGAGTTTTGTAAAGGGAAAAGGGAGCTAGGCATGTGTTTGCATGAGATGTGCATCATAGGGTTTATGAATCCTTTATGTTTGATGTGTGTCTTGTGAGCTTGTTGTTGGAGTTTAAAGTTATTTGAAGCTCCCTTAGGCTTGTTGAAGTGTTTATGCATGTTTTAGAAGGGTTAAATGCATGTGTTGAGGTCTGAACAGGTGATGGAGGGACTGGCAGGCGTCCTTGTGCACGAAACTGAGTTCTGGCTAAACTCAGGTTCGGCCCCCGAAAGTCCAAGTTAGGCCGCCGAACATGCCTGACTTTCGTCTCTGGAGGAGACATTCGGCCGCCGAAGGTGCTGCCGAAGGTGCCCTGTCCAGCCTTCCTTTGCTTGTTTTGCATGCATGTTTTGTGATGTTTTAGAGGGGTTTTGGAGAGATGTTCATAGTTATGTTAGAGTATGTTTGGTACCTCATTTACGTCCATCTGTGTAGGATTGGACCGAGGAACCGAGGAGGCTCCAGAGTTAGAGTTGGCCCAGAGTTAGCCAGCATTGGCTAGAGGTGAGTGGAACTAAACTACATATTTTCTCTTGAGAAATGACACGATTCTAGCATGATCCATGCATCATAAACTGCCATGTTATGTATTAGGTTGTATTGCATTAGACTTCACGACAATGATGCATTGCATATACGTTGTTGTTTATGTGGATGAATGTTGGATGATCCTTAGCCCTTGACAGAGAGCAGATACAGATTTATGGCATGAGATAGCCATACCAGGTCGCCCCTGGATAGTCCAGGTCGCTCCTGGTACTATGAGTGAGACAGCTGGGCTGTCAAATCAGAGTTAAGTGTAGACCAGGTGAGACCTCGTCTCCTTGGCACAGTTGGTCATGTTATGATATCAGAGCGATAAGTGTAGACCAGGTGATGACATCGTCTCCTTGGCACAGTTGTGAGAGGCCTGAAAGGGTCAAAGAAAAGAGAGTTCTGGAATAGGGTACAGTTTGGCATGGGTTTTCGCGAGGGTTCGAGTTCTGGTTGGGATAGTTCTAGATGTGTGAAGTGCGGTAGGAGGCACAAAGGCGTATGTCGGGCTGGGACAACAGCATGTTTCAGGTGCGGACAGGAGGGGCACATGGCACGAGAGTGTCCCATTACGGTCATGTCAGCACAGTTCCCACAGACATCCGCAGACAATATAATTCCACCAGAAGCTCCAGCCTCGGTACAGGGCAGAGGTAGAGAAAGAGGGGTAGTCCCTTCTTCAGGAGGTTCCTTCAGTGGACGTCCGTTAGTTCCGGCTCGGATTTTCACCCAGGATCAGCCAGAGACAGACACACGGAACACAGTGGTGCCAGGTAAACTCACTTTTGAGTGTTCTGATGTGTATAGACTATCAGTTGATGTGAAAATAGTAAAGTGTAATAGAGTTAGATGGTCAGAGACGAGTGAGTCGTTAAAGGTTAGTGCGCCGGGAAAGAACTCGAGAGCAATAGCCGTGGATTATAGAAATCCAAGTAGAGAGAGAGTGATCTCTCATCTCTGAGGGTAGACCTTAAGTACAGAAATAAGGCAGAGCGTAGGTGAAAAGTAAGAAAAAAGAATAAAGGTAAGTAAGAGAAAAGTAAGCAAAGAGAAGAGTATATGAGGGAGAAGAGAGCAGAGAATAAATAGAGAGTTCAGGTAAGTCTGGGATTAGGTGGCGATTGAGCTTTAATTCAGATTGGTCTGGATACGTGCGGCATGGAGTGTACACAAAAGTAGTCTGTTGGTATGGGACTACGGCATGTATAGATGCGAGCAGGAAGGACTCATGTTATGTGAGTGTCCTACTGCGGCCCTGATTGGCACAGTCCCAGCAGATGACTTCTAGTAGTGTAACTCAGCCTGTAGCTCTAGCCATGTTTTAGGACAGGGGTTGAGGCAAGAGAAGAGAGTTCTCCTTTTCTTTGGTCGGTTCTCGAGGGAAGATTCGTTAGCTTTAGCTTGGATCTTCATCCTGACTTAGTAGGCGGTTAACACATTGAACACGGTGACGTCAAATACGTTCACTAGCGGGTGTTCAGATGTGTAGATTATAGTGGACCCTGATGTTTCTTTCCCTGTTGTTTTGAGAGCCATAAATAGAGGAGGGGTTGATAACTTCTGGCTTAGAGTGTTCTCTTTGGGTCAGAGGGCCCAAGAGTGTGATCCATCTATGGCAGAGTCAGTCTGTCGGTTCAGTTCAGAGTTTGTTGAGAGTAGTAGATGCCGTCCAGCTGACCTTATGGTTCTAGGGGTGACTGATGATGTCAACCTAGGGCGGATTGGCTAGCTACTTGAGGTACTACCTAAGTCTGCAAAGACAAGGTAGGACAGTTCAGAGTTCAGAGGCTCGGATGGGTCAGAGTTAGTCCTTAGAGGGGGACAGTTTAGCATACCCAGCAGTTTGATATCAACCCTACAGGCTCGTGAATTCGTTAGGGAAGTTAGTCAGGAGTTTTCTTGCTCTTGTTTGAGCGCATAGCCAGGTCAGGGAACCAGCCTCAGTATTCATAGACAGGAAAAGAGAAAGAGCGTTATATGTTATCCCAGACGAGTTAGCAGGTTTACCATTAGTAAACCCAGTAGAGTTTGAAAGTTAAGTGAGAATGGAGACTAGATGCATCTTCACCTTTTCCTTTGGAATGATACCTGTAGCATGTAAGAGTTGAAACCTATAAGAGCTAGAAAAGCAGTTACAGACTGAAGAGCGATAGTAGAACAATGTGCACTTGGTAGCGATGAGATTTTGATTGTAATGAAGAGGTTAAACCAGAGGGAAGGGGTAAAACTGCTCAGCGACTCTGAGTATACAAGACAGGATTTACTGGGTAAGGTTTAGCTGCCCTCAGTCAGATGTCGCTTATCAGTTTATCCTATAGAAACAGATAGCTAGAGAGCTAGAGAGAGTCTAGTAATGTTAGAAGGGATCAAAAGAGAAGAAGCCAGTATAGTAAAGAAGAATAAAGACGGGCAAGGATCAGAGTGCGCAGCAAAAGCGTAGGATAGTTCAAAAAAAAAAAAAAAAAAAAAAACAAAAAAAAACAAAAAAAAACAAAAAAAAACAAATACAAAAAAAAATCAAGAATAGAGAAGCATGCCCATTATCTACTAAGCATTGTTGATTGTAAGAGAACACGGCATAGAGGCCAAGTTCTGTAATCTGAGTTCAATTTCGGAGCATATCTGTGTGATTTGTGATGTAGCACACTACGAGTTCTCTAGTAAGAAAAGAGTTAAAGCTATAGGCAAGGCATCTAGCTTTTCCTGAGGATTATTGTTCCTTTGTCAGAGTTCAGTAAAGAGAAGCAAAGGTTCGTATAACCAGAGTAGTGTAAATAAGCTGAGAAAAGTCAAAGAAAAGGAAAGTTAGTAGTCATATGAAAGAGTCAGGTCGATTGTGTACAAGCAAGAGTGGTAAACAATTAGTATAGACACAGCTTAAGCAGTGAAGGGTCAGCAAAGTCAGACAGTATAGCCAACCCGGGAGGTTTACTCCAGGGGTATCTGTGTCTCTTCGTAGAGACCGATGGTAGGCTTTCTTCTTGTTTCCCTGTATGTTTATTGTTGTTGTTTTAACATTCGAGGACGAATGGTTTTAAAGGAGGGAAGAATGTAATACCCGGCTAGCTTCAGACATCGGAATTCCTACCGTCCGGGGGAGTTCGAGGATGTCAGAGGTCTCTGGAAGGGTAAGAGAAAGTTTTCTAAAATATGTTCAAGTGTTTTAAAGGTTTAGCGTAGAAAAGGATTGAGTTTTGAAGAGATATGGCCAAGGAGGCATTTTGCCATGTTCGGCCCCCTAAGGTTAAGTTCGGCCGCCTAAAGTTCCCTAGTTTCGGCCCCCGAAGGTTAAGTTCGGCCGCCGAAGGTTGCATAGGTTTGCATGCGATTCGGCAGCCGAACCTGAGGCGGTTGCTCATCTATAAGGGCACCGAGTGGCAGAAAAAGGAGGAGGTTTCTTCTCTCCTTCTGACCTAGGTGAGGTCTTGATCTCCTTAAAGTATTTTCATGGTTTTTCTTCAAATCTTTCACGGTTTTAATGAGTTTTACCCTTGTTTTGAAGAGTTGTGAGCTTGAAACAAGGTTTTGGAGTTTGAAGCTTTTGAAGCTTGGTTTCTCCATATCTTTGAGTTTGGATCATCTCAGCCTTTGTTCTTCAAGAGGTAAGTGTTGATCCATGGTTCTTATGATGTTTTTATGAGTTTTGTAAAGGGAAAAGGGAGCTAGGCATGTGTTTGCATGAGATGTGCATCATAGGGTTTATGAATCCTTTATGTTTGATGTGTGTCTTGTGAGCTTGTTGTTGGAGTTTAAAGTTATTTGAAGCTCCCTTAGGCTTGTTGAAGTGTTTATGCATGTTTTAGAAGGGTTAAATGCATGTGTTGAGGTCTGAACAGGTGATGGAGGGACTGGCAGGCGTCCTTGTGCACGAAACTGAGTTCTGGCTAAACTCAGGTTCGGCCCCCGAAAGTCCAAGTTAGGCCGCCGAACATGCCTGACTTTCGTCTCTGGAGGAGACATTCGGCCGCCGAAGGTGCTGCCGAAGGTGCCCTGTCCAGCCTTCCTTTGCTTGTTTTGCATGCATGTTTTGTGATGTTTTAGAGGGGTTTTGGAGAGATGTTCATAGTTATGTTAGAGTATGTTTGGTACCTCATTTACGTCCATCTGTGTAGGATTGGACCGAGGAACCGAGGAGGCTCCAGAGTTAGAGTTGGCCCAGAGTTAGCCAGCATTGGCTAGAGGTGAGTGGAACTAAACTACATATTTTCTCTTGAGAAATGACACGATTCTAGCATGATCCATGCATCATAAACTGCCATGTTATGTATTAGGTTGTATTGCATTAGACTTCACGACAATGATGCATTGCATATACGTTGTTGTTTATGTGGATGAATGTTGGATGATCCTTAGCCCTTGACAGAGAGCAGATACAGATTTATGGCATGAGATAGCCATACCAGGTCGCCCCTGGATAGTCCAGGTCGCTCCTGGTACTATGAGTGAGACAGCTGGGCTGTCAAATCAGAGTTAAGTGTAGACCAGGTGAGACCTCGTCTCCTTGGCACAGTTGGTCATGTTATGATATCAGAGCGATAAGTGTAGACCAGGTGATGACATCGTCTCCTTGGCACAGTTGGCATTATTATAACATGTAGTTAAGGGTTATTGGTGACAAATTCATCCTTGAGATGATATGTTTGTGATGTGATGCATTTCATGAGAGCATGTAATGAATGAACTGTTTTTCTTGTTCCTCCTCACTGGGCTGTAGTAGCTCATCCCACTCCCTTAACCCCAGTTTTGCAGGTTCTGAGATAGCTATGGGAAGTTAAGTCAGCAAGAGTACAGAGGGAAGATATGCATGAATGTATGGTTGTAATAAAGTAGTGGACATGATGTAACTCAAAGATTAGTGGTAATGTAATGTGTATAGATATGTACTGTTGTATACTGGATAGACTTATGCTTTTCCTAGTATCCTTGCTATAGTGTGATGTATGATTAATCCCTTGTACATGAATCCTGTTTTACGTTTCTTGATGAGAAATGTGTGAGTTAGGCTTAATGTATGGCTTTGATGTGATACCAGTGGATTGTGTTACAGAGTAAAAGGGTTTCAATCCCTTGATCCATAGCAGATAGTAGTCCCTGGTATAGGCCCTGAGGGCCATTTCAGATTGCTATATCTGAGTAGCAGTAGTTAAGCCTACAAAGTTTTACAGGATTGTTGAGTATCTTTGTATCATGTATGGGATTTATCAGGTACACAGAGAGTATAGTCGGCTTGCTACGGGTCCCGGCGGCCTTAAGCCGATCTGGATCCTAGTGCCAGTGATGGTTCGGACCGTTACTGAGTGGTACCGGTTTCCGGGTCGTTACAGTGCCTCCACATCTTGAGTGCAAAGATTACTGCTGCCATCTCTAGGTCATGTGTGGGGTAATTCAACTCATGCTTCTTCAGCTGCCTAGAAGCATAAGCAATCACCCTCTCATTCTGCATCAGTACACAACCTAGTCCCACACGGGACGCATCACAAAAGACTGTAAAGTCCTCATCACAGATGGCAGAGCTAAAACTGGTGCTGAAGTCAACCTCTTCTTAAGCTCTTCAAAACTCTCTTCGCACTGGTCGGTCCACAGAAACTTCTGATTCTTCCTGGTTAGTCTGGTCAGAGGAGCTGCTATCTTCGAGAAGTCCTGAACGAACCTCCTGTAGTAACCTGCCAAACCCAAGAAACTCCTGATCTCCGTCACTGAAGTGGGTCTAGGCCAGTTAGCCACAGTTTCTGTCTTCTTGGGGTCTACCTCTATCCCATTCTCTGACACTACATGCCCCAAGAACGAAATGCTCCTCAGCCAGAACTCACATTTAGAGAACTTGGCATACAAGCCATGTTCCCTCAAAGTCTGCAAGACCAACCGCAGATGATGGGCATGCTCCTCTGCATTTCTGGAATACACTAAGATATCATCTATGAAGACAATAACGAAGTGATCCAGGTACTGGCTAAACATTCTGTTCATGAGATCCATGAATGCTGCAGGGGCGTTGGTTAACCCGAACGACATCACAAGGAACTCAAAATGCCCATATCTGGTCCTGAAAGCTGTCTTCGGTACATCTTCTTCCCTTATCCTTAGCTGATGGTACCCCAATCTCAGATCTATTTTGGAGAAACAACCTGCTCCAGCTAGCTGGTCGAATAGATCGTCGATCCTTGGCAGAGGGTACCTATTCTTGGTAGTGACTTTGTTCAACTGCCTATAGTCGATACAAAGTCTAAGGGATCCATCCTTCTTTCTCACAAACAAGACCGGAGCACCCCATGGTGAGGTACTCTGTCGGATGAAGCCCTTCTCTACCAACTCTTGTAACTGCTCTTTCAACTCCTTTAACTCGGTTGGAGCCATCCTGTAGGGAGGGATAGAGATCGGTCTAGTTCCAGGCACCAACTCTATCTCGAACTCTATCTCCCTAACAGGTGTTAAACCTGGAAGCTCATCCGGAAAAACATCTTGAAACTCTCTGACAACTGGCACCGAGGCCGGCTCCCTGACCTGATTGTCTAGCTCTCTCACATGAGCTAAGTACCCCTGACATCCCTTCCTAAGCAACCTACGAGCCTGAAGAGCTGATATCAGACCTCTAGGTGTGCCCCTCTTGTCTCCTCTGAAGACGACCTCTGACCCGTTCTGATCTCTGAACCTGACTACCTTGTCCCTGCAGTCCAAGGTAGCACCATGGGTAGATAGCCAATCCATCCCTAGAATGACGTCAAAGTCTGTCAAATCTAGAACCACAAGGTCGGCGGAGAGGCATCTTCCCTCAATAAAAACTGGACTGTACCGGCAGACTGACACTGCCACTGACGGGTCACACTTGGGTCCACTGACCCATAGGGGACACTCTAACCCAGAGACTATCAGACCCAACCTCTCAACGGCTCTCGGAGCAATAAATGAATGAGATGCACCTGGGTCCATTAATGCATACACATCAGAACACCCAATGACGAGATTACCTGACACCACGGTGTTGGATGTGTTAGCCTCCTGCTGAGTCATGGTGAAGATCCTGGCTGGAGCTGATGGACCTTCACCTCGGGAACCAGAAGAAGAGGCTGCCCCTCTCCCTCTACCTCTGCCACTGCCCTGAGTCGTGGCTGGAACTGCTGGCTGTGCCACACTACCAGAAGCTGTCTGCTGGGACTGGCCCATGAAAGGCGCTTTAGGACAATCCCGAGCCATGTGTCCCTCCTGTCCACATCTGAAACATGTGTTAGTCCCAGCTCGACACACTCCCCTGTGTGGTCTTCCACATCTCTGGCATTCTGTACCATCTGAGCCTGAGCTCGAGCCACCGCCAAATCCCAGACCGGATTTCAACTTGTTCCAAAACTTATTCTTCTTCGGCTTCCTGGTGGTGTTATCCCACCTCTTCTTACCTGAGCTCTGAGAAGAGAACCCTGGTCCTCCTCTGCCTGGGGTCTTAACCCCTGAAGACTGGGTCACTGACTGCTTCACTGACCCCTCAACTATAGCACTCGCTTCCATCCTTCGAGCCATATCCACCACAGTGTGGAAACTTTCTCTCTCAGCTGACTGAACTAACGAGGAGTACCTGGAATGCAGCTTCATAACATATTTCTTGGCTTTCTTCGTATCTGTATCTAGAGCTTGCCCTGAAAAAGGCAATAGCTCCAAGAATTTATCTGTGAACTCCTCTACACCCATGTGCTCTGACTGCCTCAGTTGCTCAAACTCAATCATCTTCAGTTCTCTAGAACTGTCTGGAAAAGCCCATCCAGCGAACTCATTCGCAAATTCCTCCCATGTCATACTGTCTAGTCTCGGGTCCACATAACACTTGAACCATTCCCGTGCCTTCTTGCACTTTAAAGTGAACCCTGCCATCTGAATGGCCCTGCTGTCACTTGCCCCTAGCTCATCAGTTATTGTCTTCACTACTCTCAGATACTCAAAGGGGTCATCCCCTGACTTGTATTTGGGAGCATCCAGCTTGAGGTAGTCTGTCATCTTTACCTTGCTCCCATCGACTGAGCTAGGTCTAGGAGGTTGAGTAACTGGGACTGCTGGTTCTGTAGGTGGAGGAGGTGGAGGTGCAGCATTCCCCGAGGTGGGGTTTGCCGGGTTTGGATAGAAAGGTGAGGGTGGATAAGCTGGGTACTGTGTGTAAGGTGGATAGAAAGGTGGATAGGGCATGTAGGTAGGGTAGGGGTTAAAGCTGGAGTAATCCGATGTACCTCCCATCGGATACCCTGAACCCTGTGGGAAGGGTGGATAGTGGGGTGGAAAACCATACCCCGAGGCCTGAACGCCTCCCTGAGACTCCCCTGTCCCTTCTTCCTGCATGCTCACATCCAGGTTCCCATCCCTCCTCTGATCCTCTTCCATAACCTCCCTCACATCTGAAGAATTTCCTCCTCTATCAGTCCCCCTTCTGCTAGCATCAAAAGACCTTCTAGGGTCCCTTGACACTCTATCTCTGTTGGCTCTACAAGACATTGCCCTAGGCAATGTAGGAGGACGGGCGCTCGTGCCCTCATCCTCAGGTGGCACTCCAGTCAATCGTGCAGATCGACGAGTTCCCCTCATCCTGTTTTCTGAAAAACAGTACACATCAAGCAAGCATTAGCATCATATGGTTCATGTGGGCACACATGAACCCTCATCACATAAACATATCATAGCATATCATAGCATCAATGCACATGTATATAATCATGGCATTTCACATCATCATGTAAGACAGGACTCCACATCCTATCCTAGTGGACATGACCTTTCCTATTGTGCTTGACCTTCTATAACCTCTATGAGCCCGACACTCTAGGTCCGACCATATGAACCTAGGGCTCTGATACCATTCTGTAACGACCCGAAAATCGGACCGCTACCGGCGCTAGGATCCGGGTCGACTTAAGGCCGCCGGGACCCGTAGTAAGCCTGACATATAACCTGTAAACCTGTTTAATCCCATACATGATCAAGAAAATACATAAAAATTTAAAACCTTTCTTTCAAACATCCAACTCAACCTGAACATATACTGTACATGGTCATAATCATCATTATGATCCCTCTGTGGGACCTCAACAATGCCTCAATGGGCAAATACATCATGAGATGAGTTGGCTTCCATAACATTATAAAACATTTTGATCATGTAATAAAAGGGATACCTCAATACATAATGTCAAGCACAATATCTAATCCTCAATATCATTACACATAACATAACTATCATAATACAACTGTCATGTCCACAAACTAACTATTACATACACTCTTCATATCTCTGGCTAACCTCCTGGTCTACCCTGTACCTGCACATCTGGGGTTAGGGGAGAGGGGTGAGCTACAAAGCCCAGTGAGCAGAATAGAGAAAACATGTATTAAAATTTCATGCCATTATGTAATGCAACACATCACAACAAATCACATCTCGGATGGTATTGTCACCAATAGTCCTCTACATAGTCCAACTGTGCCGGAACGTAGAATGGGTACAACCGGTCTTTCCCTTATCATAACGTATCATACAGTCCAACTGTGCCAGGGACGTAGAATGGGTACAACCTGGACTTCCTCTTACATCGTGCCAGGGACGTAGAATGGGTACAACTTGGACTTCCATACCATATCATGCCATAACATCATCATATCATATGAGGACTAAAGGATCATCCAATGACCAATCCACATCAACATCATAAATGCAATGCAACATATTCGTGAATACTAATGCAAGCAACCTACTATATCTCATGGTATTCATGATGCATGGATCATGCTCAAAATTCATATTTCATTTATTTTAAAACTTAAGGTTTATTCCACTCACCTCTGGCTAGCTCTGATAACTCTGTAGCAGCTGGCTCACTGCTGGGGTCCTCGGTTCCTCGGGTCCGAACCTACACAGGTGGACTCCAATGAGGGACCAAACATACATAAACATAACTCTAATATACTCCCCAAAAACCCCCTAAAACATCATGAAATAATCATAGAAATACATGCATGAAATGGCTGAACAGGGCACTTTCGGCGGCAGGTTCGGCGGCCGAAAGTCCCTCCAGAGCCGAAAGTCAGGTAGGTTCGGCGGCACCTTCGGCGGTCGAAACTCCCAGACAGAGGCGAAACTCATGCATGTTCGGCGGCACCTTCGGTGGCCGAAAGTCCCAGACAGAGACGAAAGTCTCTTTTCGGGGGCAACTTCGGCAGCTGAAAGGCCTGCCTCCACAAGGGGGTTCGGCGGCCGAAAGTTCCTTCGGCGGCCGAACCTGAGTTTCTCCCGAATGGCAGAAACTCAGCTCCCTTCAGCACATTTCGCCTCCCAAGCTCAAATCATGCATACAAGCTCCTAGGGGCCTCAAACAAACATAAACCCCAACTACAACACTTCAAACATACTCAAACATGCCACATTGCTCAAAAGTCCTATAAAACCTAACATTCGCTTAAAAACTCATACAACCCTATACATGCCATTCTACCCCATAAAATCACTTAAAACTTACTTAAAACATGCATTGAGCTTAAGATCGGCTCTTACCTCTTGAAGATCGAGAGAGAGACGACTTAAACTTGGAGATCCACGAAAATGAGCTCCTGAGTTCCCAAAGCTCCAAAACTTGTTTCAAAAGTTCAAAACCTTCAATGCAAGCTTAAAACTCAAGAAAAATGGTGGGGATTTGAAGGAAAAACACTAGATTTGGAAGAGGGAGGTCGGAAGCTAGCTGTGGCCGAAAATGGGAGAAAGCTCGCCCATTTCGGCTAAGTGACCCTTTTATAGTGGCTGGCCAGACCACGTTCGGGGGCCGAACTTGCCTCCGCATGCATGCCATGTTCGGCGGCCGAACTTGACTTTCGGCGGCCGAACCTGAACTTCCCTCACTCATGCTTTTGGGGGCCTAACGTTCCTCCAAAATGCATGCATGTTCGGCGGCCGAACTTGACTTTCGGCGGCCGAACCTGGGTCTTCCTCCAAAGACTTTTCATGCAAAAACTCATTTAAAAACATACTTAAAATTATTAAAAACATGAAAACATATCATAAAAACATACTTTTACCCTTCTAGAGGTTTCCGACATCCGGGATTCCACCGGACGATAGGAATTCCGATACCGGAGTCTAGCCGGGTATCACAGAAAGTCCCTCCAGAGCCGAAAGTCATGCAGGTTCGGCGGCACCTTCGGCGGCCGAAACTCCCAGACAGAGGCGAAACTCATGCATGTTCGGCGGCACTTTCGGCGGCCGAAACTCCCAGATAGAGACGAAAGTCTCCTTTTGGGGGCAAGCTTCGGTAGCCGAAGGTTGCTTCCACAAGCATGTTCGGCGGCCGAAAGTTCCTTCGGCTGCCGAACCTGGTTTCTTCCTTAGTGGCAGAAACTCAGCTCTTTTATGCATATACGCCTCCCATTCCATCCAAACATGCATAAACCTATTCTACAATACACATACACAAGCATACAAGCTCCTAGGGGCTTCAAACTATCTAAAACCCCATCTACAACACATCAAACATGCATTTGCAAGCCACATTGTTCAAAAACACAACATAACCTCATAAACCTAACCATAAGCTAAACATGCATTCTACCCCATAAATCTACTTAAAACTTACTTAAAACATGCAATGAGCTTAAGATCGGCTCTTACCTCTTGAAGATCGAGAGAGAGACGACCTAATCTTGGAGATGGGAGATTTTCAACTTCCTTGGGTCTCCAAGCTCAAAACTTGCTCAAAACTTGAAAATCTTTAAAATAAGATGAAAACTTGTGAAAATCGTGAAAGATTTGAAAGAAAAACTCAAAGATTGGTGAGAGACGGCGGAGAGCTCACCTTGGCCGAAAATGGGGAGAAAAGCTCGCCCATTTCGGCTAAGGGACCCTTTTATAGTGGCTGGCCAGGCCACGTTCGGGGGCCGAACGTGCCTCCACATGCATGCCATGTTCGGCGGCCAAACTTGAGGTTCGGCGGCTGAACTTGGACTTCCTTCACTTATGCCTTCGGGGGCCTAAGGCACACCCGAAATGCATACATGTTCGGCGGCCGAACTTGAGATTCGGGGGCCGAACCTGGGTTTTCCTCCAAGGTTGTTTTCATGCAAAAACTCATTTCCTTTTTACTTAAAACCATGGAATACATTAAAACATTTTATGAAAACATGTTTCTACCCTACTAGAGGCTTCCGACATCCGAGATTTCACCGGACGGTAGGAATTCCGATACCGGAGTCTAGCCGGGTATTACCCTGGTGAAGGCGCGGGCCCATGTGCTGGACTTGGTGCGTTACTTGGTGAAGTGGATGGTGGAGTGAATTTGGCGGGGCCCATGTGCAATTGGGAATGGTCCACGTGAAGAGACGTGTGGGAGTTGATCTATTTGAGCGTCAATGTGTGAGCGCGGGCCCATGTGTGAGTGACCATGTGCTTGAGTGGAGAAGTGCTTTGGTCCATTTGCAAGGTGAGCTTGCATGGGCTGGCGAGTCCACGCGAGGAGAGCTGCGCTGGTCCATTGCATATTGGGCCGTGGCGTGAGCGTCCCGTGTGAGGTGAATGGAGAAGGCGGGCCGTGCGGAGCGCTTGGTCCATGATTGTGCTGTCCATGCGTGAAAATGGCGGGAATGGGCTGTCCAAGTGCTTGTTTTGAATCCAACTCTGCAGGTTTACTCTCTTTTACTCCAAATAAGGCAGTTTTGGGGGGATTTTCTCCAAAATGTCCTTTTACACCATTTTCTGCAAAATAATATTAAAAACAATAAATTAAGCAGAAATCATGTAAATATTCATCAATAATATTAATATAAAATGTACTAAATTATGCTCTATCAACAGGACCAGCCCAGGCGTGGTTTAACAGCTTGGAGGTAGGAAGTATGAAGAGCTTCATTGATCTGGCTAACGTGTTCATCAGTAGATTCATCATCGGAGTCCCTATGGAGAGAAAGACAAGCTATTTGGAAACTGTTCGGTAGAGGAGGAACGAATCCTTAAGAGAGTACATGGTCAGGTTCAACTCTGAAGCTTTGCAGATACCCGACCTTGATGAAGGAAGAGCCGTAGAAGCTATTCAGAAGGGCACTACCTCTCCGAAGTTCTTTAGGTTATTGTGCAGGAAGCCCCCTGCCACCCTGGCAGAGTTGATGAAAAGAGCAGAGAAGTATATAAGGTAGGACGACGCCTTAACTACAAGCAGGTTTGCTAAAGATGATAGAGATCGAGGAAGGGTCGGGGAGGACAAAAGGCAAGAAAAGCTAGAGAGGAGCAATTCTAGTACCCTCTTCTGAGCTGCTCTCAGCCGACTCGCTGAGCGCAATATGCTCTTTAAGAGTCTCCTTGGGAGCAAGAGGAGTCTTGTAACGATCCGAAATCGGACCGCTACCGGCGCTAGGATCTAGATCGACTTAAGGTCGCCGGGACCCGTAGCAAGCCTAACATACAACCTGTCATACTTGATAAATCCCATACATGATCATACATTTACATAAGGACTTTAAACTTTTCATTCACCAAGCTCGACCTGTGCATACACTGATACTGAATACATAAAAACCCCACACTAGAGCCCTCATCAAATGCTCTAGTTGGGTCAACATTACATACATCAAGCTTGGTTTCCATTTCTCAACATTAAAACATTTCATAATGATCATGAACGAAAGGGATTAACCAAACATTCTAGGGTCAACCACAATACTAATCCTCAATACAAAACTGTACAATATCTTACATTACATTACATTATCTTTCATGTCCACAACTAACTATTACATACATAAAACTTTTACTCTTGCTGACTTCCTGGTCTATCCCGAACCTGCAAACCTGGGGGTTAAGGGAAAGGGGTGAGCTACTAGAGCCCAGTGAGCAGAATAGTAAAACAATATATTAAAATCTATGCTTTCATGAAATGCATCATATTACAAACAAATCACATCAACGATAGACTTGTCACCAATAGCCCTCTACACATTCCAATGGTGCCAGGGGCGTAGAATGGGCCTCGCTGGTCTTCTCTTAACGTAACATAACATAACATTCCAATGTGCCAGGGGCGTAGAATGGGCCTCACTGGTCTTTCTCTTACTCTGTGCCAGGGGCGTAGAATGGGCCTCACTGGACTTCCGTACCATATCATCGTCATCATATCATATCGAGGGCTAATGGGTCATCCAACATCCATCCACATCAACATCATAGTATGCAATGCAACATATTCGTGAATTCTAATGCAAACAACCTAGTATATATCATGGCATTCGTGATGCATGAACATGCTCAAAATTTATTTACTTTGAAACATAAAGATCCATTCTACTCACCTCAGGCTGACTCTGAACAGACTCTGTAGCAGCTATCTCACTGCTGGGGTCCTCGGTTCCTCGGGTCCGAACCTACACAGGTGGACTCAAATGAGGGACCAAACATACTCTAATATAACTCTAAACATCTCCCCAAAAACCCCCTAAAACATCATAAAACATTCATAGAAAACATGCAAAGGAAGGCTGAACAGGGCACTTTCGGCAGCAGGTTCGGCGGCTGAAAGCCCCTCCAGAGCCGAAAGTCATGCACTTTCGGGGGCAGGGTTCGGCGGCCGAAAGTCTGTCCAGAGCCGAAAGTCACCAACCTTTGGCGGCAGGTTCGGCGGCCGAAACTCTCCTCCAGAGTCGAAAGTCCAAACTTTCGGGGGCGAGTTTAGGCGGCTAAACTGCCTCCACAGACAGGTTCGACGGCCGAACATGGCTTCGGCAACTGAACCTGAGTTCTTCCAGAATGGCAGAACTCAAGCCTCTCACACACATTCAGCCAACCAAACCTTCTCAACCCACATCCAACTATTCTAAAACATTCATATACACATTTTCAAGCATATAGGGGCTTAAAACTAGCCTATACCCCAATAAACATTCACATAGCATACAATAAACATACAATTCATCATTTAACTCACATAAACCCTAACATTCTACAACTACCCTAAACATGCATTAAAACTCTCTAAGACCCCTCAAAACTTACATAAAGCATAAAAGAAGGGTAGGATCTACTCTTACCTCTTGAAAATTGAGAGGAGAGGCGATCCAAACTCGGAGATGGGAAAAAATCGAGCTCCGGGTCTCTAAGCTTCAAAAACTTGATCTTTAGCTCAAAATCTTCAAAACCAAGTTAAAACTTGTTAAAACATGAAGAGATTGAAGGAAAAACTCAAAATCAACCAAAGGAGGGCGAAATATCACCTTTGCCCGAAAATAGAGAGAGAAAACTCACCCATTTTCGGACAAGGAGCCTTTTATAGGTGACTGGCCAGACCACCTTCGGAGGCCAAAAGAGCTCCCGCAAGTCACCAACGTTCAGCGACCGAACATGGGGTTCGGCGGCCGAACCCTGCTTTTCCAACCTTGGTCCTTTCTTTCAAAACTCAATTTCTTTCTTTATTCAAAGCATAAAAACAGGTAAAAACATTTTATAAAAACATGATTTTACCCTTCTAGAGGGTTCCGACATCCGAGATTTCGTCGAAAAACAGGAATTCTGATGCCGGAGTCTAGCCGGATATTACATTCTCTCCCCCTTAAGAACATTCGTCCCCGAATGTTCAACAAACAAACTTAGCACGGCATAACACACATAAACACATAAAAACACAAAGATACTAACCTTAAAAGAGATGAGAGTATTGCTGGAGCATGGACTCCCGTGTCTCCCAGGTACATTCTTCTATATTGTGGTGATTCCAAAGGACTTTCACCATTGGGATTTCCTTGTTCCTCAACTTTCTGATCTGCGTGTCTAGAATCCGCACTGGCTGCTCAATATAGGTGAGATCTCCTAGGATCTCCACATCAGGCTCACTAAGAACCTTGCTCGGATCTGACATGAACCTCCGTAACATGGAAACATGGAAAACCGAATGGATTCTCTCCATTGAAGTAGGTAGGTCCAGCTTGTACGATACATTCCCAATCTTTTGTAAGATTTCAAAGGGTCCGATGTACTGTGAAGCTAGCTTACCTTTCTTTCCAAAACAGATCACCCCTTTCATAGGAGACACCTTGAGCAACACCAAATCTCCCTCCTGAAACTCTACATGCTTCCTGCGGACATCTGCATAGCTCTTTTGCCTGCTCGTAGCAGTTCTGATCCTTTCCCTGATAATGGGCACTACTCTGCTGGTGATCTCTACTAGCTCAGGCCCTGCCAAGGCCCTTTCTCCCACTTCTTCCCAACAGACAGGTAACCTGCACTTCCTCCCATAAAGGGCTTCGTAAGGAGCCATCCTGATGCTAGCATGATAGCTGTTATTGTAGGCAAACTCTACCAAAGGTAGATGCTGCCTCCAAGAACCGCCAAAATCTAACACACACATCCTGAGCATATCTTTAATTGTCTGGATGGTCCTCTCTGACTGTCCATCAGTCTGTGGATGAAAAGCAGTGCTAAAATCTAACCTGGTACCCATAGCATTCTGCAGACTCCGCTAAAACCTGGAGGTGAACTGGGGTCCCCTATCAGACACTATTGAAACAGGAGCCCCATGCAGCCTGACAACTTCCTCCACATAAACCTGTGCCAATTTGTCCACAAATAGCCACTCTTGACAGGGATGAAGTGAGCAGATTTGGTCAGTCTGTCCACAATCACCCATATGGAGTCCAATCTGTTGGACGCTGTCGGTAACCCCACCACAAAATCCATAGCTATATTTTCCCATTTCCACTCTGGAATCGGTAGTGGGTTAAGCATTCCAGCCGGCTTCTGATGTTCCAGCTTCACCCTCTGACATACTTCGCAGGCAGACACGAACTGTGCCACTTCTTTCTTCATAGCTGGCCACCAATAAACTCTTTTCAAATCTTGATACATTTTGGTGGCTCCAGGGTGAACACTGTATCTAGCATTATGAGCTTCCCTCATAATGTCTCCCTTCAAACTCACGTCATCTGGTACACATAACCTGTTCCCATAGCGGAGGATCCCTTTGCTGTCAAATCTGAGCTCTTCATTCTTGCCTGACTGAACAATCCTGGCAATTTTCACTAACTCTGGGTCCTCATGCTGTTTCTGAGCCACTTGCTCTAGAAACACGGGAGTCACTCTCATCTAAGCTATCAAAGCACCTGTACCAGACAACTCCAACTGCAGCCCTTCACTAATGAGCTTATAGAATTCCCTCACCACCGGTCTCCTCTCTGCTATAATATGGGATAGACTGCCAAGTGATTTCCGGCTTAGGGCATCTGCCATAACATTTGCCTTACCCGGATGATACTGAATTTTGTAATTATAGTCACTGAGCAGTTCTACCCATCTTCTCTGCCTTAGGTTCAACTCTCTCTGACTCAAGATGTACTGTAAGCTCTTATGATCTGTGAAAATCTCACATTTCACCCCATAAAGGTAATACCTCCACATCTTGAGTGCAAAGATCACAGCTGCCATCTCTAGGTTATGTGTAGGATAATTCAACTCATGCTTCTTCAGCTGCCTAGAAGCATAAGCAATTACTCTCTCATTTTGCATCAACACACAACCCAGTCCCACACGGGATGCATCACAAAACACTGTGAAGTCTTTATTACTGGTAGACAGAGCTAATGTAATGACCCGAAAATCGGACCGCTACCGGCGCTAGGATCCGGGTCGACTTAAGGCCGCCGGGACCCGTAGCAAGCCTAACATACATCCTGAAAACCTGATTAATCCCATACATGATCAACAACATACATAAAAATTTAAAACTTTTCTTTCATTCATTCCTCATACACCAAACTCAACCTGTGCATGCACTAAACATACTCATAAACATGACCCCTCTGTGGGATCTCATCAATGCCCCAATGGGCGATACATCATAAGTTGAGTTGATTAAACATAAACATCAATAGACATTAAGATCATGTATCAACAAGGGATTACAATAAACTATGGTCAAGCACACTTCTAAACCTCAATATCATTATACATAACATAACTATTCAATTGTACATCATCTTACAATTTATCAGGTCCACTTTCTAACTATTACAAACATAAGACTTTACTCTTCTTGACTTCTCTGTCTAGCCCGTACCTGCAATCCTGGGGGATTAGGGAAAAGGGGTGAGCTACTAGAGCCCAGTGAGCAGAATAATAGAAAACAACATTTAAATCTCATGCCATCATGTAATGCAACACATCACAACAAATCACATCTCGGATGGTATTGTCACCAATAGTCCTCTACATTCCAAAGTGCCGAGACGTAGACTGGGTACAACCGGTCTTTCTCTTAACATAACATATCATGCATACCAATGTGCCAGGGACGTAGAATGGGTACAACCTGGACTTTCTCTTACATAGTGCCAGGGACGTAGAATGGGTACAACCTGGACTTTCATACCATATCATGCCGTAACATCATCATACCATATGAGGACTAAAGAATCATCCAATAACCAATCCACATCAACATCATAAATGCAATGCAACATATTCGTGATTTCTAATGCAAACAACCTAATTCATCACATGGCATTCATGATGCATGAACATGCTCAACTGTATAATTCATTTGCTTTAAAAACATAAAGGTTTATTCTACTCACCTCTGGCCGAAACTCTACTGACTCAGAAGCATCTAACTCACTGCTAGGGTCC
Source organism: Manihot esculenta (assembly GCF_001659605.2). Lineage (NCBI taxonomy): Eukaryota > Viridiplantae > Streptophyta > Magnoliopsida > Malpighiales > Euphorbiaceae > Manihot > Manihot esculenta. Next base: position 353,546 of record NC_035173.2, read on the forward strand.
TCGGTTCCTCGGGTCCGAACCTACACAGGTGGACTCAAATGAGGGACCAAACAACTAGAACATAACTCTAAAAACATCCCCCAAAAACCCCCTAAAACATCTCAAAACAATCATGCAAAAACATGCAAAGGAAGGCAGAACAGGGCAGGTTCGGCGGCACCTTCGGCCGCCGAAAGTCCCAGACAGAGACGAAAGTCTCTTTTCGGGGGCAACTTCGGCAGCCGAAAGGCCTGCCTCCCCAGCCATGTTCGGCGGCCGAAAGTTCCTTCGGCTGCCGAACCTGGTTTCTGCCAAAGGGCAGAAACTTGGCTCCTTTAAGCACATTTGCCTCCAAATCTTCCAATCATGCATTTATCTCAACCAAAACATGCAAATATACATACATTGGCTCCTAGGGGTTTCAAACTAACTTAAACCCCAACTACAACACACAACAACAACACAAATCCAACATACATTGCTCAAAACATAACATTAACTCAAAAACCTAACTATGAGCTAAACATGCATTCTATCCCATAGATCTTGCATAAAACTTACTTTAAACATGAAATGAGCTTAAGATCGGCTCTTACCTCTTGAAGATCGAGAGAGAGACGTCCTAAACTCGGAGGTGGGAGATTTTGAGTTCTTGAACCTCAAAGCTCCAAAACTTGCTTTAAACTCGAAAATCTTTAAAACAACGTGAAAACTAGTGAAAATCTTGAAAGATTTGAAGGAAAAACTCAAGGATTGGTGAGGAACAGCGGAGAGCTCACCTTGGCCGACAATGGGGAGAAAAACTCGCCCGTTTTCGGCTAAGGGACCCTTTTATAGTGGATGGCTAGGCCACGTTCGGGGGCCGAACGTGCCTCCGCGTGCATGCCATGTTCGGCGGCCGAACTTGAGGTTCGGCGGCCGAACCTGGGCTTCCCTCACTTATGCCTTCGGGGGCCTAAGGCTCACCCGAAAAGCATGCATGTTCGGCGGCCGAACTTTGAGTTTCGGCGGCCGAACCTGAGTTTCCTCCAAGGGTGTTTTTATTCCAAAAACTCATTTCCTCTTTACTTAAAATCATCAAAACATTAAAACATTTCATGAAAACATGGTTTTACCCCTTCTAGAGGTCTCCGACATCTGAGATTCCACCGGAAGGTAAGAATTCCGATACCGGAGTCTAGCCGGGTATTACATTCTCCCCCCCTTAAGAACATTCGTCCCCGAATGTTCCTCAACTAGCACATAGCATGGCATACACATAACATACACATAACACACATGAAACATACAAGAACTAACCTTAGAAAAGATAAGGGTATTGCTGGAGCATGGACTCTCGTGTCTCCCAGGTGCACTCTTCCATATTGTGGTGGTTCCATAGGACTTTCACCATCGGGATTTCCTTGTTTCTCAGCTTTCTGATCTGGGTGTCTATGATCCGCACCGGTTGCTCAACATAGGTGAGATCCTCTTGGACCTCCACATCAGGCTCACTAAAAACCTTGCCGGATCTGACACAAATTTCCTCAACATTGAAACATGGAAAACCGGATGGATTCTTGCCATTGAAGCAGGCAAATCTAGCTTGTACGACACATTCCCAATCTTCTGCAAGATTTCAAAGGGTCCGATGTATCGTGGGGCTAGTTTACCTTTCTTCCCAAAGCGAACCACTCCTTTCATTGGAGACACCCTGAGCAATGCCAGATCCCCCTCCTGCAACTCTACCTGTCTTCTGCGGATGTCTGCATAACTTTTTTGTCTGCTTGCAGTAGTCTTGATTCTTTCTCTGATTATGGGTACCACCCTACTGGTGATCTCTACTAGCTTAGGCCCTGCTAAGGCCTTTTCTCCAACTTCCTCCCAGCAAACAGGTGACCTGCACTTCCTCCCATATAAAGCTTCATATGGAGCCATCCCGATGCTAGCATGATGGCTGTTATTGTAGGCAAACTCCACCAAAGGTAGATGCTGCCTCCAAGAACCGCCAAAGTGCAGCACACATTCTAAGCATATCCTCGATAGTCTGGATGGTCCTTTCTGACTGTCCGTCAGTCTAGGGGTGGAAGGCAGTGCTGAAATCCAACCTGGTACCCATGGCATTCTGCAGACTCTGCCAAAACCTGGAGGTGAACTGGGGCCCTCTATCGGACACTATTGAAACAGGAACCCCATGCAGCCTGACGATCTCATCCACATACACCTGCGCCAACTTGTCCACAGAATAGCCACTCCTGACAGGGACGAAGTGAGCAGATTTGGTGAGTCTGTCCACAATCACCCATATGGAGTCCAATCTGTTGGACGCTGCCGGTAACCCCACTACGAAGTCCATAGCTATATTCTCCCATTTCCATTCTGGAATAGGTAGCGGGTTAAGCATTCTAGCCGGCTTCTGATGTTCCAGCTTCACCCTCTGACACACTTCGCAGGCTGACACAAACTGTGCCACTTCTTTCTTCATTGCTGGCCACCAATAAACTTTCTTCAAATCTTGATATATCTTGGTGGCTCCGGGGTGAACGCTGTATCTTGCATTATGAGCCTCTCTCATAATGTCTCCTTTTAGCCCTATGTCATCTGGTACACATAGTCGACTCCCATAGCGGAGGATCCCCTTGATGTCAAATCTGAACTCACTGTCCTTGCCTGACTGAACAGTCCTGGCAATCTTCACTAACTCTGGGTCCTCATGCTGTTTCTGAGCCACTTGCTCCAGAAACACAGGTGTCACTCTCATCTAGGCCACTAAAGCACCGGTACCAGACAACTCCAACTGTAGACCTTCATCAATGAGCTTGTAAAACTCCTTCACCACTGGCCTCCTCTCTGCCATGATGTGGGATAGACTGCCTAGTGACTTCCGGCTTAGGGCGTCTGCCACGACATTCGCCTTACCCGGATGATACTGAATCTTGCAATCATAGTCACTCAGCAGCTCTACCCATCTCCTCTGTCTCAAGTTCAAATCTCTTTGACTCAGGATGTACTGCAGGCTCTTATGATCTGTAAAGATCTCACATTTTACCCCATAGAGGTAGTGCCTCCACATCTTAAGTGCAAAGATTACTGCTGCCATCTCTAGGTCATGCGTGGGGTAATTCAACTCATGCTTCTTCAGCTGCCTAGAAGCATAAGCAATCACCCTCTCATTTTGCATCAGCACACAACCCAGTCCCACACGGGACGCATCACAAAAGACTGTAAAGTCCTCATCACTAGATGGCAGAGCTAAAACTGGTGCTGAAGTCAACCTCTTCTTAAGCTCTTCAAAACTCTCTTCGCATTAGTCGGTCCACAGAAACTTCTGATTCTTCCTGGTTAGTCTGGTCAGAGGAGCTGCTATTTTTGAGAAGTCCTGAACGAACCTCCTGTAGTCCCGCCAAACCCAAGAAACTTCTAATTTCTGTCACTGAAGTGGGTCTAGGCCAGTTAGCCACAGTTTATGTCTTCTTGGGGTCCACCTCTATCCCATTCTCTGACACTACATGCCCCAAGAATGAGATGCTCCTCAGCCAGAACTCACATTTAGAGAACTTGGCATACAGGCCATGTTCCCTCAAGGTCTGCAGAACCAACCTCAGATGATGGGCATGCTCCTCTGCATTCCTGGAATACACCAAGATATCATCTATGAAGACAATAACAAAGTGATCCAGGTACTGGCTAAACACTCTATTCATGAGATCCATGAATGCTGCAGGGGCGTTGGTTAACCCGAACGGCATTACAAGGAACTCAAAATGCCCATATCTTGTCCTGAAAGCTGTCTTTGGCACATCATCTTCTCTGATCCTCAACTGATGGTACCCCGATCTCAGATCTATTTTGGAGAAACAACCTGCTCCGGCTAGCTGGTCAAATAGATCGTCGATCCTAGGCAACGGGTACTTATTCTTGGTAGTGACTTTGTTCAACTGCCTGTAGTCGATACAAAGCGTTAGGGATCCATCCTTCTTTCTCACGAACAAAACTGGTGCACCCCAAGGTGAAGTGCTCGGTCGGATGAAGCCCTTTTCTACCAACTCTTGCAACTGTTCCTTCAATTCTTTCAACTCGGTTGGAGCCATCCTGTAGGGAGGGATAGAGATCGGTCGGGTTCCAGGCATCAATTCTATCTCGAACTCTATCTCCCTAGCAGGTGGTAAACCTGGTAGCTCGTCTGGTAAGACATCTAGAAACTCTCTAACCACTGGCACCGAGGCGGACTCTCTAACCTGACTGCTAAGCTCTCTCACATGAGCCAAATACCCCTGACATCCCTTCCTAAGCAACCTACGAGCCTGAAGAGCTGATATCAGACCTCTAGGTATACCCCTCCTGTCTCCCCTGAAGACAACCTCTGATCCATCCTGACCTCTGAACCTGACTACCTTGTCCCTGCAGTCCAAGGTAGCACCATGGGTAGATAACCAGTCCATCCCTAGAATGACGTCAAAATCTGTCAAATCTAGAACCACCAGGTCGGCGGACAGGCATCTTCCCTCAACAAACACAGGACTACACTGGCAGACTGACTCTGCCACTGATGGATTACACTTGGGTCCACTGACCCAGAGAGGATACTCTAACTCAGAGATCATCAACCCCAACCTCTGGACGGCTCTCGGAGCAATAAAAGAATGAGATGCACCAGGGTCCATCAAGGCATACACATCTGAACAACCAATGACTAAGTTACCTGCCACCACGGTGTTAGATGCATCTGCCTCCTGCTGAGTCATTGTGAAGATCCGTGCTGGAGCTGATGGACCTTCACCTCTAAAACCCGATGAAGAAGAGGCTGCCCCTCTCCCTCTGCCTCTGCCACTGGCCTGAGTCATGGCTGGAGTTGCTGGCTGAGCCACACTACCAGAAGCTGTCTGCTGAGACTGTGCTCCAAAAGCTGCCCTAGGACACTCCCGAGCCATGTGTCCCTCTTGCCCGCATCTGAAGCAGGCTGCTGTCCCAACCCGACAAACTCCCCTGTGTAGCCTACCACACTTTGCACAAACTGCGTTATCCGCGCCAGAGCTTAAGCCACTCCCTAGTCCCAGACTAGACTTGACCTTATTCCAAAACTTGTTCTTCTTGGGCTTCCTAGTGGTGTTACTCCACTTTTTGCTACCTGAAGCTGCTGCACTCAGAGAAGAAGAGCCTGGGGTCTTGGAACCAGAAGGTTGTGCCACTGACTGCTTAACTGCTCCCTGAACGATGGCACTGGCCTCCATTTTCCGGGCCATATCCACTATGGCATGGAAGCTCTCCCTATCTGCTGACTGGATCAAGGAGGAATATCTGGAGTGAAGTTTCATGATATACCTCCTTGACCTTTTCTGGTCTGTGTCAAGGTTTTGCCCTGCAAATGGCAACAACTCCAAGAATCTGTCTGTGAACTCCTCTACACCCATCTCATCAGTCTGCCTCAACTGTTCAAACTCTATCATCTTCAGCTCCCTTGAACTATCAGGAAAAGCCCATCCTGCAAACTCGTTTGCAAACTCTTCCCAAGACATGCTGTCTACCCTCGGGTTCACATAGTTCTTGAACCACTCTCGTGCCTTCTTGCACTTAAACGTGAACCCAGCCATCTGAATGGCTCTACTATCATCAGCCCCAATCTCATCTGTGATCACCTTAACCCTTTCAAGGTACACAAACGGGTCATCCCCTTTTTCATACTGGGGAGCACCCAACTTCATGTAGTCTGTCATCTTGACCTTGCTCCCACTGGCTGAGCTAGGTCTAGGAGGTTGAGTAGTTGGGGTTGCTGGTTCTGTAGGTGGTGGAGGTGGGGCAACATTTTCTGAGGTAGGGTTTGGATAATAAGGTGGGGGTGGATACAATGGGTATTGTGAATATGGTGGGTAGTAGGGTGGGTATGGCATCTGTGTGGGATAAGGGGTGAAGCTAGGGTAATCCGATGTACCTCCCATCGAATACCCGGGATTTTGTGAGAAGTGTGGGTAGTGGGGTGGCTGAACAAATCCCGAGGCCTGAGTGCCTCCTTGGGACTCTCCCATTCCCTCTTCTGACATGCTAACTCCCAGACTGCCATCCCTTCTCTGCTCTACATCCATATCATCCCCCATGTCCTCAGACGCTCCTCCCTGAACTGTTCCTCTGACTGATCTGGTTCTACCCAGATCCAAAGACCTTCTAGGGTCTCTTACTACTCTTTCTCGGTTAGACCTACTAGACATTGCCCTTGGCAATGCTGGAGGACGGGCGCTCATGCCCTCATCCTCAGGTGGCACTCCAGTCAATCGTGCTGATCGACGAGTTCCCCTCATCCTGTTTTCTGAAAGGCAGCACATAATAAGCAAACATTAGCATCATATGGTTCATGTGGGCACACATGAACCCTCATCACATACATCACATATCATTAATGCACATGCATATAGTCATGGCATTTCACATCATCAAACAAGACAGGACTCCCCATCCTATCCTAGTGGACATGATCTTCCTATTGTGCTTGACCTTCTATATCCTCTATGAGCCCGACACTCTAGGTCCGACCATATGAACCTAGGGCTCTGATACCATTCTGTAACGACCCGAAAATCGGACCGCTACCGGCGCTAGGATCCGGGTCGACTTAAGGCCGCCGGGACCCGTAGCAAGCCTAACATACATCCTGAAAACCTGATTAATCCCATACATGATCAACAACATACATAAAAATTTAAAACTTTTCTTTCATTCATTCCTCATACACCAAACTCAACCTGTGCATGCACTAAACATACTCATAAACATGACCCCTCTGTGGGATCTCATCAATGCCCCAATGGGCGATACATCATAAGTTGAGTTGGTTAAACATAAACATCAATAGACATTAAGATCATGTATCAACAAGGGATTACAATAAACTATGGTCAAGCACACTTCTAAACCTCAATATCATTATACATAACATAACTATTCAATTGTACATCATCTTACAATTTATCAGGTCCACTTTCTAACTATTACAAACATAAGACTTTACTCTTCTTGACTTCTCTGTCTAGCCCGTACCTGCAATCCTGGGGGATTAGGGAAAAGGGGTGAGCTACTAGAGCCCAGTGAGCAGAATAATAGAAAACAACATTTAAATCTCATGCCATCATGTAATGCAACACATCACAACAAATCACATCTCGGATGGTATTGTCACCAATAGTCCTCTACATTCCAAAGTGCCGGGACGTAGACTGGGTACAAACGGTCTTTCTCTTAACATAACATATCATGCATACCAATGTGCCAGGGACGTAGAATGGGTACAACCTGGACTTTCTCTTACATAGTGCCAGGGACATAGAATGGGTACAACATGGACTTCCATACCATATCATGCCGTAACATCATCATACCATATGAGGACTAAAGGATCATCCAATAACCAATCCACATCAACATCATAAATGCAATGCAACATATTCGTGATTTCTAATGCAAACAACCTAATTCATCACATGGCATTCATGATGCATGAACATGCTCAACTGTATAATTCATTTGCTTTAAAAACATAAAGGTTTATTCTACTCACCTCTGGCCGAAGCTTTACTAACTCAGAAGCAGCTAACTCACTGCTAGAGTCCTGGGTTCCTCGGGTTCGAACCTACACAGGTGGACTCAAATGAGGGACCAAACAACTAGAACATAACTCTAAAAACATCCCCCCAAAACCCCCTAAAACACCTCAAAACAATCATTTAGAAACATGCAAAGGAAGGCAGAACAGGGCAGGTTCGGCGGCACCTTCGGCGGCCGAAAGTCCCAGACAGAGACGAAAGTCTCTTTTCGGGGGCAACTTCGGCAGCCAAAAGGCCTGCCCCCCCAGCCATGTTCGGCGGCCGAAAGTTCCTTCGGCTGCCGAACCTGGTTTCTGCCAAAGGGCAGAAACTTGGCTCCTTTAAGCACATTTGCCTCCAAAACTTCCAATCATGCATTTAGCTCAACCAAAACATGCAAATATACATACATTGGCTCCTAGGGGCTTCAAACTAACTTAAACCCCAACTACAACACACAACAACAACACAAATCCAACATACATTGCTCAAAACATAACATTAACTCAAAAACCTAACTATGAGCTAAACATGCATTCTATCCCATAGATCTTGCATAAAACTTACTTTAAACATGAAATGAGCTTAAGATCGTGACAGTCGGTTATCGAGGCCGGTCAAAAATAACCCTTTTGGTTACCAACAATTTAATAACTTGTAGACAGTGGCAAAGGGATCGTATCCACAGGGAATCAATACTATTTATTCTTCTTATCAAGACCAAGTAAATAAAGAGACAATAAAAGTAAAATTGGGGGTTTTGAAGATTTGATGTCTAAACTAGAATTGAAAGCAAGCAAGTAAAGCAAGTAATAAAGTAAAGAGAAATCAATAATGAGAAAAGCCTAGTTGAAGAATTGGATCCACTTTAGTTGTTGGGATTGATCATTGACACAAAAGATTCTTTTATTAGGTTCAATAAATTAGTTTTGGAGGTGGAAGAAGCTTCTCACCAACCAAATCCCTCCTTAAGCTTAGATCAATTAGGGAACGTCCTCTAATCAATCACTAATCAACAAATTGCCAAGGAACGTCCTTGGGCCATAGGCAACAAACAATTGTTGATTGCATTAAGAGAAAGAGAGACCTAATTCTAGCTACCCATAAGCATGGTGATATTGCTAGATTATGCAATTTCTTGGTTTTTTACACCAAGTGTTCTTGTGTGTGAACAATTCCAGCAATTACGGACTAAGAATTATCCAAACAAACAGATTTATAACTTTGCAATCAATAATCAATAGGCCAATTTGATTAAGATAACAAGGCAACAATTAATTAAGCACAAAATTGCATAAATATTAATTAATAAAAGATTAACACAAAGGTTCAGATCTCACAATCCATGAACAACCAAAGTTTCACCTTATTCTTCAACTAGCAAAAGGGTTTCAGCCACTCATGGCTGAAACTAACATAAAAGAAAAGAAAGAAAACAAGAAAAAGGAAGAAGAAGGGCTGGCGCAAGGGCGCAGCTGCTGGTGCAGCTTCTGCCGTAGGTGTCTTGATCCAAGGATAGTCCCCCGAATTCCAGGATGTCTTCTTTGCTGGTTTGCATGCCTTTTTATAGGTGAAGAGGCTGCCCTAATTTTCCTTTTTAGTTTGGGACTCTTTTTCCTATTTAGTCTTGAATTCTTGGAGGGCATTCTTGTCTTTTTATTTCTTGGCTTCCTGAATATGTAGGAGAGTGTGCTGAGGTGTAAATAGGTGTTTCTGAGCTGTCCCACGTGTTTGGAGTGCGTGGGGATTCGTGTTGACTTGGTCAGCAAGTTTGACAGATTCTGCTGGTTTTTTGCCTGCTGGTGCTGTTTGCCCGACGCTGTTTGGGCAAACAGTCTGTCTGGGATCAGTTTCTGCCTGCACTCTGCACTTGTTCTGCCTTGCTTCGCTGTTTGCCCAGTGCTGTTTGGGCAAACAGTCTGGACAGCATACTTTATCACTTTTTCCTCTTTATCTCAGCTTCTCCTTGGCTTGGGCAATCAAGTTGGGCAAACCATGCTTATTCTCTTTTGCTGTCTTTTGGGCAGAATTAAGGCCATTTTAGCCAAATTACCATTTTGCTCCATTTCCTACAAAATAAGACAAAAACCACAAAGTTAGGTAGAAAATGTGTAAATTGACATAAATATAAACATAGAAAATGGGTCTAATTTTGGCTCTATCAGATCGGCTCTTACCTCTTGAAGATCGAGAGAGAGACGTCCTAAACTCGGAGGTGGGAGATTTTGAGTTCTTGAACCTCAAAGCTCCAAAACTTGCTTTAAACTCAAAAATCTTCAAAACAACGTGAAAACTAGTGAAAATCTTGAAAGATTTGAAGGAAAAACTCAAGGATTGGTGAGGAACGGCGGAGAGCTCACCTTGGCCGACAATGGGGAGAAAAACTCGCCCGTTTTCAGCTAAGGGACCCTTTTATAGTGGCTGGCCAGGCCACGTTCGGGGGCCGAACGTGCCTCCGTATGCATGCCATGTTCGGCGGCCGAACTTGAGGTTCGGCGGCTGAACCTGGGCTTCCCTCACTTATGCCTTCAGGGGCCTAAGGCTCACCCGAAAAGCATGCATGTTCAGCGGCCAAACTTTGAGTTTCGGCGGCCGAACCTAAGTTTCCTCCAAGGGTGTTTTTATTCCAAAAACTCATTTCCTCTTTACTTAAAATCATCAAAACATTAAAACATTTCATGAAAACATGGTTTTACCCCTTCTAGAGGTCTCCAACATCCGAGATTCCACCGGACGGTAGGAATTCCGATACCGGAGTCTAGCCGGGTATTACAGCTAACACCGGTGCTGATGTGAACCTTTTCTTCAGTTCTTCAAAGCTTTCCTCGCACTGATCAGACCACACAAACCTCTGATTCTTCTTAGTGAATCTGGTCATAGGAGCGGCAATTTTAGAGAAGTCCTAAACGAACCTCCTGTAGTAACCTGCCAAACCCAAAAAGCTCTTGATCTCTGTAACTGTAGTGGGTTTGGACCAGTTAGCTACAGCTTCTACCTTCTTGGGGTCCACTTCAATTCCGTTTTCTGATACAACATTCCCCAAGAATGAGATGCTCCTCAATCAGAATTCAGACTTGGAGAACTTGGCATACAAGCCGTGCTCCCTCAGGGTCTGCAAAACTAACCTCAGATGATGGGCATGCTCTTCTGCATTTCTGGAATACACTAAGATATCATCTATGAAGAAAATAACGAAGTGATCCAGATATTGGCTAAACACTCTGTTCATGAGATCCATGAATGCTGCATGGGATTGGTTAGCCCAAACGACATTACTAGGAACTCATAATGCCCATATCTGGTCCTGAAAGCCATCTTCAGCACATCTTCTTCTTTGATTCTCAGCTGGTGATACCCGAATCTCAAATCTATCTTGGAGAAACAACCTGCTCCTACTAGCTGGTCAAATAGATCGTCGATCCTAGATAACGGATACTTATTCTTGGTAGTGACTTTGTTCAACTGCCTGTAATCGATATAAAGTCTCAAGGATCCATCCTTCTTCTTTACAAACAGCACTGGAGCACCCCAAGGCGAGGTACTCGGTCGGATGAAACCCTTGTCTACCAACTCTTGCAACTGCTCCTTTAGCTCCTTCAACTCTGCTGGTGCCATCCTGTAGGGAGGGATAGAGATTGGTCTGGTTCCAGGCATCAATTCTATTTCAAACTCTATCTCCCTAGTAGGTGGTAGTCCTGGAAGCTCGTCTGAAAAGACGTCTGGAAACTCTCTGACCACGGGCACTGAGGCGGGCTCCCTAACCTGACTATCAAGCTCTCTCACATAAGCTAGAAACCCTTGACAACCTCTCCTGAGCAACCTACGAGCCTGTAGGGCTGATATCAAACCTCTAGGCGTACCCCTCCTGTCTCCTCTGAAGACGACCTCTAACCCATCCTGATCTCTGAACCTGACTATCTTGTCCCTGCAGTCCAAGGTAGCGCTATGAGCAGATAGCCAATCCATCCCTAGAATGACATCAAAATCCGTCAAGTCTAGAACCACAAGGTCGGCTGGAAGGCATCTACTCTCAACAAACACTGGACTATACCGGCAGACTGACTCTGCCACTAATGGATCACACTTGGGTCCACTGACCCAGAGGGGACACTCTAACCCAGAGACTATCAAACCCAACCTCTCAACGGCTCTCGGAGCAACAAAAAAATGAGATGCACCAGGGTCTATTAAAGCATACACATCTGAACAACCAATGATGAGATTACCTGACACCATGGTGTTGGATGTGTTCGCCTCCTGCTGTGTCATAGCGAAGATCCGAGCTGGAGCTGATGGACCTTCACCTCGGGAACCTGCTGAAGAAGAGGCTGCCTCTCTCCCTCTGTGATAGAGCATATTTTAGTCCATTTTCTCTTGATATTATTGATGATTATTTACATGATTTCTGCTTAATTTAGTGCTCTTGGCACTGTTTTGCAGAAAATGGTGAAAAAGGACAATTTGGAGAAAATCCCCCTAAAACTGCCTTAATTGGAGCAAAGGAGAGCAAGCCTGCCAAGTTGGAATCAAGTCAAGCTAAATAAGGAAAGTTCTAAATAAGGAAAGTGGTAAATATGGAAAGAACATTCAGCCAAGGCAATTTGAAATTCAAATTTCAAATCTCCAAGTAGCCTTTTCCTTATTCAAGAAGCCATATCTCCAGCTGCCTTATATGAAGAGCCAAATGAGGAAAGTATTTTGAAATTCAAATCTCCAAGATTCATATTCAGATTTTTGATTTCAAGATCCAGTTTATTAAAGAAGCCAAATCCAAAGATCACATGTTTCCCACTTCATGCCTTGCACATTCAAAATTCAAGATTGCAAAAGGAGGCTCCACCATCCTTAATTGTGAATGGGCGGCAAGGGGAAGTGAAGAGGCAACTTGGGCAGCAACTTGAACACACTTGGGCAATATCTTGAAGACCTTGGGCAGCAATTAAAAGACCAAAGAGCCCATCCCTTGCAATTTGATACATGCTCCACGTTTTTGCCTTCACATATGCACATAGAAGGCACATATTGGACCAAGGGCACTTTGGACAGCCTCTAAAAGATGCATGGACACCCAAGAAACCCTAGGCAGCCTCTCAAGACATATTTAAAGGCCTTATGAAGACAAGAAAGGGCAGATTGCAACTCCCCCAATTCGGCCAAGCAAGGGCAGCCGGCCCTCCAAGGGCTTCTCCTCTCAATTTCAGTTCTTCTTTCCTCTTCTTTTCTGTAATTTTCTATTTTGGTTCAGCCATGAGAGGCTGAATCCTTTTATTCTAGTTGAAGATTGGTTGAAACTAAGGTTGTTTAATGGATTGTGAGATCTGAACATAAACTATTTGTCTTTGATTAGTTCAATATTCATACAATTGTGTGCTTGAATCTAAGATTGCTTTGTTGTTTTGATCAAATTGGCCACTTGATTCTTGATTGCAAGGTAATTGATTGTTAGTTGGGATAATTTTTAGTCCGTAATTGCTGAAATTATTCTAACATAAGAACACTTAGTGTAAAAACTAAGGAATTGTATGATCTAGCAACATCTCATGCGTTTGAGTAGCTAGGATTGGATCTCTCTCTTTCTTCATGCAATTGACAATTGTTTTGATTCCTAAGGCCCAAGGACGTTCCTTGGCAATTTGTTAATTAGTAATTGATTAGAGGACGTTCCCTAATTGATTTAATCATAAGGAGAGACATGGTGGTGAGAAGCGTTTTCCATCTCCATAACTAATCTATTGAATCAATCAAGTGAACATGAGCTTCAATGATCAATCCAAACAACCAAAGTGGATCCATCTCTTCAACTAGACCTTTCTCATATTAGATTTCTCTTCTATTTAATTATTACTTGCTCATTTAATTATTGTCCGTAGTTTGTTAATCAAATCAATCTCAAACCCCCTCTTTTTACTTTTACTGCACTTTACTTTTGATCCGCTTTCAGTTACTTGCTTTCAGTTTTTCATTCAATTAATTCTCTTGGTCTTGTTAAGAAAAATAGATAAGTTTACAATTCTCTGTGAATTCGATCCTTTACCATTATCTGCAGTTGTAAAATTATTGATAACCAGAAAGGTTATTTTTTACCGGCTTCGACAACCGCAATAAAAAATTGGCGTCGTTGCCGAGGAGTTGATTTAACTTATTTGTTTTTCTTTCAGGACCAAATTAAAAAAAAAATTTGAAAACCACCTTTGCGCAGGAGCACCTTCTGCAACACATTCGGTCGCCGAACTTCATCAACATTCGGCCGCCGAACCTCATCCTCATTATGCCGCTGAACATCTCACCAAGGCACAGTCACCATCGCAGATCTGAATCATGGATGAGGTAAGTAGATCTGATCTTTCTTTTCTAATATCTTTTATAAAAGATTTTGCCATAGGACTAGTCCAATAGGTTCAAGCACCCCAGCCACCAAAGCCATGTAGGATCTGTGGATATGTGGGACACCTAACTTCCCAATGTCCTACACTTTATGAGGATGACGAATCAGTTCATGCATATGGAGGATTCTACGAACAACCTAGACATGATCCACACTATAATACATACAATCCAGGTTGGAGAGACTACCCAGACTTCAGTTATGCATGGGCTAACGACTACCAAAATTATCAAGGAAATCAAGCCCAAGAAGAACCTCCAAGTTCCGAAACGCACCTTGAAGAGAAGATAAGGACATTGGCAATTTCTGTGCAAACTCTCCAACAGCAAATAGATCAAGTAGTAGCCTCAATGAATGCAAGCATGTTAAGAAGAGAGGAAGAGTTTCAAGAGGATGAGGAAGATGATGAAAGTTCGCAAGTGCAAGAACAAAGTGCTGAAGAAAAACAACCAGAAAATTGTTTGCCTAAACAAACTGATCAAACAGAACTTGCTGAAAGTTTAGATATCATTGATTGTATGAGCCAAGAAAATTTTTATGTAGATCAAGATGATACGCTAAATAATGATTTTTGCAGGGAAGAGAACCAGAAAGAGCCAGAATTGAAAGAAACTGACTGTTGCACCCAACAGGTGGACTGTAACCATGCGCAGAATAAAGGAGAGCCAATTGCACCTCTTCAGATCAGCCTTGCGCAGACTGAAACCACCACCTTTCGGCCGCTGAACACTACCACCTTTCGGCCGCTGAACCTCTCACCACAGCTTCCATCGTCTGAAACTCCTTTCAGCCTTTCAACACAAACAGTCCATGCTCACAAGGAATAAATGGTATTTCAAGAGCCCAAACCAAAGGACCATGTGGACCAATGCCTTCCCAAACCTCCGGATAAGGTAGAGTTTATTTTGCCTGAATTAAGTACTAAATTGCAGCTAGCTATGGAGAGATATGAATTGAAGTTGGAAGTGCTAAAAAATACAAACATAAGGGCTAGAGGCACACCTCATCTGAAGGAGGAGAAACTAATCATGTTACTTCATGAGTACATGGAAAAAATAGGATGGGTTATGACCAAATCAAAAGGAGTGCTACACTTTTTGCTCAATGCAGTTGGGACTCTTTTCCCTTCCCCAATTACTTGAGCCTTGATCAAGTGGATCGTACCATGCACACCACACCCAGGGGAGTACTCAGTTTCTTTTGCATTTTAATATTTTCTATACATTGAGGACAATGCATGATTTAGGTGTGGGGGTGCATATTTCTGATTCTGAATTTTTAATTTTTGCTTTGATTTTCAGTTTCAATTTTTATTTTCATTTTCAGTGTGATTTTTTTCAATTTTTCGTTATGCTTTTAATAAAACACACACAACCACAACCTTCTTCTTCTTTTTGATTTGCTCTACTCAAACTGATAGACTATGTTGGATGAGTTTTTCCTTCCATGACCCCATTGATGTGATGACTCTTTAAACTTATGTTGAATCAATTGCAGTGAGTTGTATTCATGTTTGAGAATTGCCTTTTGAATTGAATCTTTGAGCTTGCCATGGTGAAAAATATATTGATGACCCTCAGTAGAGAGAATAAATTGAAAAGTTGTGTGAATGAACTTAACATGACTTGATTTAGCAATTGGTGTTGATTTGCCCAAATCATTAAGAGAAAGAAATTCACAAAGGCTTAGACTTCAAAAGCACAAATTGAAAATTGTTCCAATGGTCAAAAGACTATGAACAGAGCTAGTAGCCACTTGGACAGGTGACCAACTGAGTAACTGGGGGTGGGTATCACAAATATGTACCTTCATGTCAAAAGGTTGGTGACTTGTTCAAGCAAAATTAAAAGTGCAAAAAGCTGAATAAAGTACTTCAAGGTAAGGGCAAGTCACTCTGAAAGCTAGAAAAAGTCTTATCTGAACAAATTAATGTGCATCTATGGTCTCTCTTGAGGAAAACAAATCCTAGCCATGGTAAGCAAAACAAAACAAGGAAAGAAGGTAAGTAAGCTTCATGCATATATTCTTCACTGCAATGATTCAAAATAGGTGTCTTGAGTAAGAGCTTAAGTGGTAATAAGGATCAAGTAGCAAAGGAAGCTTGTTTGACTATGTTTATTTGCTTGAGGACAAGCAAAAGGCTAAGTGTGGGGGTATTTGATAGAGCATATTTTAGTCTATTTTCTCTTGATATTATTGATGATTATTTACATAATTTCTGCTTAATTTAGTGCTCTTGGCACTGTTTTGCAGAAAATGGTGAAAAAGGAAAATTTGGAGAAAATCCCCCTAAAACTGCCTTAATTGGAGTAAAGGAGAGCAAGCCTGCCAAGTTGGAATCAAGTGAAGCTAAATAAGGAAAGTTCTAAATAAGGAAAGTGGTAAATATGGAAAGAACATTCAGCCAAGGCAATTTGAAATTCAAATTTCAAATCTCCAAGTAGCCTTTTCCTTATTCAAGAAGCCATATCTCAAGCTGCCTTATATGAAGAGCCAAATGAGGAAAGTATTTTGAAATTCAAATCTCCAAGATTCATATTCAAATTTTGGATTTCAAGATCCAGCTTATTAAAGAAGCCAAATCCAAAGATCATATGTTTTCCACTTCATGCCTTGCACATTCAAAATTCAAGATTGCAAAAGGAGGCTCCACCTTCCTTAATTGTGAATAGGCGGCAAGAGGAAGTGAAGAGGCAACTTGGGCAGCAACTTGAACACACTTGGGCAGTATCTTGAAGACCTTGGGCAGCAATTAAAAGACCAAAGAGCCCATCCCTTGCAATTTGATACATGCTCCACGTTTTTGCCTTCACACATGCACATAGAAGGCACATATTGGACCAAGGGCACTTTGGGCAGCCTCTAAAAGATGCATGAACACCCAAGAAACCCTAGGCAGCCTCTCAAGACATATTTAAAGGCCTTATGAAGACAAAAAAGGGCAGATTGCAACTCCCCCAATTCGGCCAAGCAAGGGCAGCCGGCCCTCCAAGGGCTTCTCCTCTCAATTTCGGTTCTTCTTTCCTCTTCTTTTCTTCAATTTTCTGTTTTAGTTCAGCCATGAGAGGCTGAATCCTTTTATTCTAGTTGAAGATTGGTTGAAACTAAGGTTGTTTTATGGATTGTGAGATCTGAACATAAACTATTTGTCTTTGATTAGTTCAATATTCATACAATTGTGTGCTTGAATCTAAGATTGCTTTGTTGTTTTGATCAAATTGGCCACTTGATTCTTGATTGCAAGGTAATTGATTGTTAGTTGGGATAATTTTTAGTCCGTAATTGCTGAAATTATTCTAACATAAGAACACTTAGTGTAAAAACTAAGGAATTGTATGATCTAGCAACATCTCATGCATTTGAGTAGCTAGGATTGGATCTCTCTCTTTCTTCATGCAATTGACAATTGTTTTAATGCCTAAGGCCTAAGGATGTTCCTTGGTAATTTGTTAATTAGTAATTGATTAGAGGACGTTCCCTAATTGATTTAATCATAAGGAGAGACATGGTGGTGAGAAGCGTTTTCCATCTCCATAACTAATCTATTGAATCAATCAAGTGAACATGAGTTTCAATGATCAATCCAAACAACCAAAGTGGATCCATCTCTTCAACTAGACCTTTCTCATATTAGATTTCTCTTCTATTTAATTATTACTTGCTCATTTAATTATTGTCCGTAGTTTGTTAATCAAATCAATCTCAAACCCCCTCTTTTTACTTTTACTGCACTTTACTTTTGATTCGCTTTCAGTTACTTGCTTTCATTTTCTCATTCAATTAATTCTCTTGGTCTTGTTAAGAAAAATAGATAAGTTTACAATTCTCTGTGGATTCGATCCTTTACCACTATCTGCAGTTGTAAAATTGTTGATAACCGGAAATGTTATTTTTGACCGGCTTCGACAACCGCAATCACTCTGCCTCTGCCACTGTCCTGTGTCACGGCTGGAGCTACTGGCTGAGCCACACTACCAGAAGCTATCTGCTGGGATGGTGCCATAAAAGGTGCCCTAGGACACTCCCGTGCCATGTGTCCCTCCTGCCCACATCTAAAACAGGCTGTAGTCCCAAGCCGACACACTCCCTTGTGTAGCTTACCACACCTCAAACATTCTGCGCCATCTGAACCCGAGCTCGAGCCACCACCGAGTCCCAGACCTAATTTTAAGCGATTCCAGAACTTATTCTTCTTTGGCTTTTTGGTGGTGCTACTCCACCTCTTACTGCCTGAAACTGCTGCATTCAGATAATAGGGATCTAGCTTTCCCCTACCTGGGGTCTTGGAACCCGAAGACTGTGCCACTGACTACTTAACTGTCCTCTGAATGATGGCACTAGCCTCCATCTTCCGTGCCACATCCACAATAGTGTGGAAGCTCTCCCTCTCTGCTGCAAGAATTAGGGAGAAATACCTAGAGTGGAGCCTCATGGTATACCTCCTGGCCTTCTTCTGATCTGTATCATAAGTCTGCTCCACAAACGACAACAGCTCCAAGAACTTATCTGTTGATAGAGCATAATTTAGTCCAATTTATATTAATATTATTGATGAATATTTACATGATTTCTGCTTAATTTAGTGCTTTTGATATTATTCTGCAGAAAATGACGTAAAAGAACAATTTGGAGAAAATCCCCCTAAAACTGCCTTATTTGGAGCAAAAGAGAGCAAGCCTGTCAAGTTGGATTCAAGTCAAACTGAATGAGGAAAATATTTTGAAATTTAAAATCTTCAAGCGACTTGGCACTTGGGCAGCCCATTCTTGCAATCATGGACGACCCACTCTTGCAATCATGGACGACCCACTCTTGCAACCATGGACCGCACGTTCACACACAAGGGCCCGCCAAAGCAAGCTCGTGCACATGGACTCCACCTTGCACTCATGACCAAGCCACACGCCTCACATAGGCAAGCGTGGGACACATGCACATGGCCCGCCTTCACCATCCATGCACATGGATCCGCTTCAACGCTCACTTCACATGGACCGCACCTTCACGCACATGGGACACTCACCTCACGTGGACAGCAATTGAAAACCTAAAATCAGCCTCCCTAATCCTATATAAGGGACACTTAAGCGGCCGACCAGGAGACAATTCAATCACTCTCTTCTCTTCTTGCAAGGATCGGCGCGCAAGGAGCTCTCCACCTCCCATCTTCGGTTCCTTTCTTTTTCCTTTTATTTTTCTATTTTTTAAATCAGCCATGAGTGGCTGATTTCTTTTAATCTAGTGGGATATTGGTTGAAGCTTTAGTTGTTTAATGGGTTGTGAGACTTGATCAAATATTGTTTAACTTTTGGGAGTTTAATATTCATGTAATTTCATACTTAATTTTCATATTACTTTGTTATTGAGATCTACGTTGATTTTTTATTGCAAAATAATTATTTGTTAGTTTGAATAATTTAAGTCCGTAATTGCTTAGATTATTCTTACATAAGAACACTTGGCATAAAAACCAAGGAAGTTGCATGATCTAGAGTTATCTCCATACGTTTGGGTAGCTAGGATTGGATCTCTCTATTTCTTAATGCAATTGACAGTTGTTTGTTGCCTGAGGCCCAAGGACGTTCCTTGGCAACTTGTTGATTAGTAATTGATTAGAGGACGTTCCCTAATTAATTTAATAATAAGGAGAGATAATGGTATTGAGAATCTTATTCCATCTCCATAACTAATCTATTGAATCAACCCAAAAGAACAAAATGTCTGTGATCAATTCCAACAACTAAAGTGGATCCAATACTTCAACTAGAGATTTCTCATTATTGATTACTTTTTATTTAATTATTTGCTTTCCATTATTATTCTCATTATTAGTTTACTAAAATCAATCTCAAACCCCCCTGTTATTTTGTTGACAGTTTTGATCCCAATTTTCAGTTTATCTCATTTGATCCCACTTTCAGTCTTTTATCTCATTTTTAATTTATTATCGTTTCAGTTTATTTTCTTGGTCATAAAAAGAGAAATAGGTGAGTTCTCAATTCTCTGTGGATTCGATCCTTTCACCACTATCTGCAGTTGTAAATTGTTGATAACCAGAAAGGTTATTTTTGACCGGCTTTGACAACCGCGAGTCATCTGTAAACTCATCAACACTCATCTCCTCAGTCTGCCTTAACTGCTCAAACTCAATTATCTTCAATTCCCTTGAGCTATCAGGGAAAGCCCATCCTGCAAATTCATTAGCAAACTCCTCTCAGGTTAAACTGTCCAATCTTGGGTCCACGTAGTTTTTAAACCACTCACAGGCCTTTTTGCACTTAAGAGTGAACCCCGCCATCTGAATGGCTCTACAATCATCTGCCCCTAACTCATCTGTAATCATTTTTACTGTCTTTAGGTACTCAAATAGATCATCTCCCGTCTTGAACTTGGGAGCATCCAGCTTCAAGTAATCAGTCATCTTAACTCTGCTCCCTCCAGATGAGCTGGGTTTAGGTACTTGGACTTCAGGAGCTACAGGTTCAGGGGGTGGTGGAAAAGGTGCAACATTCCCTGGATTAGGGTTTGCTACATTTGGATAGAAAGGTGAGGGTGGATACATGGGGTACTGGGGGTATGGTGGATAGAAATGAGGGTAAGACATGAAAGAGGGATAAGGGTTAAAGCTGGGGTAATCCGATGTACCTCCCATTGAATACCTGGGGCCCTATGGAAAGGGTTGATATTGGGGTGGTTGAACAAACCCCGAGGCCTGAGTGCCTCCTTAAGATTCTCCCATGCCCTCTTCAGACATGCTTACACCCAGACTTTCATCCCTTCTCTGATCAACATCCATTTCATCCCCCTCCGCTGACACTCCTCCCTGAACTGCTCCCCTTCTGCTTGCATCAAAAGACCTTCTAGGGTCCCTTGACACTCTCTTCCTACTAGATCTACAGGACATTGCCCTTGGCAATGCAGGGGGACGGGCATCCATGCCCTCACTTTCTGGTGGAACTCCAGTCTATCGTGCAGATCGACGAGTGCCTCTCATTCTGATTACTGAAAAACAACACATACACAAAATATTAGCATCATATGGTTCATGTGGAAACATATGAACCCGCATCATACATACATCACATATCATTAATGCACATGCATAAAATCATGGCATTTCACATCATCATTCAAGATAGGACTCTACATCCTATCCTAGTGGACATGGTTTTCCTATTGTGCTTGCCCCTTCTAGAACCTCTATGAGCCCGACACTCTGTAGGTCCGACCATATGAACCTAGGGTTCTGATACCAATCTGTAACGACTCGAAATCGGACCGCTATCCGCACTAGGATCCATATCGACTTAAGGTCGCCGGGACCCGTAGCAAGCCTAACATACAACCTGTCATGCCTGATAAATCCCATACATGATCATACATTTACATAAAAACTTTAAACTTTCCATTCACCAAGCTCGACCTGTGCATACACTGATACTGAATACATAAAAACCCCACACTAGAGCCCTCATCAAATGCTCTAGTTGGGTCAACATTACATACATCAAGCTTGGTTTACATTTCTCAACATTAAAACATTTCATAATGATCATGAACGAAAGGGATTAACCAAACATTCTAGGGTCAACCACAATACTAATCCTCAATACAAAACTGTACAATATTTTACATTACATTACATTATCTTTCATGTCCACAACTGTAATACCCGGCTAGACGCCGGCATCAGAAGTCCTATTTTCCGGTGAAATTTCCGTTGGAATCTGGCATTTGAGGATGTCGGAGATTTCTGGAAGGGTAAGAGAAAGGTTTTCTAAAATGTGTTTAAGTGTTTTACGGTTTTGACCGAGAAACGACTTGAGTTGTGAAGCGAAAAGACCAAGGGAACAAAGTGCGGGTTCGGCCGCCGAAAGTAATGTTCGGCCGCCGAAAGTGCCCTAGGTTTGGTCCCCAAACTCTAAGTTCGGCCGCCGAACGTTGCATGGTTTTGCATGCAGGTTTGGCCGCCGAAGCTGAGGCGGTCAGCCGCCTATAAAGAGCCCTCAGTCGGTGACATGGATCAGATTTGCTTCCTTTTCACTTCCAGAGGTGAGTTCTTGTTCCCCTTGCATGGTTTTCATGGTTTTTCATCAAATCTTTCACAGTTAAGTAAGTGTTATGTTGGTTTTTGAAGGTTTTGCACTTTGAGTAAGGTTTTGGAGAGTTTGGAGCTTAGATCCTCCATAGCTCTACGTTTGGATCACACCAGCCTTTGTTCTGTAAGAGGTAAGGGTTGATCCTTTGTTTTTATGATGTTTTACATGAGTTTGATGAAGGGAAAAGAGAGTTTATGGGTAGATATGCATGTTTAGGGTTTTTTGGTGTTTTCTTGGTGAAAGTATGCATATGTGTGGTTTTATGTTGTTTGTTGGGGTTTTAAGGTAGTTTTGGACCCCTTTGTGCATATACTCGAGTATATGTATGTTAAGGAGTTGAGCGTTGCATGTTGTGGGAGTTTGGAGGATTGAGAGGCGAGGTTGTGCACGAAGCTGAGTTCTGGATGAACTCAGGTTTGGCAGCCGAAGGAGGATTCGACCGCCGAACGTGCTGAGGAGGTGGCTTCGGCTGCCTAAGCTTGCTTGAGCTTGCCCCCGAAAGTTTGGACTTTCGGCTCTGGAAGAGAGGTTCGGCCGCCGAACATACATGAGGTTCGGCTCTGGAGGGAGTATTCGGCCGCCGAATGTGCTGCCGAAGGTGCTCTGTTCAGCCTTCCTTTGCATGCTTTCTATGCTTGTGCTAGGATGTTTTAGGGGGTTTTTTGGGGAATTGTGTAAGAGTTGTTTATCAGTTGTATAGAGTATGTTTGGTACCTCATTTAAGTCCTCCATTGTAGGATTGGACCCGAGGAACCGAGGTGTTTAGCAGTAGTAGCTGTTTCAGAGTTAGAGGTAGCCTAGAGTTAGCCAAGCAGTGGCTACAGGTGAGTGGAACTAAAACTTAATACTCGTTTTAATTGAGATATTAAATACTTTTAGCATATTTCATGCACCATGGTTAATAGGTTGATTGCATTAGAATCCACAAAGCTGTTGCATTGCATACTTATTTGTTAATGTGGGTGAATGCTGAATGATCCAATAGTTCCAGACAAGAAGTCCAGGACCCCATTCTACAGCCTGGCAAGTATAGGAAAGTTCAGGACCCCATTCTACGGCCTGGCAGGTATAGTAAAGACCAGGTGCCTAGTCTACGCCCTGGCAAATGGTAAGTACAGGTGTTATATACACATATACATATACAGTACAGAAAGACCAGGACCCCAGTCTACGGCCTGGCACGAAACAGTTACTGGGACTATGTGGTGACAGGTTTACCCTTGATGTGAATTGTCTGTGATATGATGCATTCCATAAGATCATGTTTTAATGACTGGTTTTATTGTTCTACTCACTGGGCTATAGAGCTCATCCCACTCCCTTAACCCCAGTTTTGCAGGTTCCGAGGTAGCTATGGGAAGTCAGAGTCAGCAAGAATAAAGAGTACAGGTCTGCATGGTTGTATATATATAATAGAGTAGTGGACATGATGTAAATTGATGTATTAGGTTGGAATGTAATGTATAGAGATATACTGTCAGATAATGGATAGAATTGTGCTTTACCCTGGTGTCTTTGCCTTAGTGTGGTGTATGATTAATCCTTTTGTACATGGATCCTATTTTGCATTTCTTGATGAGAAATGTGTGAAACCAGGCTTAATGTATGGCTTTAATGAGACGCCAGTGTGTTGTGTTGGGAAGAAAGGGTATCAAATCCCTTGACCCAAGAGCATAATAGTGAGGGAAGAAAGGGTTTCAATCCCTTGACCCACAGTAGTCAGCAGTCACTGGTATAGGCCCTGAGGGCTGTTTCAGATTTGCATATCTGAGTAGCAGTAGTTAAGCCTGGTAGTTTTACAGGATTGTTGCGTATCTTTGATCATGTATGGGATGTATCAGGTACACAGAGAGTATAGTCGGCTTGCTACGGGTCCCGGCGGCCTTAAGCCGATCTGGATCCTAGTGCCAGTGATGGTTCGGGCCGTTATAGAGGGGTACCAGTTTTCGGGCTGTTACAACAACTAACTATTACATACATAAAACTTTTACTCTTGCTGACTTCCTGGTCTATCCCAAACCTGCAAACCTGGGGGTTAAGGGAAAGGGATGAGCTACTAGAGCCCAGTGAGCAGAATAGTAAAACAATATATTAAAATCTATGCTTTCATGAAATGCATCACATTACAAACAAATCACATCAACGATGGACTTGTCACCAATAGCCCTCTACACATTCCAATGGTGCCAAGGGCATAGAATGGGCCTCGCTGGTCTTTCTCTTAACATAACATAACATAACATTCCAATGTGCCAGGGGCGTAGAATGGGCCTCACTGGACTTCCGTACTGTATCATCGTCATCATATCATATCGAGGGCTAATGGGTCATCCAACATCCATCCACATCAACATCATAGTATGCAATGCAACATATTCGTGAATTCTAATGCAAACAACCTAGTATATATCATGGCATTCGTGATGCATGAACATGCTCAAAATTTATTTACTTTGAAACATAAAGATCCATTCTACTCACCTCAGGCTGACTCTGAACAGACTCTGTAGCAGCTATCTCACTGCTGGGATCCTCGGTTCCTCGGGTCCGAACCTACACAGGTGGACTCAAATGAGGGACCAAACATACTCTAATATAACTCTAAACATCTCCCCAAAAACCCCCTAAAATATCATAAAACATTCATAGAAAACATGCAAAGGAAGGCTGAACAGGGCACTTTCGGCGGCAGGTTCGGCGGTCGAAAGTCCCTCCAGAGCTGAAAGTCATGCACTTTCGGGGGCAGGGTTCGACGGCCGAAAGTCTGTCCAAAGCCGAAAGTCACCAACCTTCGGTGGCAGGTTCAGCAGCCGAAACTCTCCTTTAGAGCCGAAAGTCCAAACTTTCGAGGGCGAGTTTAGGGTGCCAAACTGTCTCTACAGGCAGGTTCGGCGGCCGAACATGGCTTCGACAGCCGAACCTGAGTTCTTCTAAAATGGCAGAACTCAAGCCTCTCACACACATTCAGCCAACCAAACCTTCTCAACCCACATCCAACTATTCTAAAACATGCATATACACATTTTCAAGCATATAGGGGCTTAAAACTAGCCTATACCCCAACAAACATTCACATAGCATACAATAAACATACAATTCATCATTTAACTCACATAAACCCCAACATTCTATAACTACTCTAAACATGCATTAAAACTCTCTAAGACCCCTCAAAACTTACATAAAGCATAAAAGAAGGGTAGGATCTACTCTTACCTCTTGAAAATCGAGAGGAGAGGCGATCCAAACTCGGAGATGGGAAGAAATCGAGCTCCAGGTCTCCAAGCTTCAAAAACTTGATCTTTAGCTCAAAATCTTCAAAACCAAGTTAAAACTTGTTAAAACTTGAAGAGATTGAAGGAAAAAACTCAAAATCAACCAAAGGATGGCGAAATCTCACCTTTGCCCGAAAATAGAGAGAGAAAACTCGCCCATTTTCGGACAAGGGGCCTTTTATAGGTGACTGGCCAGACTACCTTCGGAGGCCAAAAGAGCTCCCGCAAGTCACCAACGCTCGACGGCCGAACCTGGCTTTTCCAACCTTGGTCTTTTCTTTCAAAACTCAATTTCTTTCTTTATTCAAAGCATAAAAACAAGTAAAAACATTTTATAAAAACATGATTTTACCCTTCTAGAGGGATCCGACATCCGAGATTCCGCCGGAAAGTAGGAATTTCGATGCCGGAGTCTAGCCGGGTATTACAAGTCTTGGCAAAAGCCGATGCTTTAAAGGGGATCGACGTCCTTGAAGCAGCAGAGCGAGAGCTCCCTGCCGCAGGCACCAAAGTCAGAGAAGGTGCAGGGGTAGGGGCAAAATGATGAGCTGCAGAATTAGGATCCACGGCCTAGAAGACCTCTAGGGTCACATAAGCTATAGTCTTGTTGGCCTTAAAGGCGGCCAGAGTCACCTTCATACTCTCCTGGGACAGAGTGAAATTCTTTGGGAGCTTGATGGAGTCCATTGACACTGCAAAAGCTGAAAAGAACATGCCAATTTAATTAGAGCCTGAAGCAATTGTAATATCCGGCTAGACTCCGGTATCGGAATTCCTACCGCCCGGTAGAATCTCGGATGTCGGAAACCTCTAGAAGGGTAAGATAATGTTTTTATAAAATGTTTTAATGTATTTTATGATTTTAAGTAAGAAAGAAGCTGAGTTTTGAATGAAAAAGACCATGGAGGCATTTTGAGGTTCGGCCGCCGAACATGGGATAGTTTAGGGGGGCAAGTTAGGCTTTCGAAAGTGACTCAGGTTCGGCCGCCGAACCTCATGTTCGGCCGCCGAACTTGCATGAGTTTTGGAGGCACTTTAGGCTGCCGAAGGGTGGTCTGGCCAGCTCCTATATAAGGGCTCCATGGCCGAAACGGGCGAGTTTTCTCCCCATTTTTGACCAATGGTTCCATGCTCTCCCATGGTTGATTTTTGATGTTTTCCTCCAATCTTTCGAGTTTTAACAAGTTTTATCTTGGTTGGAAGATATTTGAGCAAAAAGAGCAAGTTTTGAAGCTTGGAGACCCAAAGAGTTAGATCTCTCCCATCTCCGAGTTAGATCGCCTCTCCTCTCGATCTTCAAGAGGTAAGAGTAGATCTTTAGCTCATTCTATGTTTTAAACAAGTTTTATGAAAGTTATGGGGTAGAAATGCAAGTTTAGGTTATTATTTGAGTTTATGGGTTTATGTTGTTGATAAGCGGTTGTCGAAGCTGTAAAAAATAACCTATTATCAATCACAAATAAATTTGTAAATAGTGGCAATAGGGTCGAACCACAGGGAATTGACACCAAGTATCTTCCTAATAATGACTAAGGCAAGTAATAACAAGTAAGTAAAAGAGGGGAGTTTGTTTTGATGAGTTAAAATCTAAAAGCAAAAGAGAACAATAATTTAATTGAAAAGGAATTTCAATGAGAAAGAGATTCTAGCTGAAGTGTGAGTCTGATTCAGTTTGTTCAGAATTGATCATTGATTATTAAAGACTCCTATTTGATTTCAATAAATCAGTTTTGGTTGTGGAAGACGCTTCTCACAATCCAAATTCCTCCTTAGTTCTAGTTTGATTAGAAAACGTTCGCTAATCAAACACTGATCAACAAGTTGCCAAGGAACGTCCTTGGGGCATTTAGCATCGAACAACCGTTGATCGCATTAAGACTTAGAGAAACCCAATTCTACCCTTGCCAACCGCGTGGTCAAGGCTAGGTTATGCAATTGATTATATTTATGTTCAAACAATTTAAGCAATTACGGACCTAAATCATTCAAACAATTTATCACTTAAGCTATTTAAAAGCAATAGGCCCTTACTGATTCTAAAAGCAAAGTAATAATTATGGAAAAGATCAGATTGCATAAATATTGAAATAAACAAGAGTTCAACAATGGAGTATTAAACCTCCCAATTCATCACAAAACTGAATATTCTCAACTTCAACTAGAAAAGATGAAAATTAGCCACACATGGTAGACTAAATACACAAAAGATGAAAAAGAAAAGAAAAGGGAAGAAGCTGCAGAATTTCTGGAGAGTTTCTGACGAGTTGAGTTGCTGATCAGAAGATGCCTTTGCTGGTTTTGAGGCTCTCTTTTTATAGCTGCAGAATTTCATCCATCTAGGGTTTCAAAATCCCTTTTTGATTTGGTGTTTGACTCCTCTTATGATGTTGAATTTAATTGCAATTGGAATTCCTTGGATGAGTAGCTCTTTCGTGGCTCTTGGTTTTATGTTGGTAGTGATTGGGTTGGATTTGGACTTCTGAAAATTCGGATTTCTGTTTTCTGCCCAATTTCCCGCTCTTCTGTCAGTTTCTGCTGTCAAAGTGATTTGCCTGGTGATTTGAGTGTTTTGGGCAAATCACTGACCCAATCACTTTTCTGTGAGTCAGTCCTCTCTGCCTCTGCGAGTGATTTGCCCAGTTTCTTCGAGTGTCGTGGGCAAATCACTGCCCATATCACTTTTGCCTGTTGCCTCCAGTTTTCTGCTTCAGCTTGATCTGGGCAGATCACTGGGCAAATCACTGACCCAATCACTTTTCTGTCAATTTTCTGCACTTTTTCTCCAATTTTCCAAATTCTTCCTTTTCTGTAAAAACAAGATAAAAACCATAAATTAACCAAAAAAATGTGTAAATAAACAATAATAATTATGATAAAAATGTGGCTAAATTGTGCTTGATCAAATACCCCCACACCTAACTTTTTGCTTGTCCTCAAGCAACAAATAACTTAGTCAATCAAGCTCCTTTTTCTTTTGAGCCTAAGTACCACTTAATCAGCCCCCCCTAGACTCCTAAATTGAAGTATCACAGTATAGAATACATGCACTAAGGTCATCCTCTCCTTTCTTTGTTTCCTTTCACCTACCATGGTCAAGAGAAAGGTTTTTGTCTCAATCGTGCTTAATCCTTTATGTTAGGTTTAATGCAACCCCTAGGAATGACTTGCCACCTTGTCTCTTTCTCCTTTTTATTTAATTTTTATTTTTATTTTCAGCAGCACTTATTCTTATCCTTGCCTGAAAAAGTCACTAACCTTTTTACGCGATTGTGTACATGGGTGATACACCCCCGGTTACTCAGTTAGTCACTTGTTCAAGTGGCTACTAGCTCTATTCATAGTCTAGACCATCGAAACTTATTTGCTTGAAAAAGTTACTGACCTTTTTACGCGATTGTGTACATGGGTGATACACCCCCGGTTACTCAGTCAGTCACTTCTCCAAGTGGCTATTAGGCTCAGTTCATAGTCTTAGACCATTGGAACAGGTTTACGATTTGTGCTTTATGCTGGTTTTTCATGATAGTTTGGGCAAATCAGCTCTTAGAGAGTTACACTAACTTTGTGTTTGCATGTATTTGTATTTTTATTTCCCCTGACCTTAGCAAATTTGAGGATTCAATTCAAGAGAAAAACTCCCTAAGTGAAGGTAACATACTGTGAATGATTCAATTTAAGCTTAAAGGGGTGGCAAATCAATGGGGTCATGAGATAAGGAAACTCTTTTAACCTTGTTATCTATGTTGAGTAGAACAAAAGCCAAGACAAAATTCTGTGTGTGTGTGCAAAAAGTGAAAAAAATTCTGGTGTGTGGAAAAAGTGAAAAACATTCTGGTGTGTGCAAAAAGGGGTAGGAATAATGCAAAAAGAAACAAAAAGAAACAAAAAGAAATCAAAAGATGGAGTGATCAGTGAATAAATACTCTCCAGTACCCCCACACCTATCCCAAATATTGTCCTCAATGTTTGAATATATGTATAGAGAAATGAAGGAGAAAAGGGAAAGGGACTTCCTAGCCTGTGGGTGATTTGACCAGTGATTTGGGCAAGCACTGGGCAAATCACTGGGCAAATCGCTATCTGTCACGGTGCTGGGGCAGAAAATGGTCCACCAGCAGGTCCAACAAGTGCTCCATCCTTTGCATTCGATCTTCAATCCTACTGAGACGAGCCTCTACTGTCTGGTTGGGGGCTTCGTCTTCAAGTGGCTGAGGAGCATCCTGCTGGGGGGCTGCTGGAGGTGGCTCGTTTGCTGGTTCCTGCCCTATTGCCTGTGTTGACCCATCTATTGGTTCTGCTGTGGAGGCTGGCTGCTGGGTGCTGATGCTATTGGCTTTCTTCCTCCTGAAAATGCGCTCATGGCGTGGTGTTACTGGACCTGCAGGTGAAATTGAAAAAATGTCCCCCACTTTGCAAAGCAACCCCATGTCATCTAATGTGCGTAGGTCCAAGGGGGTTGTCTTGGAAGTTGGGGAAAGGTCAGTATATGCTGGGTGCAATAATTTGAGATTCACTGCAATTGCAGTGATCAAGGGGCCAAAAATCAGTGGCCTGTTATACTGAATGATGCTGGATAGTTGGGTGGCAACCCAGTATCCAAGATGTATTTTCCTGTGTGTGTTCATGCACCAAAGGATGTATAACTCAGTCCTGGTCAGGATGTTGGAAGCATCCTTCCTCCCAGAAAATGTATAAGCCAGGAATCTGTGGAGGTATTTCAGGCTGGGGTTTCTGAGGTAAAGGTCCTTGGACCTGGTGGGTGAATATGAGTCTGGTGGATTATCACTTAATTCCAAGTACACAGAGCTCGGATCAAACTCAGCAGGGAAGTCCCAGGTGGACTGAGGGCATTCACAGCCCATGGCAATGCCAAATTCCTGCAGGGATAAGCGAAATCGCTTCCCCAATAACCTAAATCCAATAGTGCCTGTTGTGTGTAGGTTATGCATGGCAGGTTTATCAAAATAAAATGTGGTGAAGAACTCATGTGTGAGTTCAAGGAAAGAGGGCATGCGCAGGAAGAAAAAGGTGTCCCAACCAATAGCAGATATGAGGGAACGTACCTGGGAATGGAGTCTCAATGCTCCAAGTGTGCCATGGTGGATATACTTACCTGGGTGATATGGTAGAGATGAAACTTTGATCAGCCTGGTGTGCTCAGAAATTTTGTTGAATGTCAGGGCTTGAACGATGTGATCTGGGTATGCTGGCCTGGGCAAATCGCTGGGCAGATTACTGGGCATATCACTGAGTGTGTCGCTGGGCACATCGCTGGGCATATCACTTGGTAAGTCCATGGGCGCATCAGCGGGCACATCGCTGGGCATAGCGCTTGGCACATTGCTGGGTGCATCAGTGGGCGCATCGCCTTCCTCATGACCTGCGAGATGTGTGGTAATGGTGGTTTTTGGTTCTGATCTCGGCGATGGAGGTGGCGACTGTGTTCTTGGCCGTTTCTGGCCGTGGCCAGAGGAAGTGGTGGCTTCAGGTAGCATTTCACCGGCAGGGTTTGCCGTTGGGGCTATTGTGGATGGTGGTGGCGGCGTTCTTTGCCGTTTCTTTTGCCGGCGATATGTCTGGACGGCAGGTGAGTCGGTGCGTCCGGTTGCTGGTTCAGTAGCCGGTGGCGTTTCGGTGCTGGTGGTGGCTGGTGGAGTGGTGTCCCATGCTTCATCGTCACTGTCGAAGGGGATGGGTCTCGGCAGCCCTAGTTTCCACCACATGAACGGTCCGCCGGTGGCCTTCATCTTAATTCGGACCATGGTGGTCTTGAGTTTGCCGGTGGGTGAGTGGTGGTCGGAGGAGAGAAATCTTGAAGAAGAAGAAGAGATAAAAGCAGTAAATTGCATAGAAAGTAAAAAAATAAAAGAAAAGACTACTTAAAGTGATTTGGGTATGTAAACTGCCCTGATCATTTAATGCTGGCCCTCTGGATTCTTGACAGGGTAATTTGACCAGTGATTTGGGCAAATCACTTGGCCAGATCACTCCTCCTTTTCAATTGCTGGGCTGGTACTGTTCACGCCCTTTTCTGATGATGTGCTTGATTTTGCGATTGGCCCGGTGATTTGAGCAAATTATCTGGGCAATTGGGCACATCACTGCCCCGATCACTTGTGACTATGGTACATTCAGTCGATTTGCCCGGCGATTTGGGCAAGCAGTGGGCAAATCACTGGGCAAATCACTGCCTCTGGGCTGCCTCCCAGTAGCGCCCTGTTTTCTGTCGTGGGCTGGTCTTCAGTGTCTTGCTCAGCAGTCTTGGGAAGGGGGATCCAAGGGAACCTCCTCCACAACATGGACAGTAAAACCTTCATAGAATCTCTTCAAACGATGCCCATTAACTTTGAAAACTTTGCTTGTTTGTGGACTCCGTATGTCAACAGCTCCATGTGGAAAGACATGTTCAACCAAGAATGGTCCAATCCACCTAGACCGAAGCTTTCCAGGGAATAATTTGAACCTGGAATCAAAAAGAAAAACCTTATCACCAACCTGGAAGTGTTTTCTGGAGATGTTTTTGTCATGGAAGGCTTTGGTCCTTGCTTTATAATCCCATGAAGCTTCATATGCATCACGTCGAATCTCCTCAAGCTCTTGGATTTGCAATTTTCTGTGAACTCCAGCCTCTTTTTCATCAAGATTGCAGCTCTTCACAGCCCAATAGGCTTTGTGTTCAAGTTCCACAGGTAGATTGCATGCTTTCCCATAAATCAGCCTATATGGAGACATCCCAATTGGAGTTTTATATGCTGTTCTATATGCCCATAAGGCATCATTGAGGCGTGTACTCCAGTCCTTGCGATTTGGGCAGACCGTTTTCTCCAAGATGGACTTGATCTCCCTATTTGACACTTCAGCCAGCCCATTTGTTTGAGGGTGATAGGCAGTAGAGGTTCTATGGATGACATGGTGCTTCTTGAGGAGAATTTCTACTACCTTGTTGCAAAAATGGGTGCCTCGGTCACTGATTATGGCCTTGGGCAAGCCAAATCTTGAGAAAATATGGGATTTTACAAATTCACACACTGTTTTTGCATCATCAGCCCTTGTTGCTTTGGCCTCAATCCACTTGGACACATAATCCACAGCTAGAAGTATGTAGGTGTTGCCAAAGGAAGGTGGGAATGGTCCCATGAAGTCAATGCCCCATATGTCAAAGATTTCACACACCATGATGGGTGCTTGTGGCATTTCACCTCTATTGCCAAGGTTTCCTGTTTGTTGGCATCTTGCACATGACCTACAAAATAAATAAGCATCTCTAAATATGTTAGGCCAAAATAACCCACTTTCAAGAACTTTCAAGGCTGTCTTGCGTGGCCCAAAGTGACCTCCACAGCTGTAAGAGTGGCAGAAAGTTAGGACAGAAGAAATCTCATGATTTGGGATGCATCTTCGGATCACTTGGTCTGCACAATGCTTCCATAGGTAAGGTTCATCCCACACATAATACCTTGCATCTTTCTTGATCTTGTCTCTCATGTGTTTGGGCAAATCAGTGGGCAAATCACCTGTGGTAAGGAAATTAACAATATCAGCATACCATGGTTCCTCTTCTTGGACAGCAAAGAGGTGCTCATCTGGGAAGGTCTCATTGATGGGGCATGGCTCCATTTCTGAAAAAATTCTGCTGAGGTGGTCAGCCACAAGATTCTCTTTTCCCTTCTTGTCATGAATCTCCAAGTCAAACTCTTGTAGCAACAATATCCAACGTACTAGCCTTGGTTTGGACTCTTTTTTCTTGATTAAATACCTCAATGCAGCATGGTCTGAGTATATGATCACCTTGGTCCCAAGTAGATAGGACCGAAACTTCTCCAATGCAAAGACAACAGCCAGCAACTCTTTTTCCGTGGTTGAATAATTGCATTGTGCAGCATCTAGGGTGCGTGAGGCATAGTGAATGACATGAGGAGAGTTACCCTTACGCTGTCCTAATACTGCTCCTACAGCAAAGTTGCTGGCATCACACATGATCTCAAATGGAAGGGTCCAATCAGGTGGCTGGATGACTGGGGCAGAAATTAGCAGTGATTTGATCAAATCAAAGGCTGTTTTACAGCTGTCATCAAATTCAAATGGGATATCCTGCTGTAATAACCTGCACAAAGGCTGAGTTATCTTTGAAAAATCCTTGATGAACCTCCTATAAAGACCAGCATGTCCAAGGAATGATCTAATCTCCCTAATGCTGGTTGGATAGGGCAGATTTTTTATGGTGTCAATTTTAGCTTTGTCTACCTCAATCCCTTTTGCTGAAACAATATGGCCCAAGATTAAGCCATGGCTGACCATGAAGTGGCACTTCTCATAATTGAGAACCAAGTTTGTCTCCAAACACCTTTGAAGTATCTTCTCCAAGTTGGCTAGGCATTCATGGAATGAGTTGCCATACACCGTAAAGTCATCCATGAAGACTTCAATGATCTTCTCCACATAGTCAGAAAAAATGCTCATCATGCACCTTTGGAAAGTGGCTGGTGCATTGCAAAGGCTGAAGGGCATCCTCCTAAATGCGAAGGTGCCAAATGGGCATGTGAAAGTGGTCTTCTCTTGGTCTTCAGGTGCAACGGGAATTTGATAAAATCCCGAATATCCATCTAGGAGGCAGTAATGACTTTTTCCAGCAAGTCTTTCAAGCATTTGATCCATAAATGGCAAGGGAAAGTAGTCCTTCCTTGTGGCTGTGTTGAGCTTCCTGTAGTCCATGCAAACTCTCCACTCATTTTGCACACGAGTGGGTACTAGCTCTCCTTCAGAATTAGGGATAACGGTAATCCCAGTCTTCTTTGGTACCACATGAATGGGACTCACCCATTTACTGTCAGAAATGGGGTAGATGACCCCAATATCTAGGAGTTTCACTATCTCCTTCTTCACAACCTCCATCATTGGTGGATTCAGCCTTCTTTGTGCCTCACGAACAGGTTTGCACTCATCCTCCATAAGTATCCGATGCATGCATGTTGATGGTGAGATACCCTTTATGTCCTCCAAGGTCCACCCAATTGCCTTCTTGTGTCTCCTCAACACATCTAAGAGCTTACCCTCTTCTTCTTGGCTGAGCTGGTTGGAAATAATTACTGGAAGTGTATTTCCAGCTCCCAAGTAGGCATATTTGAGGTGGCTAGGCAAGGGTTTTAGTTCTGGTGCTTCCTCTGTCTGCTGGTTTTCTGTCTGATTGCTGTCTGATTTGGGCTGTGATTTGGGCAGATTATCTGGTGATGTGGGCAAATCACTCCCTATCAAGTCTGTCTGCTCCAGTGATTTGATCTGTGATTTGAGCAGATTATCTGGCGATGTGGGCAAATCACCCATATCCAGCAAGTTACAGCAGATTGCTGTTTTTTCTGCTTCAGTGATGTTGCTGTCCACTTCTCTTTCCCTGCAAAGGCCATCATAAAGTAAATTTTCTTGTTCAAAATCAAAACATTCTTGACTTAGATCATCAATAACATCAAGGCCATAAACAGGAGAAACATCATTGGGGAATTTCATGGCATCATAAACATTAAATTTGATAACTTCCCCTTCAAACTCCATAGTCAATGTGCCATCATGCACATCAATTTTTGTTCTTGCTGTACTTAAGAATGGTCTTCCAAGTAGGATATCAGAGGTGGTGTTGCTTTTGTCTTCCTCCATGTCAATAACATAAAAATCTGCTGGAAAGACTAATTGGTCCACTTGCACCAACACATCTTCAAGCACTCCCTTGGGGTAGACAACAGATCGATCAGCCAATTGGATCATAATGCTGGTGCCCTTGAGTGTACCTGCATTCAACAAGTTAAAAATGGAAAGAGGCATGACATTTATTGAAGCTCCAAGGTCACACATGGCCTTCTTTATTCCCACATTGCCTATTTTGCATGAAACCGCGAACATTCCTCTATCCTTGCATTTGGTTGGAAGTTTCCTTTGGATGACAGCTGAAACACACTCCCCCACACTTACCTTTTCACGTTCAGCAAGTTTCCTTCGGTTGGTGCATAGCTCTTTGAGAAACTTGGCATACCTTGGAATTTGCTTCACAGCATCAAGTAGGGGAATGTTGATTTCCACCTTGCGGAGTGTCTCAAGTATCTCTTTTTCTTCTTTCTCCTTTTGGGACCTTGCAAATCTCTTTGGGAAGGGAGGAGGTACCTTGAATCTCTCTGTTGGTTGCTGTTTCTGCCTTTGACTGGATTCTGCCTTCTCTGGTGATTTGGGCAAATCACTTTCTGCCTTCTCTGGTGGTTTGGGCAGATCACTGCTGGACAGCTCAGTTTGACCAGCGATCGGGTCAGTTTCTACTAGTGAATTGGGCAAATCACTGCCCTGATCACTTTCTGGCAGAATTTCTTCCATGCCCTGTTTTTGCAATTTTTCAGCCCTATTGTCTTGTAACTCCTTTCCACTCCTCAATGTGATGGCACTAGCATTTTGCCTTGGATTTATCTCAGTTTGGAAGGGTAGCTTCCCTTGAGACTCATATTTGCTCATTGAAGTGGCCATTTGGCTCACTTGTTTCTCAAGATTTTGCACGGTACTTGCTAAATTCTTCACAATCTCTTCAAGAGATTCATTGGAGTTCTGAGGTGCAGCTTGAGCTTGGTTCCTTTGCTGGTAGCTTGGGTATTGGTTTCCCTTTGCATAACTGAAATTTGGATGGTCCCTCCAGCCTGGATTATAAGTATTTGCATAAGGATCATACCTTCTTTGCCCATTGAAGCCTCCAACAGCATTGACTTGCTGGTCCTCCTCTTGAAGGGAAGGACATAGATCAGTTGGGTGGTTGTTGGCACATATTCCACATGTCTTGGGCTGCTGAATCTGCTGGACTTGTTGGGTTTGACTCACAACAAGGCTACGGACAGCATTGGTGAGTTCAGAAAGTTGGGATGATAAAATGGAATTACTCACCTCATTTACATTCCTTGTTGGCAGCTCTTGGTCTCCAAATTGTTGAGAAGCTGCAGCCATGGAGGAAATTAAGTCCCTCATCTCTCGAGGTGATTTTTTTTCAATTGTTCCTCCACAGGCTGCGTCAATAAATTTTCTCTCTCAGGGTAGCAAACCTCCATAGAAGTACTCAATGAGAGATTGGTCAGAAATATCATGCTGAGGGCAGCTTGTGCACAACTTTTTGAACCTTTCCCAGTACTCATACAAGCCTTCAGAGTGCTTTTGCTTTATGCCACTTATTTCTCGACGGATGCCTATGGCTTTTGAGGTTGGAAAGAATTTTCTCAAGAATGCTCTTACCATATCAGCCCATGATGTGATGGATCCGGGTGGCAAGTAGAATAGCCATTCTTTGGCATAGTCTTCAAGGGAAAAAGGGAAGGCTCTAAGCTTGATATCGTCTTCTGGAATGCCTTGGGGTCTCATGGTTGAGCACACAACGTGGAATGCCTTCAAATGCTTGTGAGGATCTTCATTTTCTAGGCCTCTGAATTTAGGAAGGAGATGAATCAGTCCTGTCCTTAGCTCGAATGGTGCTGTCAATAGGGGATATTCAATGCATAAGGGTGCTTGATCTCCTGTTGGTTCAGCTTCCCGTGGCTGGGGTGCTTGGATGGGCGCGTTTCCAGCTTGTATTTCAGCTTCTACATGTGCAGCAGGTGGTGCTGCCATTGCTGGATTTTCTGCCATAACCTGGAATCGGGTATCAGGTTCAAATGCAGTAGTGGCTGTAGGAGAGTCTGCTGGTGCAAAAATTTCTACAGCAGGGGCAGATGTGACAGCAAGTGCTTCAGCTGGTGCAGAGGTAGGTGAATTTGCTGGTGCAGAAAAATTAGCAGGTATAACAACAGCTCTGTGAGATGGTGTTGCTGATGAAGATGCTTTTGAGGCTTGGTTCCTCAAATTTGCTTGCTTCCTTAAGTGCTTGGCAGTTTTCTCAATCTCAGGGTCATAAAGAAGAGTGTCTTTACGGCCAGACCTGGTCATAAAGGGAAAATACGTTAGTTTAAATCAAATCCCCGGCAACAGCGCCAATTTTTGATAAGCGGTTGTCGAAGCCGTCAAAAATAACCTATTATCAATCACAAATAAATTTGTAAATAGTGGCAATAGGGTCGAACCACAGGGAATTGACACCAAGTATCTTCCTAATAATGACTAAGGCAAGTAATAACAAGTAAGTAAAAGAGGGGGGTTTGTTTTGATGAGTTAAAATCTAAAAGCAAAAGAGAACAATAATTTAATTGAAAAGGAATTTCAATGAGAAAGAGATTCTAGCTGAAGTGTGAGTCTGATTCAGTTTGTTCAGAATTGATCATTGATTATTAAAGACTCCTATTTGATTTCAATAAATCAGTTTTGGTTGTGAAAGACGCTTCTCACAATCCAAATTCCTCCTTAGTTCTAGTTTGATTAGGAAACGTTCGCTAATCAAACACTGATCAACAAGTTGCCAAGGAACGTCCTTGGGACATTTAGCATCGAACATGTAATACCCGGCTAGACTCCGGTATCGGAATTCCTACCGTCCGGTGGAATCTCAGATGTCGGAGACGTCTAGAAGGGTAAAACCATGTTTTCATGAAATGTTTTAATGTTTTTGATGATTTTAAGTAAAGAGGAAATGAGTTTTTAGAATAAAAACACCCTTGGAGGAAACTCAGGTTCGGCCGCCGAACCTCAAGTTCGGCAGCCGAACATGTATGCGTTGCGGGTGTGCTTTAGGCCCCCGAAAGCATAAGTGAGGAAAGTCCAGGTTCGACCGCCGAACCTCAAGTTCGGCAGCCGAACATGGCATGCATGCGGAGGCACATTCGGCCCCCGAACGTGGCCTGGACAGCCACTATAAAAGGGTCCCTTAGCCGAAAACGGGCGAGCTTTTCCCCATTTTCGGCCAAGGTGAGCTCTCCGCCGTCCCTCTCTGATCTTTGATGTTTTTCCTCTAGATCTTTCAAGTTTTTCATTTGTTTTAACTTTGTTTTGAAGATTTAAGCTTTTGAGCAAAGTTTTGGAACTTTGAGGTTCAAGAACTCAAATCTCTCCCAACTCCAAGTTTGGTCGCCTCTACTCTCGATCTTCAAGAGGTAAGAGTCGATCTCTAGCTCATATTATGTTTTAAGCAAGTTTTATGAAGTTCATGGGGGTAGAATGCATGTTTAGGTTATACTTATGTTTATGGGTATAAATGTATGTTCATGAACAATGTGGCTTGTAATGTGTGTTTGATGTGTTGTAGTTGGGGTTTAAGGTAGTTTGAGACCCCTAGGAGCTTGTATGCATGTTTTGGTTGAGCTAAATGCATGATGGTATGAGTTTGGAGGCATTTGTGCGTGTTTGAACCAAGTTTCTGCCCTTTGGGAGAAACCAGGTTCGGCAGCCGAAGGGACTTTCGGCCGCTGAACCCTCTTGTGGAGGCAGCCTTCGGCTGCCGAAGCTTGCCCCCGAAAGGAGACTTTCGTCTCTGTCTGGGAGTTTCGGCCGCCGAAAGTGCCGCCGAACATGCATGAGTTTCGCCTCTGTCTGGGAGTTTCGGCCGCCGATGGTGCCGCCGAACCTGCCTGACTTTCGGCTCTGGAGGGACTTTCGGCCGTCGAACCTGCCGCCGAAAGTGCCCTGTCCAGCCTTTCCTTGCATGTTTTGCATGGATGTTTTGAGATGTTTTAGGGGGTTTTTGGGGGATGTTTTTAGAGTTATGTTCTAGTATGTTGGTCCCTCATTTGAGTCCACCTGTGTACGTTTGGACTCGAGGAACCGAGAACCCCAGCAGTGAATCAATTGCTTCAGTCAGTGTCAGAGCTAGCCAGAGGTGAGTGGAATGACTCTTATGCTTTTAAATAAATCAGTTTTGAGCATGTTCATGCATCACGGATGCCATGTGATATTTTAGGATGCTTGCATTAGAAATCACGAATATGTTGCATTGCATAATATGTTGTTGATGTGGATGAATGTTGAATGATCCATTAGCCCTCATATGTTATGACATGATGATATGATATGGAAGTCCAGGTGTGGCCTGCACTACGCCCCTGGCACTATGTAAGAGAAAGACCGGACGTGGCCTGCACTACGCCCCCGGCACTATGGATTATGTATGTTATGTTATGTTATGTATAAGAGAAAGACCAGGTGTGGCCTGCTCTACGCCCCTGGCATGATTGGAATATATAGAGGGTTATATGGTGACAAGTTCATCCTTGATATGATTAGTTGTGATGTGATGCATTTCATGTTATCATATGTTTTAAATGCTTTACTATTCTGCTCACTGGGCTCTAGTAGCTCACCCCTCTCCCAAATTCCCCAGGTTTGCAGGTACGGGTTAGACAGAGAAGTCAAGAAGAGTAACGAAGTCTTATGTATGTAATAGTTAGAATGTGGACATGACAGATTGTATAATGATGTATAGATATGTAATGTAATGATATTGAGGTTAGAAGTGTGCTTGACCATAGTATGATGTAATCCCTTTTGAAACATGATCTTAATGTTATTGATGTCCATGTTTGGCCAACTCAACATTTGTTATGCCACCCATTGGGGGCATTGATGAGTTCCCACAGAGGGGTCAAGTTTATGGTTATGTATATGTTCGTGCATGCACAGGTTGAGTTTGGTGTATGATTTAATGTATGAAAGAAAAGTTTTAAATTTTTTATGTATGTTGTTGATCATGTATGGGATTAAACAGGTTTTCAGGTTGTATGTTAGGCTGGCTACGGGTCCCGGCGGCCTTAAGTCGACCCGGATCCTAGCGCCGATAGCGGTCCGATTTTCGGGTCGTTATAGAATGGTATCAAAGCCCTAGGTTCATATGGTCGGACCTAGAGTGTCAGGCTCATAAATGTTATAGAAGGTCAAGCACAGTAGGAAAGGTCATGTCCACTAGGATAGGATGTGGAGTCCTGTCTTACACGATGATGTGAAATGCTATGATATGAATGATATGCTATGATGTGTGATGCGGGTTCATGTGTGCCCACATGAACCATATGATGCTAATGTTTATGTGATGTGTACTGTTTCAGAAAACAGGGTGAGGGGAACTCGTCGATCAGCAAGATTGACTGGAGTACCACCTGAGGATGAGGGCACGAGCGCCCGTCCTCCAGCATTGCCTAGGGCAATGTCTAGTAGGTCTAGTAGAGAAAGAGCAGTGAGAGACCCTAGAAGGTCTTTGGATCTGGGTAGAAGCAGATCAGTCAGAGGAACAGTTCAGGGAGGAGAGTCAGAGGACATGGGGGATGATATGGATGTAGAGCAGAGGAGGGATGGCAGTTTGGGAGTCAGTATGTCAGAAGAAGGAATGGGAGAATCCCAAGGAGGCACTCAGGCCTCGGGATTTGTTCAGCCACCTTACTACTCACCCTTCTCACAAAACCCTGGGTATTCGATGTGAGGCACATCGGACTACCACATCTTTAGCCCTTATCCCACACAGATGCCATACCCACCATATTCACAGTACCCAATGTATCCACCTCCACCTTACTATCCAAATCCAGCAAACCCTACCCCAGGGGATGCTGTACCTCCTCCTCCTCCAGCAGAAACAGCAGCCCCAGTTACCCAACCTCCTAGACCTAGCTCAGCCAGTGGGAGCAAGGTCAAGATGACCGACTACATGAAGTTGGGTGCTCCCCAGTATGAAAAAGGGGATGACCCGTTTGTGTATCTGGAGAGGGTCAAGGTGATCACAGATGAGATTGGGGCTGATGATAGTAGAGCCATTCAGATGGCTGGGTTCACACTTAAGTGCAAGAAGGCACGAGAATGGTTCAAGAATTATGTGAACCCGAAAGTGGATAGCATGTCTTGGGAAGAGTTTGCAAACGAGTTTGCAAGATGGGCTTTCCCAGATAGTTCAAGGGAGCTGAAGATGATAGAGTTTGAGCAGTTGAGGCAGACTGATGAGATGGGTGTAGAGGAGTTCACAGACAGATTTTTAGAGCTGTTGCCTTTTGCAGGGCAAAGCCTTGACTCAGACCAGAAAAGGTCAAGGAGGTATATCATGAAACTCCACTCCAGATATTCCTCCTTGATCCAGTCAGCAGATAGGGAGAGCTTCTATGCCATAGTGGATATGGCCCGGAAAATGGAGGCCAGTGCCATCGTTCAAGGATCAGTTAAACAGTCAGTGGCACAGCCTTCTGGTTCTAAGACCCCAGGCTCTTCTTCAATGAGTGCAGCAACTTCAGGTAGCAAGAAGTGGGACAGAGGTCCCAGGAAGTCTAAGAAGAACAAGTTCTGGAACAAGGTTAAGTCCAGTTTGGGACTAGGGAGTGGCTCAAGCTCTGGTGCGGATAATGCAGTTTGTGCAAGGTGTGGTAAGCCACACAGAGGAGTATGTCAGTTTGGGACGACGGCCTGTTACAGATGTGGACAGGAGGGGCATATGTCTCGAGAATGTCCAAGAGCAGCCCCGATGGCACAGTCCCAGCAGACAGCTTCAGGTAGTGTAGCGCAACCAGCAGCTCCAGCCATGACGCAAGCCAGTGGCAGAGGCAGAGGGAGAGGGGCAGCCTCTTCTTCAGCGGGTTTCAGAGGTGAAGGTCCATCAGCTCCAGCACGGATCTTCACGATGACTCAGCAGGAGGCAGATGCATCTAACACCATGGTGGCAGGTAATTTAGTCATTGGTTGTTCAGATGTGTATGCCTTGATGGACCCTGGTGCATCTCATTCTTTTGTTACACCGAGAGCCGTCCAGAGGTTTGGGTTGATGATCTCTGAGTTAGAGTGTCCTCTCTGGGTCAGTGGACCCAAGTGTGATCCATCAGTGGCAGAGTCAGTCTGCCAGTGTAGTCCCGTGTTTGTTGAGGGAAGATGCTTGTCCGCCGACCTAGTGGTTCTAGATTTGACAGATTTTGACGTCATTCTAGGGATGGACTGGTTATCTACCCATGGTGCTACCTTGGACTGCAGGGACAAGGTAGTCAGGTTCAGAGGTCAGGATGGGTCAGAGGTTGTCTTCAGAGGAGACAGGAGGGGTACACCTAGAGGTCTGATATCAGCTCTTCAGGCTCGTAGGTTGCTTAGGAGGGGATGTCAGGGGTATTTGGCTCATGTGAGAGAGCTTAGCAGTCAGGTTAGAGAGCCCGCCTCGGTGCCAGTGGTTAGAGAGTTTCTAGATGTCTTCCCAGACGAGCTGCCAGGTTTACCACCTGCTAGGGAGATAGAGTTCGAGATAGAACTAATGCCTGGAACCCGACCGATCTCTATCCCTCCCTACAGGATGGCGCCAGCAGAATTGAAAGAGTTGAAGGAGCAGTTGCAGGAGCTGGTAGACAAGGGCTTCATCTGACCGAGTACCTCACCCTGGGGTGCTCCAGTTTTGTTCGTGAGAAAGAAGGATGGATCCCTTAGACTTTGTATCGACTACAGGCAGTTGAACAAAGTCACTACCAAGAACAAGTACCCTTTGCCAAGGATCGACGATCTATTCGACCAGCTAGCAAGAGCGGGTTGTTTCTCCAAAATAAATCTGAGATCTGGGTACCATCAGCTAAGGATCAGAGATGAGGATGTGCCAAAGACGGCTTTCAGGACCAGATATGGGCATTTTGAGTTCCTTGTAATGCTGTTTGGGTTAACCAACGCCCCTGCAGCATTCATGGATCTCATGATTAGAGTGTTTAGCCAGTACCTGGATCACTTCGTTATTGTCTTCATAGATGATATCCTAGTGTATTCCAGGAATGCAGAGGAGCATGCCCATCATCTGAGGTTGGTTCTACAGACCTTGAGGGAACATGGCTTGTATGCCAAGTTCTCTAAGTGTGAGTTCTAGCTGAGGAGCATTTTGTTCTTGGGGCATGTAGTGTCAGAGAATGGGATAGAGGTGGACCCCAAGAAGACAGAAACTGTGGCTAACTGGCCTAGACCCACTTCAGTGACAGAGATTAGGAGCTTCTTGGGTTTGGCAGGTTACTACAGGAGGTTCGTTCAGGACTTCTCGAAAATAGCAGCTCCTCTGACCAGACTAACCAAGAAGAATCAAAGATTTGTGTGGACCGACCAGTGCGAAGAGAGTTTTGAAGAGCTTAAGAAGAGGTTGACTTCAGCACCAGTTTTAGCTCTGCCATCTAGTGATGAGGACTTTACAGTCTTTTGTGATGCGTCCCGTGTGGGACTGGGTTGTGTGCTGATGCAGAATGAGAGGGTGATTGCTTATGCTTCTAGGCAGCTAAAGAAGCATGAGTTGAATTACCCCACACATGACCTTGAGATGGCAGCAGTAATCTTTGCACTCAAGATGTGGAGGCACTACCTCTATGGGGTAAAATGTGAGATCTT
The DNA here is from genome assembly GCF_001659605.2 of Manihot esculenta. Classification (NCBI taxonomy): domain Eukaryota; kingdom Viridiplantae; phylum Streptophyta; class Magnoliopsida; order Malpighiales; family Euphorbiaceae; genus Manihot; species Manihot esculenta. The sequence continues at coordinate 397,080 of NC_035173.2, forward strand.
TACATATCATAAGAGCCTGCAGTACATCCTGAGTCAAAGAGATCTGAATTTGAGACAAAGGAGATGGGTAGAGTTGCTGAGTGACTATGATTGCAAGATCCAGTATCATCCGAGTAAGGCGAATGTTGTGGCAGACACCCTAAGCCGGAAGTCACTAGGCCGTCTATCCCACATCACGTCAGAGAGGAGACCAGTGGTGAAGGAGTTTTACAAGCTCATTGAGGAAGGTCTACAGTTGGAGTTGTCTGGTACCGGTGCTTTAGTGGCCCAGATGAGAGTGACACCTGTGTTTCTGGAGCAAGTGGCTCAAAAACAGCATGAGGACCCAGAGTTAGTAAGGATTGCCAGGACTGTTCAGTCAGGCAAGGATAGTGAGTTCAGATTTGACAGTAAGGGGATCCTCCGCTATGGGAGTCGATTGTGTGTACCAGATGACATAGGGCTAAAAGGAGACATTATGAGGGAGGCTCATAATGCAAGATACAGCGTTCACCCCGGAGCCACCAAGATGTATCAAGATTTGAAGAAAGTTTATTGGTGGCCAGTGATGAAGAAAGAAGTGGCACAGTTTGTGTCAGCCTGCGAAGTGTGTCAGAGGGTGAAGCTGGAACATCAGAAGCCGGCTGGAATGCTTAACCCGCTACCTATTCCAGAGTGGAAATGGGAGAATATAGCGATGGACTTCGTAGTGGGGTTACCGGCGGCGTCCAACAGATTGGACTCCATATGGGTGATTGTGGACAGACTCACCAAATCTGCTCACTTCATCCCTGTCAGGAGTGGCTACTCTGTGGACAAGTTAGCGCAGGTATATGTGGATGAGATCGTCAGGCTGCATGGGGTTCCGGTTTCGATAGTGTCGGATAGAGGACCCCAGTTCACCTCCAGGTTTTGGCGGAGTCTGCAGAATGCCATGGGTACTAGATTGGATTTCAGTACTGCTTTCCACCCCCAGACGGACGGACAGTCTGAAAGGACCATCCAGACTATCGAGGATATGCTCAGAATGTGTGTGCTGGACTTTGGCGGTTCTTGGAGGCAGTATCTACCTTTGGTGGAGTTTGCCTACAATAACAGCCATCATGCTAGCATCGGGATGGCTCCATATGAAGCTTTATATGGGAGGAAGTGCAGGTCACCTGTTTGCTGGGAGGAAGTTGGAGAAAAGGCCTTGGCAGGGCCTGAGCTAGTAGAGATCACCAGCAGGGTGGTACCCATAATCAGAGAGAGAATCAAGACTGCTGCAAGCAGACAGAAGAGTTATGCAGACATCCGCAGAAGACAGGTAGAGTTTCAGGAGGGAGATCTGGTATTGCTCAAGGTGTCTCCAATGAAAGGAGTGGTTCGCTTTGGGAAGAAAGGTAAACTAGCCCCACGATACATCGGACCCTTTAAAATCTTGCAGAAGATTGGGAATGTGTCGTACAAGCTAGATTTGCCTGCTTCAATGGCCAGAATCCATCCGGTTTTCCATGTTTCAATGTTGAGGAAATTTGTGTCAGATCCGGGCAAGGTTCTTAGTGAGCCTGATGTGGAGATCCAAGAGGATCTCACCTATGTTGAGCAGCCAGTGCGGATCATAGACACCCAGATCAGAAAGCTAAGAAACAAGGAAATCCCGATGATGAAAGTCCTATGGAACCACCACAATATGGAAGAGTGCACCTGGGAGACACGGGAGTCCATGCTCCAGCAATACCCTTATCTTTTCTAAGGTTAGTTTCTTATATGTTTCATGTGTTTTATGTGTATGCCATGCTATGTGTTAGTTGAGGAACATTCGGGGACGAATTTTCTTAAGGGGGGGAAAATGTAATACCCGGCTAGACTCCGGTATCGGAATTCCTACCGTCCGGTGGAATCTCGGATGTCGGAGACCTCTAGAAGGGTAAAACCATGTTTTCATGAAATGTTTTAATGTTTTTGATGATTTTAAGTAAAGAGGAAATGAGTTTTTAGAATAAAAACACCCTTGGAGGAAACTCAGGTTCGGCCGCCGAACCTCAAGTTCGGCCGCCGAACATGCATGCGTTGCGGGTGTGCTTTAGGCCCCCGAAAGCATAAGTGAGGGAAGTCCAGGTTCGGCCGCCGAACCTCAAGTTCGGCCGCCGAACATGGCATGCATGCGGAGGCACATTCGGCCCCCGAACGTGGCCTGGACAGCCACTATAAAAGGGTCCCTTAGCCGAAAACGGGCGAGCTTTTCCCCATTTTCGGCCAAGGTGAGCTCTCCGCCGTCCCTCACCGATCTTTGATGTTTTTCCTCTAGATCTTTCAAGTTTTTCATCTGTTTTAACTTTGTTTTGAAGATTTAAGCTTTTGAGCAAAGTTTTGGAACTTTGAGGTTCAAGAACTCAAATCTCTCCCAACTCCAAGTTTGGTCGCCTCTACTCTCGATCTTCAAGAGGTAAGAGTCGATCTCTAGCTCATATTATGTTTTAAGCAAGTTTTATGAAGTTCATGGGGGTAGAATGCATGTTTAGGTTATACTTATGTTTATGGGTATAAATGTATGTTCATGAACAATGTGGCTTGTAATGTGTGTTTGATGTGTTGTAGTTGGGGTTTAAGGTAGTTTGAGACCCCTAGGAGCTTGTATGCATGTTTTGGTTGAGCTAAATGCATGATGGTATGAGTTTGGAGGCATTTGTGCGTGTTTGAACCAAGTTTCTGCCCTTTGGGAGAAACCAGGTTCGGCAGCCGAAGGGACTTTCGGCCGCCGAACCCTCTTATGGAGGCAGCCTTCGGCTGCTGAAGCTTGCCCCCGAAAGGAGAATTTCGTCTCTGTCTGGGAGTTTCAGCCGCCGAAAGTGCCGCCAAACATGCATGAGTTTCGCCTCTGTCTGGCAGTTTCGGCCGCCGAAGGTGCCGCCGAACCTGCCTGACTTTCGGCTCTGGAGGGACTTTCGGCCGCCGAACCTGCCGTCGAAAGTGCCCTGTCCAGCCTTTCCTTGCATGTTTTGCATGGATGTTTTGAGATGTTTTAGGGGGTTTTTGGGGGATGTTTTTAGAGTTATGTTCTAGTATGTTGGTCCCTCATTTGAGTCCACCTGTGTAGGTTTGGACCCGAGGAACCGAGGACCCCAGCAGTGAGTCAACTGCTTCAGTCAGTGTCAGAGCTAGCCAGAGGTGAGTGGAATGACTCTTATGCTTTTAAATAAATTAGTTTTGAGCATGTTCATGCATCACGGATGCCATGTGATATTTTAGGATGCTTGCATTAGAAATCACGAATATGTTGCATTGCATAATATGTTGTTGATGTGGATGAATGTTGAATGATCCATTAGCCCTCATATGTTATGACATGATGATATGATATGGAAGTCCAGGTGTGGCCTGCACTACGCCCCTGGCACTATGTAAGAGAAAGACCGGACGTGGCCTGCACTACGCCTCCGGTGTAATACCCGGCTAGACTCCGGTATTGAAATTCCTACCATCCGGTGGAATCTCGGATGTCGAAAGCCTCTAGTAGGGTAGAAACATGTTTTCTTAAAATGTTTTAAGGTATTTCATGATTTTAAGTATGAAAATTTAATGAGTTTTTGCATGAAAAGTCTTTGGAGGAAAACCCAGGTTCGGCCGCCGAAAGTCAAGTTCGGTCGCCGAACATGCATGCGTTTTGGAGGCACGTTAGGCCCCCGAAAGCATGAGTGAGGGAAGTTCAGGTTCGGCCGCCGAAAGTCAAGTTCGGCCGCCGAACATGGCATGCATGCGGAGGCAAGTTCGGCCCCCGAACGTGGCCTGGCCAGCCACTATAAAAGGGTCACTTAGCCGAAATGGGCGAGCTTTCTCCCATTTTCGGCCACAGCTAGCTTCCGACCTCCCTCTTCCAAATCTAGTGTTCTTCCTTCAAATCCCCACCATTTTTCTTGAGTTTTAAGCTTGCATTGAAGGTTTTGAACTTTTGAAACAAGTTTCGGAGCTTTGGGAACTCAGGAGCTCATTTTCGTGGATCTCCAAGTTTAGGTCGTCTCCCTCTCGATCTTCAAGAGGTAAGAGCCGATCTTAAGCTCCTTATATGTTTTAAGTAAGTTTTAAGTTGTTTTATGGGGTAGAAATGCATGTTAGGCTTTAAGTTGAGTTTATGGGTTTTGATGATGATTTGAACAATGTATGTTGTTTGTGTGTGTTTGAAGTGTTGTAGTTGGGGTATTTGATAGTTTGAGACCCCTAGGTGTGATATATGGTGTTTATGCATGTTTTAGAACAAGTTTATGCATGTTGGAAGAGTTAGGAGGCAAATGTGCACAAAGGAGCCAAGTTTCTGCCCTTTGGCAGAAACCAGGTTCGGCAGCCGAAGGAGCTTTCGGCCGCCGAACATGGCTGGGGAGGCAGGCCTTTCGGCTGCCGAAGTTTCCCCCGAAAGGAGACTTTCGTCTCTGTCTGGCACTTTCGGCCGCCGAAGGTGCCGCCGAACATGCATGAGTTTCGCCTCTGTCTGGGACTTTCGGCCGCCGAAGGTGCCGCCGAAAGTGCCTGACTTTCGGCTCTGGAGGGACTTTCGGCCGCCGAACATGCCGCCGAAAGTGCCCTGTTCAGCCATTTCTTGCATGTTTTTATGTGATGTTTTCATGATGTTTTAGGGGGTTTTTGGGGAGTATGTTAGAGTTATGTTTATGTATGTTTGGTCCCTCATTGGAGTCCACCTGTGTAGGTTCGGAACCGAGGAACCGAGGACCTCAGCAGTGAGCCAGCTGCTACAGAGTTTGTCAGAGCTAGCCAGAGGTGAGTGGAATAAACCCTAAGTTTCAAAATAATTGAAATATGAATTTTGAGCATGATCCATGCATCATGAATGCCATGAGATATAGTAGGTTGTTTGCATTAGTATTCACGAATATGTTGCATTGCATTTATGATGTTGATGTGGATGGGTTATTGGATGATCCTTTAGTCCTCATATGGCATGATGATGTTATGGCATGATATGGTATGGAAGTCCAGGTTGTACCCATTCTACGTCCCTGGCACGATGTAAGAGAAAGTCCAGGTTGTACCCATTCTACGTCCCTGGCACATTGGTACGTTATGATATGTTATGATAAGGGAAAGACCGGTTGTACCCATTCTACGTCCCGGCACAGTTGGACTATGTGGAGGACTATTGGTGACAATAGCATCCGAGATGTGATTAGCTGTGATGTGTTGCATTTCATAATGGCATGAAATTTTAATATATGATTTCATTATTCTGCTCACTGGGCTTTGTAGCTCACCCCTCTCCCCTAACCCCAGATGTGCAGGTACAGGGTAGACCAGGAGGTTAGCCAGAGTTTTGAAGTATGTGTATGTAATAGTTAGATTGTGGACATGACAGTTGTATTATAATGTAATGTAAGAGATTTCAGTATGTTATGTAATGAGATTTATTGAGGTTATAGATGTGCTTGACCCTATGAGTATTGTTATCCCTTTGATACATGATCTATGGTTATGTTTTATAATGTTTTTGAAAGCCAACTCATCTCATGTTGTATTGCCCATTGGGGCATTGTTGAGATCCCACAGAGGGATCATAATTATGTTTATGGCTATGCACAGTTTATGTTCAGGTTGAGTTGGATGAATGAAAGAAAAGTTTTAAATTTTTGTGTATGTTGTTGATCATGTATGGGATTATACAGGTTTCCAGGATGTATGTTTGGCTTGCTACGGGTCCCGGCGGCCTTAAGTCGACCCGGATCCTAGCGCCGGTAGCGGTCCGATTTTCGGGTCGTTACAGAATGGTATCAGAGCCCTAGGTTCATAGGATCGGACCTAGAGTGTCGGGCTCATAGATGTTATAGAAGGTCAAGCACAATAGGAAGATCATGTCCACTAGGATAGGATGTGGAGTCCTGTCTTGCATGATGATGTGAAATGCCATGACCTTGTGCATGTGCATTAATGATATGCTATGATATGAATGATGTATATGTGATGAGGGTTCATGTGTGCCCACATGAACCATATGATGCTGATGTTTGTGTGATGTGTACTGTCTTTCAGAAAACAGGATGAGAGGAACTCGTCGATCTGCACGATTGACTGGAGTGCCACCTGAGGATGAGGGCATGAGCGCCCGTCCTCCTACATTGCCTAGGGCAATGTCTAGTAGGTCTAATAGAGAAAGAGCAGTAAGAGACCCTAGAAGGTCTTTGGATCTGGGTAGAAGCAGATCAGTCAGAGGAACAGTTCAGGGAGGAATGTCAAAAGGCATGGGGGATGATATGGATGTAGAGCAGAGGAGGGATGGCAGTTTGGGAGTTAGTATGTCAGAAGAGGGAATGGGAGAGTCCCAAGGAGGCACTCAGGCCTCGGGATTTGTTCAGCCACCCCACTACCCACACTTCTCACAAAATCCCGGGTATTCGATGGGAGGTACATCGGATTACCCTAGCTTCACCCCTTATCCCACACAGATGCCATACCCACCCTACTACCCACCATATCCAATGTATCCACCTCCACCTTACTATCCAAATCCAGCAAACCCTACCTCAGAAAATGTTGCACCACCTCCACCACCTACAGAACCAGCAGCCCCAGCTACTCAACCTCCTAGACCTAGCTCAGCCGATGGGAGCAAGGTAAAGATGACAGATTACCTCAAGCTAGATGCTCCCAAATACAAGTCAGGGGATGACCCCTTTGAGTATCTGAGAGTGGTGAAGACAATAACTGATGAGCTAGGGGCAAGTGACAGCAGGGCCATTCAAATGGCAGGGTTCACTTTAAAGTGCAAGAAGGCACGGGAATGGTTCAAGTGTTATGTGGACCCGAGACTAGACGGTATGACATGGGAAGAATTTGCGAATGAGTTCGCTGGATGGGCTTTTCCAGACAGTTCCAGAGAACTGAAGATGATTGAGTTTGAGCAACTGAGGCAGTCAGAGCATATGGGTGTAGAGGAGTTCACGGATAAATTCTTGGAGCTATTGCCTTTTTCAGAGCAAGCTCTAGATACAGATATGAAGAAAGCCAAGAGGTATGTTATGAAGCTGCATTCCAGGTACTCCTCGTTGATTCAGTCAGCTGAGAGAGAAAGTTTCCACACTGTGGTGGATATGGCTCGAAGAATGGAAGCAAGTGCTATAGTTGAGGGGTCAGTGAAGCAGTCAGTGACCCAGTCTTCAGGGGTTAAGACCCCAGGCAGAGGAGGGCCAGGTCTCTCTTCTCAGAGCTCAGGTAAGAAGAGGTGGGATAACACCACCAGGAAGCCGAAGAAGAATAAGTTTTGGAACAAGTTGAAATCCGGTCTGGGATTTGGCGGTGGCTCGAGCTCAGGCTCAGATGGTACAGAATGTCAGAGATGTGGAAGACCGCACAGGGGAGTGTGTCGAGCTGGGACTAATACATGTTTCAGATGTGGACAGGAGGGACACATAGCTTGGGAGTGTCCTAGAGCGCCTTTTATGGGCCAGCCCCAGCAGACAGCTTCTGGTAGTGTGGCACAGCCAGCAGTTCCAGCCACAACTCAGAGCAGTGGCAGAGGTAGAGGGAGAGGGGCAGCCTCTTCTTCTGGTTCCCGAGGTGAAGGTCCATCAGCTCCAGCCAGGATCTTCACCATGACTCAGCAGGAGGCTAACACATCCAACACCGTGGTGTCAGGTAATCTCGTCATTGGGTGTTCTGATGTGTATGCATTAATGGACCCGGGTGCATCTCATTCATTTATTGCTCCGAGAGCCGTAGAGAGGTTGGGTCTGATAGTCTCTGGGTTAGAGTGTCCCCTATGGGTCAGTGGACCCAAGTGTGACCCGTCAGTGGCAGTGTCAGTTTGCCAGTATAGTCCAGTTTATGTTGAGGGAAGATGCCTCTCCGCCGACCTTGTGGTTCTAGATTTGACAGACTTTGACGTCATTCTAGGGATGGATTGGCTATCTACCCATGGTGCTACCTTGGACTGCAGGGACAAGGTAGTCAGGTTCAAAGATCAGAATGGGTCAGAGGTCGTCTTCAGAGGAGACAAAAGGGGTACACCTAGAGGTCTGATATCAGCTCTTCAGGCTCGTAGGTTGCTTAGGAAGGGATGTCAGGGGTACTTAGCTCATGTGAGAGAGCTAGACAGTCAGGTCAGGGAGCCGGCCTCGGTGCCAGTTGTCAGAGAGTTTCAGGATGTCTTTCCTGATGAGCTTCCAGGTTTACCACCTGCTAGGGAGATAGAGTTCGAGATAGAATTGGTGCCTGGAACTAGACCGATCTCTATCCCTCCCTACAGGATGGCCCCAGCCGAGTTGAAGGAGTTGAAAGAGCAGTTGCAAGAGCTGGTAGAGAAGGGCTTCATTCGACAGAGTACCTCACCTTGGGGTGCTCCGGTCTTGTTTGTGAGAAAGAAGGATGGATCCCTCAGACTTTGTATCGACTACAGGCAGTTGAACAAAGTCACTACCAAGAATAGGTACCCTCTGCCAAGGATCGATGATCTATTCGACCAGCTAGCAGGAGCGGGTTGTTTCTCCAAAATAGATCTGAGATCGGAGTACCATCAGCTAAGGATAAGGGATGAAGATGTGCCGAAGACAGCTTTCAAGACCAGATATGGGCATTTTGAGTTCCTTGTAATGCCGTTCGGGTTGACCAACGCCCCTGCAGCATTCATGGATCTCATGAACAGAGTGTTTAGCCAGTACCTGGATCACTTCGTTATTGTCTTCATAGATGATATCTTAGTGTATTCCAGGAATGCAGAGGAGCATGCCCATCATCTGCGGTTGGTCTTGCAGACCTTGAGGGAACATGGCTTGTATGCCAAGTTCTCTAAATGTGAGTTCTGGCTGAGGAGCATTTCGTTCTTGGGGCATGTAGTGTCAGAGAATGGTATAGAGGTAGACCCCAAGAAGACAGAAACTGTGGCTAACTGGCCTAGACCCACTTCAGTGACAGAGATTAGAAGTTTCTTGGGTTTGGCAGGTTACTACAGGAGGTTCGTTCAGGACTTCTCGAAGATAGCAGCTCCTCTGACCAGGTTGACTAGAAAGAATCAGAAATTTCTGTGGACCGACCAGTGCGAAGAGAGTTTTGAAGAGCTTAAGAAGAGGTTGACTTCAGCACCAGTTTTAGCTCTGCCATCTAGTGATGAGGACTTTACGGTCTTTTGTGATGCGTCCTGTGTGGGACTGGGTTGTGTACTAATGCAGAAGGAGAGGGTGATCGCTTATGCTTCTAGGCAGTTGAAGAAGCATGAGTTGAATTACCCCACACATGACCTGGAGATGGCAGCAGTAATCTTTGCACTTAAGATGTGGAGGCACTACCTCTATGGGGTTAAATGTGAGATCTTCACGGATCATAAAAGCCTGCAGTACAACCTGAGTCAAAGAGATTTGAATTTGAGACAGAGGAGATGGGTGGAGCTGCTAAGTGATTATGATTGCAAGATTCAGTATCATCCGGGTAAGGCGAATGTCGTGGCAGACGCCCTAAGCCGGAAGTCACTAGGCAGTTTATCCCACATATCGGCAGAGAGGAGGCTAGTGGTGAAGGAGTTCTACAAGCTTATTGAGGAGGGTTTACAGATGGAGTTGTCTGGTACAGGTGCCTTGGTGGCCCAGATGAGAGTGGCACCCGTGTTTCTGGAGCAGGTGGCTCAGAAACAGCATGAGGACCCGAAGTTAGTGAAGATTGCCAGGACTGTTCAGTCAGGCAATGGTAGTGAGTTCAGATTCGACAGCAAGGGGATCCTCCGCTATGGGAGCAGACTATGTGTACCAGATGACATTGGGCTAAAAGGAGACATTATGAGAGCTCATAATGCAAGATACAGCATTCACCCCGGAGCCACCAAGATGTACCAAGATCTAAAGAAGGTTTATTGGTGGCCAGCTATGAAGAAAGAAGTGGCACAGTTCGTGTCAGCCTGCGAAGTGTGTCAGAGGGTGAAGCTGGAACATCAGAAGCCGGCTGGAATGCTTAACCCGCTACCTATTCCAGAATGGAAATGGGAAAATATAGCTATGGACTTCGTAGTGGGGTTACCGGCGGCGTCCAACAGGGTGGACTCCATATGGGTGATTGTGGACAGACTCACCAAATCTGCTCACTTCATTCCTGTCAGGAGTGGCTACTCTGTAGACAAGTTGGCGCAGGTATATGTGGATGAGATCGTCAGGCTGCATGGGGTTCCTGTTTCGATAGTGTCAGATAGAGGGCCCCAGTTCACCTCCAGATTTTGGCGAAGTCTGCAGAATGCCATGGGTACTAGGTTGGATTTCAGTACTGCCTTCCACCCCCAGACTGATGGACAGTCAGAAAGGACCATCCAGACCATAGAGGATATGCTCAGAATGTGTGTGCTGGACTTTGGCGGTTCTTGAAGGCAGCATCTACCTTTGGTGGAGTTTGCCTACAATAACAGCCATCATGCTAGCATCGGGATGGCTCCATTTGAAGCTTTATACGGAAGGAAGTGCAGATCACCTGTTTGCTGGGAAGAGGTTGGAGAAAAGGCCTTGGCAGGGCCTGAACTTGTTGAGATCACCAGCAGGGTAGTACCCATAATCAGAGAAAGGATCAAGACTGCTGCAAGCAGACAGAAGAGTTATGCAGACATCCGCAGACGGCAGTTAGAGTTTCAGGAGGGGGATCTGGTATTGCTCAAAGTGTCTCCTATGAAGGGAGTGGTTCGCTTCGGGAAGAAAGGTAAACTAGCCCCACGATACATCGGACCCTTTGAAATCTTGCAAAAGATTGGGAATGTGTCGTACAAGCTGGATTTACCTGCTTCAATGGAAAGAATCCATCCGGTTTTCCATGTTTCGATGTTGAGGAAGTTTGTGTCAGATCCGAGCAAGGTTCTTAATGAGCCTGATGTAGAGGTCCAAGAGGATCTCACCTATGTTGAACAGCCAGTACGGATCATAGACACCCAGATCAGAAAGTTAAGGAACAAGGAAATCCCGATGGTGAAAGTCCTGTGGAACCACCACAACTTGGAAGAATGCACTTGGGAGACACGGGAGTCTATGCTCCAGCAGTACCCTCATCTCTTTTAAGGTTAGATCTCTTTGTGTTTATGTGCCTTGTATGTATGTTATGTGTTATGCCATGCTATGTGTGCTAGTTGCGGTACATTCGGGGACGAATGTTCTTAAGGGGGGAGAATGTAATACCCGGCTAGACTCCGGTATCGGAATTCCTACCGTCCGGTGGAATCTCGGATGTCGGAAGCCTCTAGTAGGGTAGAAACATGTTTTCTTAAAATGTTTTAAGGTATTTCATGATTTTAAGTATGAAAATTTAATGAGTTTTTGCATGAAAAGTCTTTGGAGGAAAACCCAGGTTCGGCCGCCGAAAGTCAAGTTCGGCCGCCGAACATGCATGCGTTTTGGAGGCACGTTAGGCCCCCGAAAGCATGAGTGAGGGAAGTTCAGGTTCGGCCGCCGAAAGTCAAGTTCGGCCGCCGAACATGGCATGCATGCGGAGGCAAGTTCGGCCCCCGAACGTGGCCTGGCCAGCCACTATAAAAGGGTCACTTAGCTGAAATGGGCGAGCTTTCTCCCATTTTCGGCCACAGCTAGCTTCCGACCTCCCTCTTCCAAATCTAGTGTTCTTCCTTCAAATCCCCACCATTTTTCTTGAGTTTTGAGCTTGCATTGAAGGTTTTGAACTTTTGAAACAAGTTTCGGAGCTTTGGGAACTCAGGAGCTCATTTTCGTGGATCTCCAAGTTTAGGTCGTCTCCCTCTCGATCTTCAAGAGGTAAGAGCCGATCTTAAGCTCCTTATATGTTTTAAGTAAGTTTTAAGTTGTTTTATGGGGTAGAAATGCATGTTAGGCTTTAAGTTGAGTTTATGGGTTTTGATGATGATTTGAACAATGTATGTTGTTTGTGTGTGTTTGAAGTGTTGTAGTTGGGGTATTTGATAGTTTGAGACCCCTAGGTGTGATATATGGTGTTTATGCATGTTTTAGAACAAGTTTATGCATGTTGGAAGAGTTAGGAGGCAAATGTGCACAAAGGAGCCAAGTTTCTGCCCTTTGGCAGAAACCAGGTTCGGCAGCCGAAGGAGCTTTCGACCGCCGAACATGGCTGGGGAGGCAGGCCTTTCGGCTACCGAAGTTGCCCCCGAAAGGAGACTTTCGTCTCTGTCTGGCACTTTCGGCCGCCGAAGGTGCCGCCGAACATGCATGAGTTTCGCCTCTGTCTGGGACTTTCGGCCGCCGAAGGTGCCGCCGAAAGTGCCTGACTTTCGGCTCTGGAGGGACTTTCGGCCACCGAACCTACCGCCGAAAGTGCCCTGTTCAGCCATTTCTTGCATGTTTTTATGTGATGTTTTCATGATGTTTTAGGGGGTTTTTGGGGAGTATGTTAGAGTTATGTTTATGTATGTTTGGTCCCTCATTGGAGTCCACCTGTGTAGGTTCGGAACCGAGGAACCGAGGACCTCAGCAGTGAGCCAGCTGCTACAGAGTTTGTCAGAGCTAGCCAGAGGTGAGTGGAATAAACCCTAAGTTTTAAAATAATTGAAATATGAATTTTGAGCATGATCCATGCATCATGAATGCCATGAGATATAGTAGGTTGTTTGCATTAGTATTCACGAATATGTTGCATTGCATTTATGATGTTGATGTGGATGGGTTATTGGATGATCCTTTAGTCCTCATATGGCATGATGATGTTATGGCATGATGTGGTATGGAAGTCCAGGTTGTACCCATTCTACGTCCCTGGCACGATGTAAGAGAAAGTCCAGGTTGTACCCATTCTACGTCCCTGGCACATTGGTACGTTATGATATGTTTTGATAAGGGAAAGACCGGTTGTACCCATTCTACGTCCCGGCACAGTTGGACTATGTGGAGGACTATTGGTGACAATACCATCCGAGATGTGATTAGCTGTGATGTGTTGCATTTCATAATGGCATGAAATTTTAATATATGATTTCATTATTCTGCTCACTGGGCTTTGTAGCTCACCCCTCTCCCCTAACCCCAGATGTGCAGGTACAGGGTAGACCAGGAGGTTAGCCAGAGTTTTGAAGTATGTGTATGTAATAGTTAGATTGTGGACATGACAGTTGTATTATAATGTAATGTAAGAGATTTCAGTATGTTATGTAATGAGATTTATTGAGGTTATAGATGTGCTTGACCCTATGAGTATTGTTATCCCTTTGATACATGATCTATGGTTATGTTTTATAATGTTTTTGAAAGCCAACTCATCTCATGTTGTATTGCCCATTGGGGCATTGTTGAGATCCCACAGAGGGATCATAATTATGTTTATGGCTATGCACAGTTTATGTTCAGGTTGAGTTGGATGAATGAAAGAAAAGTTTTAAATTTTTGTGTATGTTGTTGATCATGTATGGGATTATACAGGTTTCCAGGATGTATGTTTGGCTTGCTACGGGTCCCGGCGGCCTTAAGTCGACCCGGATCCTAGCGCCGGTAGCGGTCCGATTTTCGGGTCGTTACAGAATGGTATCAGAGCCCTAGGTTCATAGGATCGGACCTAGAGTGTCGGGCTCATAGATGTTATAGAAGGTCAAGCACAATAGGAAGATCATGTCCACTAGGATAGGATGTGGAGTCCTGTCTTGCATGATGATGTGAAATGCCATGACATTGTGCATGTGCATTAATGATATGCTATGATATGAATGATGTATATGTGATGACTTTCGGCTCTGGAGGGACTTTCGGCCGCCGAACCTGCCGCCGAAAGTGCCCTGTCCAGCCTTTCCTTGCATGTTTTGCATGGATGTTTTGAGATGTTTTAGGGGGTTTTTGGGGGATGTTTTTAGAGTTATGTTCTAGTATGTTGGTCCCTCATTTGAGTCCACCTGTGTACGTTTGGACCCGAGGAACCGAGAACCCCAGCAGTGAATCAACTGCTTCAGTCAGTGTCAGAGCTAGCCAGAGGTGAGTGGAATGACTCTTATGCTTTTAAATAAATCAGTTTTGAGCATGTTCATGCATCACGGATGCCATGTGATATTTTAGGATGCTTGCATTAGAAATCACGAATATGTTGCATTGCATAATATGTTGTTGATGTGGATGAATGTTGAATGATCCATTAGCCCTCATATGTTATGACATGATGATATGATATGGAAGTCCAGGTGTGGCCTGCACTACGCCCCTGGCACTATGTAAGAGAAAGACCGGACGTGGCCTGCACTACGCCCCCGGCACTATGGATTATGTATGTTATGTTATGTTATGTATAAGAGAAAGACCAGGTGTGGCCTGCTCTACGCCCCTGGCATGATTGGAATATGTAGAGGGTTATATGGTGACAAGTTCATCCTTGATATGATTAGTTGTGATGTGATGCATTTCATGTTATCATATGTTTTAAATGCTTTACTATTCTGCTCACTGGGCTCTAGTAGCTCACCCCTCTCCCAAATTCCCCAGGTTTGCAGGTACGGGTTAGACAGAGAAGTCAAGAAGAGTAACGAAGTCTTATGTATGTAATAGTTAGAATGTGGACATGACAGATTGTATAATGATGTATAGATATGTAATGTAATGATATTGAGGTTAGAAGTGTGCTTGACCATAGTATGATGTAATCTCTTTTGAAACATGATCTTAATGTTATTGATGTCCATGTTTGGCCAACTCAACATTTGTTATGCCACCCATTGGGGGCATTGATGAGTTCCCATAGAGGGGTCAAGTTTATGGTTATGTATATGTTCGTGCATGCACAGGTTGAGTTTGGTGTATGATTTAATGTATGAAAGAAAAGTTTTAAATTTTTTATGTATGTTGTTGATCATGTATGGGATTAAACAGGTTTTCAGGTTGTATGTTAGGCTGGCTACGGGTCCCGGCGACCTTAAATCGACCCGGATCCTAGCGCCGGTAGCGGTCCGATTTTCGGGTCGTTACAGAACAACCGTTGATCGCACTAAGACTTAGAGAAACCCAATTCTACCCTTGCCAACCGCGTGGTCAAGGCTAGGTTATGCAATTGATTATATTTATGTTCAAACAATTTAAGCAATTACGGACCTAAATCATTCAAACAATTTATCACTTAAGCTATTTAAAAGCAATGGGCCCTTATTGATTCTAAAAGCAAAGTAATAATTATGGAAAAGATCAGATTGCATAAATATTGAAATAAACAAGAGTTCAACAATGGAGTATTAAACCTCCCAATTCATCACAAAACTGAATATTCTCAACTTCAACTAGAAAAGATGAAAATTAGCCACACATGGTAGACTAAATACACAAAAGATGAAAAGAAAAGAAAAGGGAAGAAGCTGCAGAATTTCTGGAGAGTTTCTGACGAGTTGAGTTGCTGATCAGAAGATGCCTTTGCTGGTTTTGAGGCTCTCTTTTTATAGCTGCAGAATTTCATCCATCTAGGGTTTCAAAATCCCTTTTTGATTTGGTGTTTGACTCCTCTTATGATGTTGAATTTAATTGCAATTGGAATTCCTTGGATGAGTAGCTCTTTCGTGGCTCTTGGTTTTATGTTGGTAGTGATTGGGTTGGATTTGGACTTCTGAAAATTCAGATTTCTGTTTTTTGCCCAATTTCCCGCTCTTCTGTCAGTTTCTGCTGTCAAAGTGATTTGCCTAGTGATTTGAGTGTTTTGGGCAAATCACTGACCCAATCACTTTTCTGTGAGTCAGTCCTCTCTGCCTCTGCGAGTGATTTGCCCAGTTTCTTCGAGTGTCGTGGGCAAATTACTGCCCATATCACTTTTGCCTGTTGCCTCCAATTTTTTGCTTCAGCTTGATCTGGGCAGATCACTGGGCAAATCACTGACCCAATCACTTTTCTGTCAATTTTCTGCACTTTTTCTCCAATTTTCCAAATTCTTCCTTTTCTGTAAAAACAAGATAAAAACCATAAATTAACCAAAAAAATGTATAAATAAACAATAATAATTATGATAAAAATGTGGCTAAATTGTGCTTGATCAGTTGTGTTTATGAACAATGTGGGTTGTATATGTGTGTTTGATGTGTTGTAGTTGGGGTTTAGGATAGTTTGAAGCCCCTAGGAGCTTATGTATGTGTGTATGCATGTTGTGGAAGTATTGTTTTTTAGTTGAATGGTTTGGGAGGCAAATGTGCATGTAGGAGGCTGAGTTCTGCCCTTTGGAAGAACTCAGGTTCGACAGCCGAAGGGACTTTCGGCCGCCGAACCTACCTGTGGAGGCCAGCCTTTGGCAGCCGAACCCTGCCCCCGAAAGTGGACTTTCGGCTCTGGAAGGGAGTTTCGGCCGCCGAAGGTGCCGCCGAACATGCATGAGTTTCGTCTCTAAAGAGAACCTTCGGCCACCGAAAGTGCCGCCGAAGGTGCATGACTTTCGGCTCTGGAGGGACTTTCGGCCGCCGAACCTGCCCTGTTCAGCCTTCCTTTGCATGTTTTTTATGATTATTTTAAGGTGTTTTAGGGGGTTTTTGGGGAGTATTTTAGAGTCATGTTCATGTATGTTTGGTTCCTCATTTGAGTCCACCTGTGTAGGTTCAGACCCGAGGAACCGAGGACCCCAGCAGTGAGTTAGCTGCTTCAGTGTTTTTCAAAGCTAGCCAGAGGTGAGTAGAATAACTCTCATACTTCAAAATAAATAATGAAAGTTTTAGCATGATTCACGCATCATGAATGCCATGAGATATATTAGGGTGCTTGCATTAGAATTCACGAATATGTTGCATTGTATATTATGTTGATGATGTGGATGAATGTTGAATGATCCTTTAGCCCTCACTATGGCATGATATGATATGGTAATGATACGTATGAGAAGACCAGTGAGGCCCATTCTACGCCCCTGGCACTATGGAATGTTATGTTATGTTATGTAAGAGAAAGACCAGTGAGGCCCAATCTACGCCCCTGGCACTATTGGAATGTGTAGAGGGCTATTGGTGACAAGTTCATCCTTGATGTGATATGATTGTGATGTGATGCATTCCATGATAGCATATGTTTTAAATGTTTTTAGTATTCTGCTCACTAGGCTCTAGTAGCTCACCCCACTCCTTTAATCCCCCAGGTGTGCAAGTACGGGATAGATCAGGAAGTCCTCAAGAGTAAAGTTACGTGTTATGTAATAGTTAGATGTGGACATGTATTGTAAAATGTTATTATGAGATGTAATGTAAAATATAGCAATGTAATGTAATGATGGTTATGGAGGTTTAGAGTTGTGCTTGACCCTAGTATGTTAGTTAATCCCTTGTTGGTACATGATCTTATTAATGAAATGTTTTAATGATATTATGTAAACCAAACTTATTATATGTATGTTACCCCATTGGAGCATTGATGAGGACTCTAGTGTGGGGTTGATGGTTATGCTTATGAGTTGTGTATGCACAGGTTAAATTTGGTAAATGAATGAGAAAAGTTCAAAATTTTTATGTATATGTTTGATCATGTATGGGATTTAACAGGTATACAGGATGTATGTTAGGCTTGCTACGGGTCCCGGCGGTGTTATGCCGATCTGGATCCTAGCGCCGGTAGCGGTCCGATTTTCGGGTCGTTACAGCAATAAAAGGAAAGCATAAAGGGAAAGAAAAATCAGAAAAGAATACCAGCTTCCCGGTAATCCCGCAAGTTGAACATAAACGTGCACTTCTTGACGTCATACTTCTCGGTCAGAGAAGGCAAACTTGATCCACTAGGCTTAACCTAAAAAAGTCATTACAGCCCTGGAGAACCTCCCCCTAAGAAAGGTCGACATCCCAATTGATCCTCGAGCTCTCTTTTAGCTCGACGACAATGAAAGCCTCGGCCCAGCCTTTTATTGAGTTCTTATACCTAGTAAATATAGACAACCCAACCTGAGGACCAAAGTCGTAGAACCCATGGATAGACCTAACGAGTCGAAAAAAGGTGCAAAACAACTCAATAGAAGGGGTAAAACCCCAACACAGTCAAACAAACTCGAAAAAACACATGAACAAGATGAAATTGGGGAACAGCATCCGAGGAGTCACCCTAAAATGATGAAAGACCTTAATGAAGAAATGGGTAAAAGAGAAGGTCAGCCCGAAATCGCTATTTGATAAAAAAGACCAAATTATGCTCTTGCTGGGCATCTATCAGACCCGCCGACAGTGGGTAGGGGAGAACAATCCTCTCATTAGGAAGGGATGCTCTAATCCTATAGATGGTGGTGTCAGAATAGTTGCTGGAGAAGTAATGCGAAAGAGAGGAAGGGGTGATCGAGGACCCACTACGTAAGGAATCTTAACAGAAGCTATGAGAAGAGTAGGACATACCTCGAATCAGAAAGGTAGGAATCGCAAGGAAGAGAAAGGGCAAGATAGCAGAAGCAGCGCAAGAGGCAAATCAACGAGTGAAATCAAAAGCGCAAGTTTGAAATGGATAAAGGCGAAGAGGAGACATTTTGAAAAGAACTGTAATAATTGGATTTTCGGGATTTACCCCCTCATTAATCATGGAATAATTAATGAACAGGTAAAGGGGCACTTGATGATAACAGGACCCTGGACACTTCGATTCAGGCTGGGCCCACGCTGGAAAGGCCAGGCCTAAACTCTATTAAGACCCAACAGTCAGGTCTGCCTTATATATAAGTGCAGAACTTGCATTGAGCAGCTGGACTGGGCTCGAACCTACACGTGGGAGGTCTGACCCCGTTTATCCCTCTAGCCCCCATGAGATAACAAATCCCGTGATGTCCAAGATCGTGTTCACACGGCGCCGGATGAAATTAAATAGCCATCTGACGATAGAAAAGGACACAGTATATCCGTATGTATGGCCAGCGTAACTGTAGCAGAAGGTTATAAATGCAAGATGGCAATTACGTGTCACAATACAACAAAGGAAAAAAATAATAAAGGAAGCAAGAGAGACACACATTAGATCAAAGGGAGATTTATAATTTAGTCCCTGAGTATTGCTATTATTAACAAGTCAGTCCCTGTATTTTTAGAAACCTATTAAAACGTCCTTTTCTTTTCTCTCCGTCAACAAAATAGTCCTTCCGTCTATTTTTGCCGTTAAAAATATAGTAAAAGACTAAATTACCCCCCATTATTTTCCTCCTCCTCCTCCTCTTCCTCCTTCTCCTCCTTCCTTTTCTTCTTCATCAATTCTTCCTCCTTCTTCTGCTTCTTTTTCTGCTTCTGCTTCTCTTTTTTGCTTCTGCTTCTTATTCTTCTTCTTCTTCTTCTCCTTCTTCTCCTCCTCCTTCTTCTTCTTCTTTTTTTTCTTCTTTTTCTTCTTTCTCTTCTTCTTCTTCTTCTCCTTCTTCTCTTCTTCTTCTTCTTCTTCTCCTTCTTCTTCTTTTCTTCTTTTTTTCTTCTTTTTCTTCTTTCTCTTCTTCTTCTTCTCCTTCTTCTCCTTCTTCTCCTTCTTCTTCTTCTTCTTCTTCTTTTTCTTCTTTTTTTTCTTCTTTTTCTTCTTTCTCTTCTTCTTCTTCTTCTCCTTCTTCTCCTTCTTCTTCTTCTTCTTCTTTTTCTTCTGTTTCTTCTTTTTTTTTCTTCTTTTTCTTCTTTCTCTTCTTCTTCTCCTCCTTCTTCTTCTTTTTCTTCTTTTTCGGAGGAGGAGGAGGAGGAGGAGGAGGAGAAAAGAAAAGATAGGGACTATTTCGTTGACAAAAAGAAACGATAAGGACATTTTAATAGATGTGAGAAAAGATAGAGACTATTTTGTTGACAAACATAAACGATAAGGACGTTTTAATATATTTCTAAAAATATAGGGAGAGACGATTTCGTTGATGGAAAGAAACGATGAGGAAGGACTATTTCGTTGATGGAAAGAAACGATAATGACGTTTTAATAGATATGAGAAAAGATAGAGACTGTTTTATTGATAAAAAGAAATGATAAGGACGTTTTAATAGATATTAAAAAAATAAAAACATTTTAATAGATTTTTAAAAATGTAAGGACTAACTTGTTAATAATAACAATATCTAAGGACTAAATAAAGGATTTTATTTGAGGGTAAAATTAGATTTTAAAATTTTTATCTCTTCTCCTTTATCTAATTTTAACGAAAAAAATAACGGAAGGACTATTTTATTGACGGAAAGAAAACATAAAAATGTTTTAATAGGTTTCTAAAAATACAGGAACTGACTTATTAATAATGGTAATATCTAGAGACTAAATTGTAAATCTCTCTAAATCAAATTTACCAAAATATACTTTGAGCATAACTTCTTATTGGATCTCGGGTTAGGAACAAATAAAATTTTGACTTAAATTATAATTATTAGTAATAAATTTATTATTTGTCTCCATTCTAAAAGACTATTTTGTAATAGTGTGTAAAGAGTAATTATTAATTAAAAAATAAATTTAAAATTAAAATAAAAGATAAGATAAAAGAAAAAAAATAAAAAGAGTTTTCAAAAATTAATTAAGTAATTTTGATGTCAACGATTTTAAGTAAAGTATTTTTTTCAAAATTCTAACTGATTTGGTAAAATTTACTTTTAATTCAAAATTAATAAAAAAAATTCTAATTAGTTTGGTAAAATTTACTTTTAATCTAAAATTAATTCTCATAAAAATTTAAAAATATTAATTCTTACATTATTGATTTTGTTAAATATAAAAATTTAAGAAAAATTATTTTTTAAATTCCTTTCAAATTAGACATTTCAAATAAAAGTTATATATATAATGATTTTTTAAAAAAGAAAAAGAAATTTTTCCTTTCTTTTTTCAATTGAATGATTAAAACCTCGGAAATTTGAGAGATTGAATTCTCAAGAGAGCCTAAGCTTGGGAAAAATACCGTCACGCTTATATGTTTGAACCAACAATTATATGAATCAATCAACTAACAAACTTAATTATCAGAAGCAAATCTTTTTGTTTTTTGTCTTGTTCTACAGATAGGTATGAAAGAAATTTATTGGAATGTAAAGGATGCACCATTAACAAATATGACTACAATTTTAGAACACATAGGTTCAAACCAAGTATGCTACATAAATTAGTAAGTAGAGAAAACACCATACAACTAAAAGCATATCAAACAAATACACAAACTGAAAAAGCTCAAAGAAAAAAATAAAAGATTTTGTCTTCCTCCTTCATTCTTCAGTTGCTTTTCCTCCAAAACTGCTCACATCTTGAATAACTGCATTCTCCATATACAGGAGGTACCAATTAATCTGCAAAGTTCAGGAAGGGGAGGAAAAAAAAAACTTAGTACCAGGAAAAATGAAACGAGAAAAAAAGTGTCTAGGAGCAGCAGTGGCCTGATGATATTTCCCTATTTTTTTCTCTTGACAAAGAAGCAATATTCATTTTGCAATAGCCAAGTAAATCTTCTTTTTCATTCTTTCCACAAACCGGTAATATGCATCCCTCTAAGGTTTCTTAAATATTAAAATTCCACAGACAGACCAAAACCCAAACACAAATCCAGGTACCAGGCCTGCATAGAAGAATGTCATTTCTATCCAATCATTTTCTTCACCGATGTTGTCCTTGACCCTTCATCCTCGTTATCTTCATCATTTGGTGTGAAAGCGAAACACTGTTTGCAATGGAAAGCCACAAAGTCTCGAATTGCCCTTATAAATGGAGGGATCAACAAGGGTTTGGAACTGGTTGGTCGATGGAATTGGCCCCGACTAGTTATTGTAGGATGAGTTAGAGTAGTTCAGGGAGGTCATAGAAGGCATGCTTGAAGGAATTGGACCGGAAAGTTGGTTGCAACAGAGGTCAAGAGATTCTAAACGATTCAGGTCTCCAATATCTAGGGGTATCTCTCCAGTCAACTGATTCCATGATAAATTTAAAAAACCAATATATGACAGATTACTTATGCCAGCTGGTATTTGTCCTTTTAGATGATTTCCTGAGAGATCTATAGCATTCACCACAGGAAGTATCTTGGTATATTCAACTTCTCTTCCCTTCACATACAACTCTATTTCCTGTGAGTAGACAACACGATTTGTCACTACATGGTAAGGTTTGAAGGAATTCAAGCCACTTAGATTGCCCAAACATGGTGGGATTGGCCCTGATAAATTATTAAGAGCAAGGTCCAAGATATGGAGTTCAGGAAGGTGACAAATGCTTTCAGGAATACTTCCATTGAGTAGATTGACTCGTAGATTGAGTATTGTCACTGACAATAGCCTTTCACCAATCCAATCTGGTATATTTCCAGTGAACCGATTTTCTTTAAGATCAAGTGTTGCTACATGTGTGCAGTTCTGCAACGACTGGGACAAATCTCCAGAAAGATTGTTGCTAGTTAATTTCACTAACTGAAGCAGAAGTAGTGAGCACATGGAGCTTGGGATGCCACCACAGAGTTTGTTGTTGGATAAATCAGTGGTATCCAACTGTTTCAAACCTTTCCAATGGTTATGGATCTCCCCAGACAATTGATTGTTTGAGAGATCAAGAGTAGTCAATTTCTTCATTTCATTTAAAGAAGACGGGATTTCTCCAGTTAAAGAGTTCCCAGAAAGTTCCAAGATAAGCACCATTGACATTTTTTGGCTAATGTTCAAGGGAATGGTCCTGAAATCAAGTTGTTACTGAAAGACACAGATTGAACATTAGAAAAAAGCGGCATAGGACCCTCTAAAAGATTAGATCCACTCTCACTGCTTCTGGTGAAAAGCTAAGTGAATCTGGAAGCATTCCATGTAATTGGTTGTTTTAAATTAGCTCCAACCACTTAAACTGTGGAGTTAAGTTCCAAAACCAGCTAGGTATTGAATCTGAAATTGAAACTCCAATAAGGGTTACCCTCACTAATTCCTTTTGAGTTTCAAGCCATGTCGGAAATTTGGGACCCATTTGGCAATCATTGACTAAGATGACCTGTAGGCTAAAAGGGGGAACCCACTCTCGTCTCACATCAAATGCCAAGGACTTGTTTACAGAAGATAATGAAAGACATTTTAAATTTTTGAGGGTCAGGAAATGAACCTCAGATATGTTGCCACCCAAGGATTCCCAAAGAGATCCAAGTAAGTTAAAGCCTCAAGTTTCCCTATGCTTTCTGGTATAGTTCCGCTCAATTTATTGGCAGAGAGGTCCAAGTCCTCCAAAAAGGGTAACCTCTCAATGGATGTCGGAACTGAACCTAAGAATGAATTCCCAAAAAGCCTGAGGGACTTCAAGCTCCGGAAGTGTCCTAATGACTCAGGAATCTGGCCACTCAAATTGTTACAACCCAAGTGTAATATCTTTAGGCTACGGTTACTGCATTCAGACAAGCTGTCTATGAGTTCAACCATTTCACCACTAAATTCATTGTAACTTAAGTCTAAACCTTGCAAGTTACAGAGGTTTCTCCAGGCATTAGTGGATAGCGGACCCCTAATTTCAGAATTCACAAGGTTAAGGTCCACAAGACCACTGATATTGAATAGCCAATGAGGTATATGATTGTTGTAAACATGGAGGACCAGCAAAGAAGTGAAATTTACAGCTGGAAGGAATTGAGGGAATCTGCGAAGATCACTACCTGGCAAATGCAACTCTACAAGAGAAAGGAGGCTAGTCAAAGCTTGCACCCTGCTGGCTGATACTAAGCTAAGGTTTACGCTTGCCAGGTTCAGGTACTTTAGAGAAGAGAGTCCAGAAATCCAGTTGGCATCAGAAACCCAAATGCTTTTAGGATTGGGATTAGTGTATGAATATGGAAAAAGATCAAGATAATTGCAAATTTGAGAGGTTTCCAAGATGAGGGGGAATCATTCCAGCAAATGATGCATGAGAAAGATTAAGATATATCAACTCCTCAAATGAACCAATGAAATCAGGAATTTGAACTCCCTGAAAATTGTTTATGCTCAAATCTAAATACATCAAGTGTTTCAGATCAAGCAAAGAAGGAGTAATTTGGCCCCGCAGACAGGAATGGTTATAAGCTTCTGCCTCACTTCCGAACATGAGATATACGGGATAAGTAAGGTTGTACGGATTTCTAAGGTCAAGCTGGATTACGACATCTGTCTGTGCGCTGCATCTCACACCATTCCATTGAAAACAATCTTCACCAACCCAAGAAGAAAGCCGACCCGATGGATCTTGAAGACCTTGTTTGAATTGAACAAGTGCTTTCCTCTTAATCTCAATACAACCTGCAGTGAAATTGGTGGCCGCGGAAACAAGCAAAGGAAGTAGATAAAAGTGGAGGAGGATGAGGAGGAGGAAGTGTGAGGGGTTATGCTTATGCATTTTTGCCATACTTGCCTTCGCTAATCAGAAACGATCTTTATTTAAAGGGGTAGCAGCCAAAGAACCCTCTGCAACATTAATTGAACTGATTATTGAATATCACTCAACTAATTAACCATATAATAAAATGCTAATATCTGGCAGACTAGTGTTTAGTCTTCATCTATCTTTTTCTTGCTAAACGGTCGTGGTGGATACTTCGATTGTTGCTTGGAAATTGGAGCAAAGACATTGAAGCGGTCAAAACTCGATACCAATAAAGGTCTAACGCACTCAAGACTCTGTATCTTGCAATATTCTTACAGAAAATGACATTTCTGGAGACCAATGCTTCTATTTTCCATTCTGTCAATGGCGTCGCCACCCTTCAAATTTTCTCATCAATTGATTACGTTTCTCATCAACTGCCATAGAAATAAGCTCGGTATATTTTATTTATTTATTTTGAAAGAAGCTCAGTCAATTCTTAAAGCACGTCTGCATAGCATATACTGTTCCCTCTTGCTTGGAAATTGCACAATGCCTTCCTAAATTATTTCTAGCTATTATAATCACTATTATAATAGATTAATCTTCACATTAGATAACTTATTTGTATATTATTCAGCAGCTGTAACTGCC
The DNA here is from genome assembly GCF_001659605.2 of Manihot esculenta. NCBI lineage: Eukaryota > Viridiplantae > Streptophyta > Magnoliopsida > Malpighiales > Euphorbiaceae > Manihot > Manihot esculenta. Next base: position 421,823 of record NC_035173.2, read on the forward strand.
TGATAACTTTCTTTTTAACAGAAATTTGATATTTTTTCAGAAGAAAAAATTAATCCATTAATAAGAGTAATAGTATAGGAATTCAAAGTCAATCCTCCATTAATAAGAGTAAGAGTATAAGAATTCAAAGTCAATCCTAGGCCCATAACCACCTAACTAAAGCCCATATAATAACAAGAGAAGGAAGCCCAATCCCCACGAACCCGCTAAGAGAAATGGGAATAACCGAATCAACGGAAATAACTCGGCTAAAACCAGAAGAAACACACGTGCAGTGTTGCTCCTCCATCTGCAATCTACCCAGTATGGGAGAGCCATTAATGGGGATGATCCGAAGCCTAAAGGAGGATAGCCGAAAGCTAAAGATCGTGATTGGACGTTTGAGACTTTGTCAAGAAAAAAGCCAGTTCAAAAAAAAAAAACTAATAAAGACAACCACAAATCAACAGCAAATGCGGAAGCGGAGGCGACAGAGCTCATGAACATCTCACTCGTGCCTTTTGGAACAGTCTCCTGTTCAACAAGATGCTGCCAGAAGCTTGCTTTCTACACTCTAGGTTTTAAATTAAAAAAGTATAGAGAAGCAAGATCTGAGTTCTCTCAGAATCCTAAAAGGGGAAAAAAAAAACCAAAAAAAAAAAAAAAAAAAAAAAAAAAACAAACCATCAAGCAAGGAGGCATCGTTCGTCACTATCAACAGACCATATATATCTCCTCACCTTGCATATAAGAGTCTTCAACCCAACAAATCAAATCCAAAACACAACTATTTACAACCCACCAGAGGTGGGGAGGAGCAAACTCATAGTCTGGAAGGTGCCAAGAGCTGTTTCCCTTGCCTCTTCCACGATAGGGCAAAAAATCTGTTGTACAAGTGGAAGAAAGACTAGGACAAAAGAGAAACTCGCTCTAAAAAATAGAGAGAGCTAAAAATAGAAATTTGATAGTTCGTTCATAAGTAATGGGAAAAAATATATTATAAATTTTCTTAATAGAGAAACAATATAAAGAATTGGATACTTTTGTTCGGAGTGATTTGAGCAAAGAAAAATAAATTTTTGGACAATAATTGTTCAACAAAGAAACATCATGATATATTATTCTTTCAACAACTTGATACTATTTATAGACCTAGAGTTTCAAAGAAAAATAAGGAGTTAAAATCTATACTTTGAACTTTAAAGAGTCTATTTAATAAGGCACAAACAAAAGTTAAAAGTTCCGTCAGATCTATGAAAAATATTTTTTATAACAAAAAAAGGAAACTTTTTTTTTATTGTCTAATTTAAATTAAAATTACCTATAATTCAACATTTCAAAGCTGCGATTTTAGTCAGAATTGCATATGAAGAATTATCCACCGGCAAAATGATCACCAATTTTATCAAGGGCCATGCACCAATATGAATTCATCATCAGACGACAACTGGCCCAATCAAAACCACAGTCAGAACCAGCCCCAGGTCCAGGAGGAAGGAGGCCAGTTATTGTGCCTTCCCCATTTAATCTAAAATCAAACATTCGAGCTGCCTATAAAATTGAATCGCTAGTTTAATTTAAATTTATTTTAACTATCAAATTGCTTAAATCAGAATCAAACCAAAATTAAAATTGAAATTGTACTAAAACCATGATGAACCGAACCCCTTCTGATTGTGAACCCTAGCCCCGAATTCAACCCGTAGTTTTAGCGGTTTGCATGAGCGCCTGAACCGGAGCACACCGCACACATAACATAGCAGTACTAAGTGACCAGAAATTGTGAAATTGTACTGCTAAATTTCGTTTATTCACCAAAAATAATAAGAATCGGCGGTTAGAAATCTGCTTTCAAGTCGTTGGTTCGCTGTGCTGCTCAGTTGAAAATCATTAGACCCACGAATATCAAGTCGAACCAAATCATCTTTGGTCAATCTACTTAACTTGGAGTCCGTAAAATTGATTATGGGGCTTGATAACCAATACGCCCAGTTTATCATCTCAAGCTGCAAACTAGAACATAGAACGCATAAGGCTGAGCAACTTGGCATATCCAAAGCAAATGTTAAAAGGCCACATGTCATAGGAAGACAATTTATCAGATCCAGTGTAAAATTAAGAATGTCAAAGCAACACTTCTTCCTACCTCAGAAACCAACAATGCTTTAAGATATACAGCTATACATTCCCAGCATAGATGAGGTATTATTAGAAAAGCAAATAGAGCCTTTTTTTTTTTTTTAAAAAAAAAAGCATAGAAATGCAATTGCATAAAGCTAAAAGATAGATCTTGCAGCCCTGATGAAAATCTACGAGACAACTCCATATATCTGCAATGGTATTATCATTCTGTGCTTAATATTCCATATAATCTCCAATCTAAGGGCAAAGCGACTTTCAAAAGGAAGGATAAAATACAATCCAAGAAGAAAGTGCTTATAAATAAATTGAATGTATTTAAAAAGCATATCCTCTAAAAAGCTGTAATGCATAAGCAAGTCCATCTATTCCCGCAATACCCATTTCTAAAACGAATTAACAAAATCCAAACGGAGACGCATTTCTAATGATGGGAATGTATTCAATATACCCTACTCAGCTAAACGTAAATGGATCCATTTATTAGACAAAATTAAAATTCAGACTAACGGAAACACAGGCAATTTGTTTCTGTTCCGACATGAAGCAGAGGTATATCCAACTTAGATGGACATTTCACGCACTTTCCTCACAATCAAGAGCGTCAAAGAAATAGTTCACAAAAAAACCAAATTGAAACTTCCCTTTCAATCTGATTAGTGTGCAGAGAGATTGAACGCATAACAAAAGGAAAATTGGAGAGCTTCAATCATTATCTCATGAAGAAAAGTCATCTTAAAAAAATACTACAGATTCAAATATTGAACATCAGCATGTGGCACCCATACCAAGAAATGATTCAGGCGTCAACACTTGCTTCTTTCTCAAACCCCTCCCCCTCCAGCTCCTTGACTGCCCTTATAAGGCCTCTTGTGATCCCATTTAGATTACGGCCATCCTCCATTTTCTCCATCAGCTTCTCTGCTGTTTCCCAATCTAAGGCCTTTAAGCATAGGGATTGGATCAACTTATTGTACTCATCTACATTAGGTTGGACCCCAAAGTCCTTCATCTCTGCTAATAACTCCAAAGCCTTGTCAAACTGTTCAAGTTTGCAATACCCTCGAATAAGTGTATGGTAAGTCACGGGACTCAACTTAGAGTGCTTCTTTTTGGCTTCAGACAGTATTTTGCAAGCCTCTTCCATCTGACCACTACTTGCATAACCACTCATAATAACTGTATAAGTGAAAAGATCCGGTTTCAGTCCCCTCCTTTCCATCAAATTTTTCATCTCTATTGCCTCTTTCATATCTCCACACTTGGAATATCCATTGATAATAGAATTGAAAACAGCATTTCCAGGAGGCGGTCCCTCATCAATCATCTTAGTTAGTAACACTTTTACTCCATCAAAATCTTTGATCCTACACAAACTGCGAATAACAGATGAGAAGGGCTTGATTGCATACTTCCGTGTTTCTCCAGAGAATGAATCCAACATATTCAAAGACAATTTGACTGTTTCATCTTTCTGGGAGAGCAAACTGATCAAAAAATTGACTGCAGACTGAGGTGGATACTTGTTTTTCTCCTTTGCCAGCATATAAACCATATGAGCATCACTTGCCCTGCTCCCTTTACAAAACCATTTGATAATCTTACCAACTTTCTCACTGTCAGGTAGGGCTTCTGCATTGATCATCTGCTCACAAACAGACCAAGCCCAGTCAAAAAAGGATCGCCTACTAAGGGCTTCAATTGTATAATAGTAGGTCTCTGAATCCGGGACACACCCAAAGTCCCCAAACTTGTTGAAAACCTCTAAAGCCGCCTTCCCTTTTCCCAGCTTTGAAAACAAAGCAATCAACCGATTAAGAATCTCCAAATTCAGCACAACATTACGCTTCTCCGCAACCTCTCTAACTAAATCCCACATCGCATATGCATCTTTCTTTCTAAGGTCACTACAGATAGCTTGAACAAGCACATCAATTACATGGGTAGTCACATTGACATCTGGCTCCTGAATCGCCCACTTGAAAAACCTGATCAAATTATCACCTAAAACAAGTGGGGTTTCTAGCACTTTCACTACAAACTCCTCGTGTAAATCCAAACCCAAACTATCAAGATTTGATTCTAAGGATTCATCAAAACTGCTCTGTAACAAAGACAGTACATCCTCTAATTTCTCCGAGTCTATCTTATAAGCCCCTCCCTCTTCTTTTCCCCCCTCACCTTCCTCGACTAAACCTCCGGAGAGCTGATCTAGCGTGCCAATGTCAGCACTCTCAGGAGCAAAATTCTCTATCTGGCAGTTGCCATTTTCACCTAAAGCTTGTGAAAACTGCTCTGTTATACCACCAATATCCCCTTCAGAAGCAAAACTCTGGAATTGGGTGTCGCTATTTTCCTTTAAAACTGCTGAAGAATCGTTTACGGACGGGAATTCTTCGATGTTCACGGACGAGTGCGCAAGAAATCTACAGTTTGTATAAGGAAGCAAGGAAACCCTTACCTTGTCGTGGTTCCTCGTTGCACCCAAATTCCGCACTAATTGTTGGGATTTGGCAGCAATGGATCTCCACATCTCGCTGATTTGCGTGCGTGCTGTGTATGGTTCAGTAAGCTATGTGAAATGTGAACACCAAAAGGACAAAACCCTAATATGTGATATGGAGAGCGGAGAGGGTTTTTTCCCTTTTTTTTCTCAAAGAGGGGAGAGGGGTTTGCTACTGAAATGAAAAGTAAGAATTTAAAAATATATATATATATTTTTTGAGTAAAAAACAAGATAAATTTTGTAATATAATATTTTTTAATAAAATAATTAATTATGAAAATTTTATTAATTTAATAACAAATTAAGTAAAACTTTTTATATTTACAAAACATATAATATTATTTTAAAGCTTTTGTTATATATTATATGTGATAAATTTTATTAAAATCATAAAATAAAATTTTAATATCCATTAAATATAGTAGCTTATTCATTAATTATATTAAATATCAAATAATATTAAAATCTTAATTTTTTCTATAGAATTTTATAATGTGAACTAAAATTATAAATCTTAAATGTAACACGTTATATCATATTTGATTATTATTTTTAACAAATATATGATTTAGTATTGCTATAAAAATGTTCTATGTTTTTTTTCTTTGTGAATTTTTTTTTTCAATTAAGCAAATTTATAATTAATTACTATATAGAAAACAATATTATTTTAACAAAAATACTTTAAGCTAAGTCGTAAAATTATATTAATTCATCATGTTTTTTTAATATCTATAAAATTCAATAATTTTAATTAAAATCACAAATTTTAAATATAAAATTTTAAATGACTGACTAACTTAAGTCACTAGTTGTAATTAATAGTTTATAATATCAATATATATTATATTTTTTTAATGAATAAATTTCACTTTGACTTTAAATTATAAAAAAAAATTTTCACAATTAATTAATTTATGAAAAATATCATTTTACATAAATTTAAAGAGCTGATTACAAAATTACATTAAATCATATTATTTATTTTTTTAACAAAGCGACCTTTACTTTGTATAAAATTAAGTACACGTTTTCTTTTAATTCTTTTGAAGGCATTTTCTTTAAATTTAAATAATTTAATTTCTTAAGCTTTAGTTTCATTTACTAAATAGCTAATAAGAGAGTTTTGGATTTTTTTTTCTCTAAAGATAATTTATAAAACCTTAAGAAAACAAAGAAGAAAATATAAAATTCATTTGATAGAATCTATTACATTTGAAAGAGCCATTTAAAATGAACATCCTATCTAAATAATGTGCAGCTTGATTAAAAAAAGATCGAGGGAAAAAGTCTAGCTAAAACACAAATATTATTCATGATATTTTTAATATGCATAAAGGCCGGACTTCCTTCACAAAAATCAATGACAAATGTCAAATTTTTTTCAACCATAATTTTTGAAAAACCTTTATTCTTTGTAAGCAACAAAATTTTCTAGCATGCAATGCTTTCAAGAAATAAGAAGTCCATAATGGAACTCCACAAACGATAACACTAATCCAAGAAAATGCCTAGATGATTATGAATAATAATCGTTAAGGCTCCCCAATTATGATATTTATTTGTTGTTGCATCGGCATTAAACTTCAAAAATCCAAGGGAGGCAGCTGCCACCTTTTACTAATTGAGAAGGCAATATATCTTGAAGAAAAGAATGAGCATTAGCTTGGTTGAAACCTTCTTGTGCATGAATAGCCGCTAAGATGATGAAATCAGTGGACTTTCTCTTAAACAAAATTATCCTTATCCTTTCATATGAATCAGAGAAGAAAGGCACATGACTGGATTAAATCTTTTTCAATGGTATGATTAGACAATGTATTGCAAATCTCAGACCATTTTTCCATCACATTCTGGTTGGCTAAGAGGGAGGATCGAAGATGAATTGGAGAGTGAATCCAAATACCAATAGCATGATGGTATGAGAAGAAGATGTGATCTATTATTTCTTTTTCACCACAAAAATGGCAATTAGATGGCTAATACGATCATGAAGAAAGAAATTACAAGGCAACCTCTCTAAGCATAAAAGCCAAAGGAAAATTCGTATTTTGCTTGAAAAATTACAGCTCTAAAATTTTCTCTAAACGCCACGTTATGGACTAAAGAAGAAGGACCCGGATCCCCCATATTTTGTGAAGAGTCCTAAGAAAGCCTTCTAGCCACCCAGTAACCAGATTTAATAGAGTATTCTCCATATTTATTGAAATACCAAACTAACCAATCAGTCAAGGGAAAAGATACTAATCGGAATGGTAAGGATGTGATCAATATCATCTCTTTCAAAAATTGCTTCAAGAGTAGGCAAATTCCAAGTGTGTGAGGAATGATTAATCAACTGAGCCACTGTACATATATTGATATCATGATTCTCCAGCACCTTAGGTTTATGAGGAAATAAGGTATGCAACCATCAATCCTCTTTGCATGATATGCTTTCTCCATTCCCAACTTGCCATCTCAAACCTTGTTTAATAACCTCTCTTCCCCAAAGCATGCTTTGCCAACCCCAAGAAGCTCTCCTCCACTGAGCAGCTTGTAAAAAGGATGAGTTCGAAAAATATTTACCTTTAAGCAGTTGAGCAAGCAAGGAGCTAGGATTAGATAAGATCCGCCGACCCTGTTTTGCAAGTAAGGCCCATTGAAGCTAATCATGTCTCTGAACCCCAAGCCTCCCTCTCCCTTGGCATTACAAAGTTTGGACCAAGGTGCCCAATGAATCTTCTTTTCATCTTTAATTTGACCCACCAGAAGTTTGCCACAACACTATTAATTTTGTTAAAGGGATACTGGAAACCAAAAATATGGCATGGCAAACACCGGGATAGCAGAAGTGACAGCTTTAATGAGTACTTCTTTTCCTCTTTTGGAAAAAAGTTTATCTTTCCAGTCGGAGCATTTTTTGTCAATTCACTATTTTTTGTCAATTCACTCACAAATAAAGTCTAAAGTGTGCACTCTTGATCTTTGAAATTGAGTAGGGAGGCCAAGAAAGCGATCTTGAAACTCCAAATTCTGAATGTTGAGAAGATTAGAGATCTGCTGCTTGATATCAATAGGAGTATCAGGGCTAAAACAGATAGTTGATTTTACCAAATTAATGGATTGATCACTTGTTGTGGAATATTAATGAAGAATGGCCTTGATGATCTCAGCTTGTGCAATGCTTGCTTGAGAGAATAGAATGGAGTCATTCGCAAAAAGAAGATGAGAAATTGAGGGACCTTGGCTAGACACAGATAAACCTTACAAGGAAGAGCTTTTAATAGCATGAGAAAGACCCTCTGCCACAAGAATAAAAAGATAAGGTGATAATGGGTCTCCTTGACGAATGCCTCTAAGAGAAAAAAATATAACTGTAACGATCCAAAATCGGACCGCTATCGGCTCTAGGATCCAGATCGACTTAAGGTCACGGGGACCCGTAGCAAGCCTAACATACAACCTGTCATATCTGATAATCCCATACATGATCATACATTTACATAAAAATTTTAAACTTTTTCATTCACCAAGCTTGACCTGTGCATGCAACATAACCATAACATAAACCCTACACAAGAGCCCTCATCAAATGCTCTAATGGGACATCATATCATACATCAAGCTTGGTCTAACATTTCTTAACATTAAAACATTTTATAACGATCATGTACAAAAGGGGATTAACATAACATTAGGGCCAAGCACAATACTAAACATCATAACATTTAAATACAATACTTTTACATTACATTGCCTTTCATTATTTTCTCATGTCCACTACTAACTATTATATCCAAAGAACCTTTACTCTTTCTGACATCCTGGTCTATCCCGAACCTGCAAGCCTGGGGGTTAAGGGAAAGGGGTGAGCTACTAGAGCCCAGTGAGCAAAATAGTAAAACAGTATATTAAAACACATGCTTTCATAGAATGCATTACATCACAAACAATTCACATCAAGGATGAACTTGTCACCAATAGCCCTCTACACATTCCAATAGTGTCAGGGCGTAGAATGGGCCACTGGTCTTTCCCTTAACATAATATAACATTCCAATGTGCCAGGGGCGTAGAATGGGCCTCGACCTGGACTTTCTCTTAACATCGTGCCAGGGGCGTAGAATGGGTCTCGACCTGGACTTCAGTACCATACCATCTCATAACATATCGAGGACTAATGGATCATCCAACATCCATCCACATCAACAATAATTAATGCAATGCATCATATTCGTGAATTCTAATGCACACAACCTAGTATATATCATGGCATTCGTGATGCATGAACATGCTCAAAATTCATTTACTTTGAAATATAAAGATCCATTTTACTCATCTCAGGCTGACTCTGAACAAACTCTGAAGCAGCTATCTCACTGCTGGGGTCTTCGGTTCCTCGGGTCCGAACCTACACAGGTGGACTCAAATGAGGGACCAAACATACACTAACATGACTCTAAATAACTCCCCAAAAATTCCCTAAAACATCATAAAACAATCATAGAAAACATGCAAAGGAAGGCTGAATAGGGCACTTTCAGCGGCAGGTTCGGCGGCCGAAAGTCCCTCCAGAGCCGAAACTCAGCCACTTTCGGTGGCAAGTTCGGCGGCCGAAAGTGGTTCCAGAGCCGAAACTCGCCAACCTTCAGGGGCAGGTTCGGCAGCCGAAACTCCTTTCCAGAGTCGAAAGTCCAAACTTTAGGGGGCAGGGTTCGGTAGCCAGAACTGCCTCCCCAGGCAGGTTCGGCGGCCGAACATGGCTTCGGCTGCCGAACCTGGCTTCGGCTGCAGAACCTGAGTTCTTCCAGAATGGCAGAACTCAAGCCTCTCATGCACAACACTCTCAAACATGCATAAATATGTACTCAAGCATATAGGGGTCTCAAACTATCCTATACCCCAACAAACATCAACAAGCAACATACATTAAACACACATTTCATCCTTAAACTCACAGAAACCCTAACATATACAACTAACCTAAACATGCATCACTACTCCTTAAAACCCCTCAAAACTTTCATAAAACATAAAAGAAAGGTAGGATCTCCACTTACCTCTTGAAAATCGAGAGGAGAGACGATCCAAACTCGGAGATGGGAGAAATCGAGCTCCAGGGTCTCCAAGCTTCAAAACTTCGTTCTTTGCTCAAAATCTTCAAAACCAAGTTAAAACTCATAAAAAACATGAACGATTTGAAGGAAAACATCAAAACTATCCATGGAAGGGCATGGACTCACCTTTGCCCAAAAATGGAAAAGAAAACTCGCCCATTTTCGGACATGGGGCCTTTTATAGGTGGCTGGCCAGACCACCTTCGGGGGCCAAAGGTGCTCCCTAAAGTCACCAACGTTCGGCGGCCGAACATAGGGTTCGGCGGCCGAACCTGGATTTCCTTCCAAGGCACTTTTCTTTCAAAAAACTCAATTTCTTTCTTACTTAAAACCTTAAAACACATGAAATCATTTTAGAAAAACATATTTTACCCTTCTAGAGGTTTCCGACATCCGAGGTTCCACTGGAAAATAGGAATTCCGATGCCGGGGTCTAGCCGGGTATTACATTCTCCCTCCCTTAAGAACATTCGTCCCCGAATGTTCACCAAATAAGCATACGAGGCAAACACACATAAACACATAACAACACATAGATACTAACCTTAAAATAGATGAGGGTATTCCTGGAGCATGGACTCCCGTGTCTCCCATGTACATTCTTCTACATTATGGTGATTCCAAAGGACTTTCACCATCGGGATTTTCTTGTTCCTCAACTTTCTGATCTGCGTGTCTAGGATCCGCACTAGCTACTCAACATAGGTGAGATCTCCTAGGATCTCCACATCAGGCTCACTAAGAATCTTGCCCGGATCTAACACGAACTTCCGCAACATGGAAACATGGAAAACCGAATGGATTTTTTCCATTGATGCAGGTAAGTCCAGCTTGTACGATACATTCCCGATCTTTTGCAAGATCTCAAAGGGTCCGATGTACCGTGGAGCTAGCTTACCTTTCTTCCCAAAACGAATCACCCCTTTCATAGGAGACACCTTAAGCAACACCAAATCTCCCTCCTGAAACTCTACTTGCTTCCTGCGGACATCTGCATAACTCTTTTGCCTGCTCACCGCAGTCCTAATCCTTTCTCTGATAATTGGTACTACTCTGCTGGTGATCTCTACTAGCTCAGGCCCTACTAAGGACCGTTCTCCCACTTCTTCCCAGTAGACAGGTGACCTGCACTTCCTTCCATACAAAGCTTCATATGGAGCCATCCCTATGCTAGTATGATAGCTGTTATTGTAGACAAACTCCACCAAAGGTAGATGCTGCCTCCAAGAACCGCCAAAATCTAGCACACACATTATGAGCATATCTTCTATTGTCTGGATGGTCCTCTCTGACTGTCCATCAGTTTGTGGATGGAAAGCAGTGCTAAAGTCCAGCCTGGTACCCATAGCATTCTGCAGACTCCGCCAAAACCTGGAGGTGAACTGGGGTCCCCTATCAGACACGATTGAAACAGGAGCCCTATGCAACCTGACCACTTCATCAACAAACACCTGCGCCAATTTGTCCACAGAATAGCCACTCCTGACAGGGATGAAGTGAGTAGATTTGGTCAGTCTGTCCACAATCACCCATATGGAGTGCAATCTGTTAGACGTTGCCGGTAACCCCACCACGAAATCCATAGCTATATTCTCCCATTTCCACTCTGGAATCAGCAGTGGGTTAAGCATTCCAGCCGGCTTCTGATGTTCCAGCTTCACCCTCTGATATACTTCGCAGGCGGACACGAACTGTGCCACTTCTCTCTTCATAGCTAGCCACCAATAAACTCTCTTCAGATCCTGGTACATCTTGGTGGCTCCAGAGTGAACATTGTATCTGGCATTATAAGCTTCTCTCATAATGTCACTCTTCAGACTCACGTCATCTGGTACACATAGTCTACTCCCATAGCGGAGGATCCCCTTGCTGTCAAATCTGAACTCTTCATTCTTGCCCGACTGAACAGTCTTGGCAATTTTCACTAACTCTGAGTCCTCATGATGTTTCTGAGCCACTTGCTCCAGAAATATGGGTGTCACTCTCATCTGAGCTATCAAAGCACCTGTACCAAACAATTCCAACTGCAGCCCTTCATTAATGAGCTTATAGAATTCCCTCACCACCGGTCTTCTCTCTGCTGTGATATGGGATAGACTACTAAGTGATTTCCGGCTTAGGGCATCTGCTACAACATTTGCCTTACCTGGATGGTACTAAATTTTGCAATCATAGTCACTAAGCAGTTCCACCCATCTCCTCTGCCTCAGATTCAACTCTCTCTGACTCAAGATGTACTGCAGGCTTTTATGATCTGTGAAGATCTCACACTTTACCCCATACAGGTAATGCCTCTACATCTTGAGTGCAAAGATCACAGCTGCCATCTCTAGGTCGTGTGTAGGATAATCCAACTCATACTTCTTCAGCTGCCTAGAAGCATAAGCAATTACCCTCTCATTTTGCATCAACACACAACCTAGTCCCACACGGGACGCATCACAAAACACTGTAAAGTCTTCATTACTGGTAGGCAGAGCTAACATCGGTGCTGACGTCAACCTTTTCTTCAGCTCTTCAAAGCTTTCCTCGCACTGATCAGACCACACGAACCTCTGGTTCTTCTTAGTCAATCGGGTCATAGGAGCGGCAATTTTTGAGAAGTCCTGAACGAACCTCCTGTAGTAACCTGCCAAACCCAGAAAGCTCTTAATCTCTGTAACTGTAGTGAGTCTAGGCCAGTTTGCTACAGCTTCCACCTTCTTGGGGTCCACTTCAATTCCGTTCTCTGATACAACATGCCCCAAGAATGAGATGCTCCTCAACCAGAATTCACACTTGGAGAACTTGGCATACAAGTCGTGCTCCCTCAGGGTCTGCAAAACTAACCTCAGATGATGGGTATGCTCCTCTGCATTTCTAGAATACACTAAGATATCATCAATGAAGACAATAATAAAGTGATCCAGATAGTGGCTAAACACTCTGTTCATGAGATCCATGAATGCTGCAGGGGCATTGGTTAGCCCAAACGGCATTACTAGGAACTCATAATGCCCATATCTGGTCCTGAAAGCCGTCTTCGGCACATCTTCTTCTCTTATTCTCAGCTGGTGGTACTCGGATCTCAAATCTATCTTGGAGAAACAACCTGCTCTTGCTAGCTGGTCAAATAGATCGTCGATCCTAGGTAACGGATACTTATTCTTTGTAGTGACTTTGTTCAACTGCCTGTAGTCGATACAAAGTCTCAAGGATCCATCCTTCTTCCTTACAAACAGCACTGGAGCACCCTAAGGTGAGGTACTCGATCGGATGAAACCCTTGTCTACCTACTCTTGCAACTGCTCCTTTAGCTCCTTTAACTCTGCTGGTGCCATCCTGTAGGGAGGGATAGGGATCGGTCTGGTTCCAGGCATCAATTCTATTTCAAACTCTATCTCCCTAGCAGGTGGTAGTCCTGGAAGTTCATTTGGGAAGACATCTGGAAACTCTCTGACCATGGGCACTGAGGCGGGCTCCCTAACCTGACTACTAGAAATCCCTGACAACCTCTCCTGAGCAACCTACGAGCCTGTAGGGCTGATATCAGACCTCTAGGCGTACCCCTCCTGTCTCCTCTGAAGACAACCTCTGACCCATCCAAATCTCTGAATTTGACTACCTTGTCTCTGCAGTCCAAGGTAGCACCATGAGCAGATAGCCAATCCATCCCTAGAATGACATCAAAATCCGTTAAGTCTAGAACCACAAGGTCGGTTGGAAGGCATCTACTCTCAACAAACACTGGACTAAATCAGCAAACTGACTCTGCCACTGATGGATCGCACTTGGGTCCACTGACCCAAAGGGGACACTCTAACCCAGAGACTATCAAACCCAACCTCTCTACAGCTCTCGGAGCAACCAAAGAAAGAGAAACACCAGGGTTTAAAAAAAAGCACACACATCAGAACATTCAAAAGTGAGCGTACCTGACACCACCGTGTTCGATGTGCTGGCCTCCTGCTGAGCCAGGGTGAAAATCCGAGCTGGAGCTGACGGACCTTCTCCGCGGGAATCCACCGAAGAAGAGGCTGACCCTCCCCCTCTGCCTCGACCACAGCCCTGCGCCAAGGTTGGAGCTATTGGCTGAGCCACACTACCTGAAGCTGTCTGCTGGGACTGTGCCGACCAGGGCGCAGTGGGACACTCACGTGCCTTGTGCCCCTGCCGTGCGCATCTATAGCATGCTGTAGTCCCATACCGACAAACCCTTCTGTGTCGCTTCCCACACCTCGGGCATCCGGAGCCGTTCGAACCAGAGTTCGAGCTACTACCAAAATCCAGACTAGACTTCAACCTATTCAAGAACTTGCCCCCCTTAGACCTGGTTCTGCCCCACTTTTTACTTCTTGTGGGGCTGCACTCAGAGATGAGAGATCAGCTCTCCCTGTGACCGGGGTTGTGGAACCCGAGGCCTGAGCGCCTTCTTGAGAGTCTCCCATACCTTCTTCTGGTACACCTACTACCAAACTTTCATCTCTTCTCTGAACACCCATCTCTACTTCCCTCACATCGGCTGACATCCTTCTTGGATCCATTCCTCCTCTGACTACATCAAAAGACCTTCTAGGGTCCCTTGACACTCTCTCCCTACTAGATCTACAGGACATTACCCTCGGCAATGCAGGGGGACGGGCATCCATGCCCTCACTTTCTGGTGGAACTCCAGTCAATCGTGCAGATCGACGAGTACCTCTCATTCTGATTACTGAAAAACAACGCACATCACATAAAACATTAGCATCATATGGTTTATGTGGAAACACATGAACCCGCATCACATACATAGCATAACATTAATGCACATGCATAAAATCATGGCATCTCACATCATCATTCAAGACAGGACTCTACATCCTATCCTAGTGGACATGATTTTCCTATTGTGCTTGCCCTTCTAGAACATCTATGAGCCCGACACTCTCTAGGTCCGACCATGTGAACTTAGGGCTCTGATACCAATCTGTAACGACCCGAAATCAGACTGCTACCGGCGCTAGGATCCAGATCAACTTAAGGTCATCGGGACCCGTAGCAAGCCTAACATACAACCTGTCATACCTGATAATCCCATACATGATCATACATTTACATAAAAATTTTAAACTTTTTTATTCACCAAGCTTGACCTGTGCATGCAACATAACCATAACATAAACTCCACACAAGAGCCCTCATCAAATGCTCTAGTGGGACATCATATCATACATCAAGCTTGGTCTAACATTTCTTAACATTAAAACATTTTATAACGATCATGTACAAAAGGGGATTAACATAACATTAGGGTCAAGCACAATACTAAACCTCATAACATTTAAATACAATACTTTTATATTACATTGTCTTTCATTATTTTCTCATGTCCACCACTAACTATTACATCCAAAGAACCTTTACTCTTTCTGACATCCTGGTCTATCCCGAACCTGCAAGCCTGGGGGTTAAGGGAAAGGGGTGAGCTACTAGAGCCCAGTGAGTATAGAATAGTAAAACAGTATATTAAAACACATGCTTTCATGGAATGCATCACATCACAAACAATTCACATCAAGGATGGACTTGTCACCAATAGCCCTCTATACATTCCAATAGTGCCAGGGCGTAGAATGGGCCACTGGTCTTTCCCTTAACATAACATAACATTCCAATGTACCAGGAGCGTAGAATGGGCCTCGACCTGGACTTTCTCTTAACATCGTGCCAGGGGCATAGAATGGGCCTCGACCTGGACTTCAGTACCATACCATCTCATATCATATCGAGGACTAATAGATCATCCAACATCCATCCACATCAACAATAATTAATGCAATACATTATATTCATGAATTCTAATGCACACAACCTAGTATATATCATGGCATTCGCGATGCATGAACATGCTCAAAATTCATTTACTTTAAAACATAAAGATCCATTCTACTCACCTCAGGCTGACTCTAAACAAACTCTGAAGCAGCTATCTCACTGCTGGGGTCCTCGGTTCCTTGGGTCCGAACCTACACAGGTGGACTCAAATGAGGGACCAAACATACACTAACATGACTCTAAACAACTCCCCAAAATCCCCCTAAAACATCATAAAACAATCATAGAAAACATGCAAAGGAAGGCTGAACAGGGCACTTTCGGCCGCAAGTTCGGCGGCCGAAAGTGGTTCTAGAACCGAAAGTCGCCAACCTTCGGGGGCAGGTTCGGCGGCCGAAACTCCCTTTCAGAGCCGAAAGTCCAAACTTTCGGGAGCAGGGTTCGGCAGCCAGAACTGCCTCCCCAGGCAGGTTCGGCGGCCGAACATGGCTTCGGCTGCCGAACCTGAGTTCTTCCAGAATGGCAGAACTCAAGCCTCTCATGCACAGCACTCCCAAACATTCATAAACATGTACTCAAGCATATAGGGGTCTCAAACTATCCTATACCCCAACAAACATCAACAAGCAACATACATTAAACACACATTTCATCCTTAAACTCACAAAAACCCTAACATATACAACTAACCTAAACATGCATCACTATTCCTTAAAATCCCTCAAAACTTTCATAAAATATAAAAGAAAGGTAGGATCTCCACTTACCTCTTGAAAATCGAGAGGAGAGACGATCCAAACTCGGAGATGGGAGAAATCGAGCTCCGGGGTCTCCAAGCTTCAAAACTTCGTTCTTTGCTCAAAATCTTTAAAACCAAGTTAAAACTCATAAAAAATATGAACGATTTGAAGGAAAACATCAAAACTATCAATGGAAGGGCGTGGACTCACCTTTGCCCGAAAATGGGGAAGAAAACTCGCCCATTTTCGGACATGGGGCCTTTTATAGGTGGCTGGCCAGACCACCTTCGGGGGCCAAAGGTGCTCTCTAAAGTCACCAACGTTCGACGGCCGAACCTGGATTTCCTTCCAAGGCACTTTTCTTTCAAAAAACTCAATTTCTTTCTTACTTAAAACCTTAAAACACATGAAATTATTTTAGAAAAACATATTTTACCCTTCTAGAGGTTTCCGACATCTGAGATTCCACCGGAAAATAGGAATTCCGATGCCGGGGTCTAGTCGGGTATTACAATAACCAAATCTGTATTAATTTTAAGTGAGTAAGTAATAAATGTAACACATTGCATAACCCAAATAATCCATCTTTCATGAAAACCAAAGGTTTGCATCATATGCTAAAGAAATTGCCACTCTATACATTCATATACTTTATGATGTCCAATTTAACTGCCATTCCTGCAAAATGACCCCTCTTCCTTAGCTTGAGACTATGCATTAGCTCATGACAAATAAGAATATTGTCTGAAATAAGTTTGCCTTTGATGAATGCATTTTGTTCTTGCCCCACAATTCTATGCATAAAAGGCCTTAATCTGAGAGTTAAGATTTTTGCAATAATCTTATAAAAGACATTACAAAGGTCCATAGGTGGAAGATCTTTCATGGATTGAATTGTTTTAACTTTAGGGATAAGAGAAATAATGGTGTGATTAAAATTTTTGGGCAATCTACCATTATCCAAAAATTCCTCTATCGCTCAAAAGATACCTTGACCAATAACATTCCAAATTTTATTGTAACGACCCGAAAATCAGACCGCCACCGGCGCTAGGATCCAGATCGGCTTAAGGCCGCCGGGACCCGTAGCAAGCCAAACATTCATCCAGTAAACCAGTTTCATCCCATACATGATCAACACATACATAAAATTTTAAACTTTCCTTTTCATTCATTCACCAAACTCAACCTATGCATACACTATACATAAACATAATCATAAACATTAACCCCTCCTTGGAGTCTCATCAATGCTCCAATGGGGTGACATAACATGTATTGAGTTTGGTTTACATAAGCATCATAAAAATCATGTACTCAAAGCGATTAACAACATACTAGGGTCAAGCACAATTCTATCCTCAATAACACCATTACATTACTGTACTAAACATTACATATCAACATTTATCATGTCCACACTAGCTATTACATGACCATAACTTCATTACTCTTGCTGACCTCCTGGTCTACCCTATACCTGCAAACCTGGGGTTAAGGGAGAGGGGTGAGCTACTAGAGCCTAGTGAGCAGAATAATAAAACATAGTATTTAAAACATATGATATCATGGAATGCATCACAGCACAAACATTTCACATCAAGGATGAACTTGTCACCACTTAGCCCTCTATACAGTCTAATTATGCCAGGGGCGTAGTGCAAGCTCCCCTGGACTTCCATAGCATACCATACATATCCAATCATGCCGGGGGCATAGTGCAGGCTCACCCGGACTTCCATAGTCTGTCATGTCATACCATATAAGGGCTAATGGATCATTCAACATTCATCCACATCAACAACATCATATGCAATGCAACATATTCGTGAATTTTAATGCACGCACCCTAATATATCTCATGGAATTCATGATGCGTGAATCATGCTAAAACGTTCATTATTTACTTTGAAAATATAGAGAGTTATTCCACTCACCTCTGGCTAGCTCTGACAAGACTCGAAAGCAGCTATCTCACTGCTGGGGTCCTCGGTTCCTCGGGTTCGAACCTACACAGGTGGACTCAAATGAGGGACCTAACAAACATGAATATTACTCTAAAATACTCCCCAAAAACCCCCTAAAACACCTCAAAACATCCATAGAAGACATGCAAAGGAAGGCTGAACAGGGCACTTTCGGCGGCAGGTTCGGCGGTCGAAAGTCCCTCCAGAGCCGAAAGTCATGCAAGTTCGACGGCACCTTCGGCGGCCGAAAGTGCCCTCCAGAGACGAAAGTCCATTTTCGGGGCAGGCTTCAGCAGCCGAAAGGCTTGCCTCATAGATAGGTTCGGCGGCCGAAAATCCTTTCGGCTGCCGAACCTGGTTTCTCCCAAAGGGCAGAAACTCAGCTCTTCAATGCACACTTTCCTCCCAAACCTTCCAATCAAGCAACCAACTCTCTAAAAGCATGCATACACACATACACCAACACCTAGGGGTCTCAAACTATCCTAAACCCCAACTACAACACATCAAACATACACAAATATCATACATTGCCCACAAGTTCACATAAAACCTAACCAAGCTCAACTATCCTAAACATGCATTTCTACCCCATGAATCAACTTAAAACTTACTTAAAACATAGAATGAGTTCAAGATCGACTCTTACCTCTTGAAGATCGAGAGAGAGACGACCTAAACTTGGAGAACCAAGGAAAAGAGCTCCTGAGTCCTTAAAGCCTCAAAACTTGCTTAAATGCTCAAAAATCTTCAAAACAAAGTGAAATCTCATGAAAATCATGAAAGATTTGAAGGAAAAGACTCAAAATCGATGGGGGACGGCGGAGAGCTCACCTTGGCCGGAAATGGGAAGAAAAGCTCGCCCATTTCGGACAAGGGACCCCTTTATAGGTGGCTGGCCAGGCCACTTTCGGGGGCCTAACGTGCCTCCGCATGTATGCCATGTTCGGCGGCTGAACCTGGACTTCCCTCACCTATGCCTTCGGGGGCCTAAAGCACTCCCGAAGTGCATGCATGTTCGGCGGCCGAATCTGAGGTTCAGCGGCCGAACCTGAGTCTTCCTCTCAAGACTATTTTCATTCAAAACTTAATTTCTTTCTTGCTTAAAACCATAAAATATATTAAAACATTTTATGAAAACATGGTTTTATCCTTCTAGAGGTTTCCGACATCCGAGATTCCACCGGACGGTAGAAATTCCGATACCGGAGTCTAGCCGGGTATTACATTCTTCCCCCCTTACGAACATTCGTCCCCTAATGTTCCTCAACTAGCACATGCATAACATAAACATAAACATACATGCAGTTCACATAAACATACACATAGGAACACATAACACTTACCTTAGAAGAGATGAGTATATTGCCGGAGCATGGACTCCCGTGTCTCCCAGGTACACTCCTCAATATTGTGGTGATTCCAAAAGACCTTCACCATCGGGATTTCCTTGTTTCTCAACTTTCTGATCTGGGTGTCTAGGATCCGTACTGGCTGCTCAACATAGGTGAGATCTTCTTGGATCTCCACATCAGGCTCACTAAGAACCTTGCTCGATCTGACACGAACTTTCTTAACATAGAAACATGGAAAACCGGATGGATTCTCTCCATTGAAGCAGGTAAATCCAGCTTATACGATACATTCCCGATCTTCTGCAAGATCTCAAAGGGTCCGATGTACCGTGGAGCTAGTTTACCTTTCTTCCCGAACCGAATCACCCCTTTCATTGGAGACATCTTGAGCAATACCAAACCCCCCTTCTGAAACTCTACTTGTCTTCTGCGGACATCTGCATAACTCTTTTGTCTGCTTGCAGTAGTCTTGATCCTTTCTCTGATTATGGGCACCACTCTGCTGGTGATCTCTACAAGTTCAGGCCCTGCCAAGGCCTTTTCTCCTACTTCCTCCCAACAGACAGGCGACCTGCACTTCCTTCCATACAAAGCTTCATATGGAGCCATCCCTATGCTAGCATGATGGCTGTTATTGTAGGCAACTCCACCAGAGGTAGATGCTGCCTCCAAGAACCGCCAAAATCCAGCACACACATTCTGAGCATATCCTCTATTGTCTAGATGGTCCTCTCTGACTGTCCGTCCATCTGTGGATGGAAAGCAGTGCTAAAATCCAACCTGGTACCCATAGCGTTCTGCAGACTCCGCCAAAACCTGGAGGTGAACTGCGGCCCTCTATCAGACACTATTGAAACAGGAACCCCATGCAGCCTGACAATCTCATCTACATACACCTGTGCCAACTTGTCCACAGAATAGCCACTCCTGATAGAGATGAAGTGAGCAGATTTGGTTAGTCTGTCCACAATCACCCATATAGAGTCTAATCTGTTGGACGCCGCCGATAGCCCCACCATGAAGTCCATAGCTATATTCTCCCATTTCCACTCTGGAATAGGTAGTGGGTTAAGCATCCCAGCCGGCTTCTGATGTTCCAGTTTCACCCTCTAACATACTTCGCAGGCTGACACGAATTGTGCCACTTCCCTCTTCATAGCTGGCCACCAATACACTTTCTTCAAATCTTGATACATTTTGGTGGCTCCAGGGTGAACACTGTATCTGGCATTATGAGCCTCTCTCATAATGTCTCCCTTTAGCCCTACGTCATCTGGTACACACAATCTGCTCCCATAGCGGAGGATCCCCTTGTTGTCAAATCTGAACTCTTCGTTCTTGCCTGACTGGACAGTCCTGGCAATCTTTACTAGCTCTGGTGTAACGACCCGAAAATCGATACCCCTTTGTAACGGCCCGAACCGCCACCGGCGCTAGGATCCAGATCGGCTTAAGGCCGCCAGGACCCGTAGCAAGCCAAACATACCTCCTATCACCTAGTCAAATCCCATACATGATAAAAAATTTTAACATAAAAACTGAAACATATGATGTATAGACCGAGCTTGACTTGTATGCAACATAACTGGAAATATAAAGAAACCCCCCCCTTACTAGAGCCCTCATCAAAACTCTAGCTGGGTCAACACAACATACATTAAGCCGGAGTCACATCCAAAGAACCAAACCTAACCTATGCATGCATCAAACCACAAACATAAGACCTCCACTAGGGTCCTCATCAAACATTAGAGTGGTAAACAACACATGCCACCAGTTTAGTTCAAACATAACTCAACATCCTAAAACATTACATACATCATGTATTAAACAGGGACTAACCAAGTCTCAGGGCCAAGCACAGTACTAATCCATAAACATATTATCTTACAATCTTTTACATCACATACATTCCTTTAATCTACATCATGTCCACTACTCTATTACATAGCCAAAACCTTTACCCTTGACGTCTTCCTGGACTACCTCTGACCTGCAAAACTGGGGTTAGGGGAGAGGGGTGAGCTAAAAAGCCCAGTGAGTAGAAACAAGGAAAACAGTTCATTAATTACATGCTTTCATGAAATGCGTCACAGCACAAACAAATCATATCACAGATTGGACCTAACCCCAAAACATCCCTAAGCTATTTGCCCAGCCCTCAAAAAGGCACCACAGGACTTCGTAATGCCTGGCCCAGCCAGGTCTTATCCATAGGGCTAGTGGGGTCATCCTTGGTCCAATCTCCAATCAACAGTAAATAATGCAATGCTTCATATTCGTGTAACTAGTGCAATCAACCTATTACATATAAACATGATGCATGAGCATGCTTTAGGCATTTGATTTCATAAAATAAAAGATTAAGTTTAGTTCTACTCACCTCTGGCAGACGCTGGACTGACTCTGCAACTGCTAACACTGATGGCCTCCTCGATCCCTTGGGTCCGATCCTACACAGGTGGACTCGAATGAGGTGCCAACACACTCTAAACAACTCATAAACAACTCCCCAAAAACCCCCTAAAACAACACTTAAACATGCATAGATAACAACCTTGAAAAGGCTGGACAGGGTACTTTCGGCGGCACCTTCGACGGCCGAACCCACTCTCCAGAGACGAAACTCGGGCACTTTCGGCGGCACCTTCGGCGGCCGAAAGTCCCTCTTCAGAGACGAAAGTCAGGCACTTTCGGCGGCCGAATCCTTCCTTCGGCGGCCAAAAGTCTGCTTTCAAGCCAAAACTCAACTTTCGGGGGCAAGGTTAGGCGGCCAAACCATGCATCCAAAGGCAGGTTCGGCGGCCGAACCTGAGTTCTTCCCAGAAGGGCAGAACTCAGCTTCTCATGCATTGAAGCCTCCCAAACCTTTCAAACACCCCAAAACAAGTACCCAACTTCCTAAAAACATGCATAAACCCTTAACCATGCACAAAGGAGCTTAAACAAGCTTAAACTCCAACAAAGAACATCAAAAACATACATAGATAGCTTATGACTCACATAAGCCAAAACCATCAAAACAACCCAAATCCTCACATACTCTCTCCCCATCATGCATACTCACTCCCACATGCATAGACTAGCTTAAACCTCCTACATATCATCACATTGGGCATAAAATCCACATAGACCCTATCATGCATTTCTACCCATACTCAACCATCAAAACCTCTTAAAACTCACTTAAAACTTCATGAAACGTAAAGGAAAGCATAGATCCACACTTACCTCTTAAAGATCGAGGGTTTGTGCGAGTTCTAACTTGGAGATGGGAGGAACCAACTCCTTGGGTCTCCAAGTTCCCAAAACTTGATCTAAGCTTGAAAACTCTTCAAAACAGCCATAAAACTCATGAAAACATGAGTGAGATGAAGAAAAACATGAAAATGGCCAAGGGAGGACAAAAACTCACCTGAGCTCGAGAATGGGGAGAAAACTCGCCCATTTCCGATCTGAGGGCTCTTTATAGGTGGCCTGGTCGAAGACCTTCGACAGCCTAACGTGCCCCCTAAACTCATGCATGTTCGGCGGCCGAACTTGAGGTTCGGCGGCCGAACCTTGGCTCGTTCAAACAAAGCTTTCGGAGGCCAAAGGCGCTCCCAAAGCCTTCCCATGTTCGGCGGCCGAACTTCACTTTCGGCGGCCGAACCTGGCAAATGCCTCCTTGGTCTTTTCTTTTCAAAACTCAATTCCTTTTCCATTTAAAACCATAAAATCAGTAAAAACATTTTAGAAAACACATTTTACCCCTCTAGAAGCCTCTGGCATCTTCAAAATTCCAGATTCCAACGGAGATTCCGTCGGAAGGTAGGGATTCCGATGCCGGAATCTAGCCGGTATTACATCTGGGTCCTCATGCTGTTTCTGAGCCACCTGCTCCAGAAACACGGGTGCCACTCTCATCTGGGCTACCAAAGCACCTGTACCAGACAACTCCAACTGTAGACCTTCATTCATGAGCTCGAAGAACTGCCTCACCACTGATCTTCTCTCTGCTGCAATATGGGACAAACTGCCAAGTGATTTCCGGCTTAAGGCGTCTGCCACAACATTCGCCTTACCCGGATGGTACTGGATCTTGCAATCATAGTCACTAAGCAGTTCTACCCATCTCCTCTGCCTCAGATTCAGATCTCTCTGACTCAAGATGTACTGCAGGCTCTTATGATCGGTGAAGATCTCGCATTTAACCCCATAGAGGTAATGCCTCCACATCTTGAGTGTAAAGATTACTGCTGCCATTTCCAGGTCATGTGTAGGGTAATTCAACTCGTGCTTCTTCAGCTGTCTTGAAGCATAAGCAATCACCCTTTCATTCTGCATTAGCACACAACCCAGTCCCACACGGGACGCATCACAGAAAACCGTGAAGTCTTCATTACTAGTTGGCAGAGCTAACACTGGTGCTGAAGTCAACCTCTTCTTGAGCTCCTCAAAGCTTTCTTCGCACTGGTCAGTCCACACAAACCTCTGGTTCTGCTTAGTTAGTCTGGTCATAGGAGCTGCAATCTTAGAGAAGTTCTGAATGAACCTCCTGTAGTAACCTGCTAAACCCAAGAAGCTCTTGATCTCTGTCACTGTAGTGGGTCTAGGCCAGTTAGCTACGGCTTCTACCTTCTTGGGGTCTACCTCTATTCCATTTTCTGACACAACATGCCCCAAGAATGAAATGCTCCTCAGCCAGAACTCACACTTGGAGAACTTGGCATACAAGCCATGTTCCCTCAAGGTCTGCAAGACTCTCCTCAGATGATGGGCATGCTCCTCTGCATTCCTGGAATACACTAAGATATCATCTATGAAGACAATAACGAAGCGATCCAGGTATTGACTGAAAACTCTATTCATGAGATCCATGAATGCTGCAAGGGCATTGGTTAACCCGAACGGCATTACAAGGAACTCATAATGCCCATATCTGGTCCTGAAAGCTGTCTTCGGTACATCCCCTTCCCTTATCCTCAGCTGATGGTACCCTGATCTCAGATCTATCTTAGAGAAACAACCTGCTCCTGCTAACTGGTCGAATAGATCGTCGATCCTTGGCAACGGGTACTTATTCTTGGTAGTAATTCAACTGCCTGTAGTCGATACAGAGTCTGAGGGATCCATCCTTCTTTTTCACAAATAGCACTGGAGCACCCCAAGGTGAGGTACTCGGTCGGATGAAACCCCTATCTACCAGCTCTTGCAACTGCTCTTTTAACTCTTTCAATTCTGCTGGTGCCATCCTGTAGGGAGGGATAGAGATCGGTCTAGTTCCAGGCATCAATTCAATTTCAAACTCTATCTCCCTAGCAGGTGGTAAACCTGGCAGCTCGTCTGGGAACACATCTAAAAACTCACTGACCACGGGCACTGAGGCGGGCTCTCTGACATGACTATCCAGCTCTCTCACATGAGCTAGAAAACCCTGACAACCCCTCCTGAGCAGCCTACGAGCCTGTAGGGCTGATATCAAACCTCTAGGCGTACCCCTCCTGTCTCCTCTGAAGACAACCTCTGACCCATCATGACATTTGAACCTGACTACCTTGCCTCTGCAATCCAAGGTAGCACCATGGGTAGACAGCCAATCCATCCCTAGAATGACTTCAAAATCTGTCAAATCTAGAACCACAAGGTCGGCGGAAAGGCATCTTCCCTCAACAAAAACTGGACTACACTGGCAGACTGACTCTGCCACTGACGGGTCACACTTGGGTCCACTGACCCATAGGGGACACTCTAACCCAGAGACCATCAATCCCAACCTCTCGACGGCTCTCGGAGCAATGAAAGAATGCGATGCACCAGGGTCCATTAAGGCATAAACATCTGAACAACCAATGCCAAGGTTACCTGACACCACGGTGTTAGATGTGTTTGCCTCCTGCTGAGTCATTGTGAAGATCCGCATTGGAGCTGATGGACCTTCACCTCTGAAACCTACTGAAGAAGAGGCTGCCCCTCTCCCTCGGCCTCTGCCACTAGCCTGAGTCGCGGCTGGAGCCACTGCCTGAGCCACACTATCAGAAGATGTCTGCTGAGACTGTGCCACAGAAGCTACTCTAGGACACTCTCGTGCCATGTGTCCCTCCTGCCCACATCTGAAGCAGGCTGTCGTCCCCACCAGACATACTCCCTTGTGCGGCTTCCCACACTTCATACATGCTGTAATACCTGCACCCGAGCTCGAGCCACTTCTTAATCCCAGACCTGACTTGATCTTGCTCCAGAACTTGTTCTTCTTGGACTTCCGGGAGCCTCTGTCCCATTTCTTACTGCCTGAACTCAGAGAAGAAGGGTCTAATCTCCCCCCACCTGGGGTCTTGGAACCAGAAGGCTGTGCCACTGACTGCTTAACTTTCCCCTCGATGATTGCACTAGCCTCCATTCTCTGAGCCATATCCACAATGGCATGGAAACTCTCCCTCTCTGTTGACTGAATCAAGGAGGAATACCTGGAATGGAGCTTCATGATATACCTCATTGACTTCTTCTGATCTGTATCCAGATTCTGCCCAGCAAACGGCAACAGCTCCAAGAATCTGTCTGTATACTCATCCACACTCATCTCATCCGTTTGCCTCAACTGCTCGAACTCAATCATCTTCAATTCTCTTGAACTATCAGGGAAAGCCCATCCTGCAAACTCATTTGCAAACTCCTCCCATGATAGGCTGTCCAACCTCGGGTTCACATAGTTCTTAAACCACTCTCGGGCCTTCTTACATTTTAGTGTGAACCTAGCCATCTGAATGGCTCTACTGTCATCAGCTCCTATCTCATCTGTAATTGTCTTGACCCTCTCGAGGTACACAAACGGGTCATCACCGGTTTCAAACTGGGGAGCACCTAGCTTCATGTAATCGGTCATCTTGACCTTGCTCCCCCCAGATGAGCTAGGTTTAGGCATTTGGGTTTTTGGGACAGTAGGTGCTGTTGGTGGTGGAGGAGGTGCAGCATCCCCTGGGATAGGGTTTGCTGTACCTGGATGGTAGGGTGGGGGTGGGTACATAGGGTACTGTGGGTACGGTGGGTAGAAAGGTGGGTATGGCATCTGAGAGTGATAAGGGTTAAAACTGGGGTAATCCGATATACCTCCCATCGAATACTCGGGATTATGTGAAAAGGGTGGGTAGTAAGGTGGCTGAACAAACCCCGAGGCCTGAGTGCCTCCTTGGGACTCTCCCATTCCCTCTTCCGACATACTTACTCCGAGACTGCCATCCCTCCTCTGATCCACATCCTCTGATATATCTCCTTGCACTGTTCCCCTCACTGATCTGCTTCTACCCAGATCCAAAGACCTTCTAGGGTCTCTTACTACTCTTTCTCTGCTGGACCTACTTGACATTGCCCTAGGCAATGCAGGAGGACGAGCATCAGTGCCCTCGTCCTAGGGTGGTACTCCAGTCAATCGTTGAGATCGACGAGTTCCTCTCATCCTGTTTTCTGAAAAACAGCATACATCACATAGAACATTAGCATCAAATGGTTCATGTGGAAGCACATGAACCCGCATCACATACATCACATACATAGCATATCATTAATGCACATGCATAAAATCATGGCATTTCACATTATCATTCAAGACAGGACTCTATATCCTATCCTAGTGGACATGATCTTCCTATTGTACTTGACCTTCTATAACATCTATGAGCCCGACACTCTAGGTCCGACCATATGAACCTAGGGCTCTGATACCAATCTGTAACGACCCGAAAATCGGACCGCCACCGGCGCTAGGATCCAGATCGGCTTAAGGCCGCCGGGACCCGTAACAAGCCAAACATTCATCCAGTAAACCTGTTTCATCCCATACATGATCAACACATACATAAAATTTTGAACTTTCCTTTTCATTCATTCACCAAACTCAACTTGTGCATACACTATACATAAACATAATCATAAACATTAACCCCTCCTTGGAGTCTCATCAATGCTCCAATGGGGTGACATAACATGTATTGAGTTTGGTTTACATAAGCATCATAAAAATCATGTACTCAAAGGGATTAACAACATACTAGGGTCAAGCACAATTCTATCCTCAATAACACCATTACATTACTGTACTAAACATTACATATCAACATTTATCATGTCCATACTAGCTATTACATGACCATAACTTCATTACTCTTACTGACCTCCTGGTCTACCCTGTACCTGCAAACCTGGGGTTAAGGGAGAGGGGTGAGCTACTAGAGCCCAGTGAGCAGAATAATAAAACATAGTATTTAAAACATATGATATCATGGAATGCATCACAGCACAAACATTTCACATCAAGGATAAACTTGTCACCACTTAGCCCTCTATACAGTCAAATTATGCCAGGGGCGTAGTGCAGGCTCGCCTGGACTTCCATAGCATACCATACATATCCAATCATGCCGGGGGCATAGTGCAGGCTCACCCGGACTTCCATAGTCTGTCATGTCATACCATATAAGGGCTAATGGATCATTCAACATTCATCCACATTAACAACATCATATGCAATGCAACATATTTGTGAATTCTAATGCAAGCACCCTAATATATCTCATGGCATTCATGATGCGTGAATCATGCTAAAACGTTCATTATTTACTTTGAAAACATAGAGAGTTATTCCACTCACCTCTGGCTAGCTCTGACAAGACTCGAAAGCAGCTATCTCACTGCTGGGGTCCTCGGTTCCTCGGGTCCGAACCTACACAAGTGGACTCAAATGAGGGACCTAACAAACATGAATATTACTCTAAAATACTCCCCAAAAACCCCCTAAAACACCTCAAAACATCCATAGAAGACATGCAAAGGAAGGCTGAACAGGGCACTTTCGGCGGCAGGTTCGGCGGTCGAAAGTCCCTCCAGAGCCGAAAGTCATGCAAGTTCGGCGGCACCTTCGGCGGCCGAAAGTGCCCTCCAGAGACGAAAGTCCATTTTCGGGGCAGGCTTCGGCAGCCGAAAGGCTTGCCTCATAGACAGGTTCGGCGGCCGAAAATCCTTTCGGCTGCCGAACCTGGTTTCTCCCAAAGGGCAGAAACTCAGCTCTTCAATGCACACTTTCCTCCCAAACCTTCCAATCAAGCAACCAACTCTCTAAAAGCATGCATACACACATACACCAACACCTAGGGGTCTCAAACTATCCTAAACCCCAACTACAACACATCAAACATACACAAATATCATACATTGCCCACAAGTTCACACAAAACCTAACCAAGCTCAACTATCCTAAACATGCATTTCTACCCCATGAATCAACTTAAAACTTACTTAAAACATAGAATGAGTTCAAGATCGGCTCTTACCTCTTGAAGATCGAGAGAGAGACGACCTAAACTTGGAGAACCAAGGAAAAGAGCTCATGAGTCCTTCAAGCCTCAAAACTTGCTTAAATGCTCAAAAATCTTCAAAACAAAGTGAAATCTCATGAAAATCATGAAAGATTTGAAGGAAGAGACTCAAAATCGATGGGGGACGGCGGAGAGCTCACCTTGGCCGGAAATGGGATGAAAAGCTCGCCCATTTCGGACAAAAGACCCCTTTATAGGTGGCTGGCCAGGCCACTTTCGGGGGCCTAACGTGCCTCCGCATGCATGCCATGTTCGGCGGCCGAACCTGGACTTCCCTCACCTATGCCTTCGGGGGCCTAAAGCACTCCCGAAGTGCATGCATGTTCGACGGCCGAACCTGAAGTTCGGCGGCCGAACCTGAGTCTTCCTCTCAAGACTATTTTCATTCAAAACTTAATTTCTTTCTTGCTTAAAACCATAAAATACATTAAAACATTTTATGAAAACATGGTTTTACCCTTCTAGAGGTTTCCGACATCCGAGATTCCACCGGACGGTAGAAATTCCGATACCGGAGTCTAGCCGGGTATTACATTTATGGTAGAAGAGAGCTGTGAGACCATCCTCTCCCGGTGCTTTTGTAGGATGTATAGAAAAAACTGCTCTCTTAGCTTCCTCAAATGAAATAGGAGCTATCAGAGAAACATTCATTGTATCAGTTACTTTAGGAGCAAGACCAACCGTAACAATAGTGAAATCTAAGGGTGAGAGGGGAGATTAGATCTCATGAAAATAACTAGTTGCAATAGATTGGACCTCATTTTGACTTTTTTTCACACTCCAATTGCTGTCTAGCAAACTAGAAATAAAATTGTTTTCCTGCATTGGATCACTTTAGCATGAAAGAAGGAAGTATTCGGATCACTAGATTTTGACCAACTAGCTCTAGCCTTTTGTTCCCAAAATTTCTCCTCATTTTGGATTTCACATGATAGTTGTTGTTCCAAACTCCTAACCAAAGCTGAATTCCAAAATTTAAGATTAGCTTTTGTTTCCTTTAGCTGAGATTGAAGCTGGTTAATTCGAACCTTGGAGTTGGTAGTATGATTCATGTGCCAATCAACAATAGACTTTCTGCAAGTTTTAATCTTAGCATAAGAATTAAACATAATCAAACCACTAAAGCTTTGAGACCAAGCATTCCTCGCTAAAACTAGAATAGAAGGATTAGAGCACCATCTAGAGTCAAAGTAAAAATACTTCTTTACTTTGGCCATAGGAGGAGAAGAGCATACCAACTTGGTCTATGATCCGATCCTATATCCTTAAGATGTTCCACATAAGCATTCAGATAGGATTGGCACCACGAAAAGAAGCTAAAGACCAATCAAGCATTTCCTGTATATTCAAGCAATCGTCCCTATTACTATTCCAAGTGAAGATTGGTCCCTTAAAACCAAGATCTAACAGCCTTAGGATATTAACGAAAGATTGAAAATAGCAATCTATGAAAGATTAATTCCCCTTCCACCCTTCTTTTCCCAGGAATGAAGAATACAATTGAAATCACCAATTAAAATAAAAGCATTATTCAAAACTCGAGAATACTCCATAATAAAATTGAATTGATCATTGCGTTCAGTATCTACACAGCTTTCATACAAAAAGATAGCCGAGAACATAGCATTACTATTCTGATCCATAATGAAAACTTGTACAAAAAAGGAGTACTTCACAATTGAAACAAACATGTAATCTCTCCAAGCTAACATAAGTCCTCCAGCAAGACCTTATGGATTGACCACTAACATGTCTTTAAAACCACATTGATTAATTTTCTTCTTAACAAAATTCTTATTGTTCTTTGTTTCCATTAAAAACAAAATGCCAGAGGAGTGAAAGGAACACATTCCTTTCAGAGTATGAATTGTCAGGGGACTCCTCAACCCCTATCAATTCTAATAGACAAGTTTCATGAGGACTTGCAGGGTCATTCCCGGCTAGCCAACTCCACCTCAGTAGAAGAATTACCATCAAGACAGAGCTTTTTTCCATAGGACTTTTCTCCTCTCCTTGCTCCACTCCTATAGCTCTTTTCCATTGACCCAAACCTGGGTCAATTGTATTCTGGTGATCAACCATAAGTAATTCTGTAATATGCATTTGTGAGATTGACTTACCCATATCTCTAGCCTATCATTTCCATTTGCGACTGTTATTTGAAGCTCTTAATTTCCTTTCATACCAACGTTTCACAGAAGAGAGTGAGGGTTGGGCTTCAAAAATATAAGGGCTTTCTGTAAGCAAGAGCTTGGAAGGAGGGCTTAGTAAAGCTCCTGGGCCTTTGTTAGCAGCTATGGAAGATTGAACTTTTGGACTTTGAGGTGGCCTTTTAAAGACCTGATAATGAGATGGGCCATCTTCTGCTAGAAGAGAAATTAAAGCCTTCGGCCCACAAACTATTTGAATCGGCTCTTTGTGTAATAACGATGTAGTTTGGCAAGCTTTACTTTTGTCTTCCTGAATCAAGATGTCAGAGCATTTATTACCCTCATATGTAGATGATCTAGCAAAAATGGAAAATCTCTAAAGGATCGTTTAGAATCAATTTATGGGGTCCCTACTAAGGTTAGATATTGTTTAAACAGATGAGGAATCTCATCTCTGGTTAGCATATAAAAGGGGAGAATTCCATCATGGGCTTGACTCGCGGTTGTCGAAACCGGTCAAAAATAACCTTTCTGGTTATCAACAATTTACAACTGCAGATAGTGGTGAAAGGATCGAATCCACAGAGAATTGAATACTTATCTATTTTTCCCAACAAGATCAAGAGAATCAACTGAAAGCACAACTGAAAGCAAGTAACTGAAAGCAGAATAAAAGTAAAATGCAATAAAGTAAAAAGGGAGATTTTGAGATTGATTTGACTAACAACTATTGAAAGCAATTAAATCAGCAAGTAATTAAAATAAAAGAGGAAATCAATATGAGAAAGGTCTAGTTGAAGATATGGATCCACTTTGGTTGTTTGGATTGATCATTGAAACTTATGTTCTCTTGATTTATTCAATAGATTAGTTATGGGGATGGAAAACGCTTCTCACCACCATGTCTTTCCTTATGATTAAATCAATTAGGGAACGTCCTCTAATCAATTACTAATTAACAAATTGCCAAGGAACGTCCTTGGGTCTTAGGCATTAAAACAATTGTCAATTGCATGAAGAAAGAGAGAGATCCAATCCTAGCTACTCCAAACGCATGAAGATGATGCTAGATCACACAATTCCTTAGTTTTTACACCAAGTGTTCTTAGGTCAGAATATTTTCAGCAATTACGGACTAACAAATATCCCAACTAACAATCAATTAACTTTGCAATCAAGAATCAAGTGGCCAATTTGATCAAAACAATAAAGCAATCTTAGATTTAAGCACACAATTGCATGAATATTGAACTAATCAAAGACAAATAGTTTATGTTCAGATCTCACAATCCTTTAAACAACCTTAGTTTTAACCAATTGTAATACCCGGCTAGACTCCGGTATCGGAATTCCTACCGTCCGGTGGAATCTCGGATGTCGGAAACCTCTAGAAGGGTGAAAGCATGTTTTTATAAAATGTTTTCATGTATTTTAATATTTTAAGCATGAAATTAAATGAGCTTTTGCATGAATAATCTTTGGAGGAAAACCCAGGTTCGGCCGCCGAAAGCCAAGTTCGGCCGCCGAACATGCATGCATTTTGGAGGCACGTTAGGCCCCCGAAAGCATGAGTTAGGGAAGTCCAGGTTCGGCCGCCGAAAGTCAAGTTCGGCCGCCGAACATTTCATGGATTCGGAGGCACATTCAGCCCCCGAACGTGGTCTGGCCAGCCACCTATAAAAGGGGCACTTAGCCGAAATGGGTGAGCTTTCTCCCATTTTCGGCCACAGTGAGCTTCCGACCTTCCCTTTGCAAATCTT
Organism: Manihot esculenta; assembly: GCF_001659605.2. Lineage (NCBI taxonomy): Eukaryota > Viridiplantae > Streptophyta > Magnoliopsida > Malpighiales > Euphorbiaceae > Manihot > Manihot esculenta. Next base: position 454,661 of record NC_035173.2, read on the forward strand.
TTGTTCTTCCTCCAAATCCCCATCATTTTTCTTAAGTTTTGAGCTTGCATTGAAGGTTTTGAGCTTTTAAAACAAGTTTTGGAGCTTAGGAGACTCAGGAGCCCACTTGCTTGGACCTCCGAGTTTAGGTCGTCTCTCTCTCGATCTTCAAGAGGTAAGAGCCGATCTTAAGCTCCTTATGTGTTTAAAATAAGTTTTATGCAAGATCTATGGGTAGAAATGCATGTTAGGGTTATTTGAATATTTGGGTTTAGGTTATGATTTTGAACAATGTATGTTGATTTTTGTGTGATTGAAGTGTTGTAGTTGGGGTATATGCTAGTTTGAGACCCCTAGGTGTAATATATGATATGTATGCATGTTTTAGAACTAGTTTTTGCATGATTTGAGGTTTGGGAGACAGGAGGTTCATGTGAACCAAGTTTCTGCCCGTTTGGCAGAAACCAGGTTCGGCAGCCGAAGGGAGTTTCGGCCGCCGAACCCCTCTTGTGGAGGCAGCTTTCGGCTGCCGAAGTTGCCCCCGAAAAGAGACTTTCGTCTCTGTCTGGGACTTTCGGCCGCCGAAGGTGCCGCCGAACCTGCCTGACTTTCGGATCTGTCCAGGACTTTCGGCCGCCGAAGGTGCCGCCGAAAGTGCCCTGTTCAGCCATTTCATGCATATTTTTATGTGATGTTTTCATGATGTTTTAAGGGTTTTTGGGGGAGTTTATTAGAGTTATGTTTATGTATGTTTGGTCCCTCATTGGAGTCCACCTGTGTAGGTTCGGACCCGAGGAACCGAGGACCCCAGCAGTGAGATAGCTGCTTCAGAGTCTGTAGAGCTTCAGCCAGAGGTGAGTGGAATTAAACCTTAAGTTTTTAAATAAATGAAATATAACTTTTTGAGCATGTTCATGCATCATATATGCCATGTGATATTATAGGGTGTTTGCATTAGTAATCACGAATATGTTGCATTGCATAATATGATGTGGATGCGGATTGGCTATTGGATGATCCTCTAGTCCTCCTATGGTATGATATGATGATGATACGGTACGGATTACCAGTGAGGCCCATTCTACGCCCCTGGACTATGTTAAGAGAAAGACCAGTGAGGCCCATTCTACGCCCCTGGCATATTGGAATGTTATGTTATGTTATGTATGTAAGAGAAAGACCAGTGAGGCCCATTCTACGCCCCTGGCACGATTGGACTATGTTGAGGACTATAGGTGACAGTACCATCCTTATGTGATATGTTTGTGATGTGTTGCATTTCATGGAAGCATGAAATATTTTAATATATGTTTTCTCTATTCTGCTCACTGGGCTTTGTAGCTCACCCCTCTCCCCTAACCCCAGATGTGCAGGTACAGGGTAGATCAGGAGGTTAGCCAGAGTATGGAAGCTATGTTTATGTAATAGTTAGATTGTGGACATGACAATTGTATTATGATGTAATGTAAAAGTGTTTTAAGTTATGTTATGAAATTTGAATATTGAGGATAGAGTTGTGCTTGACCAATACAGATTGTTAATCCCACTTGTATGTACATGGTCTTTATGATATGAGATATGAGGCTATGTTTCAACCAAGCTTATGTATGATGAGATACCCCATTGGAGCATTTGATGAGGGCTCCAGTGGAGGTTTATGTTATGTTTATGTTTATGTACAGGTTGAGCTTGGTTGTTATATGAGAATGTTTACAGGTTTATGAGTATTGTTGATCATGTATGGGATTAAACAGGATTACAGGTTATGTCAGGCTTGCTACGGTTCCCGGCGGCCTTATGCCGATCTGGATCCTAGCGCCGGTAGCGGTCCGGATTTCCGGAGCGTTACAGAGTGGTATCAGAGCCCTAGGTTATTATGGTCGGACCTAGAGTGTCGGGCTCATAGATGTTATAGCAGGTCAAGCACAATAGGAAAGTCATGTCCACTAGGATAGGATATGGAGTCCTGTCTTGTATAATGATGTGATATGCCATGATTATATGCATGTGCATAAATGATATGCTATGATATGTGATGTATGTGATGCGGGTTCATGTGTGCCCACATGAACCATATGATGCTAATGTTTGTGCTGTTTTCAGAAAACAGGATGAGAGGAACTCGTCGATCTGCACGATTGACTGGAATGCCACCTGAGGATGAGGGCATGAGCGCCCGTCCTCCAGCATTGCCTAGGGCAATGTCGAGTAGGTCCAACAGGGACCGAGCAGTGAGAGACCCTAGAAGGTCTTTAGATCTGGGAAGAAGCAGATCAGTACGAGGAACCGTTCAGGGTGGCATGTCAGAAGATGTGGGAGATGACATGGATGTGGACCAGAGGAGGGATGGCAGTTTGGGGATGAGTATGTCAGAGGAAGGTATGGGAGAGTCCCAAGGAGGCACTCAGGCCTCGGGTTTTGTTCAGCCACCTCATTACCCACCTTTCTCACAGAATCCCGGGTATTCGATGGGAGGTACATCGGATTACCCTAGTTTTAACCCTTACCCCACACAGATGCCATACCCACCATATTACCCACCATACCCACAGTATCCTATGTATCCACCACCACCCTATCACCCAAATCCAGCAAACCCTACCACAGAAAATGTTGCACCTCCTCCACCACCAGCAGCACCTACTGTCCCAGAAATCCAAATACCTCAACCTAGCTCATCTGGAGGGAGCAAGGTCAGAATGACTGATTATATGAAGTTGGGTGCTCCCCAGTTTGAAACCGGTGATGACCCGTTTGTGTACCTTGAGAGGGTCAAGGCGATAACAGATGAGATAGGGGCGGATGACAGTAGAGCCATTCAGATGGCTGGGTTCACACTAAAATGCAAGAAGGCCCGTGAGTGGTTCAAGAGCTATGTGAAACCGATGGTGGATAGTCTATCATGGGAGGAGTTTGCTAATGAATTTGCAGGATGGGCTTTCCCTGATAGTTCAAGGGAAATGAAGATGATAGAATTCGAGCAGTTGAGGCAAACTGATGACATGAGTGTAGATGAATATACTGACAGGTTTATGGAGTTGCTGCCATTTGCTGGGCAGAACCTTGATACAGACCAGAGGAAGTCAAGGAGGTATATCATGAAGCTCCATTCCAGGTATTCCTCCTTGATACAGTCAGCAGATAGAGAGAGTTTTCATGCCACAGTGGATATGGCTAGGAGGATGGAGGCTAGTGCTATCATCGAGGGAAAAGTCAAACAGTTAGCAGCACAGCCTTCTGGTTCCAAAACCCCAAGTAAGGGAAAAGTGGATCCTTCTTCCTTAAGCTCAGGTAGTAAGAGGTGGGGCAGTACCACCAAGAAGTTTAAGAAGAACAAGTTCTGGAACAAGATCAAGTCAGGTCTGGGATTAGGAAGTGGCTCGAGCTCAGGTGCAGAGAATGCAGTATGCAAGAAATGTGGGAGACCGCACAGAGGAGTATGTCTGGTTGGGACATCAGCCTGCTTCAGATGTGGGCAGGAGGGACACATGGCACGGGAGTGTCCTAGAGCAGCTTTTGTGACACAGTCTCAGCAGACAGCTTCTGGTAGTGTGGCTCAGCCAGCAGCTCCAGCCATGACACAGGCCAGTGGCAGAGGCAGAGGGAGAGGATCAGCCTCTTCTTCAGCAGGGTTCAGAGGTGAGGGTCCGTCAGCTCCAGCAAGGATCTTCACCATGACACAGCAGGAGGCAGATGCATCTAACACCGTGGTGGCAGGTAATTTAGTCATTGGGTGTTCTGATGTGTATGCATTAATGGACCCTGGTGCATCTCATTCTTTTATTGCTCCGAGGGCCGTAGAGAGGTTGGGATTAATGGTCTCTGGGTTAGAGTGTCCTCTCTGGGTCAGTGGACCCAAGTGTGATCCATCAGTGGCAGAGTCAGTTTGTCAGTGTAGTCCAGTTTTTGTTGAGGGGAGATGCATGTCCGCCGACCTTGTGGTTCTAGAGTTGACAAATTTTGACGTCATTCTAGGGATGGACTGGTTATCTACCCATGGCACTACCTTGGACTGCAGGGACAAGGTAGTCAGGTTCAGAGATCAGGATGGATCAGAGGTCGTCTTCAGAGGAGACAGGAGGGGTACACCTAGAGGTTTGATCTCATCTCTTCAGGCTCGTAGGTTGCTTAGGAGGGGATGTCAGGGGTATTTGGCTCATGTGAGAGAGCTAGACAGTCAGATTAGAGAGCCCGCCACAGTGCCAGTGGTCAATGAGTTTTTAGATGTGTTCCCAGACGAGTTGCCAGGGTTACCACCTGTTAGGGAGATAGAGTTCGAGATTGAACTGATGCCTGGAACTAGACCGATCTCTATCCCTCCCTACAGGATGGCACCAGCTGAGTTGAAAGAATTGAAAGAACAGTTGCAAGAGTTGGTAGACAAGGGCTTCATCCGCCCGAGTACCTCACCCTGGGGTGCTCCAGTGCTGTTTGTAAGAAAGAAGGATGGATCCCTTAGACTTTGTATCGACTACAGACAGTTGAACAAAGTCACTACCAAGAACAAGTACCCATTGCCAAGGATCGACGATCTGTTCGACCAGCTAGCAGGAGCGGGTTGTTTCTCCAAAATAGATCTGAGATCTGGGTACCATCAGCTGAGGATCAGAGAAGAAGATGTGCCAAAGACAGCTTTCAGGACCAGATATGGGCATTTTGAGTTCCTTGTGATGCCGTTCGGGTTGACAAACGCCCCTGCAGCATTCATGGATCTCATGAACAGGGTTTTCAGACAGTATCTGGATCACTTTGTTATTGTCTTTATAGATGATATCTTAGTGTATTCCAGGAATGCAGAGGAGCATGCCCATCATCTGAGGATAGTTCTGCAGACCTTGAGGGAACATGGCTTGTATGCCAAGTTCTCCAAGTGTGAGTTCTGGTTGAGGAGCATCTCGTTCTTGGGGCATGTAGTGTCAGAGAACGGAATTGAAGCAGACCCCAAGAAGATAGAAACTGTGGCTAACTGGCCTAGACCCACTTCAGTGACGGAGATCAGAAGTTTCTTAGGTTTGGCTGGTTATTACAGGAGGTTCGTTCAGGACTTCTCAAAGATTGCAGCTCCTCTAACCAGATTGACCAGAAAGAACCAGAGGTTCGTATGGACCGATCAGTGTGAAGAAAGTTTTGAGGAGCTCAAGAAGAGGTTAACTTCAGCACCAGTGTTAGCTCTGCCGACTAGCAATGATGACTTCACAGTGTTCTGTGATGCATCCCGAGTAGGCTTGGGTTGTGTGTTAATGCAGAATGGTAGGGTGATCGCTTATGCTTCCAGACAGCTGAAGAGGCATGAGTTGAATTACCCCACACATGACCTTGAGATGGCAGCAGTTATCTTTGCACTCAAGATGTGGAGGCACTACCTCTATGGGGTAAAATGTGAGATCTTTACAGATCATAAGAGCCTGGAGCACATCTTGAGTCAAAGAGATTTGAACTTAAGACAGAGAATATGGGTAGAGTTGCTGAGTGACTATGATTGCAAGATTCAGTACCATCCGGGTAAGGCGAATGTCGTGGCAGACGCCCTAAGCCGAAAGTCACTAGGCAGTCTATCCCACATCACGGCAGAGAGGAGACCAGTGGTGAAAGAGTTTTACAAGCTCATTGAGGAAGGTCTACAGTTGGAGTTGTCTGGTACAGGTGCTTTAGTTGCTCAGATGAAAGTGACGCCCATGTTTCTGGAGCAAGTGGCTCAGAAACAGCATGAGGACCCAGAATTAGTGAAGATTGCCAGGACTGTTCAGTCAGGCAAGGACAGTGAGTTCAGATTCGACAGTAAGGGGATCCTCCGCTATGGGAGTCGATTGTGTGTACCAGACGACATTGGGCTAAAAGGAGACATTATGAGAGAGGCTCATAATGCAAGATACAGCATTCACCCCGGGGCCACCAAGATGTATCAAGATTTGAAGAAGGTTTATTGGTGGCCAGCTATGAAGAAAGAAGTGGCACAGTTCGTGTCAGCCTGCGAAGTGTGTCAGAGGGTGAAGCTGGAACATCAGAAGCCGGCTGGAATGCTTAACCCGCTACCTATTCCAGAATGGAAATGGGAGAATATAGCTATGGACTTCGTAGTGGGGTTACCGGCAACGTCCAACATACTAGACTCCATATGGGTGATTGTGGACAGACTCACTAAATCTGCTCACTTCATCCCTGTTAGGAGCAACTACTCTGTGGACAAGTTAGCGCAGGTGTATGTGGATGAGATCGTCAGGTTGCATGGGATCCCTGTTTCAATAGTGTCAGATAGAGGACCCCAGTTCACCTCCAGGTTTTGGCGGAGTCTGCAGAGTGCTATGGGTACCAGGTTGGATTTCAGTACTGCCTTCCATCCCCAGACTGATGGACAGTCAGAAAGGACCATCCAGACTATCGAGGATATGCTTAGAATGTGTGTGCTGGACTTTGGCGGTTCTTGGAGACAACATCTACCTTTGGTGGAGTTTGCCTACAATAACAGCCATCATGCTAGCATCGGGATGGCCCCATATGAAGCTTTGTACGGGAGGAAGTGCAGGTCACCTGTTTGCTGGGAGGAAGTTGGAGAAAGGGCCTTGGCAGGGCCTGAGCTAGTAGAGATCACCAGCAGGGTGGTACCCATAATCAGAGAGAGAATTAAGACGGCTGCAAGCAGACAGAAGAGTTATGCAGACATCCGCAGAAGACTAGTAGAGTTTCAGGAGGGGGATTTAGTATTGCTCAAGGTGTCTCCAATGAAAGGGGTGGTTCGGTTTGGTAAAAAGGGTAAGCTAGCTCCACGGTACATCGGACCCTTTGAATTCTTGCAAAAGATTGGGAGTGTATCGTACAAGCTAGACTTGCCTGCCTCTATGGAAAGAATCCATCCGGTTTTCCATGTTTCCATGTTAAGAAAGTTCGTGTCAGATCCGGGTAAGGTTCTCAGTGAGCCTGATGTGGAGATCCAAGAGGATCTCACCTATGTTGAGCAGCCAGTGCGGATCCTAGACACTCAGATCAGAAAGTTGAGGAACAAGGAAATCCCGATGGTTAAAGTCCTTTGGAACCACCACAATATGGAAGAATGCACTTGGGAGACACGGGAGTCCATGCTCCAGCAGTACCCTCATCTCTTTTAAGGTTAGATCTCTTTGTGTTATGATGTATGCTATGCATGTCCTAGTTGAGGAACATTCGAGGACGAATGTTCTTAAGGGGGGGAGAATGTAATACCCGGCTAGACTCCGGTATCGAAATTCCTACCGTCCGGTGGAATCTCGGATGTCGGAAACCTCTAGAAGGGTGAAAGCATGTTTTTATAAAATGTTTTCATGTATTTTAATATTTTAAGCATGAAATTAAATGAGCTTTTGCATGAATAATCTTTGGAGGAAAACCCAGGTTCGGCCGCCGAAAGCCAAGTTCGGCCGCCGAACATGCATGCGTTTTGGAGGCACGTTAGGCCCCCGAAAGCATGAGTTAGGGAAGTCCAGGTTCGGCCGCCGAAAGTCAAGTTCGGCCGCCGAACATTTCATGGATTCGGAGGCACATTCGGCCCCCGAACGTGGTCTGGCCAGCCACCTATAAAAGGGGCACTTAGCCGAAATGGGTGAGCTTTCTCCCATTTTCGGCCACAGTGAGCTTCCGACCTTCCCTTTGCAAATCTTTTGTTCTTCCTCCAAATCCCCATCATTTTTCTTAAGTTTTGAGCTTGCATTGAAGGTTTTGAGCTTTTAAAACAAGTTTTGGAGCTTAGGAGACTCAGGAGCCCACTTGCTTGGACCTCCGAGTTTAGGTCGTCTCTCTCTCGATCTTCAAGAGGTAAGAGCCGATCTTAAGCTCTTTATGTGTTTAAAATAAGTTTTATGCAAGATCTATGGGTAGAAATGCATGTTAGGGTTATTTGAATATTTGGGTTTAGGTTATGATTTTGAATAATGTATGTTGATTTTTGTGTGATTGAAGTGTTGTAGTTGGGGTATATGCTAGTTTGAGACCCCTAGGTGTAATATATGATATGTATGCATGTTTTAGAACTAGTTTTTGCATGATTTGAGGTTTGGGAGACAGGAGGTTCATGTGAACCAAGTTTCTGCCCGTTTGGCAGAAACCAGGTTCGGCAGCCGAAGGGAGTTTCGGCCGCCGAACCCCTCTTATGGAGGCAGCTTTCGGCTGCCGAAGTTGCCCCCGAAAAGAGACTTTCGTCTCTGTCTGGGACTTTCGGCCGCCGAAGGTGCCGCCGAACCTGCCTGACTTTTGGATCTGTCCAGGACTTTCGGCCGCCGAAGGTGCCGCCGAAAGTGCCCTGTTCAGCCATTTCATGCATATTTTTATGTGATGTTTTCATGATGTTTTAAGGGGTTTTTGGGGGAGTTTATTAGAGTTATGTTTATGTATGTTTGGTCCCTCATTGGAGTCCACCTGTGTAGGTTCGGACCCGAGGAACCGAGGACCCCAGCAGTGAGATAGCTGCTTCAGAGTCTGTAGAGCTTCAGCCAGAGGTGAGTGGAATTAAACCTTAAGTTTTTAAATAAATGAAATATAACTTTTTGAGCATGTTCATGCATCATATATGCCATGTGATATTATAGGGTGTTTGCATTAGTAATCACGAATATGTTGCATTGCATAATATGATGTGGATGCGGATTGGCTATTGGATGATCCTCTAGTCCTCCTATGGTATGATATGATGATGATACGGTACGGATTACCAGTGAGGCCCATTCTACGCCCCTGGACTATGTTAAGAGAAAGACCAGTGAGGCCCATTCTACGCCCCTGGCATATTGGAATGTTATGTTATGTTATGTATGTAAGAGAAAGACCAGTGAGGCCCATTCTACGCCCCTGGCACGATTGGACTATGTTGAGGACTATAGGTGACAGTACCATCCTTATGTGATATGTTTGTGATGTGTTGCATTTCATGGAAGCATGAAATATTTTAATATATGTTTTCTCTATTCTGCTCACTGGGCTTTGTAGCTCACCCCTCTCCCCTAACCCCAGATGTGCAGGTACAGGGTAGATCAGGAGGTTAGCCAGAGTATGGAAGCTATGTTTATGTAATAGTTAGATTGTGGACATGACAATTGTATTATGATGTAATGTAAAAGTGTTTTAAGTTATGTTATGAAATTTGAATATTGAGGATAGAGTTGTGCTTGACCAATACAGATTGTTAATCCCACTTGTATGTACATGGTCTTTATGATATGAGATATGAGGCTATGTTTCAACCAAGCTTATGTATGATGAGATACCCCATTGGAGCATTTGATGAGGGCTCCAGTGGAGGTTTATGTTATGTTTATGTTTATGTACAGGTTGAGCTTGGTTGTTATATGAGAATGTTTACAGGTTTATGAGTATTGTTGATCATGTATGGGATTAAACAGGATTACAGGTTATGTCAGGCTTGCTACGGTTCCCGGCGGCCTTATGCCGATCTGGATCCTAGCGCCGGTAGCGGTCCGGATTTCCGGGGCGTTACACCAATCCTCAACTAGAATTAAGGGTTTCAGCCACTCATGGCTGAACCAAAACAAAAGATAGAAGAAGAAAACAAGGAAGAAAAACTGGCGGTGGAGGAGCCTTGTGGAGATCGACGGTCGAACCTTGGAGGAGATGGGGTTGATCAATTCTGCTCTTCTTGTCTTCATAAGGCCTTTAAATATGTCTTGAGAGGCTGTCTAGGGTTTCTTGGGTATCCATGCATCTTTTAGAGGCTGCCCAAAGTGCCCTTGGTCTAATATTTGCCTTCTTTGTGCATGTGTGAAGGCAAAAACGTGGAGCATGTGTGGAGTTGCAAGGGAGGGGCTTTTTGGTCTTTTAATTGCTATCCAAGGTCTTCAAGATATTGCCCTAGTGTGTCCAAGAAGTCTTCTTCACATTATTCTTGCCACCCATGCACTAAAGAGGAAGGTGGAGCTTCCTTTTGAATTTTGAATGTGCATGGCATGAAGTGGAAAACATATGATCTTCAAGATTTGGCTTCTTGAATAAGGAAGAGGCAATTTGGGAAGATTTTCGGCTGCCTAAGCTTGCCTCCAGAAGTTGGACTTTCGACTCTGGAGGAGACTTTCGGCCACCGAAGGTGCCGCCGAAGATGGCTAAGTTTCGACTCTGGACGAGGCTTTCGGCAGCCGAAGGTGCTGCCGAATGTGGCTTTTCCAGATTTGGCACTTTTTGGCAGTTTTAAGAGCATTTTCTCTTGATTGTCTGTTTTCACCTGATATCTGCAAAACATAATTAAAACCACAAAATTAGGTAGAAAAGATGTAGATAGACATCAATATCATCATGATAAAGTGGACTAAAATATGCTATATCAGGGCCAATGCTACGGGGTTAGTATGGAAAGAGGTAAGGTCTTCTCCTACCTTTTTACTAGTTGCTCTTTCAGTACTATGAAAAGTAAGGCGCATTAATTGCGGTGGTTCATGAGTTTCGATGTTGGCATTGAGTTGGGTAGACGATGGAGGGGGGTGGAGGGTTTGGAAAAATGGCAACTGAGTTGTTTATAGATCTGGTGAAAAAAGGAATTAGGGATTCGGGTGGAAATATGGATAAGGATGAAGGGAGATGGGTTCCACTGCTAAGCATGGGTTTGATTTTTTTCAAACCTCCTGAAGCATTGCATGGTGAGAAAGATGGAGAAGGCGAGGGAAAGGTGTTGAGATTGTCAATGGCCTTTGAAGATTCTTGCCCTATGCATGGTATAGCCTATGAAAAAACTAATAGAAAGTCTTTTTAATGAGGAGATTCTCATCCATGGAATATAAGCAACGCGCTTACCAGTCGAATTAGCTGAAGATTTCTTCGGTGGGAGGGGCAGGTACTATAAAAGTGTCCCAATGAGCCACAATTAATGCAAAGACCGGGCAAACATTCATATTTCACAGAAGCCCATTGAATCCCTTCACCTGACCTCGTGGAATGAAAACCAATCACAAAAGGTTTATCTATTGAAATCAAAACCAGAATTCTGAGTTGTGTGAATTGCACCATGATCCATTTCCAAGAACCCTCCTAATAAATCACTTGTTTAGGGGAAGACCTAAAACTTGAACCTAAAAAGGCGTCTTCATAAAAAGGAGATCATCAAAGGCAATGTCATGAGCCCATTTTTGGATGACCAATAAATTATTCCTCACTAACCATGGGTGTCCAACTAGAATTTGTTTGGCCTGATTCTTATTTTGAAATGAGAAAATAAAGGTATTGTTTCGTTTAACAAGAACAGAGAACTCATTATTGGAGTATCGAACTTTAGATAGAATATTTTGCATGGTGCTGGCACTATAAGATTTCTCTGTGATTAATTTTCCTACCAATAGGTGTTGTTATAAGGATCTGCTTCGACTATTATCTTTGTTAAGTATAAGCACCGTGTCGTTACAGTTCAGACTTTCTACGAGGGTCATTAATTCAACCATAGAATCTTCACGAGCATCCATATATGAAACAACCAGCCACCGGATGAAAGAAAAGGAAAAAAGAAAAAATAAGCGGAAAAGGAGATGACTCACAAAAGATGAGATTTTTTGTGAGATTTAGAGAGAGAAGAACGTTCCTTAGTAAAACAAGAAAAGAGAGAGAATCTCAAGGAAGTTCCCTAGTGGAACACTTAAAAATTTATGTGACCCATTTCAGAGAGTTTTGAATCACTAGTCAAGTAAGAAAATAAAGTCAAACGCTAAATTAAGATTTGATAAGCAACAAAATCAATTTTAAGGTTTAATAATAGTCATAAATTTTTTTTTCCCAATTCTTATTCTAAATTAGTATCATAATCGATTCATCCATATATGTATTATATGGTTAAACTATGGTTCTTTGATCATATATATGTATTACAAATAATTTCAAAGCAAGAAATTGTAAGGTGCTTTGAACAAGCATCTAAGATAATGAATGGGGATGAAGACAGCAGAGAATAAATTGTCATCTCTAATCAAAAAGTAAATGTACTCCAAAGTATCCCTATCATTAACAATGGCAATGCCTTTTAATTTAGCGGTAATTGTGTTAGCGTGTTCAAAACTGTTACGTCCCAATCCAAGCCTAAAAAATCAAAAGAAGCATCTCCATGATCCCTTGCTCTAAAATTTATGTCTGGGAATTGCATAAAAAGCTTTCATCTTCCCATTTAATATGTAGAAAACCATGTTTTATTAATACACAAAATATGGCATCCAAAACATACATTCAGTGTCATTGTGATGTAAATATTAACTTAGTCGGCTTCAAGTTCAGCTCCAAATCGCTCGAGTCTCTCAGCATCAGCATCAAAATCCCGGACCGATGCATGATTAACTAACCCATCATCCTCACTAGCATGAATCTGTCTACCACCGAACCTGTAAAACAAATTAAGAAATCAAGCATTAGTAGTAGAAATTATTAATTAAAACGAAAAAAAATGAAATCCCCCTTGTCCCATAAAAATAGTCCATGTGTCTTTCAAGATATATGTAACAAAATAATGGGTCCAAGGAAGTATAATATTGACACTTTGAATCCCAAATGTCAGATTCCAATAACAAAGGAATTGCAGCCCGGCAAGGAAAACCTTCCATTCAACTACATGAGTGTACCATGGGTAGAAGTCTGCTACCAATAGTAATATTTCTTGATCCCAAAAAATTTTTTTAAAAAAAAAAAATCAGAGAGATCTGCACTTAAATAACAAAAAAAAATCCATATGAGTCGGCCATGGGTAGAATTTCTCTGATCCAGAAAATTCTCTGGAAAAATGATATTCATGACAAGCACGTTGTTGTTGCACTTATATGACAATGCGCAGTGTCATGTAACTGCTCATCATCATTATCGAATAAAGAATTTACCATCGCCCATTCATTAATTCTATGCACTTTCGAGCATCCTTCCTGTCCTTGAATTTTACCAACACCACACCCTGGGGATGATTCTCACAAACCTGCAAACAAAACCATAACAGCTCACTGAAATGCATGAATAGAGGTAAAAAAAAAAAAAGCAGGAAAACTAACATAAAGTAAAATTATTTTTCTACAAGGACCTTACAATGAAACTGAAATTTTCAAAACCATCACAGCTTCAGTAAAGGAATAGAACAGGAAGAATATTAATATTTTCACATTTCTAATCAAATTCCCCAGTCAATGTAGGCATAGATGTTATAGGTAGAAAAACAAGATCTGGCAACAGATCTACAGCGTCAATTTTTTTTCAATAAAGATTATATATATGTTAGTCTCAAATATCTGCTTGCAATATGGAACTGAAACTTTTGAAACCAAAATTGCTTCAGTATTCGGTAAAGGAAGGCAACATGAAGAATAAGGAGTATTCACATTCCAATCAAGTTCCTCATCAACATAGGTGTGGAGGCTCTTAAGGACAAAAAAAAGATCAATCAAATGTTCTATACCGATATGTAAACTTAACCAGGGTTTGAAATTTCATAAAGAAGACAAAAGAGGTTTCTGTTCAAGAATGACAAATGGATTAGCCTCACTTGGTCGTCAAATAAGATTTCCAATGATGCAATTATTTTTAAAAAGGTAGACTAATAAAATTAAATGACAAGAAAATTCAACAATACTAAGCACAAACCCAAAGCACTTATAAATAATCATGAACTACTGGTTTTTAAAGTAGCATGGAACCCATTTGGACATAACTGGAACAGAAACTGGTGAAAAGGAAAATCAGCAAACAATTCTCAACAATAAGGATATTCCCACCTCAAAATTTCACAGGCTCAACATAATTAGTTTTGGAGAATAGGACTACCATCCGCTAACGATATAATGAACACCAAATAAAAGTATGTGCTATCACAATATGAGGTGCAAAAGGAAGAAAAATACCTGCTGAAACTGAATAACCCAATGAAAAAGTATACTGTGACCAGTTTATCTCATACGATTAAAAATCAAATGCATGTCCAAGATGCAGAGATAACAAGAATGCACAACCATATCATATGCCACTTTATCTTGTATAATTTGGGGCAAGGATGGCGCATATATAGGGTCCAGGAAACGAGAGCATGCCTAATAATTTCACTTACCTTGACTGAATCAACTGGACCAAGCTTCATGCATTCCTCTTTAACATCCAACTCCAGTTCTGAACGTAAATTCTCATCAGCCTATAAAAATCAAAATTACAATTTAAAATGAGAACCCACAAAGTCATAAAGCAGTAACGGGAACAAGTTATGCCACTTATTTCTTCTTCTTTTTTTAAGGAAAAAAAAACAGCTTGTTTTGATGGAATTAGAATATTAACCGCAAAAAGTAGCAGCAGCAGCAACAGAAACAGAAAAATGCAATGCAGGCAGGAAAAAAGCTATAGCAGTTGCAAGTGCATAAAACCACTATCACAATTTGTTTCAATTTTGTAATGTTTCAATGAGTTCATAACATGGCAGCATAATCTATTAGGCTTTTACCACTTGCAAAGTCTACAGTGCTATACAGGTAAAATAGAAAAAACAAAATTAAGAGCCCAGAAGAAAACCATCAATAATTCCCCGAAGATTTTATCCCAGTAGCATTAGTGAGAAACTACATATGATCTTGGGCACAAGGAAAATGTTAAGAAATTCTATCTCCAGATAAGATCTTTGGCATAAGGAAAAACTTAAATAAACTATATCGTAAGTGAGTGAAAGTAAAATAACATCTAGGAAGTACTTGATCTCTCCTCCACAAATTTACCCAACAAAACATTATGATTCCATCATCTGTTTACAACCCCATACTGGACCAGGCATCATCAAAGTAATTGCAGTAACAAGCATTTCAATGAACCAATTATATATTGCAAGAAATGTCTTCGGTAACAACAGTTCAGCCTTACCCTCATTTCAGGAGGAGTAAACATGTAACGCAGGACAACAGTAGCTGGAATTGCCACCTTCGCATCATCAAGGCCACCTGCACAATATAAGGAACACATGGTTTCAGCAATCCACAAAAAGCAACTAAAATGCAACTCAAAATCAAAGCTTCAAGAAAGCTACATACATCCAACTCTCAAGGGACAATATTGAAAGATATATTTTGAAAATCAAACAAGGCTCGGAACATAAATTTCAAGCCTCTATCCCCAATTCAATAGTCTACCGGTTGCAATTTAATCTGCCATGTGTAACTCTAAAATTAAAGAAGAAACAACTGCAACTTACTATGCACATTCAGAAACATAACGATTGGACATGTCCTCGTAAGTCTTAACAATGCAGAATCAGATTTAGCATGCATAATAAACTGAAACATTTACAAGAAATGCAAAAACACGACAAACAATGCATGCAAATGTTAAAAATGCCATCTCATTAAATGGTCCCTCAATTTTGAAAATACATTAAAATGTTTTGGGATTTTAAAAAGCCTACTAATTAGTCTCTCTGTTAATTTTAGCCGTTAAGTGTTAGAGAAAAGTCTAGAGACTAATTAATATAATTTTTTAAAATCTAAGGGACGATTTTAATGTATTTTTTTAAAACCAAGGGACCAACTACTAATAAGTTTCACTATACCATAGAAAATAAATAAATAGCATAAATTAACAGCTAAAACTAACGGAGGGACTAATTATAGGTCTTTTAAAACCTTATAGACGTTGTAATGTATTTTTAAAAACCGATAGCCTTACTAATGAGTTTCATCATACCATGGGGATTAAATAGTAATTTTCACTAATTAATAAATCCCCCCAACAAGAGGGTAAATTGAAGTCAAGAATACCAACTCATTCTCAGAAATGAGTCCAAAAAGTGAAATATGAACAGCTTTTAGGCAGCAACAGCAGGGATTACTTTGTCAAATTAAATTTTGATAATGGCAATAATTCTATACCACAAATATGGAGAAACAACAAAAAGACCAAATTCTGTGATCTCAGGAAAGAAAGGGACAAAGGTAAGTAACTTAAACTAGAAACTCTTATCAGCAACATTTACCAAATTACATTCCGTTCTTCAAATGTAGCAAATGATGCAATGACATCACAAATCAAAAAATCAATATCAGTGCCCAATAAAACATCATAGACATCACAGATTCATCAGAGCATTTTAAGTTCAAGATAACTTACCCCAACCAAGTATCTTCTCCTCGACTTGTTTTAGCTTCTTTTTCTTCTTTTTATCTACTTTTTTGGGTATAAATCTATCCCCTGAATTTAGCACAAACAATGCTCGCCATTAAAACAAGACAGCATCTAATAATAAGACAGTAAAATAATTGCATACCAATAGATGGTACAGAGAAAAGTTCATATCCCAAACAATAAACAAATAATCGTTTAGAAAATCATCATCAGCATAATCATTCAAGATAGAAAAGTTGAGTATCAGTTTATATTTACCCTTCTGCTCAAACTTGGCCTGGCTGACCGTCATAGGGATTTTGCCGCCAGGACGTAAAGGTATCCCATCCAAAATTTGTATAGCCAAATCAACCGATGGCTCCTAGTGTACAGTAATAAACAAAATACATGTAGGCATAAAATATCTTGATTGTCACAACTGACATGTTACAGCTCAAGAACACAACTATGCAATTACCTTCAAATATGTAACTAGCGCATCTCCCTTTATTTTTCCCATCTCTTTGTCAACATAGATCTTCACACGAGGCCTTTTTGTTTCAGGATCCTGCATAAATTTACATTTTGACTCTTCAGATGTAAAATTCAAAATACTGTCTAGGGTACATGAATATAAAGAACTATAAACATTACAGCACTATAAAAGAGTCTACTTGGTTATCTGTATAAGAGAGAGAAAGAGACAAGATTTGCCTTCAAATCTTGGACATGTAGCAAATGAATAACGAATAATTCAAATTCATATGGTTTCAGATCATATTTTAAGATGCTGTGTTACAGTCAGTACCACAGTAGTAGAAGCTCATTTGAATGAAACTTGTGAAATAATTACTTAAAAAGGTAAAAAAATATTTTAAAAAATAAAGAAAAAAGAGAAGGATTAGTTCCCCAGACTGATTAGCCTGAGACAAGTCATTTCATGCTGATGACAATAGGACAAAATTTCAACAAAAGTCATCAGATTCCATCCCACGAACATCATAAGGAAAAGGTAACTTTGGTCCTTCAACAAAGAATAGAACTGTGAATGTGTTGCACCATACCTCTTTGATTATCCCACACTTGGAAAATACCTCAACCACCTGCAACAGATTTCACAAAAATGAGTTTCTTGCTAACAGAACTCCAATAAAACAGAATTAAATGGTTCTCAGGAGTTACTTCTTCAGCCGTGACATCATCAGGCAACCCAGTTACATAAACATGTGTGTTGACTTTTAATTCAAACCAACTATCAGGGACTCTATTGGCTTCCTGCAAGAGTAACAAAATTAACGATGGGCATCAGCAGAACCAGAAACAACCCCTCCCTCCCCCCCCCCCCCAAAAAAAAAAAGGAAGAGACCATCACAAAAATGGTATCGTTGCTTTTATGGACATTATTTTTTAATACTAATGATGGATCTATTTTATTGTCCCTAGGCCCAAACTGTTCATAACAATGACATTATACAAAGGAAACTTTTTAAGTACAAAAAGATAAATATAAAAGTTTCCTGGTACCATCCTCCTATAATTATAATACATAATATATAAGAGAGAGGGTGGAGAGAGAGAGAGAGAGAGAGAGGACCTTATCAGATTGTTTGTCCTGTTTATCTGTTTGCTTGTCCTTCTCATCAGCTTCCATGTCCTCGCGTTTCCTCTTTCCATCATGTTTTGACTCCACAGTTTCATCAGTACCATTAACTTCTTCCTTTGAAGCGGCATCCACAATATTCGCAGTTGGAAAAACTTCCTCTTCTTTCGAGAAGGTCATTTCTTCTACCCCATACTGCCAATGTGTGTATATATATAAATGGATCAATCATTAAAATCTAATAAGCATTAATTTATTTCAATGAGAAGGGGATAACGGGCCACAGACTATGAGCCTGTTTAGGATTGAAGTTGGGAGGTCAAACAAGAGCTTTTGAAAAAAATATATATCATTTTAAATACTATTGAAAAGGCAGATTGAGACAAGCTGTTTTATTACTTTAATATTGTTAGGACTAAATTATGCCAAATAAAATTTTAAATCCATTTTTAATATTTTCTAACAAATATATTTAAGAAAGTGCTTTTATCAATAATAGCTCCAACAACAATGCCAAACAAACCTTATAACAAACTCCAAGCAAATGAATAATAAAAATACACCGTGTATACTTTTATCTCTTGTGACGCAAACTTTCAGGGTTCACCCTTACACACACACAGACACATACATATCTAGATATATCCAACCTTATTAAATACATTTGTGCATACACTCAAAAAGAAATTACTGTTGGAATTAATGAGGTTTTCCTTAATTAATGAGATGTCTCATTGAAGAATCTCGTGATTATGAAAAAACCATGAGATTGATTAGCAAAATCTTAGAAGTAATGTATGAGATTGATTGATAGCATTCCATACATATCATGTATCTTCCATTAAAAATATGGAGTTCTATGTAATATGAAAATAACATGAGTTAATGAAAATGTAGTCTTTTGTGTTTCGACCTTCTCTTCTCTCTTCCTTTCTTTGTTCCTCCTTACCATATGGTATCAATGCTTGAGAATTCTAGGCCTCCTATTCCTTTCTTCCCACATAAAAATTCTCCTTACCTTCTTCACAGCTTCAGATTTGGGTTTGAAGTCCCAGCTCATTTTTTCTCTTCTTCTACTGTTCTGCTGGGAATTCTCACCATATTGTGTTTCAATTATGGCTTTCATAGTATTTAAGCATTTTGAAGAATCTTTTTTTGCTCTTCCTTCTTCTTTGCAGCTGAGGGTTTGAGTCCCAAAGCTTACTTTCTCCTTCTGGGTTTTGGGCCCCAAAGTTGTGGGTTGGAGTCCCAAGCTATGTTTCTCCAAATCTCTCTTTCTCAATTTCCACATGGTATTAAAAAGAAAACGAAAAGTGACAGATACGAGAAAAAAAGTGTCTGATAATAATTCCATGACGTTAGCTAAATCTCATTAAGGAGAAGTGTTGGAATTAATGAAATTTTCCTCAATTAATGGGATATATCTAATTGAAAAATCTTGTGATTATGAGATTGATTAGCAAGATTTTAAAAGTGATTTATGATTGATTGATAGCATTCCATATATACCATATATCTTCCACTATAAATATGGAGTTCTGTGTAATATGAAAATAATACAAGTTAATAAAAATGTAGTCTTTGTGGTTTGCCATTCTCTTCTCTCTTCCTTTCTTTTCTCCTCCTTACCATCTATCCAAAAATTTCACAATTACCAAATTTGACAAAAAGGAATATAATCAGACAATATACCAGTACCCATGGAAATTTTAGGAGCAATCTTGACTTGGATTGTTTCTAAACTTACTCATCTTAAAGGGAAAATCTTAAGTGACATTGATTGACGAATTGTTATGTGACTCATGAACATTGTTGATAGAGATTCTATCTACAGGGACAGAACCCATTTTCATAATGTGTTTTTACTTCATCTAACCACATTTCATAAACCAAAGAAAAGAATCACTGACAGGATCACTAAGCAATATATTCCCATACAATACTTAGGCCAGTTATATACAATCAAGTCAGGAAATCCAAGATTTGAAAGCAGAAGAACATACTATCATATTCAAGAACTATAGACTTGAAAGTGCTTGACCTAAGACCAATCTTTCAGCCTATTTATCATCACATAAAGTGGAAAAATGACTCTTGAGATAATTATTATCTTGGCCAAAAATGACAATATAACTATGTAATTCCCATCTATCTATCGCTCAAAATTCTTGATATATTCTACATTTAGCAAGTGTTTGCCCTTACACAAAAATAGAAGAATTCCTAGCAGATAACGTGATTAATACATGAATGCAAAGAACATGGTACACAAGCACAATATCCAAAATAAAGCTTTAGCAGTAATTCTTGAACTAACATGATATTCTAAGAATAGAAGAAATTGAAAATTAAAAAACTCACAACCAACCTGAGGAACCCATACTCTAAGACTTCTATCCCACTTGTATGTAGTCCCATCATCATCGGTAAATTCCTCCTCACCATCTGGTGGTGATGGAACTCCACTGCGATCATCTATATCAATGTCACCACCAACACTGCTAGAAAGAGACCCATTTTTCAACTGTCCAGCCTCAATCTCTGCCTCTATAATCTCCCTCTGCCATCTCTCAAACTCAGCCTCACCATCATTGGACAGCACTGCAAAATTGATAACATGAAGCACCTTGTGCAAGCAACATAAATGCTTCTAAACTATCAATTTTTGTGGTTTTTCTTTTTCTTTTTTCCTTTTTGGTGGTGGTTGGTATGGAGGGAGGAGGGATGGGGGCGTAAAAATTATAAAAAATAAAATAAAAGGTCCACCTGCAGAAGAACGATTAGTTTGCTCTTTATTGCTCAAAGGAGGTCCTTTTTCAAAATCGCTTCCCTTTACCTCCTCTCTTACTTCATGCCACTTCTCCAACTCAACATCATTTTTGACAGGTGCTGGACAAAACATCACAATATAATTAACACTGTTCAAAACAATAAGAGAGAAATAAAATAAAATCTTCACCTGCTATTGTAGAATCAGTTCCCTGTTCAGAAATTCCTGATATTAATTCAGGTATCGATGACAATGGTTGCCATTCGGTTCTTCCTTCTGACCATATAATTGTACTTTGTGAGATGTATCCATTTGAGAAATGCTCTGTGCAGGCGCAGTAAAGAAGCAAAGCAGATGTTTCAATAGCTCATTAGACCAATTGAACAAGTTACAGATGCAACAATTGTCCTGAAACCGTGCTATTGATTACTGGAATAACTGAAATTCAAGAAAGGAGAGAAAATTCACTGGGGTAAATTTGAGCTCTCGCAGGGAAACATCAGAAAAAAAAAACCCAAAGGCAAAACAAAGGAAATACTCTAGGTCGTTTAATATACTATCTTCTTTATTCAACCAAAAAAAAAATTCAAGGATTTTTTGAAAAGCACTAGATTCAGGACCATTATTCCATACTTCAATACTTCACACCTCAATAACTGACAACAGCATTCAGACAAAATATATAGAACTCACCACGCAGCTCAGAAGATGCATAAGGTCCAACGAGCTGTTGATTTTCACCAAGAATATACCATCCTACTTCCCCAACAGTACCATAACTCCCCTCCAAGCTTCCTGCACCTCCAAGATCAAATTCAACATCTCAATCCACCTCTTCTTACTTCATACAGAACAAATCACAAGCATAACATAAAAGATAAGTGCAAATTAATACACGACCATAGCATCAATAAAAAACGCTACACTTATCACGGATAGAAAGAAGAGAACTGGACTAGAAATCGCAGCCAATTTTACACCCATGCAATGTGTTTTTAACCATTCATTCAAATCAAGTAACTAAACCTCAATAACCACTGAACCAATCACGTATATTTCAGGGCAATGACTAGCTAAGAAATCCATTTCAACTCTGAATATCTGCGGCAACTAGCATCAGCAAATTACTTGCAAGAGAACATATTGCATCAAACAATTGGATAAGCAGGACTTCGCAAACCCCAAAATTTATAAAAAAAAAGGGGGGGGGGGGGGGGACTTCATCTAAAATTTGATTAAGCTAATTAATGAAATTTTTCATATCAAAATCTATATGACTCGAAATCCACATTATACGAATACTGGGTAATAATACTAACCAGAAGATTGTTGATAGTATTGTGGGTGCTGGTCTTGGGAAGCTTGTTCGCTTGACATCGTTCTGGAAACCAAATGCTTGGGTTCTGTATGGGGTGGAAACGGAGTTAAAAGGGAAGACGATGGAGATGTGTTCCAGCTGTTTGGGTATCAACGTTACGACGTTCGAGTTTCAGGATAAGGATATACCCTTGTGCGGACTGTTTGGCAACCCAAATGAGGGTAAGAGGGCCACTGGTCCGGTTTAAAGCCCAATTGTAATAGAACGTGACACTTATATTTAGGAACAGTTTGGTCTGAATTCCATTCCATTTCTAATTTAATTTGTTTGAAGAAAAACTCCATTTTTATGAAGCCATGAACATAGATAATTGAGTGTTAATACATAGTTAAGTTTAGGGCTATATGTTTATAAGGACATTAAAAAGAATAAGTTTACTAATTGTTTAGCATTATTTATTTAAAATAGTTCAATTTAATTAACAATAATATTAATAAAGGCAGTTTTATTGTTAAATTCATATTTCTAGGTACAAGAGAAGAGAAGAGCACTGCAAATTTATGAGAGTTTTACGTTGTACTCTCCAGATATGATTTTTTTTTTTATCAAATTTTAATAATATTATTATTCCAGCGATGTATAAACATTATTATAGAAAAATATATGAAAAGTTTGTGATAATATAATCAAAATATGTATTTGATATACACATAAAAATTATTATTATTTTTTATTAGAAGCAAATGATAATTTCAACAACATAATATATTATTTTATTGTACTGAAATTCATTAAATATGTTCTATTTATTGTTAATCTTAGAGAAAATATTGTAAACCTTATTATAACGAAAACAATAAAATGTCATATAAAAAATGTATATTTGTATGTTATCAATGTAAAATTAATAATAACATTATGTTAAGGAATAATTTTATTAATTTCAAAAAGATACCAACTTTTTATAATAATAACTTATAGCTAAGTTGCTCTTAAATTTATGAAATACCAAATTCCAATTTCACTTGAAATCTAATGGAAAAGAAATAGTAAAAACAAATAAAGTTATTCCTATCAACTAAAAAAGACGGTAGGAAAAAGTAATTTTCAGTTTAAGTTCCAAGAAAACATTTGGGCTTGCTTTGTTGTTCTTAAGGCCCAATCTTCTTTTCCAACTAGCCGTTCAACATTTGTGCATTATGTTCTCAGTTCTCTCTTTTCAATTTCAACGGTCACCTTGTCTATATGACCGTTAGCCCATCTCTTCAAAACTCTCACTTCCACTCCACAACCACAAACAAATCGCAAATACACAATCACACTCGACACGTAAACACCAATCAATCGCCACGAAAATTGCAAATGGGGATCACTCTAGGCAACCCACAAGCAGTGTCTCAATCTCACTTTCGCACGCACAAGGTCTTCCTGTTGTCCAACTACGTTCTCCTGGGTGCAGCCTCTAGTTGCATATTCTTGACCCTTTCTCTTCGCTTGGTGCCTTCGTTATGTGGGTTCTTTCTCATTCTGCTTCACATCTTCACCATCGCTGGAGCAATTTCAGGTTGTGCTGCAACTTCATCAGGGACTAATAGGTGGTACGCCGCACACATGGTGGCCACAGTGCTTACAGCAATATTTCAAGGTTCAGTATCAGTATTGATCTTTACTAGGACAGGGGATTTCCTTTGGCAATTGAAGTCATATGTAAGGCAAGAAGATGGTGAGATGATACTGAAGCTAGCTGGTGGATTGTGTGTGTTGATTTTCTGCTTGGAATGGGTAATGCTTACTCTTGCATTTTTCTTGAAGTACTATGCCTATGTGGAGGGTGATATTGGCAGTACTGGTGCTATGAAGACGAGTTCTAAGATGCAGCAAGGGGAGGGCCTGAAGGATTGCCCATGGCCTCACCAAGTCTAAATTTATAGCTCTGGTTTTGGGGTTGACAGTATTTGTTGTGCCACGTTAATATGTTCTCCTTTTTTCTTCTTTTTTTTTTTTTTTTTTTTTTTTTAAATGGTTCTTTTTTCTTCTTTTAAATTGGATTATTTGTTTATTTATTTGTTTTTGGCATCAATTGGCTTATACATGTGGTGGGATTCCCTTAGGGATTGATTTGGTCATATGAGGAGATTGTGCAAAAATCCCTTTGCTATACTTCAACGCCACAGGAATTGAATAGCATGCCATTGTAAATTCTCCTCTGGCTCTCACCCTGTTTGAGAGGTTCAAAGACTCCAAGCTTGTATAACTTTGAAATTAAGATTTGAAATATGGCAATCATTAAACATTGAAAATTTGAAGTTCCCACTTTCCAACAGGGTGTTCTGAAGGTGAAAATATATAAGAAGATCTCGAGTTTGTGTCCTAACCAACCCGTAAAAAATAAAATTAGCAAATAACTTGTAGAAGTTATTTAGGTCTTTCATCATGTCAAGCTAATCACTATCGTCATCACATCACAATGGACAATTTATTGAGCAAATATAGTAATTACACTGTCGTTCTTCTATTGACCAAAGTAAAAAACAAAAAAGGTACACCTCATACGCCTGTTTTGGGTCTAAGTTGTCCTTCCTGTGAAATCAAATGCAACCAGCACAAGATCCCATGTATCTACAACCTTTGCCTCGCATCAAAATGGAACTAAAATTAGAATACCATTTTGGCAATTACCATGGACTTAGTCCCATGTTGTGCTTAATTAAAGCTTTAGTTCTCTTCCGAAAATCCAGCTGAATGGCACAGTAGCAGCTTGCTTCACCCTTCCCTGAGCTCTCTCCTCTAGCCTTCTAATTCTTGCAGGCAATCCGCATACAAAATCCTGTGCCCTACCTCCATCACTAGAAAGACCTGTCAGCTTCTCGACCTTCCATCTTTCCACCAGAAATTCAAGAATATCAGCGTAGTCCTTGGCAGTGTACACACCAATCCGCTGAGCAACAGTAGAGTAGTGTTCAAAAAGATTATTATCCTGCCCATCATACATCAAGTGGGCTGGCATTGAGATTTTTTTCCTCATCATGTCGGCTAAAGCCAAGACAGTGCCATCTGGGTCGATCTCAAAGAGCTTCTCTACAATCTTAGTGTAGGCTGTTTCATGGCGTTTTTCATCTGCAGCAATGGTGCCACATATCTGTGCCAGCTTCAAGTCTCCATGCTCCTTGGCTAGTCTAGCTGTGTTCCCATGGGAGATGAATGTTGCCCTCTCTTGGAAAGAAGTGTAGATGAATCCAAGGTATGGGTTGTTTTCCGTTTTGGGATCCTACAATGCATAAACATACTAAGAAAATCAGCCAAACCTAGAAAAATTGCAGCAGGGTAGCATAATATTAGATCAGAAGATAGACTCTAATTTAATTGACAATACAGAACAATATAAGACTTCAAGAAATTGTATTAACACACCATCAGAGGCCTCCACTAATATGATGGACCTCAGCAATGTTTATCACAATAATGCTATCCTGTGATGAGTCCATACAGATGGCCAGCTGCCTTCTACTTTTCACTGACAATTTGATTATCTGTCTAGTGGCTTACACCACTAATAATTGAATAACAAGGCATATGGAAGACATCCAAAAAGGCAACTCTTTGAGAAGGAAAAGGAGGCAGAACAGGCATGTGGTTTCACAAGCAATTACATTTATCAAACAAGATCCTCAATTCCACTATCCCCAGCAAATTCACTAAAAATTGCAGGTTTTCTTCCCACATGCATATGGTTTTTAGAGGATATATAAACTTTGGCAAAACTGAATAAGCAAATATGAACAAATAGAAAGCCAGATAGGTGAACAAGGGATGTTACCATTCCTGACCCAATCAGATACTGAATTGTCTTCTCAATTTGCTTCATGTCAACTCTTCCAGAGAGGTAGAGATACTTGTTGAGAAGGTCACCATGCCTGTTCTCTTCAGCAGTCCATGCCCTTGTCCAAATTGCCCAAGAAGTAAGGCTTGCACCAGTCTCATCTCGAACTCCATCTAGGGTATTAAGCATTGTCTGGTAGGTTGGAAGGGCTTCTTCGGTGATCATATCTCCAACCAGCACAACAAAATAGTCATCAGGGAGTTCCCTTGACCTTTCCCTCAATTCCTTGACCTGCTCATAAAATCCTTCTGATTCGGGCTCTGGAAGAAAATCTTGTGGTTGCCAACATTTCTCAACAGGTTTTAGGTGCACCAAAATATTATCCTCAGCCCAATCCTCCAATGCTTTGAAAATCTCCATCTTTTGTGGAGGCATGGAATGAGTCACTTGAACATGTATCTCTTGTGGAGGGGAATTAGGCTGTTTTACGTTCACAATCTTTCTGTAACAAAGTTTGTAGTTAGCGAGTTACGAACAAATAGCCCATGTTAGCATGATCCCCAGCTCATTCTGTAACTGACGCATTGAGATCATTTCAACTTCCAACCATAAAAGTTTACCATCTTTTGAGAGTGTGTAGGTGATATTAATATTTGGCATGAATGAGGCCGTCACATTGAGTATCAATATGCCGAGATGGAATGTGAACCCCAATTAATTGGGGATTAAGGCTCAGTCGAGTCGGACACGAATATGGGCATATATAATAGATGTTGCACATAAACATTCATTTAGAGCAATTAGCAGAGTACATACTTCGCTTCAGGATAACATCATAATATTTAGAAATTGTCTATCTGCATGACCATCCTACCCTTGATAAAAAAAATTGCAAACACAATGCTCACATTTCCTTTGAATATGATCCCAATACAACACTTACAAATATTTGGTAACAAACAACCATGTCTACTGCATCGATGTAATATCATAATGTAAACCCTCATATATAACACCCATAACAACATGGGGAAAAAGGAAACACAGTCAAACAATCAACTGAGAGATAGAAAGATTGGAGATTTGTTGGTAAGATTTAAGTATGAACATACAACAAAGAAAATAAAACTCAATCAGCTACCAACCAGCCATATTTTACTCAAGAAAGAGGGATGCAAGAAAAATTAAAAGAATTAGTGACAAATTTCACGACATTAACAGTCTTCAAAAACAGAATCCTTCAAATATAATAAACCAAAAGAACAGAGAGGACAATTTTTTTCACAGCTAAAAATATACTGCATTTACATTTGATGCTTGTAAGGTCTACATTATTCCTGGCAGCAGTTCACCAGGCACATGTTTACCCACATATATTGATATAGCAAGATAATCAAACAATCCAACTATGCAAATAAAGCACAAAGGCCAACTCAGCTTCTAAAGTCTCTATAATCTATATGGATATTTAAGACTCAATTAAATAAACAGTTCAACATAAAGGTAAGCATTCATATCCATCAGAGAATGGAACTAAAATATGAAAATCAAAACTCAGAAGAAGGCAAATTTTATCAACAACTGCAATTTCACAATGTGTGGAGAGCTACTAAACATAATAGCTTAATGGGTAAAAAATGAGACTTTTTACCTTATTTGCAATAATAAATCATTTATAATTTTGACAATTTTATACACAACTTTTCAAATCGATGCAAACAGTTCCCTACAACTCCATATGTCAAAACTACTAAATTTTTTATGTGGTGTATAATTTACTGGTAAAAATTTCACACAAACATATATAGAGGGAAGGCAGATTGTGAGAGAAAGCATGATGAAAATATTCAAAAGTTTTTATTTTCTTTTTCTTTTGAATGTTAAGAGTTCAAAAATAATTATTAATTTTTTATAGGGTCTTACAGAATTACACTTAAATATACCATATCAGCACTAATCAATTTTGTTTGGAAAAAAAAAATCGTGTTATTTATTTGAGGGTTTTAACATTACATTCTTCCAAGTTTAGTTGTAACTAACACCAATTTAAAATTGCATTTTAGCTTCTTGCTACTATATTATACAATCGTAAATGGAGGCAAAAAGGACAAGTAAGATAAAGGGTTTACCAATCACATTAAAGAAGCAACTAGCAAACTTTCCCACCAAAGGGAGAAAACATGGACATTAACATCGCACATGCATTCAAACCAGTCAACCAATATGACCTGTTCCAAAAGAACAAGCAACCTGGAACCACAACTAACTCTCAACAAATGGAAACATAACATAGAATATGAATGCATAAAATCAAAACTACGCAGGACAAATAGAAAGCCCACATGCAACTAACAGAGCATAGAGAAATCCTCTCTATACTATTAATGTAATTCATATTTTGTAATAATGATAATTAAAAAGCTACATGATTACACAAGAATTTCAATGGAAAAAATAAAAAGGAAAAAAGAAAGGGTCAATATGAAGTCAAATCTTCAGCATCTATATTTTTCTACCTAAATTTCCAGAAACTTTAGCAAATTGAATCCTTAATTAAAATTACCAAAGCATGGCGTGCATTTTACAAGAAAGCAACAATAAAATAAGAACAGAATGCATACCCTTAAAGGAGTGAGAAAAAGGGGTATAACATCGTTAAGCAACACCATAAATCCAAGTTATAAAAGTAATATGCTAAATTTTACAGTTCATTGAACAGAAACGCATAAGATTTATTCCTAACAGCAAGAGAAAGATGGTGATTTAAAAAAAAAAAAAGGAGAGAGAGAGAGAAAAGGGATACACTGACTTGAGATAAACCCGAAAGACAATCAAATAACTGAGGATAAAACAGTCCCAAATGACTTTACATCATAGGACAAAAAAGCATAAAAGAAAAATAAGGAAACTCACTAACAGGCGAACACGCATAGTAATAGAGCATACAAAAATTGGAATGATAAGATCACAATCACACGTACCCAAACAGATCTAAACCCAATACTGAACTCATTTAGAATCAAACACTAACAGCCCTTACATTACAATCACGAAAAGATTGATCTATAATCAATTATCACACTAACTGAACTACAAAATGCAAATAGAGAGGATATGATATCAAGGAAAAAAAAAAGCAACCTATCATCTCAATACTAAGTTCATTTGGCATCAACAAAGAAGACCCCGATTAATATAAAGAGTGGAATACCATTTGCAAGCATAACGAGATAAGATAAATGAGAAGATAAACAAAAAGAGAAACCCATGATTCATTAGAAAAAAGCAATACTGACTTGGTGGGAGTGGAACCTAATGTGGCCGCCATGAAGATTCTGCTGGGTGACGTCTGAGAACAAGAGCGGCAAGGGAGCTTGTGGGTTAAAGGGAAGGTTATTTGGTTGAGTTTTAGAGCCATCTGTGTCTATCTTCAAACAACAACAACTATCTATCGCGATTTGGTATAGAAGAGATTTAATAAGTTTTAGTCTTGGTAAAAGATAGCACTGAGAAAGCGAGAGAGGAAGGTAGAAGGTAAGAGAGCTATAGAAAGCGAAGAAGGAAAGGCAACGAGAGAGACAAACGCGTCGAAAAGAGGCGCAGGCAACGGCAATGGTGCTGAGAAAAGCAGACGGAACAAACGCACATTTATAACGAGTCTGCTTTGAGAAAGGCCAAGTGTTCCCCATAATATTACACCTTTGCCATTCCATCTTTCTTTTAGTGATGTCACCATTATTAAGAATTAAAAATTCCCACGTTTTTTTATGTAAAAATGAGTTTCATGGTTGGTTTTTTTTTATGAGACTCAACTAATATATGTCTTTATTTATTAAATTAAATCAGGATAGACTGAGTTTCATAGTAAATATATTATAGGAAACTTACTATAGTACAAAAAAATTATTCTTTAATTTAAAAATATATTAAAATATTTTTAAAATTTATCAAATGATTATTTTATTATTTTTAATTATTAAGTGTTTTATTAATTCGTTATTTAATTTTATAAAAATTTATATTATTTAATTTTTTATATTAATAATATATTTTAATATATTGTTTAAAATTAAACAATAAATTTTTCTATACAACGATCGGCACTAAATAATAGTTTTCTCATTATATTTTTACTAAATTAAATAATTTTGCAACGTTAAGAAAACAGTGAAGCATGTGTTGTATAATTAAAAATATTAGTTTGTAAGTTTTAATATAAAATCACTCAATTAAAATATATTTATATTTTATATTGTTGGAATGAATTTTTTTATAAAATATAAAGATTAAATAATAATAATAATGGTAAAAAATAAAATTTTGAAAATACATTTGAGGATTAATTAATAAAGGTGTATGTAATAAAGAGTGGAAGGGAAGGGCAAAAAAGGAAAAAAGGTTGAATTGTTGATTTTAACGTCATAAAATGGAAAAAAGAGAAATATTCCACATGGATGCTTATACTTCTTTCTTCCCCTTGACACATTCGCATCTCTGTGTCTTTTGTATTAATTACCTGTTGTGCAAAACTACAAACGTACCCTGCGATTCTTTTCTTTTTAAATTTATTTCTCAACTACCAATACTTATATCTTTATCTTCGACCAACAGCAACAGGATATTCCCATTGATGATGAAGTCTTGTTATCAACCAAATCAATATCATGTATATCAAGGAGAAGGAGGTAGATGGTTTGGACCTTCTGGCAGCCCAACACAATCAATTTGAATTTTAGCTGTTACTTTTTTTAAAAATTTTTGTTTTAGATTATGCTAAAATTTAAATGTCAAAATAGTTCTTCAACCAATTTGAATTTTGACAGATTACTAATATAATTAACCAATTAAACTAATTAAATTTTTTTAAATAAAAATAAAATAAACAAATTTATATATGTAAGGATATATTTTTTATACTTGTATTTTAAATTCATATCATATAATTTTTAATCTATTTTTATGTAGTATATATTACTGAAATAACTAATCAAATATATTATTTCATTACAAGAATATACCAAATTATTATTTTTATTATACTTACACGTATTATATTATGTTATTAGTAATGCACGTATTAATTTAGAGTTTAATTTTTTATTCTCTCACTTTTTTATAATTTTTAATATAAAATAATCAAATTAATTTAGAATTCTTAAAACATTAAATTTAATACTTTTAATTATTTTATAATTATTGAAAACATAGGGTACGTAGAAGATTTCCTTTAATTGTTATTAATATAAACAATATAGCTTTAATTCAATTATTATAGTCATTTTAATAAAAATCAAGACACATGTAGAAATTTTGATAATGTAATTTTATATTATTATATTAAAAATTTTAATATTGCTTAAGATAGAATTAAAATTCTAATTCTGTTTAATTATTAACTAAATATGATCATTCCATATTATAACCTAAATAAGATTATTTTATTTATGTTAAAAATTATATTATTATAGGCTATTTTATTAAAAATAAGTTATAGTTTTCCATTTTCTATTTATAAAAAAGTAATTTTAAATATTTGTAATATTTAATATATTTGATTTACTCATTGAGCAATGATTTTTATTAAATTAAGATAATTTAGATAAAAAAAAAAGTTGTATATAAATTTGCGGCTTTACAATAGAGTATAACATTTCCTTTTTCTATTGTAGGTATCTAATATGTATTTTTCTTTAAAATTTTTACTTGTTATTATTATTTCAGCTAATAAGTTTTTACGTTAACTATGATAAAAAAAAAAAAAGTACATGTACGGTTTTCTTCTCCTTAATATTATTTTGTTGTAAATTTATTAATTCTTTTAATAAAAATTATCATAATTTATTTAGAATTCCAATACTTAAAATTGATTCATTTTATTTAAATAAATTAATTTTATTATTGTAATTTTATTAAGGTATTTAGGTAAACCTAATATGCTCTTTCTGTAACGCCCCGGAAATCCGGACCGCTACCGGCGCTAGGATC
This sequence comes from Manihot esculenta, assembly GCF_001659605.2. NCBI lineage: Eukaryota > Viridiplantae > Streptophyta > Magnoliopsida > Malpighiales > Euphorbiaceae > Manihot > Manihot esculenta. Next base: position 486,189 of record NC_035173.2, read on the forward strand.
CAGATCGGCGTAAGGCCGCCGGGACCCGTAGCAAGCCTGACATACAACCTGTATACCTGTATAGTCCCATACATGATCAACAGCATACATAAAACTGTAAACATTTTTCTTTCTTTTCCAAGCTCAACCTGTGCATGCACATAACTATAGACATAAACCTCCACTGGAGCCCTCATCAAATGCTCCCATGGGGTGTCTCATCATTACATAAAGCTTGGACTATCATAAGATCATATCTCATAAACAACTCTATAGATCATGTGTATAAGAGGGACAACTATACATATAGGGTCAAGCACATCTCTAATCCTCAATATCATACATAACATTACATAACTGTTCAATACTCTTACATTACATCATAACATTTGTCATGTCCACATTCTAACTATTACATAACATCTCTTCAGTACTCTGGCTAACCTTCTAATCTACCCTGTACCTGCACATCTGGGGTTAGGGGAGAGGGGTGAGCTAGAAAGCCCAGTGAGCAGAATAGAGAAAAACATTATATTAAAGTTTCATGCTCACATGAAATGCAACACATCACAAACAAATCACATAAGGATGGTATCGTCACCTCTAGTCCTCTACAATCCAAAGTGCCGGGACGTAGAATGGGTCAACCGGTCTTTCTCTTACATAACATACATAACATAACATTCCAATATGCCAGGGACGTAGAATGGGTCAACCTGGTCTTTCTCTTATTCTGGCCGGGACGTAGAATGGGTCAACCGGCAAACATACCATACCATGTCTCATCATAACATATCAAGGACTAAAGGATCATTCAATGCCCATCCACATCATCATCAAGTATGCAATGCAACATATTCGTGAACTAATGCAAGCAACCTATTATATTCACATGGCATTCATGATGCATGGGTCATGCTCAAAATTCACATTTTATTAATTAAAAATTTAGGTTCATTCCACTCACCTCTGGCTAGCTCTGACAATACTCTGAAGCAGCTATCACTGCTGGGGTCCTCGGTTCCTCGGGTCCGAACCTACACAGGTGGACTCGAATGAGGGACCAAACATACTTAACCAAGACTCTAACATACTCCCCAAAAACCCCCTAGAATGTCATGAAAACATCACATAAAAATATGCATGAAATGGCTGAACAGGGCACTTTCGGCGGCAGGTTCGGCGGCTGAAAGTCTCAGACAGAGACGAAAGTCAGGCAGGTTCGGCGGCACCTTCGGCGGCCGAAAGTGCCAGACAGAGACGAAAGTCTCTTTTCGGGGGCACCTTCGGCAGCCGAATGCTGCCTCCACAAGAGGGGTTCGGCGGCCGAAACTTCCTTCGGCTGCCGAACCTGGTTTTTGCCAAACGGGCAGAAACTTGGTTCAAATGAACCTCCTGCCCCCCAAAACCATAAATCATGCATATGACTCAACCTAAACATGCATACAAGCTCCTAGGGGCCTCAAACAAACATATACCCCATCTACAACACTCCAAACACACACAATCAAGCCACATTGTTCATTAAAGCATCAAAAACCCATAAGCTCAACATATACCCTAACATGCATTCTACCCCTTAAAACTTCATAAAACTTGTTTAAAACGCATAATAAGGGTGGATCCGAGCTTACCTCTTGAAGAAACGAGAGGGAAGACGATCCTAGCTTGGAGATGAAGAGATTGAGCTCCTTGAACCTCCAAGCACCCAAAACTTGCTCTTTGCTCACAAATCTTCAAAATAGAAGTTAAAACTCGTGAAAACCATGAAAGATCTAGGGAAAACACTCAAGATTGAGGGAGGAGCGGCGGAGACTCACCTTGGCCGACAATGGGAGAGAAAAAGCTCGCCCGTGCGGACCAAAGGGACCCTTTTATATGTGGCTGGCCAGGCCACGTTCGGGGGCCGAATGTGCCTCCACAACTCATGCAAGTTCGGCGGCCGAACACAAGGTTCGGCGGCCGAACCTGGATTTCCCTCTCATGCTTTCGGGGGCCTAACGTGCCTCCTAATCACATGTATGTTCGGCGGCCGAACTCGTCTTTCGGCGGCCGAACCTGGGTTTTCCTCCAAAGATTTTTCATGCAAAAACTCATTAAATTTCATACTTAAAAACATTAAAAACATGAAAATATTTTATAAAACATGCTTTTACCCTTCTAGAGGTTTCCGACATCCGAGATTCCACCGGACGGTAGGAATTCCGATACCGGAGTCTAGCCGGGTATTACATTCTCCCCCCTTAAGAACATTCATCCCCGAATGTTCCTCAACTAGTACATGCATAGCATACACAACAATCATAACATACAAAACACATAAAACACACAGGGACTAACCTTAAAAGAAATGGGGATATTGCTGGAGCATAGACTCCCGTGTCTCCCAGGTACACTCTTCGATGTTGTGGTGGTTCCAAAGGACTTTCACCATCGGGATTTCCTTGTTCCTCAACCTTCTGATCTGTGTGTCAAGAATCCGCACTGGCTGCTCTACATAAGTGAGATCCTCTTGGATCTCCACATCAGGCTCACTAAGAACCTTGCTCGGATCTGACACGAACTTCCGTAACATAGAAACATGGAAAATCGGATGGATTCTCTCCATGGAAGCAGGCAAATCCAGCTTGTACGATACATTCCCAACCTTTTGCAAGACCTCAAAGGGTCCGATGTACCGTGGAGCTAGCTTACCTTTCTTACCAAACCGAACCACTCCTTTCATCGGAGACACCTTAAGCAATACCAGATCCCCCTCCTGAAACTCTACCTGTTTCCTGCGGAAGTCTGCATAACTCTTCTGCCTGCTCATAGCAGTCTTGATCCTTTCTCTGATAATGGGTACCACCCTGCTGGTAATCTCAACAAGCTCAGGCCCTGCTAAGGACCTCTCTCCAACTTCTTCCCAACAGACAGGTGATCTGCACTTCCTCCCATACAAAGCTTCATATGGAGCCATCCCTATGCTAGCATGATAGCTGTTATTGTAGGCAAACTCCACCAAGGGTAGATGCTGCCTCCAAGAACCGCCAAAATCTAGCACGCACATTCGGAGCATGTCCTCTATTGTCTGGATGGTCCTCTCTGACTGTCCATCAGTCTGGGGATGGAAGGCAGTACTGAAGTCCAACCTGGTACCCATAGCACTCTGCAGACTCCGCCAAAACCTGGAGGTGAACTGGGGTCCTCTATCGGACACTATAGATACCGGGACCCCATGCAGTCTGACAACCTCATCAACATACACCTGCGCTAACTTATCCACAGAGTAGTTGCTCCTAACTGGAATGAAGTGAGCAGATTTAGTGAGTCTGTCCACAATCACCCATATGGAGTCTACTCTGTTGGACGCCGCCGGTAGCCCCACTACGAAATCCATAGCTATATTTTCCCATTTCCACTCTGGAATAGGTAGCGGGTTAAGCATTCCAGCCGGCTTCTGATGTTTCAGCTTCACCCTCTGACATACCTCGCAGGCTGACACAAACTGTGCCACTTCTCTCTTCATAGCTGGCCACCAATACACTCTCTTCAGATCTTGATACATCTTGGTGGCTCCAGGGTGAATACTGTATCTCGCATTATGAGCCTCTCTCATAATGTCTCCTTTTAGCCCTATGTCATCTGGTACACACAGTCTGTTCCCATAGCGGAGGATCCCCTTATCATCAAATCTGAACTCTTCACTTTTGCCTGACTGAACAGTCCTGGCAATTTTCACTAACTCTGGGTCCTCGTGCTGTTTCTGAGCCACCTGCTCCAGAAACACAGGTGTCACTTTCATCTGGGCTATTAAAGCACATGTACCAGACAACTCCAACTGTAAACCTTCCTCCATGAGCTTGTAAAACTCCTTCACCACCGGTCTCCTCTCTGCTATAATGTGGGATAGACTGCCAAGTGATTTCCGGCTTAAGGCATCAGCTACTACATTAGCCTTACCCGGATGGTACTGGATCTTGCAATCATAGTCACTCAACAGTTCTACCCATCTCCTCTGTCTCAAATTCAGCTCTCTCTGGCTCAAGATGTGCTGCAGGCTCTTATGATCTGTGAAGATCTCACATTTTACCCCATAGAGGTAATGCCTCCACATCTTGAGTGCAAAGATAACTGCTGCCATCTCAAGGTCGTGTGTGGGGTAATTCAACTCATGCCTCTTCAGCTGTCTAGAAGCATAAGCAATCACCCTTCCATTCTGCATTAGCACACAACCCAAGCCTACTCTGGATGCATCACAGAACACTGTGAAGTCCTCATTGCTGTTTGGCAGAGCTAACACCGGTGCTGAAGTCAACCTCTTCTTGAGCTCCTCAAAGCTTTCTTCACACTGATCGGTCCACTCGAACCTCTGATTCTTCCTGGTCAATCTGGTTAGAGGAGCTGCAATTGTTGAGAAGTCCTGAACGAACCTCCTATAATAACCAGCCAAACCCAAGAAACTTCTGATCTCTGTCACTGTAGTGGGTCTAGGCCAGTTAGTCACAGCCTCTACTTTCTTGGGGTCTACCTCTATTCCATTCTCTGACACTATATGCCCCAAGAATGAGATGCTCCTCAACCAGAACTCGCACTTGGAGAACTTGGCATACAAGCCGTGTTCCCTCAAGGTCTGCAGAACTATCCTCAGATGATGGGCATGCTCCTCTGCATTCCTGGAATACACTAAGATATCGTCTATGAAGACAATAACAAAGTGATCCAGGTACGGTCTAAACACTCTGTTCATGAGATCCATGAATGCTGCAGGGGCGTTAGTTAACCCAAACGGCATTACAAGGAACTCAAAATGCCCATATCTGGTCCTGAAGGCTGTCTTCGGTACATCTTCCTCTCTGATTCTTAGCTGGTGATACCCGGATCGTAGATCTATCTTGGAGAAACATCCAGCTCCTGCAAGCTGGTCAAATAGATCATCGATCCTTGGCAACGGGTACTTGTTCTTGATGGTGACTTTGTTCAACTGTCTGTAGTCGATACAAAGCCTGAGGGATCCATCCTTTTTCTTCACAAAGAGTACTGGAGCACCCCAAGGTGAGGTACTCGGTCGGATGAAACCCTTGTCCACCAGCTCTTGCAACTGTTCCTTTAGCTCTTTCAGTTCTGCTGGCGCCATCCTGTAGGGAGGGATAGAGATCGGTCTAGTTCTAGACATCAATTCAATCTCGAACTCTATCTCCCTAACAGGTGGTAAACCTGGCAACTCGTCTGGGAACACATCTAAAAACTCATTGACCACTGGCACTGCGGCGGGCTCTCTAATCTGACTGTCTAGCTCTCTCACATGAGCCAAATACCCCTGACATCCCTTCCTAAGCAGCCTTCGAGCCTGTAGGGCCGATATCAGACCTCTAGGCGTACCCCTCTTGTCTCCTCTGAAGACAACCTCTGACCCGTTCTGATCTTTGAACCTGACTACCTTGTCCCTGCAGTCCAAGGTAGCTCCATGGGTAGATAGCCAATCCATCCCTAGAATGACGTCAAAATCTGTCAAGTCTAGAACCACAAGGTCGGCGGAGAGGCATCTTCCTTCAATAAACACTGGACTGCACTGGCAGACTGACTCTGCAACTGACGGGTCACATTTGGGTCCACTGACCCATAGGGGACACTCTAACCCAGAGACCATCAACCCTAATCTCTCAACTGCCCTCGGAGCAATAAAGGAATGAGATGCACCCGGGTCCATTAATGCATACAGATCGGAACACCCAATGATGAGATTACCTGACACCACGGTGTTGGATGTGTTAGCCTCCTGCTGTGTCATGGTGAAGATCCTGGCTGGAGCTGATGGACCTTCACCTCTGAACCCTGCTGAGGAAGAAGCTGACCCTCTCCTTCTGCCTCTGCCACTGGCCTGTGTAGCAGCTGGAGCTACTGGCTGCGCCACACTACCTGATGCTGTCTGCTGAGGCTGTGCCGTATGAACTGCCCTAGGACACTCCCGAGACAGGTGTCCCTCTTGCCCACATCTGTAGCAGGCTGTCGTCCCAAACCGGCACACTCCCCAGTGTTGCTTGCCACACCTTGCACATACGGCATTATCTGCACCAGAGCTCGAACCACTTCCCAATCCCAGACCTGATTTGATCTTGTTCCAGAATTTACTTTTCTTTGATTTCCTGGAGGTAGTACCCCACCTCTTGCTGCCTGAACTCAAGGATGCAGGGTCCACTCTTCCCCCACCTGGGGTCTTGGAACCAGAAGGCTATGCCACTGATTGTTTAACTTTGCCCTCAATGATAGCACTAGCCTCCATCCTCCTAGCCATATCCACTATGGCGTGAAAACTTTCTCTATCTGCCGACTGTATCAAGGAGGAATACCTGGAGTGGAGCTTCATGATGTACCTCCTTGACTTTTTCTGGTCTGTATCCAGATTCTGCCCAGCAAAAGGCAACAGCTCCAAGAACCTGTTGGTGTACTCATCAATACTCATTTCATCCGTTTGCCTCAGCTGCTCAAACTCTATCATCTTCTGTTCCCTTGAGCTATCAGGGAAGGCCCATCCTGCAAACTCGTTTGCAAACTCCTCCCAAGAAAGACTGTCCACCCTTGGCTTCACATAGGCCTTGAACCACTCACGGGCCTTCTTGCATTTTAGGGTGAACCCAGCCATCTGAATGGCTCTACTGTCATTCGTCCCTATCTCATCTGTAATGGTCTTGACCCTCTCCAGGTACACAAACGGGTCATCACCGGTTTCATATTGGGGAGCACCCAACTTCATGTAGTCGGTCATCTTCACCTTGCTCCCTCCAGATGAGCTAGGTTGAGGTATTTGGGTTTCTGGTGCTGCTGGGGGTGGAGGAGGTGCAGCATTCCCTGGGGTAGGGTTTGCTGGATTTGAATAGTATGGTGGAGGTGGGTACATGGGGTACTGTGTGTAGGGTGGGTAGTATGGTGGGTATGGCATCTGTGTGGGATAAGGGGTGAAGCTAGGATAATCCGATGTACCTCCCATCGAATATCCAGGATTATGTGGAAAGGGTGGGTACTGTGATGGCTGAACAAATCCCGAGGCCTGAGTGCCTCCTTGGGATTCTCCCATACCCTCTTCTGACATGCTCATCCCCAAACTGCCATCCCTCCAACTGATCTGCTCCTTTCCAGATCTAAAGACCTTCTAGGGTCTCTCGCTGCTCTTTCCCTGTTAGACCTACTAGACATTGCCCTAGGCAATGCTGGAGGACGGGCGCTCATGCCTTCATCCTCAGGTGGTACTCCAGTCAATCGTGCAGATCGACGAGTTCCTCTCATCCTGTTTCTGAAAAACAGCGCATAACAAACAAACATTAGCATCTTATGCTTCATGTGGGCACACATGAACCCTCATCACATACATATCACATCATTTATGCACATGCATATTATCATGGCATATCACATTATCATAGCAAGACAGGACTCTACATCCTATCCTAGTGGACATGACTTTTCCTATTGTGCTTGACCTTCTATAACCTCTATGAGCCCGACACGCTAGGTCCGACCATATGAACCTAGGGCTCTGATACCACTCTGTAACGCCCCGGAAATTCGGACCGCTACCGGCGCTAGGATCCAGATCGGCGTAAGGCCGCCGGGACCCGTAGCAAGCCTGACATACAACCTGTATACCTGTATAGTCCCATACATGATCAACAGCTGTAATACCCGGCTAGACTCCGGTACCGGAATTCCTACCGTCCGGTGGAATCTCGGATGTCGGAGACCTCTAGAAGGGTAGAATCATGTTTTATAAAGATGTTTTAAGGTGTTTTATGATTTTAAGTATGAAATTAAATGAGTTTTTACATGAAAAGTCCTTGGAGGAAAAACCCAGGTTCGGCCGCCGAAAGTCAAGTTCGGCCGCCGAACATGCATGCGTTTTGGAGGCACGTTAGGCCCCCGAAAGCATGAGTGAGGGAAGTAAGGTTCGGCCGCCGAACCTCATGTTCGGCCGCCGAACCTCATGTTCGGCCGCCGAACATTTGCATGGATGCGGAGGCACATTCGGCCCCCGAACGTGGTCTGGCTAGCCACTATAAAAGGGTCCCTTAGCTGAAAACGGGCGAGCTTTTCCCCATTTTCGGCCAAGGTGAGCTTTCCGCCGTCCCTCACCCATTTTTGATAATCTTCCTCTAAATCTTTTGAGATTTTCACTTGTTTTCACTTGGTTGTGAAGATTTAAGCTTTTGAAACAAGTTTTGGAGCTTTGGGAACTCAGGAGCTCATTTCCGTGGATCTCCAAGTTTAGGTCGTCTTCCTCTCGATCTTCAAGAGGTAAGAGCCGATCTTAAGCTCCTTATGTGTTCTAAATAAGTTTTATGCAAGATCTAAGGGTAGAATGCATGTTAGGTTATATGTTGAGCTATGGGTATATATTGATGTTTTGAACAATGTGTGTTGTTTGAGTATGTTTGAAGTGTTGTAGATGGGGTATATGCATGTTTGAGGCCCCTAGGAACTTGTATGCATGCTTTGGTTGAAAAATATGCATGTTTGGAAGGTTTGGAGGCGAAATGGGCAAAGGGAACCAAGTTTCTGCCCTTTGGCAGAAACCAGGTTCGGCAGCCGAAGGTACTTTCGGCCGCCGAACATGGCTGGGGAGGCAGGCCTTTCGGCTGCCGAAGTTGCCCCCGAAAAGAGACTTTCGTCTCTGTCTGGCACTTTCGGCCGCCGAAGGTGCCGCCGAACCTACCTGAGTTTCGTCTCTGTCCAGGACTTTCGGCCGCCGAAGGTGCCGCCGAAAGTGCCCTGTTCAGCCATTTCATGCATATTTCCTGTGATGTTTCCATGATGTTTTAGGGGGTTTTTGGGGGATATATTAGAGTCATGTTTATATATGTTTGGTCCCTCATTGGAGTCCACCTGTGTAGGTTCGGACCCGAGGAACCGAGGACCCCAGCAGTGAGTTCAGCTGCTTCGGTGTTGTCAGAGTCAGCCAGAGGTGAGTGGAACTAAACTCAATCTTTTAAATTAAATGTTTTATCATGTTTCATGCATCATGATTATGCAATAGGATGATTGCATTAGTTTTCACGAATATGCCGCATTGCATAAATTGTTGTTGTTGTGGGTGAATGTTGGATGACCCAATTAGTCCAAGACAGGAAGACCAGGCCCCATGCTACAGGCCTGGCACAGAGTAAGCAAGTCCAGGCCCCAGTCTACAGGCCTGGCACAGAGTAAGGTACGGTTATGGGACTTGAAGACCAGGAGCCAGAGGAGGCCCTGGGAAAATGGTAAGTAATGTATGTTCTGACAGGAAAGACCAGGACCCCATTCTACAGGCCTGGCACAGAGTTAACTTGGACTAATTGGTGACGAGTTCACCCAACCCTTATGTGAATTGTTTGTGTTATGATGCATTTCATAGAACATAGTGTTAACGTGTTTTAATAGCTCTGCTCACTAGGCTTTTAGCTCACCCCTCTCCCTTTACCCCAGGCTTGCAGGTACCGTATAGTGCGGGAGTTCGGATAGGGTGAAGAAGTCATACTTATGTAATAGATAGAAATGGACATGATCAAATTGTAATATGAAAGTACAGTATAGTTATGTAATGAGGTTTATGGATGATTAGTGTGTGCTTGACCATAGAATGTTGTATCCCTTTTACACATGATCTTGGTTATTTTTATGTCACTTATGTAAACCAACTCAACAGATGTATGTTACCCATTGAGGGCACAGATGAGATCCCACAGAGGGATCAAGATTATGTTTATGTTTATGCAGGTTGAGTTTGGTTGATGTTCCATGGAAAGAAAAGTTTTAATTTTTATGCATGTTGTTGATCATGTATGGGATTATACAGGTTTACAGGTTTTATGTTAGGCTTGCTACGGGTCCCGGCGGCCTTAAGTCGACCCGGATCCTAGCGCCGGTAGCGGTCCGATTTTCGGGTCGTTACAGAATGGTATCAGAGCCCTAGGTTCATATGGTCGGACCTAGAGTGTCGGGCTCATAGAGGTTATAGAAGGTCAAGCACAATAGGAAAAGATCATGTCCACTAGGATAGGATGTGGAGTCCTGTCTTGCATGATGATGTGAAATGCCATGATTTTATGCATGTGCATTAATGATATGCTATGATATGTGATGTATGTGATGAGGGTTCATGTGTGCCCACATGAACCATATAATGCTAATGTTTATGTGTTGCGTACTGTTTTTCAGAAAACAGGATGAGAGGAACCCGTCAATCAGCAAGATTGACTGGAGTACCACCTGAGGATGAGGGCATGAGCGCCCGTCCTCCTACATTGCCTAGGGCAATGTCAAGCAGGTCCAACAGGGACAGAGTAGCAAGAGACCCTAGAAGGTCTTTGGATCTGGGTAGAAGCAGATCAGTCAGAGGAACAGTTCAGGGAGGAGCGTCAGAGGATATGGGGGATGATATGGACGTAGAACAGAGGAGGGATGGCAGTTTGGGAGTCAATATGGCAGAAGAAGGAATGGGAGAGTCCCAAGGAGGCACTCAGGCCTCGGAATTTGTTCAGCCACCTCACTACCCACATTTCTCACAACATCCCGGGTATTCGATGGGAGGTACATCGGATTACCCTAGTTTCACCCCTTATCCCACACAGATGCCATACCCACCATACTACCCACCGTACTCTCAGTATCCAATGTATCCACCTCCACCCTACTATCCAAATCCAGCAAACCCTACCTCAGAAAATGTTGCACCACCACCACCTGCAGAACCAGCAGCCCCAGTTGCTCAACCACCTAGACCTAGCTCAGTCAGTGGGAGCAAGGTCAAGATGACAGACTATATGAAGCTGGGTGCTCCCCAGTTTGAAACCGGTAATGATCCGTTCGTGTACTTGGAGCGGGTCAAGGCAATTACAGATGAGATAGGGGTGGATGACAGTAGAGCCATTCAGATGGCTGGGCTCACGCTTAAGTGCAAGAAGGCACGGGAGTGGTTCAAGCATTATGTGAACCCGAGAGTGGACAGCATGACTTGGGAAGAGTTTGCAAACGAGTTTGCAGGATGGGCTTTCCCTGATAGTTCAAGGGAATTGAAGATGATAGAGTTCGAACAGTTGAGGCAAACTGATGACATGAGTGTAGACGAATATACCGACAGGTTTATGGAGTTGCTGCCATTTGCAGGGCAAGACCTTAGCACAGACCAGAAGAAGTCGAGGAGGTATATCATGAAGCTCCATCTCAGGTATTCCTCCTTGGTACAGTCAGCAGATAGAGAGAGTTTTCACGCCATAGTAGACATGGCTAGGAGAATGGAGGCTAGTGCCATCATTCAGGGGACAGTTAAGCAGACAGTGGCACAAGCTTCTGGTTCTAAAACTCCGGGTGGGGGAAGGTTAGATCCCTCTACCTTGAGTGCAGCAGCTTCAGGCAGTAAGAGATGGAGTAAGCCCAAGGGTAAGAAGAACAAGTTCTGGAGTAAAGTCAAGTCCAGTCTGGGATTTGGGAGTGGCTCAAGCTCTGGTGCGGATAATGCAATTTGTGCAAGGTGTGGTAGGCCACACAAGGGAGTATGTCGGTTTGGGACAAATACCTGCTTCAGATGTGGTCAGGAGGGGCATATAGCTCGAGACTGTCCAAGAGCGGCCCCAATGGCTCAGTCCCAGCAGACAGCTTCAGGCAGTGTAGCGCAGCCAGCAGCTCCAGCCATGACTCAGGCCAGTGGCAGAGGCAGAGGGAGAGGAGCAGCCTCTTCTTCAGCGGGTTTCAGAGGTGAAGGTCCATCAGCTCCAGCACGGATCTTCACAATGACACAGCAAGAGGCAGATGCATCTAACACCGTGGTGGCAGGTAACTTAATTATTGGTTGTTCAGATGTATATGCCTTGATGGACCCTGGTGCATCTCATTCATTTATTGCTCCGAGAGCCGTCCAGAGGTTGGGGTTGATGATCTCTGGGTTAGAGTGTCCTCTCTGGGTCAGTGGACCCAAGTGTGATCCATCAGTGGCAGAGTCAGTCTGTCAGTGTAGTCCAGTTTTTGTTGAGGGGAGATGCATGTCCGCCGACCTTGTGGTTCTAGATTTGACAGACTTTGACGTCATTCTAGGGATGGACTGGTTATCTACCCATGGTGCTACCTTGGACTGCAGGGACAAGGTAGTCAGGTTCAGAGGTCAGGATGGATCAGAGGTTGTCTTCAGAGGAGACAGGAGGGGTACACCTAGAGGTATGATCTCAGCTCTTCAGGCTCGTAGATTGCTTAGGAGGGGATGTCAGGGGTATTTGGCTCATGTGAGAGAGCTAAATAGTCAGGTTAGAGAGCCCGCCTCGGTGCCAGTGGTTAGAGAGTTCTTAGATGTGTTTCCAGACGAACTGCCAGGTTTACCACCTGCTAGGGAGATAGAGTTCGAGATTGAACTGATGCCTGGAACCCGACCGATCTCTATCCCTCCCTACAGGATGGCGCCCGCAGAATTGAAAGAGTTGAAGGAGCAGTTGCAGGAGCTGGTAGACAAGGGCTTCATCCGACCGAGTACCTCACCCTGGGGTGCTCCAGTACTATTTGTGAGAAAGAAGGATGGATCTCTTAGACTTTGTATCGACTACAGACAGTTGAACAAAGTCACTACCAAGAACAAGTACCCATTGCCAAGGATCGACGATCTATTTGACCAGCTAGCAGGAGCGGGTTGTTTCTCCAAAATAGATCTGAGATCGGGGTACCATCAGTTGAGGATCAGGGAAGAGGACGTACCAAAGACAGCTTTCAGGACCAGATATGGGCATTTTGAGTTCCTTGTGATGCCGTTCGGGTTAACTAACGCCCCTGCAGCATTCATGGATCTCATGAATAGAGTGTTTAGTCAGTACCTGGACCACTTTGTTATTGTCTTCATAGATGATATCTTGGTGTATTCCAGGAATGCAGAGGAGCATGCCCATCATCTGAGGTTGGTTCTACAGACCTTGAGGGAACATGGTTTGTATGCCAAGTTCTCTAAATGTGAGTTCTGGCTGAGGAGCATTTCGTTCTTGGGGCATGTAGTGTCAGAGAATGGTATTGAGGTAGATCCCAAGAAGACAGAGACTGTGGCTAACTGGCCTAGACCCACTTCAGTGACAGAGATCAGGAGTTTCTTGGGTTTGGCAGGTTACTACAGGAGGTTCGTACAGGACTTCTCAAAGATAGCAGCTCCTCTGACCAGACTAACCAGGAAGAATCAGAAGTTTCTGTGGACCGACCAGTGCGAGGAGAGTTTTGAAGAGCTCAAGAAGAGGTTGACTTCAGCACCAGTTTTAGCTCTGCCATCTAGTGGTGAGGACTTTACAGTCTTTTGTGATGCGTCCCGAGTGGGACTGGGTTGTGTGCTTATGCAGAATGAGAGGGTGATTGCTTATGCTTCTAGGCAGCTAAAGAAGCATGAGTTGAATTACCCCACACATGACCTTGAGATGGCAGCAGTAATCTTTGCACTCAAGATGTGGAGGCATTACCTCTATGGAGTAAAATGTGAGATCTTTACAGATCATAAGAGCCTGCAGTACATCTTGAGTCAGAGAGATCTGAATCTGAGACAGAGGAGATGGGTAGAGTTGCTGAGTGACTATGATTGCAAGATTCAGTATCATCCGGGTAAGGCGAATGTCGTGGCAGACGCTCTAAGCCGGAAGTCACTAGGCAGTCTATCCCACATCACGGCAGAGAGGAGACCAGTGGTGAAGGAGTTTTACAAGCTCATTGGTGAAGGTCTACAGTTGGAGTTATCTGGTACAGGTGCCTTGGTTGCTCAGATGAAAGTGACACCCGTGTTTCTGGAGCAGGTGGCTCAGAAACAGCATGAGGACCCAGAGTTAGTAAAGATTGCCAGGACTGTTCAGTCGGGCAAAGACAGCGAGTTCAGATTCGACAACAAGGGGATCCTCCGCTATGGGAGTCGATTATGTGTACCAGATGACATTGGGCTAAAAGGAGACATTATGAGAGAGGCTCATAATGCAAGATACAGCATTCACCCCGGAGCCACCAAGATGTATCAGGATCTAAAGAAGGTTTACTGGTGGCCAGCTATGAAGAGAGAAGTGGCACAGTTTGTGTCAGCCTGCGAAGTTTGTCAGAGGGTGAAGCTGAAACATCAGAAGCCGGCTGGAATGCTTAACCCGCTACCTATTCCAGAGTGGAAATGGGAGAATATAGCTATGGACTTCGTAGTGGGGTTACCGGCGACGTCCAACAGAGTGGACTCCATATGGGTGATTGTGGACAGACTCACCAAATCTGCTCACTTCATCCCTGTCAGGAGTGGCTACTCTGTGGACAAGTTGGCGCAGGTGTACGTTGATGAGATAGTCAGACTGCATGGGGTTCCCGTTTCTATAGTGTCAGATAGAGGGCCCCAGTTCACCTCCAGGTTTTGGCGGAGTCTGCAGGATGCCATGGGTACCAGGTTGGATTTCAGTACTGCCTTCCATCCACAGACAGACGGACAGTCAGAGAGGACCATCCAGACCATAGAAGATATGCTGAGAATGTGTGTGCTGGACTTTGGCGGTTCTTGGAGGCAGCATCTACCTTTGGTGGAGTTCGCCTACAATAACAGCCATCATGCTAGCATCGGGATGGCTCCATATGAAGCTTTATATGGAAGGAAGTGCAGATCACCTGTTTGCTGGGAAGAGGTAGGAGAGAGGTCCTTAGCAGGACCCGAGCTAGTAGAGATCACCAGCAGGGTGGTGCCCATGATCAGAGAAAGAATCAAGACAGCTGCAAGCAGACAGAAGAGTTATGCAGACATCCGCAGAAGATTAGTAGAGTTTCAGGAGGGGGATCTGGTATTGCTCAAGGCGTCTCCAATGAAAGGAGTGGTTCGGTTCGGGAAAAAGGGTAAGCTGGCTCCGCGTTACATCGGACCCTTCGAAGTCTTGCAAAAGATTGGGAATGTATCGTACAAGCTGGATTTACCTGCTGCAATGGAGAGAATCCATCCGGTTTTCCATGTTTCTATGTTGAGAAAATTCGTGTCAGATCCGGGCAAGGTTCTTAGTGAGCCTGATGTGGAGATCCAAGAGGATCTCACCTATGTTGAGCAGCCAGTACGGATCCTAGACACCCAGATCAGAAAGCTAAGGAACAAGGAAATCCCGATGGTGAAAGTCCTTTGGAACCACCACAATATTGAGGAGTGTACCTGGGAGACACGGGAGTCCATGCTCCAACAGTATCCCCATCTCTTTTAGAGGTTAGTATCTATGTGTTCTTATGCGTTTATGTATGTATGTTATGTTGATTGCTATGCATGTACTAGTTGAGGAACATTCGGGGACGAATGTTCTTAAGGGGGGGAGAATGTAATACCCGGCTAGACTCCGGTACCGGAATTCCTACCGTCCGGTGGAATCTCGGATGTCGGAGACCTCTAGAAGGGTAGAATCATGTTTTATAAAGATGTTTTAAGGTGTTTTATGATTTTAAGTATGAAATTAAATGAGTTTTTACATGAAAAGTCCTTGGAGGAAAAACCCAGGTTCGGCCGCCGAAAGTCAAGTTCGGCCGCCGAACATGCATGCGTTTTGGAGGCACGTTAGGCCCCCGAAAGCATGAGTGAGGGAAGTCAAGGTTCGGCCGCCGAACCTCATGTTCGGCCGCCGAACATTTGCATGGATGCGGAGGCACATTCGGCCCCCGAACGTGGTCTGGCCAGCCACTATAAAAGGGTCCCTTAGCCGAAAACGGGCGAGCTTTTCCCCATTTTCGGCCAAGGTGAGCTTTCCGCCGTCCCTCACCCATTTTTGATAATCTTCCTCTAAATCTTTCGAGATTTTCACTTGTTTTCACTTGGTTGTGAAGATTTAAGCTTTTGAAACAAGTTTTGGAGCTTTGGGAACTCAGGAGCTCATTTCCGTGGATCTCCAAGTTTAGGTCGTCTTCCTCTCGATCTTCAAGAGGTAAGAGCCGATCTTAAGCTCCTTATGTGTTCTAAATAAGTTTTATGCAAGATCTAAGGGTAGAATGCATGTTAGGTTATATGTTGAGCTATGGGTATATATTGATGTTTTGAACAATGTGTGTTGTTTGAGTATGTTTGAAGTGTTGTAGATGGGGTATATGCATGTTTGAGGCCCCTAGGAACTTGTATGCATGCTTTGGTTGAAAAATATGCATGTTTGGAAGGTTTGGAGGCGAAATGGGCAAAGGGAACCAAGTTTCTGCCCTTTGGCAGAAACCAGGTTCGGCAGCCGAAGGTACTTTCGGCCGCCGAACATGGCTGGGGAGGCAGGCCTTTCGGCTGCCGAAGTTGCCCCCGAAAAGAGACTTTCGTCTCTGTCTGGCACTTTCGACCGCCGAAGGTGCCGCCGAACCTACCTGAGTTTCGTCTCTGTCCAGGACTTTTGGCCACCGAAGGTGCCGCCGAAAGTGCCCTGTTCAGCCATTTCATGCATATTTCCTGTGATGTTTCCATGATGTTTTAGGGGGTTTTTGGGGGATATATTAGAGTCATGTTTATATATGTTTGGTCCCTCATTGGAGTCCACCTGTGTAGGTTCGGACCCGAGGAACCGAGGACCCCAGCAGTGAGTTCAGCTGCTTCGGTGTTGTCAGAGTCAGCCAGAGGTGAGTGGAACTAAACTCAATCTTTTAAATTAAATGTTTTATCATGTTTCATGCATCATGATTATGCAATAGGATGATTGCATTAGTTTTCACGAATATGCCGCATTGCATAAATTGTTGTTGTTGTGGGTGAATGTTGGATGACCCAATTAGTCCAAGACAGGAAGACCAGGCCCCATGCTACAGGCCTGGCACAGAGTAAGCAAGTCCAGGCCCCAGTCTACAGGCCTGGCACAGAGTAAGGTACGGTTATGGGACTTGAAGACCAGGAGCCAGAGGAGGCCCTGGGAAAATGGTAAGTAATGTATGTTCTGACAGGAAAGACCAGGACCCCATTCTACAGGCCTGGCACAGAGTTAACTTGGACTAATTGGTGACGAGTTCACCCAACCCTTATGTGAATTGTTTGTGTTATGATGCATTTCATAGAACATAGTGTTAACGTGTTTTAATAGCTCTGCTCACTGGGCTTTTAGCTCACCCCTCTCCCTTTACCCCAGGCTTGCAGGTACCGTATAGTGCGGGAGTTCGGATAGGGTGAAGAAGTCATACTTATGTAATAGATAGAAATGGACATGATCAAATTGTAATATGAAAGTACAGTATAGTTATGTAATGAGGTTTATGGATGATTAGTGTGTGCTTGACCATAGAATGTTGTATCCCTTTTACACATGATCTTGGTTATTTTTATGTCACTTATGTAAACCAACTCAACAGATGTATGTTACCCATTGAGGGCACAGATGAGATCCCACAGAGGGATCAAGATTATGTTTATGTTTATGCAGGTTGAGTTTGGTTGATGTTCCATGGAAAGAAAAGTTTTAATTTTTATGCATGTTGTTGATCATGTATGGGATTATACAGGTTTACAGGTTTTATGTTAGGCTTGCTACGGGTCCCGGCGGCCTTAAGTCGACCCGGATCCTAGCGCCGGTAGCGGTCCGATTTTCGGGTCGTTACAACAGCATACATAAAACTGTAAACATTTTTCTTTCTTTTCCAAGCTCAACCTGTGCATGCACATAACTATAGACATAAACCTCCACTGGAGCCCTCATCAAATGCTCCCATGGGGTGTCTCATCATTACATAAAGCTTGGACTATCATAAGATCATATCTCATAAACAACTCTATAGATCATGTGTATAAGAGGGACAACTATACATATAGGGTCAAGCACATCTCTAATCCTCAATATCATACATATCATTACATAACTGTTCAATACTCTTACATTACATCATAACATTTGCCATGTCCACATTCTAACTATTACATAACATCTCTTCAGTACTCTGGCTAACCTTCTGATCTACCCTGTACCTGCACATCTGGGGTTAGGGGAGAGGGGTGAGCTAGAAAGCCCAGTGAGCAGAATAGAGAAAAACATTATATTAAAGTTTCATGCTCACATGAAATGCAACACATCACAAACAAATCACATAAGGATGGTATCGTCACCTCTAGTCCTCTACAATCCAAAGTGCCGGGACGTAGAATGGGTCAACCGGTCTTTCTCTTACATAACATACATAACATAACATTCCAATATGCCAGGGACGTAGAATGGGTCAACCTGGTCTTTCTCTTATTCTGGCCGGGACGTAGAATGGGTCAACCGGCAAACATACCATACCATGTCTCATCATAACATATCAAGGACTAAAGGATCATTCAATGCCCATCCACATCATCATCAAGTATGCAATGCAACATATTCGTGAACTAATGCAAGCAACCTATTATATTCACATGGCATTCATGATGCATGGGTCATGCTCAAAATTCACATTTTATTAATTAAAAATTTAGGTTCATTCCACTCACCTCTGGCTAGCTCTGACAATACTCTAAAGCAGCTATCACTGCTGGGGTCCTCGGTTCCTCGGGTCCGAACCTACACAGGTGGACTCGAATGAGGGACCAAACATACTTAACCAAGACTCTAACATACTCCCCAAAAACCCCCTAGAATGTCATGAAAACATCACATAAAAATATGCATGAAATGGCTGAACAAGGCACTTTCGGCGGCAGGTTCAGCGGCTGAAAGTCCCAGACAGAGACGAAAGTCAGGCAGGTTCGGCGGCACCTTCGGCGGCCGAAAGTGCCAGACAGAGACGAAAGTCTCTTTTCGGGGGCACCTTCGGCAGCCGAATGCTGCCTCCACAAGAGGGGTTCGGCGGCCGAAACTTCCTTCGGCTGCCGAACCTGGTTTCTGCCAAACGGGCAGAAACTTGGTTCAAATGAACCTCCTGCCCCCCAAAACCATAAATCATGCATATGACTCAACCTAAACATGCATACAAGCTCCTAGGGGCCTCAAACAAACATATACCCCATCTACAACACTCCAAACACACACAATCAAGCCACATTGTTCATTAAAGCATCAAAAACCCATAAGCTCAACATATACCCTAACATGCATTCTACCCCTTAAAACTTCATAAAACTTGTTTAAAACGCATAATAAGGGTGGATCCGAGCTTACCTCTTGAAGAAACGAGAGGGAAGACGATCCTAGCTTGGAGATGAAGAGATTGAGCTCCTTGAACCTCCAAGCACCCAAAACTTGCTCTTTGCTCACAAATCTTCAAAATTGAAGTTAAAACTCGTGAAAACCATGAAAGATCTAGGGAAAACACTCAAGATTGAGGGAGGAGCGGCGGAGACTCACCTTGGCCGACAATGGGAGAGAAAAAGCTCGCCCGTGCGGACCAAAGGGACCCTTTTATATGTGGCTGGCCAGGCCACGTTCGGGGGCCGAATGTGCCTCCACAACTCATGCAAGTTCGGCGGCCGAACACAAGGTTCGGCGGCCGAACCTGGATTTCCCTCTCATGCTTTCGGGGGCCTAACGTGCCTCCTAATCACATGTATGTTCGGCGGCCGAACTCGTCTTTCGGCGGCCGAACCTGGGTTTTCCTCCAAAGATTTTTCATGCAAAAACTCATTAAATTTCATACTTAAAAACATTAAAAACATGAAAACATTTTATAAAACATGCTTTTACCCTTCTAGAGGTTTCCGACATCCGAGATTCCACCGGACGGTAGGAATTCCGATACCGGAGTCTAGCCGGGTATTACACTTTCCTTCTTTTCAGTAATATACATTATATATTATAGATAATTAAGTTTTATAATTTTATATGTTTTAAATTTAATAGTATAAATTAATTTTGTATAATTTATTATTTTATAAATGTTAAAAATATTATAAATTTTATGGAATCATGTTAAATGGAACTGTTTGATATTTAATTATGTTAGATGAATTATATTGTGTTTTTTTATTCTCATACGAATTAAATTAATTATATTCTATTGTATAAGTTATATAATTAAAAAAAAAAATTATATTAGTGTTTATATTTTTTTGATGCGACTCATTAAGTCTGGTGTTGTCGATACTAATTGCCACCCTAGTTCCGAGGAAGCTGCTTAGTCCGGCCCCCCATTGCTGGGAAAGTTAAAATTATATATATATGAAAAGAAGGATAGGATAAAGCATTTTTCACATTTGTTTTTCTAAAGGAGGTAATTGTACAATATTAATATAATATACTCAAAATAATGCATAAACTACCAAAATATTTATAAAATGAATTAAAAGTAATGAAATTATATGAGTACGAGGAATTTCCCTTGACGAGACGAGGAACTATTCAGTGCTCAGCCTGGAGCTCCATCACGGGACACATATTTTCCATGGTTAAAGCCACGTGCATATATAGCAAACACCATACTTAAACTTGTACTTCTCTGCCAAAAATCCAGCTACATGGCATGCAGGGTACTTTCTTCGCCTTTTCTTCAGCTCTCTCCCCCAACTTTCTATACCTTGGAGGTAACCCACAAACAAAATCTTGAGCTCTACGTTCCTCCCCCAGACAGACCCGTCAACTTCCCATCTCCCCACAACAAATTCCATCCAGAGTGTTAAGCATTGACTGATATGTGGGAACTGCTTCTTCTTGATCATATCCCCTACCATTAACACCACAAAATAATCATCAGAAAGTTCCTTTGTTCTTTCCCTTAGCTCCCCGTCAGATTCAGGTTCTGGCAGAAAATCCTGTGGCTGCCAACATTTCTCAACGGGCTTTAGAAGTGTCAGCCAGTTCTTCTCAGCCCAACCCTCCAAGGATTTCAAAATCTCAATCTTTTGAGGTGGCATGGAATGAGTGAGATGGAAATGCACCTCTTTAGCAGGGCGGTAGGACCTCTCTACATTCACCTTCTCCCTGAAACCGATCACATGAGATGAGCAAGTCATTTTTATGTTTAACTTAATTAATCCTTATATTAAAAGAAACTAGGCATATAAAGCCAAAATAATAATCCGATTCAAAAAAAAAAAGCCAAAATAATAATAATAATGATGATGATGATTCAGTAGCAGCAGCTGAATTAATTAATCTTGAATACAGAGGAGCAGAATGATCCACTTCCCTGAACAATTTCTTAAACATGCATTGGCAGTAATTAAGACAGAAAAGGAAAGAAAAAAAATGACAAGTAACTGGAGATTGTGAAAAACGAACAACCGAGAGTTATTTGGTAAACTCATCACTTTGTAGCAGAAGTGAAAATGGAGGTAAAGGCCATCATGATTTTGCACGACCAGGCATTTTGGGTTGAGAAGGCCGCTGGACCGAGATTTAGTATCATCCTTTTTTTTTTTTGTTTTTTTTTTTTGCTGTTTTCTTTTCAGTATGTAGATACTGGGAGAGAGAGCATGAAGAAGGGCTCTTGGTGGAAGCGGTCGAAGACGGAAGGCCTTTTAAAGAATTTACCCTATGAAAGTGTCCTTCCAGTTCAAGCATAATTACAGAATTACCATTCATCTTTTTTCTTGATCTGCATCCCTTTTTTTCATTTTCTCAGTGTGTAATCTTTTTTATTCTTTTCTTTTAGTTTGAAATAATTAAAACAAATCCTAATTTACAGCTCTATCATTTAAATAACTATTCTTTTATTTTTTTTCTAATTATAATAATTCAACGTATCAAATTTTTAGAATATATATATATATATATAGAGAGAGATGGTGATCATGAATTTTCTGATTTCATATCTAATGATAATGTACATGAGGCTGGTACTATACCCATAGTTCATTATGATCCGGTAGGAGTTTGACTCTAAAAACCATAGAGCTGGTCAAGATTTGAACAATGACAAATGTAATGGAGCAGAAGTCATAGTAGTAGAGTGGATGCATACTGACCTAGCCAAGGCAGGAAAGGAATTAATGAAGTAAAGACAGAGTAGGAGCAATGCCAGTGAATTACCTGTCTTTTGATGACCCTAGTTTATTTAAAGCATATATGGATTTAAATGATGAGGAAGCAGAAGAAGTCATTCGGAAGAGAAATACAAACATTCAGTATGTGTATAGAATTTTCTGATTGAGAGGCAGGCACTTTCCAAATATGCAATAGCAAGAAACAAGCTATAATGACACTGTAGTCAACTCATAGTTCTTACAAGCTTTTAAAAATTCAACTTCATGGTAAAGTATTTCAAGAGTAGAATTTACCCCAAACCAGATTCAACCCAATCAATTTTTAAGCTCCACTTTACTAATAATTTAGTTCGACACCATCTATAAAAATTAGCTTTTCAATTCTTTGATTTTTACGATTTGGCTCAATTTAAAACTAAATCAGCTAACTGCACAACCCTAATTTTAGCCTACAATTTAAAACAAAATCGGCTAATTGCTCAGCCGTAATTCTAGAGTTTAAAATCGCTGATGAAACTCCAAACTCATCCCCAAAGAAA
This sequence comes from Manihot esculenta, assembly GCF_001659605.2. Taxonomy (NCBI): domain Eukaryota; kingdom Viridiplantae; phylum Streptophyta; class Magnoliopsida; order Malpighiales; family Euphorbiaceae; genus Manihot; species Manihot esculenta. Next base: position 508,509 of record NC_035173.2, read on the forward strand.
GCCTAGCTGTGGTCTAACCAAATCATTGAGTACTAGAATTAAATGTCACGGCACAACTAAATCCAATGTAATTGAATTGCAGTGTGAATCTGAATTCCATTACTTGATGAGAACATTAAAAGATAAAATAAAATGCAGGCTAGTTTAATCTATCCTAAACCATTCATGTAATATCTTTTTACGAGAGCTGTCAGCCATCTGATTCATCTCAGTGATTCAGAACAAAATTTATAAAATTTGAAATTATGAGAGATTTGTAATTACACCCTATTGGGATTTAAGCAGAGAGAGGTAACAGCATAAAAAAGAAAGGCTACAGGTGAGAGCATGTGAAAGCCTGCTGCCCCTCCACTGCAGAACCAGATTTTAGAGAAGACTGAGGAGAACTCTCATTGGGATTCATACTTTTACCAGCTGGAGGCAAGCATCTCTTTGAGAAAAATGTGGAAATATTTTGCATCCCTCTCCCTCCCTTTGCTGCATAATTAGGAAATAAGAGTAATTCGACTTTCAGGAAACAGAAGTTCAATGGAGTCGACTAGCAAAAATGTTAACTACCTGGTGATATTGATATGCCAACCTCATCCAGAATTTCTTTCTTCACCTGCAGTATAGGAACAAACATTTAGAACGCCCATCAATCTTTCTAAGCCCAATTTGTTCCTTTTTTTGGTGTAATCAATCTGACACGAGTTCATTAGTTTCACTTTATAAGTCTGACACGTTCCTATCCCCGATAGATGGAAGTTATTTGCACCTATGAGTATCTAGGTTGAGTTTCTTCCATCATTGTGGATCAACAGTTCATAACTGCTAGCCAGTTGAATAAGAATAGTTTGATGAATCAAATGAAATACCTTTAGCAAGCATCGCAAATTCACTAATTTTATTAAAGTAATAACCCATGAATACATGGAATCTCTAATTGTTATCTGGTCAACTTAATCCCGGGAATGATAAATCTCCAATTAGCTCACTAACCTGCCATTGATTGTCCACAAAATCAGATATCTCACGAACTTTACTTCTTAATTGAGACTTTGGTACAGTGGGAAATTTCTGCTGCAAGGATTCTACCACTTTATTGATACTATGCGAGCAAGACTGAATGGCAGATACCTGTTAACAGAATTGCAGTCAGTAACAAAGCATGACATACTGTCATAACTCGTAAGATAAAAGTGAGATGGAAAAACAAAAACATTTAAGGAAGTTTTATTAGTCCCATCAGGAAGCTAGTACTAAAATCATAGGGTGGCTTTAAATGATCATCTTACAATTATAGGTATATCTGATTCTTGTATAGTTGAAGTTGAGATATGTGTACTAACGGCCTTGCCACTTGAACCATAAACATCTTGATCTTCAGCTTGTATGTTTACCGTTGATATTTCCATAGGCAGTCCACCAGGGAAAGCACGCATGCTAAGAGCTTCCAAACACATCTTTTCTAATTTTTCAGTACCAGTTAAATCTTCGGCAAATAATAAGGGGACCTTCTCATGCATTAGATTTAGTATAATCAACGGCTGGTTTTTCCGAAGCGCAGTCTCAGTTAAGTTGTTCAGATACTTTTGCTGTTGAAGCAATGTACAGAATTCCTCATTCTGCAAATCTTGCTTGTAATTTTGTGATCCTCTGCCCTCCACTAATAGATCAGTTTCCGTTCTTTCAAGTTGTACTCCCTGAATGCAAAGGGCAAGTAAACTTTCATGAATAAACCCTTTGATTGGCTATGATAATACATGACCCAACAGAGTTGTTCTCTTGGTGACCTGTCCAGTTTTCTAAGCTTACATACTTAAAAACCTGAATACTACATAAATGCAAATAGTTTTACATAAGCAGATCCCAGAAAATGGAAAGTAAAAATGAACCTCCAAATGTCGTGCAAATGAGAGATAAATGAGTTTTTTTCTTTTATAAAAATCACATCAACATTGATTACAGGGCATCAACCAGTGATAGTCACGTTAAAAGGAAAACTCAGAAGACACTTGACAATAGGGGATGCAGGTATTACCTCCATTGTTTTCTTCTTGTCATCAACTCAAGATTATATTCACATGAAAAAAGTGCCAGGCAACAAATACAACAAAATGCAACTTCAGAAGTGCCTAAGAGTCTCAGTTTCTTACCTCATTTTCCGAGAGATACCCATCAGGTACAAAAAAGCCATCTTCACTTTCTTCTTCATCATCTTTTGAACATCCTTCCTCTAAACTTTGTTCTTCATCATCCTTGTCACAATCTGAGAGGCTCTCACCAGGATCCTCCTGTAGGATTACAATGTCATTTAGGATATATATTTCTTACCACCAAATTTTTATGTGAAAAGTAAAACTCAAGGTCACACCTCTTCCCATTCTTCATCACTGTCAATATCATAATCCAAGTGTGGGTCTTTTCTAAAAGGGTGGCGAGGTCCAATGACATTACTGAAAAAACAGCAGTCTAAAATCAGTTCCACATAGAACCCTTACCCAGTAAAAGTTTGCAGGAAGTTAGCGAGATTAATAGCTCAAGCCTCAATGTGCAGTTAGCGCCATCAGCTAGCCACGAAGCACAGAAAGCATGCCTGAACTAAGTACTCATAAAATGCAAAATACAATTATTCCAAAAACAAATATCCATCAAAAAGTTGAAGAACAAATAGAGAATGAGATTAAAGGTTAGAGCTTTCAAGAGTTGAAAAAGTTCATAGATCAACAAATTGCTACAGACAACAAAAGGTTTAAGTATCACTAATTAATAATTGCTATTGAATAGATGGTGATCAAACATCATAAACAAAATGTTAAAAATAATGGAGATTGGTTAACATAAAGAAAATTCATTTTTGTGCCAAGTCTCTAAAACCACATGCTTTACGCATTTTGCTTCACTTCCCTGCAGTTCTTTTAGAACACCATATTTAGAGCTTTGAGCTTTAAGCATGCCTTACCAGGCACTTGCAAAAAATGGAATGTAGGATTTAACTTCCAAATCACACATAATGCATTTTTTTGTAAATCAACTTGTTAAATTTGGGCCAGGCCTAACTCACCCCAAAAACTAGCTCAAGGGGGAGGAGTGCCTATGGCTCATATAAGGGGCACATTACCCCTTTCCACAACCAATGTGAGATTCAACACACCCCCTCACGCCCATAATTTTTTACTGGTGCGTGGCACATTTATAGGGCGCCCAACATCAGATGGGAGGCTCTGATACCATGTTAAATTTGGACCAGGCCTAACTCACCCCTAAAGCTAGTTCAAGGGAGAGGAGTGCCTATGACTCATATAAGGGACACATTACCCCTTTCCAAAACCGATATGAGATTCAACACAACTTATCAATACACACATCTAATTCCACTCAAGATAACCAGACAAAACAGAAGCATAGCTCCTGCTATACTTTAAAAAATTATCTAGCTAACTTTGTGCTAAAGATGATAAGACTAGCAGTTCACCTTTTCTTAGGCCAAATGCCAAAAAATGCAGGTCTATAACTCTTATCAAACTGCAAGAACTGCTTCCTCCGTATCCACTTCTTACAGTCAGGAGAACTCTCTACATTAGTTTCAAATGATCTATCATCAAAAGACTGTTCTCCCCATCTGCTTACAAGCTTCTCTACACTTCCGTCATCATGAGCAAGTTCCCTTGTAGCAGTTAGCTTAAGTTCCTTAAACAATTCAATCTTAGGCTTTTGACGGATGCTCCAATGCTGTTTTTTATTTGAACGAATAGCATGACCTAATTGTTTCCATGAAGATAAGTGCAACCTGCAAACCGCATCAGACTTAATCATCACATCACAAAGTCGGTTACTCAGGGAGGATAAGTCAATGAAAGATAAAAAGAGCTTCTGGAGCAGTGTGGAACTTACTTTCGAATATCATCAAATCTAAGATTATCATTTGATGAAAGACTACAATCCATTGTTACAGTAACTGCTCCTGGCATTTTTGCACTATACTTGCTTGTCGAGTCAGATGTCGGCAACTCAGTTGACGCCTTGTCGCTTTGACATGGTGAAGCACTTTTGCTTCTCTTTAGGAAGCGTTCCATGATTGAAGCTTGCTTCTGTATAGCAATTCTCTTTTTTAGTTCAGCTTCCTCCTTCTCTCTACGCCTTTGTTCTTTGTCAGCTTCCTCTTGCTGCTTTCTTAGTTGCCTCCTCATTTCAGACTCCTCTTTTTCACGACGTTTTTCATCCTTGTCTGCCTCCTCCTGCAATCGCTTCTGCTCTTTTTCCTGAATTTTTTAGGAACAAAAAAAAGTAACTAGAATAAATATGCATAAAGGAATCCATATTTACACTCTTATGAGTCCGCACAATTACATGCTTTCATGTAAACATCTATTTCACAAGTGAGACTAAGAATTTACAGAACAGTTTGTTCCCAACAAGCCAAAAAAAAAGACCTCTAAATATTTCAACTTATCTGACATTACTGACCATTATTATATGAACTAAGCAACATATCATTGTCATCAAGAGACAGGGAATGCAAACACTAAGAAAACCATGAGTTACACATACAGTTTGCCGCTTTTCCTTCTCAGCTTCTTTTTTACTTTTCTCCAGTTGCTTGATGAGCAATTTCTGCTCTCGTTTTGCTTCCTTATCAGCCCTACAATAATATTCAAATGATTCAAATTCAAAACATCATGTAATCAGGAAACAAACCAGAATAGAGCCAATCTAGAGACATACATCTCTGCACCATGCTTCTGCAACATATTATCCACTAACAAACGTATATCTGCTTCATGCAACACTTTACCAAGCTTTTCTGATGCTTTCATCAAATCAGTTCTGCAAGTATGATCACTATCTGACTTTTGCAACGCAGATAGCATAGCTGAAATTACCAGACATTATTAAACAATAAAAATCAAAAGATCTATAGAAAAATCAGTGCAGAACATGTTAATCATATGGAACATACCATCACGTTTAATGCATTATAGCAGTTACTGCATTTTTTGTGAAATATCACTATTCATTAATTAAAAATGGATGAGAGAAAGAGAGAGAGAGAGAGTATAACTATTGGTAAGGCATGCAACTTAATTATTCTGGTTCTGAAAAAAAAAAATGGAGGCTGAATGAAGACAACAGAAAAGTAGGGAAAAAATTCAACTTAAGCTGGCTCAACTTCCCAAAACTATCAAATTGTCCCACTACACCTAGTTTCCTAGGCATATCGCAATGGTTCTTCATCTGTGGCATGAAGTCAAAGAAAACAAAAGGTTACATGGCAGGCAAACTAAAAAGCTAGACCACCTTCATCCCTTCAATTTGCGGCCAGCAATGGAAAACCAATAACAGGAAAAAGGCTCTAACTAATGTGTAAGATCGCAATAAAATGAACAAATAAATGCATTGATGCAATTAATGGATTTTATTTACCATAAACAGCACTAATTCTCTCATGGATCTTTTTCCTACACATTCGCCTAATTGTCAATGCACCACGCACATACTTTGGCATCAGCTTTAGATCTCTAGTCTGCAATGGTAAGTACAAGAATCACATTGCTGACTATTAAGATGAAACAGAACCAATAGACATAGAAAGTTGCCAAAGGATAAAAATTTAATTATTAATATAAACATAAAAATAGCATCCCAATCAAATCAAGCAAGTCCATTTACAGGATGGATCATAGAACACAAATAAATTATATATATATAACAAATATACACTCCAAAAACTACAGGACATATGGAAGATATTGAAAATCCTCGTAAACTTGACTTCAAGTTTAGAAAAGTTCTATAACCAAAAAAAACAGCGACAAATGGATGATAAATCCATCGCATCCTAGTGCTGAAAACAATGGACTAACCCTCCAACCACAAGAAATGAGATTCATTAAACCGAAGAAATCCATGGCAGTAAAAACTCTATGCAACATATAGACATAAAATCTTAGCAAAGCCACAACTAAAGAATAATATTAAAGATAAAGCACACCTGCTATCTAAATTACTTGAGTTCAAAAACTATAGCAATTTGGAAAATTAATATCTTCAAAAAAATAGGGAAAGTTAATAATACCCAATATTTACATAAAAGATTGCGATAAAATAAAAAAATAAAAACTTCCATTTTTTTTAAAAAGGCCTAATAAAAACAAAGGAAAAAAACGAACAATGAAATCACGAAATGCACAAAAAGCAATTACCTCCCAACACCAGAGACAAGACTGATTATCATCCTCCAAAACATCAGCATCCACATTGGGCACTCCGTACATCACTCTTTGCCCTACAAACAACACTGCACTCTTAACCACCGCCACAGTGACACTGACATTTTCCTTCAGTCGCTCCCCCGCCAACTTTCTATAAATCATCTCCACCAATTTCGATAGAGGCAAGTTGCTCTCCTCCATCAACAAACCCACCATCCCATTCAGCGTATTACAGTCATTTCCTCTCAAATCTAAAGAAAATTCAAACCCCATTTTCCGATTCACTACTTGTTTGTAATACCCAAAAAGACCTTCAAGTTCTTTGTTAAGGGCTTCGATTTGTGCTGTCTTCTGGTCAATCGTTAAGTTGAAGGGTAGTGGCGTTGAGGTTGAAGACGGTCGCTTTCGTTTGAGGGTTTTCCTGGGCGGATGTTGGTCATTAGTATAGGGCTCAGCGTCGACGTCGATGACCATCTTCGAGGGGTCCGCCATTAGAATTGTTTGTGCTAAAGCAAAACCCTAATGCAAACGGGAGGAGATCTTTCTTTAACAGAGAGAGCAAGCGAAGCAAAAGGACGGTGTGAGATCTGGGGTTGCGGAATATTAACTCTCAAGCTAGAAACAACATTTCTGCGTGAGATAAATTTATGGGTTGCCACAAACTATAGAGTTTTTCAAATATCCTTTTCTGTTTTGGGCGATTTTAATGGAGGAGGAGAAAGTGAAATGCAAATAAATTATATGGAACTGTTGCTAAGAAAATTAATTTGTTTTTCTAGAGTGAAAAGTGAGGGATTACATGTTTTCTCCCGCCAATGGGTTTTGGCTCCAAAAATTTTGTGGAAAAAAAATAAAGGAGCTATTTTTGGCGCCTGTTCCTCAATTCTGGGTATTCTAGTAAATTTCATGAAAAGTTAGGCCAACATGGTAAATTTCATAGACTTCAAATCTTTGATTGATTCGATCTTGACTGACGGGAAAGTCTAATATTTATATTTATTCATAATCATGTCATATTTTTTTTAAATTTTGTATAGCAAAGTATATTATTTAAAACTTGTTGCTTTGTTAAAAAAAAAACGGTTGCAATTATAACCAATACTTAATACAATTAAAGATAAAAATCTAAACACTTATGTTTAATAATAATTTTTTTATATTTTAAACTTTAACTTTTTAAATTTATTATAATTATAATCAAATTCTTAAATGAGTTTTAAATTGGAATTGTATGTTCAATATTCTCTAATAGATATTTTATGTTTTAAACTAAGGATTATGATAGTAAAGATAAAATTTTGAATAAAATTGCAACAAATAAAATTTTTTAAAATATAAATAAATGATACTCGATTGTAATTGTAACTAATATAAAAGGTTGAAGTACATATTTTTAATTAATTAAATTATTTTAAAAATTGATTATAATTACAATAAATTATAAAGAATGTCCTTTGCAATACAAAATTGATAAGTTACAACAGTAAATAAATGTAAAGCATCACATTCAAATTTATGAGTTTATGTGGGACAGGACAACAAAAATAATGGGGAACTTTGGAGCTAAAATTCCTACCTTGTATTACTTGCTATTCTCACCTTATCTTATAATTAAATCAAATCATATTTTAAACTTTCCAGTAATAATTCACATGGTTAAGCAATTTAATATCAGTTTCATTAGATAGAAAAAAAAATAAAAAAACAGTTCACTCATTTTTATGAATTTTGATTTTAAATTTGATTCATTTGTTTTCTAAGTTCTTCAATTATAGTTGCATTATTCAATCGTTCTCACACTCAATTTCTTATATATTTATTGTTTCTTCATTAGACGTTATTGCTTAATTGTTGTGGGTTGTTAGAATGTGAACATTTGGACAACAGTTTCATTCAATGAGAAAATCAATAAATTGAGATTGCTTAAGTGAAGAGTAAATGAAAATAGTAAATGAAAATAATAAAGCCAGATTTTATGTTTGGAAAAGTTAAGATTTTTCTAATAATGCAAAATATTTGTTTTTTTGAAGTAACAAAGGAATTTCTGTTTGAGTCTTGCAGAGGTAAATATATATCCTAGTCATTGTGGCCGCCTTTGGTATATATATGTAATACCCGGCTAAATCTCGGCATCGAAATTCCTTTTTCCGATGGAATCTCAGATGTCGGAAACCTCTAGAAGGGTAAAATATGTTTTTCTAAAGTATTTTCATGTGTTTTAAGGTTTTAAGTAAGAAAGAAATTGAGTTTTGAAAGAAAATGTTTTGGAGGAGAAACCCAGGTTCGACCGCCGAGCATGGTGGAATTGCGGAGGCACTTTTGGCTTCCGAAGGTGGTCTGGCCAGCCGCCTATAAAAGGCTCCCTGTCCGAAAATGGGCAAGTTTTCTCTCTCTATTTTCGGGCAAGGTGAGTCTCCGCCACCCCTTTTATCGATCTTGTGTTTTCTCCTCAAATCCTTCAAGTTTTAACAAGTTTTAGCTTGATTTTGAAGATTTTTAAGCAAAAATCGAAGTTTTAAAGCTTGGAGACCCCGGAGCTCGATTTCTTCCATCTTCGAGTTTGGACCGTCTCTCCTCTCGTTTTTCAAGAGGTAAGTGGAGATTCTACCCTTCTTTTATGTTTTATGTAAGTTTTGAGGGGTTTTAGAGAGTTTTGATGCATGTTTAGGCTAGTTATAAATGTTAGGGTTTATGTGAGTTAAATGATGGAATGTATGTTTATTGTATGTTAAAATGTGATGTTGTTGGGGTGTAGGTTAGTTTTAAGCCCCTAAATGCATGAGGATATGTTTTTGCATGAGTTGGTTTGGTTGGGAGGTTTGGTTGGATGAATGTGGGAGAGAAGCTCGAGTTCTGCCATTTTGGAAGAACTCAGGTTCGGCAGTCCAAACCATGTTCGGCCGCCGAACCTGCCTGAGGAGGCAGTTTTGGCTGCCGAACCTTGCCCCTGAAAGTTTGGACTTTCAGCCGCCGAACCTGCCACCGAAGGTGATTGAGTTTCGGCTCTGGAGGGACTTTCGGCTGCCAAACCTGCCGCCGAAAGTGCCCTATTCAGCCTTCCTTTGCATGCTTTCTATGATTGTTTTATCATATTTTAGTGGATTTTTGGGGAGATGTTTAGAGTCATGTTAGTGTATGTTTGGTCCCTCATTTGAGTCCACCTGTGTAGGTTCGGACCCGAGGAACTGATGACCCCAGCAGTGAGATAGCTGCTTCAGAGTCTGTTCAGAGTCAGTTTGAGGTGAGTAGAATGGATCTTTATGTTTCAAAGTAAATAAATTTTGAGCATGTTCATGCATCACAAATGCCATGATATATACTAGGTTGTTTGCATTAGAATTCACGAATATGTTGCATTGCATACTATGATGTTGATGTGGATGGATGTTGGATGACCCATTAGTCCTCGATATGATATAATAACGATGATACGGTACGGAAGTCCAACGAGGCCCATTCTACGCCCCTGGCGCGATGTAAGAAGACCAGTGAGGCTCATTCTACGCCCCTGGCACCATTGGAATGTTATGTTATGTTAAGAGAAAGACTAGTGGGGCCCATTCTACGCCCTTAGCACCATTGGAATGTGTAGAGGGCTATTGATGACAAGTCCATCCTTGATGTGAATTGTTTGTGATGTGAATTGTTTGTGATGTGATGCATTTCATGAAAGCATAGATTTTAATATATTGTTTTACTATTCTGCTCACTGGGCTCTAGTAGCTCACCCCTTTCCCTTAACCCCTAGGCTTGCAGGTTCGGGATAGACCAGGAGGTCAGCAAGAGTAAAGGCATAGTGTATGTAATAGTTAGTTGTGGACATGAAAGATAATGTAATGTAATGTAATGTAAGATATTGTATAGAATTGTATTGAGGATTAGTATTGTGCTTGGCCCTAATGTATGAGAATCCCTTTTTATACATGATCTTAATGTGATGTTTAATTAATGTTGTGTAAACCAAGCTTGATGTATGTAATGTTGACCCAGCTAGAGCATTTGATGAGGGCTCTAGTGTGAGGTTTTTTTTATGTTTATAGTATGGTGCATGCACAGGTCAAGATTGGTGGAATGGAAAGTTTAAAGTTTTTATGAAAATGTATGATCATGTATGGGATTTATCAGGTATGACAGGTTGTATGTTAGGCTTCCTACGGGTCCCGGCGACCTTAAGTCGATCTAGATCCTAGCACCGGTAGCGGTCCAATTTCGGGTCGTTACAATATATATCCTAGTCATTACGGTCGCTTTTGTGACACGTCCCATCATATTGAAAATGAATGTCTTTTGTAAGCTTTTTCAAGCTGATTATTAATAGTGGACAACTGACTAATAAATACAAAATCGGCTAGATTATACTCTATTTATCTCGTGCGTCACATCTGTATAGTTTATCGCACACACATTTGTGATCTTTGAGACGTGATGAGAATAAGGCCAGGTCTTGAGGAGGTTGGAACTTAACTCCAATCTCTTTAAGTTGTACCCAAACTATATTATTATAAGACTGCTCGATTAAGAATGATAGGATGATGGACATTGTAATATCCGACTAAACTCTGACGTCGAAATTTTCACTTTCCGATGGAATCTCAATTGAAATCCGAAATCTTGAAGCTGGGATCTTTAGAAGGATAAAATAAGATTTTTTCATAAAATGAACTTTTATTTAGTTTTATTGTTTGGATTTGTGCTAAGGAAATAAAAGAGAAAAGAGTTTTAGAGGGATCCCCAGGTTCGGCCGCCGAAAGTGGTTCCTCCAGCCGCTTATAAGAGGTCTTCAACCCGAAAATGAGAGAGTTTTCTCTCCATTTTCGGGCAGAGGTAAGTCCATGCCCTTCCTTTGATATTCTTGCTGAAATTCCTTCAAATCTCTCAGAGAATTCATGAGTTTTTCTTTGTTTTTGAAGATTTGAGTTTGAATCTAAAGTTTTAACCTTTGTAGACCTCTGGAGATCGATTTCCCTCATCTCCAAGTTTGGGTTGCTGTCACCTTTGTGTATCCAAAAGGTAAGTTTGAATCTTTACTTTTCTTCTATTTTTTAGAAGTTTTCAACAAGTTTTAAAAGGGGTTAAGGGTTGTTAATGCATGCAATGGTTAAATCTAAAGTTTTAGGGTTAGGTTAGGTTGATAATGAATGTTTCCTCTTGTGTTGTATGATGGGGATTAGACAAGTCTTAGATACCCCTTATGTGTGTTGAGTATGTATGGTTGTTTTTTTAGCTGTGTGGGTGAGAAACAAAGCTTTTGTTGGCTGTGTGTCTAAGGCAAAATCGGGTTCTGCCTAACTGGAGAATCCAAATTCGGCCGCTGATCAAGCCAAATTTAGACAATTTTATCATGATATTATTAATATTAATTTACACTTTTTTTTGCCTAATTTTGTGATTCTGATCTTATTTTGCAAAAAAATGGTATAAAGAGGTAATTTGGAGAAAATGCTCTTAAAACTGCCTAAAATGGAATAAAAGAGAACAAGCATGCCAAGTTGCAACTGAAGAAGAGATAAACAAGGAAAGTGCTAAATAAGAAAAGTGGCAAATAAGGAAAGTGCAGTCAGCAGAGCAATTTGAAATTCAAATTTCAAATCTTCAAGAATTCCTTTCCTTATTAAGGAAGCCAAATCTCAATAAGATGCACATTCAAAATTTGAAATTCAAAATTCAGCTTGTTAAGGAAGCCAAATCTCAAGAAGACATACTTGCCTCCCAAGTCTTACACATTCAAAATTCAAAATTCAAAATTCAAAATTCAAAAAGAGGCTCCACCTCATCAATGCAACTTGGGCGGCAAGGGCAGCAACTTGGACAGCAAGTAAAGAGCTAGGGCAGCACATAAACACTATAAAAGATCACCTTAAGGAGCCACAGAAGACCTCTTCCTCTTCTCCTCTCCAATTCGGCCGAACGCCTCTCTAAAAGCCAAGCCATCGCCGGCTCCATCTCTTCTTCTTCTCCTCTTTCTTTTTGAGTTTTGTTTCAGCTATGAGTGGCTGAAACTCTTTTTTCTAGTTGAAGATTGGTTGAAACTTTAGTTGTTTTATGGATTGGGAGATCTGAACATACATTGTTTATTTTTTGTTTTTCAATATTTATGCAATTTCATGCTTAATTCCATTGTTGCTTTGTTGTTTAGATCAATATGGCCAATTGATTCTTGATTGCAAGGTAATAATTTGTTAGTTTGGATAGTCTTAAGTCAGTAATTGTTTGGATTGTTCAAACACAAGTAACTCTTGATGTAATAACCTAGGAAATTGCATGATCTATCAATATCACCATGTATTTGGGTAGCTAGAATTAGATCTCTCTATTTCTCAATGCAATTGACAGTTGTTAGATGCCTAAGGCCCAAGGACGTTCCTTGGCAACTTGTTGATTAGTGATTGGTTAGAGGACGTTCCCTAATTAATTTATGCTTAAGGAGAAATATGGTGATGAGAAGCGTCTTCCATCTCCATAACTAATGTATTGAATCAAACAAATGAACCTAAGTATCAATGATCAATCCTAATAATTGAAGTGAAACCAATTCTTCGACTAGAGCTTTTCTCATATTTGAATTCTTTTACTTTAATTATTCGCTTTACTTTACTTGTAATACCCGGCTAGACTCCGGTATCGGGATTCCTACCGTCCGGTGGAATCTCGGGTGTCAGAGACTTCTAGAAGGGTAAAACCATGTTTTTACCAAATGTTTTATTGCATTATATGTATTTAAGCAAGAAAGAAAATGAGTTTTCGTATGAAAATAACCTTGGAGGAAGACCCAGGTTCGGCCGCCGAACCTCAGGTTCGGCCATCGAACATGCATGCACTTCGGGAGTGCTTTAGGCCCCCGAAGGCATATGTGAGGGGAGTCTAGGTTCGGCTGCCGAACCTTATGTTCGGCCACCGAACTTGCATGCGTTGCGGAGGCACGTTCGGCCCCCAAATGTGGCTTGGCCAGCCACCTATAAAGGGGTCCCTTAGCCGAAAACGAGCGAGCTTTTCTCCCCATTTTCGGCCAAGGTGAGCTCTCCGCCGTCCCTCATCGATCTTAAGTTTCTTCCTTCAAATCTTTCATATTTTTCATGATTTTTCACTTTGTTTTGAAGATATTTGAGCTTAGAGTAAGTTTTGAAGCTTGGAAGACACCGGAGCTCTCTCCCACCGTTCTCCAAGTTTAGGTCGTCTCTCTCTCGATCTTCAAGAGGTAAGAGCCGATCTTAAGCTCGTTTTATATTTTTAAACAAGTTTAAGTTGATTCATGGGGTAGAAATGTATGTTTAGGTTAGTTGAGCATTATTAGGTTTTATGTTATGTTTATGAATAATGTGTGTTATATATGAATGTTTGATGAGTTTTAGTTGGGGTTTAGGATAGTTTGAGACCCCAATGTGTTGATGTAAGAGTTTATGCATGTTTTGAGTAAGTTGAATGCATGTTTGGAAGTTTGGGAGGCATGGGAGCATGTTTGAGCCGAGTTTCTGCCCTTTTGGCAGAAACCAGGTTCGATAGCCGAAGGACTTTCGACCGCCGAACCTGCCTGTGAGGCAAGCCTTTCGGCTGCCGAAGCCTGCCCCCGAAAATAGACTTTCGTCTCTGGAGGGCACTTTCGACCGCCGAAGTGCCGCCGAACCTGCCTGACTTTCGGCTCTGGAGGGACTTTCGGCCGCTGAACCTGCCGCCGAAAGTGCCCTGTTCAGCCTTCCTTTGCATGTTTCCTATGATTGTTTTATGGGGTTTTAGGGGCTTTTTGGGGAGTATTTTAGAGTCATGTTCATGTATGTTTGGTCCCTCATTTGAGTCCACCTGTGTAGGTTCGGACCCGAGGAACCGAGGATCCCAGCAGTGAGTCAGCTGCTTCAGTTCTTTGTCAGAGTTAGCCTGAGGTGAGTAGAATAAACTTTATGTTTTAAACTAATGCAAGTTTTAGCATGAATCATGCATCACGAATGCCATGTGATATAATAGGTTGTTGCATTAGAATCCACGAATATGTTGCACTGCATTTTTTGTTGTGGATGTGGGTGAATGCTGTATGATCCAATTAGTCCCTGAGGAAAGACCAGGACCCTCCCATTCTACGGCCTGGCACGGTATGAAAGACCAGGACCCCATTCTACGGCCTGGCACGGTATGGAACGCGAAGACCAGGTGTCCAGATGAGGCCCTAGGGCAATGGTAAGTAATGTATGATATGACAGGAGGACCAGGACCCCATTCTACGGCCTGGCACGGATATGATGCTGGGACTATTTGGTGACAGGTTCACCCTTGATGTAATACCCGGCTCGACGCCGGCATCGAAATTCTTACTTTTCGGCGGGTTTCCGTTGGAATCTGGACTGTGAGGATGTCGGAGGTTCTTTGAAGGGTAAGAGAGAGAAAGGTTTTCAAAATGTTTTTAAGTGTTTAATGGTTTTGAATGCAAAAGAGTTGGGTTTTGAAAGGGAAAAGACCAAGGGGACAAATTGCAGGTTCGGCCGCCGAAGGATAAGTTCGGCCGCCGAAGGATAAGTTCGGCCGCCGAAGGATAAGTTCGGCCGTCGAACATTGCATGGTTTCGCCCGCCGAAGGTGAAGTTCGGCTGCCGAACGTTGCATGGTTTTGCATGCAGCTTAGGCCGCCGAAGGAGAGGCGGTTGGGCCACCTATAAAAGCCCCGTTGTCCGAAAATGGAGTGTGTTTCGCTCTCTTTTCGTGCACGGGTAGGTTCATGCTCTCCTTGGGGTCTTTTCATGATGTTTCTTCAAATCTTTCAAGGTTTTCATGAGTTTTCTCCTTGTTTTGAAGAGTTGTGAGCTTTGAGCAAGGTTTTGAAGTTTGGAGACTTGTGGAGCTTGGATCTCCAGATCTTCACGTTTGAGGTCACACCAACTCTTGTGCTTCAAGAGGTAAGTGTAGATCCTTAGCTTTTATGAAGTGTTAAGTGCGTTTTATGGAGGTTTATAGGTAGAGATGCATGTTGAGGGTAAAGTGAGTTTTTGGTTGATTTGTAGTCAAAGTCTGCTTATGTGTGTAGATGTGTTGTTTGTTGGGGTTGTAAGTTAGTTTGGGACCCCTTTGTGCCTATACTTGAGTATATACTGGTTGTGGAAGTGTGGTTTGCTTGTTTTGGGTATTTGGAAGGTTTGGGTGGCTTGTTTGTGCATGAAGCTGAGTTCTGGATGAACTCAGGTTCGGCCGCAGCAAGGATTCGGTTGCCGAACCCCTTAGGAAGGCTGTGATGGCCGCCTAACCTTGCCCCCGAAAGTTGCGTTTTGGCTTGAAAGCAGACTTTCGGCCGCCGAAGGAATGTTCGGCCGCCGAAAGTGCCTGACTTTCGTCTCTGGAGAGGGACTTTCGGCTGCCGAAGGTGCTGCCGAAAGTACCCGAGTTTTGTCTCTGGAGAGAGGGTTCGGCCGCCGAAGATGCCCTGTCTAGCTTTTCTTTGCTTGTTTTCCATGCATGCTTAAGGATGTTTTAGGGGGTTTTTGGGGAGTTGTTTATGAGTTGTTACGAGTGTGTTTGGCACCTCATTCGAGTCCACCTGTGTAGGATCGGACCTGAGGGACCGAGGAGGCCATCAGTGTTAGCTGTTGCAGAATCAGTCCAGCGTTTGCCAGAGGTGAGTGGAACTAAACTTAATGTTTTAATTTAATGGAGAAATGAAATGCTTTTAGCATGTTTCATGCACCATGAGTATGCAATAGGTTGATTGCATTAGTAGTCACGAATATGATGCATTGCATTATTTATTGTTGATGGGGATGGACCAAGGCGATCTCAATAGCCCACTATCTGTTCAGTAAGGAAAGACCTGTGTGAGTCCCCTGGGGGGGCCGGGCGCTGACAGAGGGAGTTTTGAGGTCATGTCCAATCCGAGATGTGAACTGTTTGTGCTGTGACGCATTTCATGAAAGCATGTTATTAATAAACTATTTTCATTGTTTCTACTCACTGGGCTTGTTAGCTCATCCCTCTCCCCTAACCTTAGTTTTGCAGGGCCAGAGTTAGCTATGGGAAGTCAGAGTCAGCAGAGTAATGAGTTCGAGTTGGCTATGGTTTTGGCTATGTAATAGAGTAGTGGACATGATGTAACTTAAAGGATGAGTATGTAATGTAATGTATAGAGCTAGCATGTCATGTAAATGGATAGAGTTGTGCTTTGCCCTAGTGTATGGTTAATCCCTTGTGATGCATGATCTTTATTGCCTGTTTTATGTTTCTTGATGAGAAATGTGTTGAACCAAGGCTGACTTGTGAGATGCTGACCCTAATGAGAGTGGGTTCTATGTGTTCAGACATAGTGCATGCAGGTCAAGCTTGGTAAGTGGTAGGACAGTTGTTTTCAGTTTTTATGTTTATATTTGATCATGTTTGGGATTTATCAGGTACACAGAGTTCTTGTTTGGCTTGCTACGGGTTCCGGCGGCCTTAAGCCGACCTGAATCCTAGCGCCGGTGGCGGTCCAATTTTCGAATTGTTACAGATTGGTATCAGAGCTTTGGGCCTCATGAGTACGGTGTGCTGAGCAAGGATGCTCAGAGGATCAAGGGTATCCCACATCGGAAAGAGGTTATAGGAGGGCAAGCACAATAGGCAAGATCATGTCCACTAGGATAGGATGTAGAGTCCTGTCTTGTATGATACTGATGTGGAATGCCATGATTTTATGCATGTGCATTAATGTTATGTATGATATGCTATGTATGCTATTGTATGTGTGTAGGTTCATGTGTTTCCACCTGAACCGTATGATGATGCTCATGTTTGTATGCTTGTGTGTTGTTCTTCAGAGGAGCTAGGATGCGAGGCTTTCATCGATCTATGGAATCGACTGGAGTTCCATCTGAGAGGGAAGGTATGGACACCTTTCCCCCTGTTCTGCCAAGAGCGCAGTCAGGTAGTGTAATGACCCGGAAACCGATACCCTCTGTAACGGCCCGAACCGCTACCGGCGCTAGGATCCAGATCGGCTTAAGGCCGCCAGGACCCGTAGCAAGCCAAATATACATCCTATCACCTGGTCAAATCCCATACATGATCAAAACTTTAACATAAAAACTGTAACATAAGATGCATAGACCGAGCTTGACCTGTATGCGACATAACTGAAAACATAAAGAAACCCCCTACTAGAGCCCTCATCAAAACTCTAGCTGGGTCAACATAACATACATCAAGCCGGAGTCACATCCAAAGAACTAGAACCTAACCTGTGCATACATCAAACCACAAACATAAGACCTCTACTAGGGTCCTCATCAAACTCTAGCGTGGTAAACAACACATGCCACAAGATTAGTTCAAACACAACTCAACACTAAACATAACATACATCATGTATTAAACAGGGACTAACCAAGTCTTAGGGCCAAGCACAGTACTAATACATAAACGAATCTCTACTTTACTTACATTACAATCTCTTACAAATCATTATATCAATTTACAATACATGTCCACACTAAAAGTACTAATCTAATACTATTACATAAGCATAACCTTAACTCTTGAGACTTCCCGATCGACCTCATACCTGCAACACTGGGGTTAGGGGAGAGGGGTGAGCTAAAAAGCCCAGTGAGTAGAAACAAAGAAAACAGTTCATTAATTACATGCTTTCATAAAATGCGTCACAACACAAACATTTCACATAACGGATTGGACATGACCACCAAAACTCCCTCTGACTGTAACATAACATGGTGCCCGGCCCTTCGGGCTCCTCAGGACTTCATTATGCCCGGCCTTTCGGGCTCCTCATGACTTCATTAACATAACATAGCTAGGGCTATTGGGGTCGCCTTGGTCCATCCTCATCAACAGTAAATAATGTAATGTGTCATATTCGTGTAACTAATGCAATCAACCTATTACATATAAACATGATGCATGAACATGCTTTAGGCATTTGATTTCGTAAAATAAAAGATTAAGTTTAGTTCTACTCACCTCTGGCAGACGCTGGACTGACTCTGCAACAGCTAACACTGATGGCCTCCTCGGTCCCTCGGGTCCGATCCTACACAGGTGGACTCGAATGAGGTGCCAAACACACTCAAACAACTCATAAACAACTCCCCAAAAACCCCCTAAAACATCACTTAAACATGCATAGAAAACAACCTTGAAAAGGCTGGACAGGCCACTTTCGGCGGCACCTTCGGCGGCCGAAAGTCCCTCTCCAGAGACGAAAGTCAGGCACTTTCGGCGGCCGAACCTTCCTTCGGCGGCCGAAAGTCTGCTTTCAAGCCAAAACTCAACTTTCGGGGGCAAGGTTAGGCGGCCAAACTATGCATCCACAGGCAGGTTCGGCGGCCGAAACTACCTTCGGCGGCCGAACCTGAGTTCATCCAGAACTCGGCCTCTTATGCATACAAGCCTCCCAAGCCTTCCAAAGACCCCAAACAAGCACCCAACCTTTCCAAAACATGCATACACTCTCCCACATGCATAAACTAGCTTAAACCTTCAACATAACATCACATAAACATACATAAACAGGCATAAGCATACATTGGGCATAAAACCCACATAAACTTAAACATGCATATCTACCCATTAAAACTCCAATAAACTTACTTAAAACTTCATTAAAACACAAAGGAAGCAAAGATCTACACTTACCTCTTGAAGATCGAGGGGTGGTGCGATCCCTAACTCGGAGGTGTGGAGGATCCAAGCTCCAACAATCTCCAAGCTCCCAAAACTCCTACTTAAGCTTCAAATCTTCAAACACAAGGGTAGAACTCATGAAAACTTGAGGGATGGGTTGTAATACCCGGCTAGACTCCGGTATCGGAATTCCTACCGTCCGGCGGAATCTCGGATGTCGGAAGTCTCTAGTAGGGTAGAAACATGTTTTCATCAAATGTTTTAAGGTATTTCATGGTTTTAAGTATGAAGATTTAATTAGTTTTTGCATGAAAAGTCTTTGGAGGAAAACCCAGGTTCGGCCGCCGAAAGTCAAGTTCGGCCGCCGAACATGCATGCGTTTTGGAGGCACATTAGGCCCCCGAAAGCATGAGTGAGGGAAGTCCAGGTTCGGCCGCCGAAAGTCAAGTTCGGCCGCCGAACATGGCATGCATGCGGAAGCACTTTCGGCCCCTGATAGAGCATATTTTAGTCCATTTTATCATTATATTCTTGATGTTTATTTACATCTTTTCTGCTTAATTTTATGGTTTTAATTATGTTTTGCAGATATTAGTTGTAAAGAGACAATCTGGAGAAAATGCTCTTAAAACTGTCAAAAAGTGCCAAATATGGAAAGTGCCAAAAAGGAAAGTTTCCAAATAAGGGAAGTTTTCAGAAAAGGGAAGTTTCCAGAAAAGGAAAGTTTCTAAATGAGGAAAGTGCAGAAGCAAAAGCAAACAAGGAAAGCTCAGTCAGAAGATTATTTGAAATTCAAATCGCAGATCTTTCTTTCCTTATTCAAAGATGTGCACACACTGCAGCAGTCATATCTTCCTATTTAGGCAGCAAGATCTCAAAGAGATGCTCTTCCTCTTCTGCATTCAATATTCAAATTTCAAAAGAGGCTCCACCTAAAAAGGAATGTATGGACAAGCATATCTTCCCCTTTGAAGATCAAAATTCGTGCATCCTTCCTATTCAGAAACAATCTGCACGCTTTCCTCTTCTGAGAGCCATCTGCGCGCCACCTTCCTTTTCTGCAACAACTTGGGCAGCAAGTTACACATGGGCAGCATCTTGGGCAGCCTCTACACTAATTAGGAAGTAAGGTCAGCATCTAAACTTATTTAGGAAGCACAATCTGCGCCTCCTTCCCTTTCTGAGACCAAACCGCGCGCACCAACTTCCTTCCGCAGTGCATTTTCGCGCAGCCTTCCTTCTGAAGCCGAAAAGCGCGATTCTTTCCTTTTCAGACACATCTTGGGCAGAAAATACCTCTTGGGCAGTAAGTATGACCTAGGGCAACACTTCTCAACTATAAAAAGCCACATAAGAAGCCTCTAGACGGCCCTTAAGCTCCCCTTGGGAGACACCTACGAAATTCACATCTCTTCTTCTACCTTTCTTCTTTTCTTTTATTTTTAGTTTTGTTTCAGCCATAAGAGGCTGAAATCTCTTATTCTAGTTGAAGATTAGGTGATACTTTGGTTGTTTTATGGATTGGGAGACTTGATCAAATATTGTTTAACTTTTGGTTGTTCAATATTTTTGCAATTTCATGCTTGATTTTAATATTGCTTTGTTGTTTAGATCTACGTTGATTCTTGATTGCAAAGTAATAATATGTTAGTTTGGATGATTTAAGTCCGTAATTGCTTAGATTATTCTTACATGAGAACACTTGGGATAAAACCCAAGAAAATTGTATGATCTAGCGTTATCTCCATACGTTTGGGTAGCTAGGATTGGATCTCTCTATTTCTTAATGTAATTGACAATTGTTTTGATGCCTAAGGCCCAAGGACGTTCCTTGGCAATTTGTTAATTAGTAATTAATTAGAGGACGTTCCCTAATTGGTTTAATCATAAGGAGAGATAATGGTGGTGAGAAGCGTCTTCCATCTCCATAACTAATCTATTGAATCAACCCAAAGGAAACTAAGTGTCAATTGTAATACCCGGCTAGACTCCGGTATCGGAATTCCTACCGTCCGGTGGAATCTCGGATGTCGGAAACCTCTAGAAGGGTAAAAGCATGTTTTATAAAATGTTTTCATGTTTTTAATGTTTTTAAGTATGAAATTTAATGAGTTTTTGCATGAAAAATCTTTGGAGGAAAACCCAGGATCGGCCGCCGAAAGTCAAGTTCGGCCGCCGAACATGCATGCGTTTTGGAGGCACGTTAGGCCCCCGAAAGCATGAGAGGGAAATCCAGGTTCGGCCGCCGAACCTTGTGTTCGGCCGCCGAACTTGCATGAGTTGTGGAGGCACATTCGGCCCCCGAACGTGGCCTGGCCAGCCACTATAAAAGGGTTCCTTTGGTTCGCACGGGCGAGCTTTTTCTCTCCCATTGTCGGCCAAGGTGAGTCTCCACCGCTCCTCCCTCAATCTTGAGTGTTTTCCCTAGATCTTTCATGGTTTTCACGAGTTTTAACTTCTATTTTGAAGATTTGTGAGCAAAGAGCAAGTTTTGGGTGCTTGGAGGTTCAATGAGCTCAATCTCTTCATCTCCAAGCTAGGATCGTCTTCCCTCTCGTTTCTTCAAGAGGTAAGCTCGGATCCACCCTTATTATGCGTTTTAAACAAGTTTTATGAAGTTTTAAGGGGTAGAATGCATGTTAGGGTATATGTTGAGCTTATGGGTTTTTGATGCTTTAATGAACAATGTGGCTTGATTGTGTGTGTTTGGAGTGTTGTAGATGGGGTATATGTTTGTTTGAGGCCCCTAGGAGCTTGTATGCATGTTTTGGTTGAGTCATATGCATGATTTATGGTTTTGGGAGGCAGGAGGTTCATTTGAACCAAGTTTCTGCCCGTTTGGCAGAAACCAGGTTCGGCAGCCGAAGGAAGTTTCGGCCGCCGAACCCCTCTTGTGGAGGCAGCATTCGGCTGCCGAAGGTGCCCCCGAAAAGAGACTTTCGTCTCTGTCTGGCACTTTCGGCCGCCGAAGGTGCCGCCGAACCTGCCTGACTTTCGTCTCTGTCTGGGACTTTCGGCCGCCGAACCTGCCGCCGAAAGTGCCCTGTTCAGCCATTTCATGCATATTTTTATGTGATGTTTTCATGATATTCTAGGGGGTTTTTGGGGAGTATGTTAGAGTCTTGATTAAGTATGTTTGGTCCCTCATTCGAGTCCACCTGTGTAGGTTCGGACCCGAGGAACCGAGGACCCCAGCAGTGATAGCTGCTTCAGAGTATTGTCAGAGCTAGCCAGAGGTGAGTGGAATGAACCTAAATTTTTAATTAATGAAATGTGAATTTTGAGCATGACCCATGCATCATGAATGCCATGTGAATATAATAGGTTGCTTGCATTAGTTCACGAATATATTGCATTGTATACTTGATGATGATGTGGATGGGCATTGAATGATCCTTTAGTCCTTGATATGTTATGATGAGACATGGTATGGTATGTTTGCCGGTTGACCCATTCTACGTCCCGGCCAGAATAAGAGAAAGACCAGGTTGACCCATTCTACGTCCCTGGCATATTGGAATGTTATGTTATGTATGTTATGTAAGAGAAAGACCGGTTGACCCATTCTACGTCCCGGCACTTTGGATTGTAGAGGACTAGAGGTGACGATACCATCCTTATGTGATTTGTTTGTGATGTGTTGCATTTCATGTGAGCATGAAACTTTAATATAATGTTTTTCTCTATTCTGCTCACTGGGCTTTCTAGCTCACCCCTCTCCCCTAACCCCAGATGTGCAGGTACAGGGTAGATCAGAAGGTTAGCCAGAGTACTGAAGAGATGTTATGTAATAGCTAGAATGTGGACATGACAAATGTTTTGATGTAATGTAAGAGTATTGAACAGTTATGTAATGTTATGTATGATATTGAGGATTAGAGATGTGCTTGACCCTATATGTATAGTTGTCCCTCTTATACACATGATCTATAGAGTTGTTTATGAGATATGATCTTATGATAGTCCAAGCTTTATGTAATGATGAGACACCCCATGGGAGCATTTGATGAGGGCTCCAGTGGAGGTTTATGTCTATAGTTATGTGCATGCACAGGTTGAGCTTGGAAAAGAAAGAAAAATGTTTACAGTTTTATGTATGCTGTTGATCATGTATGGGACTATACAGGTATACAGGTTGTATGTCAGGCTTGCTACGGGTCCCGACGGCCTTACGCCGATCTGGATCCTAGCGCCGGTAGCGGTCCGGATTTCCGGGGCGTTACAGAGTGGTATCAGAGCCCTAGGTTCATATGGTCGGACCTAGAGTGTCGGGCTCATAGGTGTTATAGAAGGTCAAGCACAATAGGAAAAGTCATGTCCACTAGGATAGGATGTGGAGTCCTGTCTTGTTATGATGATGTGATATGCCATGATAATATGCATGTGCATAAATGATGTGATATGTATGTTATGTATGTGATGAGGGTTCATGTGTGCCCACATGAACCATAAGATGCTAATGTTTGTTTGTTATGCGCTGTTTTTCAGAAACAGGATGAGAGGAACTCGTCGATCTGCACGATTGATTGGAGTACCACCTGAGGATGAGGGCATGAGCGCCCGTCCTCCAGCATTGCCTAGGGCAATGTCTAGCAGGTCTAACAGGGAAAGAGCAGCGAGAGACCCTAGAAGGTCTTTAGATCTGGGAAGGAGCATATCAGTTAGAGGGACAGTTCAGGGAGGCATGTCAGAGGATGTGGGAGATGACATGGATGTGGAGCAGAGGAGGGATGGCAGTTTGGGGATGAGCATGTCAGAAGAGGGTATGGGAGAATCCCAAGGAGGCACTCAGGCCTCGGGATTTGTCCAGCCACCACAGTACCCACCCTACACACAGTACCCCATGTACCCACCTCCACCATACTATCCAAATCCAGCAAACCCTACCCCAGGGGATGCTGCACCTCCTCCACCCCCAGCAGCACCAGAAACCCAAATACCTCAACCTAGCTCATCTGGAGGGAGCAAGGTGAAGATGACCGACTACATGAAGTTGGGTGCTCCCCAATATGAAACAGGTGATGACCCGTTTGTATACCTGGAGAGGGTCAAGACCATTACAGATGAGATAGGGGCGGATGACAGTAGAGCCATTCAGATGGCTGGGTTCACCCTAAAATGCAAGAAGGCCCGTGAGTGGTTCAAGGCCTATGTGAAGCCAAGGGTGGACAGTCTTTCTTGGGAGGAGTTTGCAAACGAGTTTGCAGGATGGGCCTTCCCTGATAGCTCAAGGGAACAGAAGATGATAGAGTTTGAGCAGCTGAGGCAAACGGATGAAATGAGTATTGATGAGTACACCAACAGGTTCTTGGAGCTGTTGCCTTTTGCTGGGCAGAATCTGGATACAGACCAGAAAAAGTCAAGGAGGTACATCATGAAGCTCCACTCCAGGTATTCCTCCTTGATACAGTCGGCAGATAGAGAAAGTTTTCACGCCATAGTGGATATGGCTAGGAGGATGGAGGCTAGTGCTATCATTGAGGGCAAAGTTAAACAATCAGTAGCACAGCCTTCTGGTTCCAAGACCCCAGGTGGGGGAAGAGTGGACCCGGCATCCTTGAGTTCAGGCAGCAAGAGGTGGGGTACTACCTCCAGGAAATCAAAGAAGAGTAAATTCTGGAACAAGATCAAATCAGGTCTGGGATTGGGAAGTGGTTCGAGCTCTGGTGCAGATAATGCCGTATGTGCAAGGTGTGGCAAGCAACACTGGGGAGTGTGCCGATTTGGGACGACAGCCTGCTACAGATGTGGGCAAGAGGGACACCTGTTTCGGGAGTGTCCTAGGGCAGTTCATACGGCACAGCCTCAGCAGACAGCATCAGGTAGTGTGGCGCAGCCAGTAGCTCCAGCTGCTACACAGGCCAGTGGCAGAGGCAGAGGGAGAGGGTCAGCTTCTTCCTCAGCAGGGTTCAGGGGTGAAGGTCCGTCAGCTCCAGCCAGGATCTTCACCATGACACAGCAGGAGGCTAACACATCCAACACCGTGGTGTCAGGTAATCTCATCATTGGGTGTTCCGATGTGTATGCATTAATGGACCCGGGTGCATCTCATTCTTTCATTGCACCGAGAGCCGTTCAGAGGTTAGGGTTCATGGTCTCTGGGTTAGAGTGTCCCCTATGGGTCAGTGGACCCAAATGTGACCCGTCAATTGCAGAGTCAGTCTGCCAGTGTAGTCCAGTTTTTATAGAGGGAAGATGCATGTCCGCCGACCTTGTGGTTCTAGAGTTGACAGACTTTGACGTCATTCTAGGGATGGACTGGCTGTCTACCCATGGTGCTACCTTGGACTACAGGGACAAGGTAGTTAAGTTCAGATGTCAGGATGGGTCAGAGGTCGTCTTCAGAGGAGACAAAAGGGGCACACCTAGAGGTCTGATATCAGCTCTTCAGGCTCATAGGTTGCTTAGGAAGGGATGTCAGGGGTATTTGGCTCATGTGAGAGAGCTAGACAGTCAGGTTAGAGAGCCCGCCGCAGTGCCAGTGGTCAATGAGTTTTTAGATGTGTTCCCAGACGAGTTGCCAGGTTTACCACCTGTTAGGGAGATAGAGTTCGAGATTGAATTGATGCCTGGAACTAGACCGATCTCTATCCCTCCCTACAGGATGGCACCAGCTGAGTTGAAAGAATTGAAAGAACAGTTGCAAGAGTTGGTAGACAAGGGCTTCATCCGACCGAGTACCTCACCCTGGGGTGCTCCAGTGCTATTTGTGAGAAAGAAAGATGGATCCCTCAGACTTTGTATCGACTACAGGCAGTTGAACAAAGTCACTACCAAGAACAAGTACCCGTTGCCAAGGATCGATGATCTATTTGACCAGCTAGCAGGAGCTGGGTGTTTCTCCAAGATAGATCTACGATCCGGGTACCACCAGTTAAGAATCAGAGAGGAAGATGTACCGAAGACAGCCTTCAGGACCAGATATGGGCATTTTGAGTTCCTTGTAATGCCGTTTGGGTTAACTAACGCCCCTGCAGCATTCATGGATCTCATGAACAGAGTGTTTAGACCGTACCTGGATCACTTTGTTATTGTCTTCATAGACGATATCTTAGTGTATTCCAGGAATGCAGAGGAGCATGCCCATCATCTGAGGATAGTTCTGCAGACCTTGAGGGAACACGGCTTGTATGCCAAGTTCTCCAAGTGCGAGTTCTGGTTGAGGAGCATCTCATTCTTGGGGCATATAGTGTCAGAGAATGGAATAGAGGTAGACCCCAAGAAAGTAGAGGCTGTGACTAACTGGCCTAGACCCACTACAGTGACAGAGATCAGAAGTTTCTTGGGTTTGGCTGGTTATTATAGGAGGTTCGTTCAGGACTTCTCAACAATTGCAGCTCCTCTAACCAGATTGACCAGGAAGAATCAGAGGTTCGAGTGGACCGATCAGTGTGAAGAAAGCTTTGAGGAGCTCAAGAAGAGGTTGACTTCAGCACCGGTGTTAGCTCTGCCGAATAGCAATGAGGACTTCACAGTGTTCTGTGATGCATCCAGAGTAGGCTTGGGTTGTGTGCTAATGCAGAACGGGAGGGTGATAGCTTATGCTTCTAGACAGTTGAAGAGGCACGAGTTGAATTACCCCACACACAACCTTGAGATGGCAGCAGTTATCTTTGCACTCAAGATGTGGAGGCATTACCTCTATGGGGTAAAATGTGAGATCTTCACAAATCTTAAGAGCCTGCAGCACATCTTGAGCCAGAGAGAGCTGAATTTGAGACAGAGGAGATGGGTAGAACTGTTGAGTGACTATGATTGCAAGATCCAGTACCATCCGGGTAAGGCTAATGTAGTAGCTGATGCCTTAAGCCGGAAATCACTTGGCAGTCTATCCCACATTATAGCAGAGAGGAGACCGGTGGTGAAGGAGTTTTACAAGCTCATGGAGGAAGGTCTACAGTTGGAGTTGTCTGGTACATGTGCTTTAATAGCCCAGATGAAAGTGACACCAGTGTTTCTGGAGCAGGTGGCTCAGAAACAGCATGAGGACCCAGAGTTAGTAAAGATTGCCAGGACTGTTCAGTCAGGCAAAGATAGTGAGTTCAGATTCGATGATAAGGGGGTCCTCCGCTATGGGAGCAGACTATGTGTACCAGATGACATAGGGCTAAAAGGAGACATTATGAGAGAGGCTCATAATGCGAGATACAGTATTCACCCTGGAGCCACCAAGATGTATCAAGATCTGAAGAGAGTGTATTGGTGGCCAACTATGAAGAGGGAAGTAGCACAGTTCGTGTCAGCCTGCGAAGTGTGTCAGAGGGTGAAACTGGAACATCAGAAGCCGGCTGGAATGCTTAACCCACTACCTATTCCAGAGTGGAAATGGGAAAATATAGCTATGGACTTTGTAGTGGGGTTACCGGCAATATCCAACAGACTAGACTCCATATGGGTGATTGTGGACAGACTCACTAAATCTGCTCACTTCATTCCAGTTAGGAGCAACTACTCTATGGATAAGTTAGCGCAGGTGTATGTTGATGAGGTTGTCAGATTACATGGGGTCCCAGTGTCTATAGTATCAGATAGAGGGCCCCAGTTCACCTCCAGGTTTTGGCGGAGTCTGCAGAGTGCTATGGGTACCAGGTTAGATTTCAGTACTGCCTTCCATCCCCAGACTGATGGACAGTCAGAGAGGACCATTCAGACAATTGAGGCTATGCTCCGAATGTGTGTGCTAGATTTTGGCGGTTCTTGGAGGCAGCATCTACCTTTGGTGGAGTTTGCCTACAATAACAGCTATCATGCTAGCATAGGGATGGCCCCATATGAAGCTTTGTATGGGAGGAAGTGCAGGTCACCTGTTTGCTGGGAAGAGGTTGGAGAGAGGTCCTTAGCAGGGCCTGAACTAGTAGAGATCACCAGCAGGGTGGTGCCCATGATCAGAGAAAGGATCAAGACTGCTGCAAGCAGACAGAAGAGTTATGCAGACATCCGCAGGAAACAGGTAGAGTTTCAGGAGGGGGATCTAGTGTTGCTCAAAGTGTCTCCAATGAAAGGGGTGGTTCGGTTTGGTAAGAAAGGTAAGCTAGCTCCACGGTACATCGGACCCTTTGAGGTCTTGCAAAAGGTTGGGAATGTATCGTACAAGCTGGACTTGCCTGCTTCCATGGAGAGAATCCATCCGGTTTTCCATGTTTCTATGTTACGGAAGTTCGTGTCAGATTCGAGCAAGGTTCTTAGTGAGCCTGATGTGGAGATCCAAGAGGATCTCACTTATGTAGAGCAGCCAGTGCGGATTCTTGACACACAGATCAGAAGGTTGAGGAACAAGGAAATCCCGATGGTGAAAGTCCTTTGGAACCACCACAACATCGAAGAGTGTACCTGGGAGACACGGGAGTCTATGCTCCAGCAATATCCCCATCTCTTTTAAGGTTAGTCCCTGTGTGTTTTATGTGTTTTGTATGTTATGATTGTTGTGTATACTATGCATGTACTAGTTGAGGAACATTCGGGGACGAATGTTCTTAAGGGGGGGAGAATGTAATACCCGGCTAGACTCCGGTATCGGAATTCCTACCGTCCGGTGGAATCTCGGATGTCGGAAACCTCTAGAAGGGTAAAAGCATGTTTTATAAAATGTTTTCATGTTTTTAATGTTTTTAAGTATGAAATTTAATGAGTTTTTGCATGAAAAATCTTTGGAGGAAAACCCAGGTTCGGCCGCCGAAAGTCAAGTTCGGCCGCCGAACATGCATGCGTTTTGGAGGCACGTTAGGCCCCCGAAAGCATGAGAGGGAAATCCAGGTTCGGCCGCCGAACCTTGTGTTCGGCCGCCGAACTTGTATGAGTTGTGGAGGCACATTCGGCCCCCGAACGTGGCCTGGCCAGCCACTATAAAAGGGTTCCTTTGGTTCGCACGGGCGAGCTTTTTCTCTCCCATTGTCGGCCAAGGTGAGTCTCCACCGCTCCTCCCTCAATCTTGAGTGTTTTCCCTAGATCTTTCATGGTTTTCACGAGTTTTAACTTCTATTTTGAAGATTTGTGAGCAAAGAGCAAGTTTTGGGTGCTTGGAGGTTCAAGGAGCTCAATCTTTTCATCTCCAAGCTAGGATCGTCTTCCCTCTCGTTTCTTCAAGAGGTAAGCTCGGATCCACCCTTATTATGCGTTTTAAACAAGTTTTATGAAGTTTTAAGGGGTAGAATGCATGTTAGGGTATATGTTGAGCTTATGGGTTTTTGATGCTTTAATGAACAATGTGGCTTGATTGTGTGTGTTTGGAGTGTTGTAGATGGGGTATATGTTTGTTTGAGGCCCCTAGGAGCTTGTATGCATGTTTTGGTTGAGTCATATGCATGATTTATGGTTTTGGGAGGCAGGAGGTTCATTTGAACCAAGTTTCTGCCCGTTTGGCAGAAACCAGGTTCGGCAGCCGAAGGAAGTTTCGGCCGCCGAACCCCTCTTGTGGAGGCAGCATTCGGCTGCCGAAGGTGCCCCCGAAAAGAGACTTTCGTCTCTGTCTGGCACTTTCGGCCGCCGAAGGTGCCGCCGAACCTGCCTGACTTTCGTCTCTGTCTGGGACTTTCGGCCGCCGAACCTGCCGCCGAAAGTGCCCTGTTCAGCCATTTCATGCATATTTTTATGTGATGTTTTCATGATATTCTAGGGGGTTTTTGGGGAGTATGTTAGAGTCTTGATTAAGTATGTTTGGTCCCTCATTCGAGTCCACCTGTGTAGGTTCGGACCCGAGGAACCGAGGACCCCAGCAGTGATAGCTGCTTCAGAGTATTGTCAGAGCTAGCCAGAGGTGAGTGGAATGAACCTAAATTTTTAATTAATGAAATGTGAATTTTGAGCATGACCCATGCATCATGAATGCCATGTGAATATAATAGGTTGCTTGCATTAGTTCACGAATATGTTGCATTGTATACTTGATGATGATGTGGATGGGCATTGAATGATCCTTTAGTCCTTGATATGTTATGATGAGACATGGTATGGTATGTTTGCCGGTTGACCCATTCTACGTCCCGGCCAGAATAAGAGAAAGACCAGGTTGACCCATTCTACGTCCCTGGCATATTGGAATGTTATGTTATGTATGTTATGTAAGAGAAAGACCGGTTGACCCATTCTACGTCCCGGCACTTTGGATTGTAGAGGACTAGAGGTGACGATACCATCCTTATGTGATTTGTTTGTGATGTGTTGCATTTCATGTGAGCATGAAACTTTAATATAATGTTTTTCTCTATTCTGCTCACTGGGCTTTCTAGCTCACCCCTCTCCCCTAACCCCAGATGTGCAGGTACAGGGTAGATCAGAAGGTTAGCCAGAGTACTGAAGAGATGTTATGTAATAGCTAGAATGTGGACATGACAAATGTTTTGATGTAATGTAAGAGTATTGAACAGTTATGTAATGTTATGTATGATATTGAGGATTAGAGATGTGCTTGACCCTATATGTATAGTTGTCCCTCTTATACACATGATCTATAGAGTTGTTTATGAGATATGATCTTATGATAGTCCAAGCTTTATGTAATGATGAGACACCCCATGGGAGCATTTGATGAGGGCTCCAGTGGAGGTTTATGTCTATAGTTATGTGCATGCACAGGTTGAGCTTGGAAAAGAAAGAAAAATGTTTACAGTTTTATGTATGCTGTTGATCATGTATGGGACTATACAGGTATACAGGTTGTATGTCAGGCTTGCTACGGGTCCCGGCGGCCTTACGCCGATCTGGATCCTAGCGCCGGTAGCGGTCCGGATTTCCGGGGCGTTACATCAATGATCAATCCCAACAACTAAAGTGGATCCAACTCTTCAACTAGATCTTTCTCATTATTTATTTCTCTTTTATTTTGTTATTTCCTTATTTTAATTGCTTTCAGTAGTTTGTTAATCAAACCAATCTCAAACCCCCCATTTTACTTTTACTGCAATTTATTTTTATTCCGCTTTCAGTTTTATCTCGTTTTAGTTTATTTTGCTTTCTGTTTATTTCTCTTTCAGTTTTATCTCATTTCAGTTTATCTCGTTTTCAGTTTTATCTCGTTTCAGTTTTATCTCGTTTTAGTTTATCTCGTTTTCAGTTTTCTTCTTTTGCAGTTTATTTTTATTTCAGTTTATTTTATTGGTCTTGATAAGGAAAATAGGTAAGTCTTCAATTCCCTGTGGATTCGATCCTTTCACCACTATCTGCAGTTGTAAATTGTTGATAACCAGAAAGGTTATTTTTGACCGGCTTCGACAACCGCACTGTCAAAAATTGGCGCCGTTGCCGGGGAGTTGATCTAACTTGTTTATTTTTCTTTTAGGGCCAAATCTGCACTCAAGGACATTCTTCCTTAAGATTCCAAAAAAATAAAATAAAAATAAAAATGAAAAATTTTGAGCACAAAAAACTTCCATCGCAGATCTGAATCATGGATGAGGTAAGTACATCTAATCTTTCTTCTCAAATTCCTAACCTAGCCTCAAGTGTGAAAACCTACGTCTTAGAACTACGGGCTCGACGACTTGAGCTATCTCAGCCATGTAGGATATGTGCATATGTGGGACATCTAGCTTCTGAATGCCCTACACTTTATGAGGATGACCAACAAGCACATGCGTTTGGAAGATACTATGAACAGCCAAGGCATGATCCCTACCCTGACACATACAATCCATATTGGGGAGACCAGCCAAACTATGGCTATGCTGAAGCTAACTACTACCAGGATTATCAAGAATATCAAGCCCAACCAGAACCTCCAAGTTACGACCAACAACTTAAGGAGATGATGGAGACATTTACAATTTCTTTGCAAAGCGTCCAACAAAGGATGCAAAACATCCAACAGTGGATGGAACGATGGGAAGATGCAGACATGGTAAGAAAAGAGGAAGAGCTTCAAGCTGATGAGATAAATGATGAAAGTTGGCAAGTACAAGAACAAGCTGCTGAAGAGGCACAACCAGAATACTGTTTGTCCAAACCAACTGATCAAACAGAACCTGTTGATAATTTAGATATCATTGATTCTTTTAGTGAAAATGTTTTTCAAGATGATATACTAAATGATGATCTTTGCAGGGAAGAAACCCAGAAAGAGCCAAAACTGAAAGAAACTAACTGTTACATCCAACAGGTGGACTCCGAACACGCACAGAACAAAGGAGAGCTAATCACACCTCTTCAGATCAATCTTGCGCAGTCAGAAGGAACTCCAACTGAACCACCTCAGCTTGGACCGCAGGACAGTCCTGCAACTCTTCTAGTTGCACCTCTTCAGCTTCCATCGCATGAAACTCCTTTCATTCTTCCATTGCAGATCAATCTTACGCAAGAAGGAGTACCTGAAATTCTCTCAGGCGCGTCCTTTCAGCTTCCAACACAAATCAGTCTTCCACCTCAGTTAGGTCCTATGCAGAAGGAGGAAACTGAAACTCCTTTCATCCTTCCAATGCAAACAGTCCATGCCCAGGAGGAACAAATGGTAGTCCAATGGCCCAAACCAAAGGAGCATGCAGATCAATGTCTTCCCAAACCTCCGGATAAGGTAGAGTTTATTTTGCCTGAATTCAGTACTAAATTGCAGCTAGCCATAGAGAAACATGAATTGGAGTTCAAAGTTCTTCCCAATCATCTCAAAAATACAAACATAAGGGCTAGAGGCACACCTCATCTGAAAGAGGAGAAGCTAATCATGTTACTTCATGAGTACATGGAAAAAGTAGGATGGGCTATGACCAAATCAAAAAGAGTGCTACACTTTTTGCTCAATACAGTTGGGACTCTTTTCCCTTCTCCAATTACTTGAGCCTTGATCAAGTGGATCGCACTATGCACACCACACCCAGGGGAGTACTCAGTTTCTTTTGCATTTTAATATTTCCTATACATTGAGGACAATGCATGATTTAGGTGTGGGGGTGCATATTTCTGAATTTTTACTTTTTGAGTTTATTTTTGCTCTGATTTTTAGTTTGCTTGCATTAGTTGAAATTTTTTATTTTTGCTTTCAATAACACACACAGATAGCCACAGTTTTTTTTATTATTATTTATTTTGTTTCCGTTTTTGAGATGCTTTACTCATCATATGAACTATGTTGGATGAGCTTTTCTTTCCATGACCCCATTGATGTGATGACTCTTTAAACTTATGTTGAATCAATTGCAGTGAGTTATATTCATGTTTGAGAATTGCCTTTTGAATTGAATCTTTGAGCTTGCCATGGTGAAAAATATATTGATGACCCTCAATTGATGAGAATAAATTGAAAGTTGTGTGAATGAACTTAATGTGGCTTGATTTAGCAATTGGTGTTGATTTGCCCAAATCATTGAGAGAAAGAAAATTCAGCAAAGGCAAAGACCTGAAAAGCACAAATCTAAGATTGTTCCAATGGTCAAAAGACTATGAACAGAGCTAGTAGCCACTTGGAAAGGTGACCAACTAAGTAACTGGGGGTGGGTATCACAAATATGTACCTTCACGTAAAAAGGTTGGTGACTTTTTCAAGCAAGATCTAAAGTGCAAAAGCCTGAATAAAGTACTTCAAGGTAAGGGCAAGTCACTCTGAAAGCTAGAAAAAGTCTTAACAAAAATGTGCATGTATGGTCTCTCTTGAGGAAAACAAATCCTAGCCATGGTAAGTAAAGGGAAACAAGGAAAGAAGGTGAGTAATCTTCATGCATATATTCTTCACTGCAATGATTCAAAATAGGTGTCTAGAGGAAGAGCTTAAGTGGAAATAAGGATCAAGTAGCAAAGAAAGCTTGTTTGACTATGTTTATTTGCTTGAGGACAAGCAAAAAGCTAGGTGTGGGGGTATTTGATAGAGCATATTTTAGTCCATTTTATCATTATATTCTTGATGTTTATTTACATCTTTTCTGCTTAATTTTATGTTTTTAATTATGTTTTGCAGATATTAGTTGTAAAGAGACAATCTGGAGAAAATGCTCTTAAAACTGTCAAAAAGTGCCAAATATGGAAAGTGCCAAAAAAGGAAAGTTTCCAAATAAGGGAAGTTTCCAGAAAAGGAAAGTTTCTAAATGAGGAAAGTGCAGAAGCAAAAGCAAACAAGGAAAGCTCAGTCAGAAGATTATTTGAAATTTAAATCGCAGATCTTTCTTTCCTTGTTCAAAGATGTGCACACACTGCAGCAGTCATATCTTCCTATTTAGGCAGCAAGATCTCAAAGAGATGCTCTTCCTCTTCTGCATTCAATATTCAAATTTCAAAAGAGGCTCCACCTAAAAAGGAATGTATGGACAAGCATATCTTCCCCTTTGAAGATCAAAATTCGTGCATCCTTCCTATTCAGAAACAATCTGCACGCTTTCCTCTTCTGAGAGCCATCTGCGCGCCACCTTCCTTTTCTGCAACAACTTGGGCAGCAAGTTACACATGGGCAGCATCTTGGGCAGCCTCTACACTAATTAGGAAGTAAGGTCAGCATCTAAACTTATTTAGGAAGCACAATCTGCGCCTCCTTCCCTTTCTGAGACCAAACCGCGCGCACCAACTTCCTTCCGCAGTGCATTTTCGCGCAGCCTTCCTTCTGAAGCCGAAAAGCGCGATTCTTTCCTTTTCAGACACATCTTGGGCAGAAAATACCTCTTGGGCAGTAAGTATGACCTAGGGCAACACTTCTCAACTATAAAAAGCCACATAAGAAGCCTCTAGACGGCCCTTAAGCTCCCCTTGGGAGACACCTACGAAATTCACATCTCTTCTTCTACCTTTCTTCTTTTCTTTTATTTTTAGTTTTGTTTCAGCCATGAGAGGCTGAAATCTCTTATTCTAGTTGAAGATTAGGTGATACTTTGGTTGTTTTATGGATTGGGAGACTTGATCAAATATTGTTTAACTTTTGGTTGTTCAATATTTTTGCAATTTCATGCTTGATTTTAATATTGCTTTGTTGTTTAGATCTACGTTGATTCTTGATTGCAAAGTAATAATATGTTAGTTTGAATGATTTAAGTCCGTAATTGCTTAGATTATTCTTACATGAGAACACTTGGGATAAAACCCAAGAAAATTGTATGATCTAGCGTTATCTCCATACGTTTGGGTAGCTAGGATTGGATCTCTCTATTTCTTAATGCAATTGACAATTGTTTTGATGCCTAAGGCCCAAGGACGTTCCTTGGCAATTTGTTAATTAGTAATTAATTAGAGGACGTTCCCTAATTGGTTTAATCATAAGGAGAGATAATGGTGGTGAGAAGCGTCTTCCATCTCCATAACTAATCTATTGAATCAACCCAAAGGAAACTAAGTGTCAATGATCAATCCCAACAACTAAAGTGGATCCAACTCTTCAACTAGATCTTTCTCATTATTTATTTCTCTTTTATTTTGTTATTTCCTTATTTTAATTGCTTTCAGTAGTTTGTTAATCAAACCAATCTCAAACCCCCCATTTTACTTTTACTGCAATTTATTTTTATTCCGCTTTCAGTTTTATCTCGTTTTAGTTTATTTTGCTTTCCGTTTATTTCTCTTTCAGTTTTATCTCATTTCAGTTTATCTCGTTTTCAGTTTTATCTCGTTTCAGTTTTATCTCGTTTCAGTTTATCTCGTTTTCAGTTTTCTTCTTTTGCAGTTTATTTTTATTTCAGTTTATTTTATTGGTCTTGATAAGGAAAATAGGTAAGTCTTCAATTCCCTGTGGATTCGATCCTTTCACCACTATCTGCAGTTGTAAATTGTTGATAACCAGAAAGGTTATTTTTGACCGGCTTCGACAACCGCACTGTCAGCCCCCGAACGTGGCCTGGCCAGCCACTATAAAAGGGTCACTTAGCCGAAATGGGCGAGCCTTCTCCCATTTTCGGCCATAGCTAGCTTCCGACCTCCCTCTCCCCAGATCTTGTGTTCTTTCTTCAAATCTCCTCCATTCTTCTTGAGTTTTAACCTCACATTGCAAGTTTTGAGCTGTTTAAACAAGTTTTGGAGCTTTGGGAACTCAGGAGCTCATTTGCTTGGATCTCCGAGTTTAGGTCGTCTCTCTCTCGATCTTCAAGAGGTAAGAGCCGATCTTAAGCTCATTGTATGTTTTAAGTAAGTTTTAAGTTGTTTTATGGGGTAGAATGGCATGTATAGGGTTGTATGAGTTTTTAAGCAAATGTTAGGTTTTATGTGATTTGTGAACAATGTGGCATGTTTGAGTATGTTTGAAGTGTTGTAGTTGGGGTATATGTTTGTTTGAGGCCCCTAGGAACTTGTGTTCATGTTTTGGTTGAGTTTTATGCATGTTGGAAGAGTTAGGAGGCAAATGTGCATAAAGGAGCCAAGTTTCTGCCCTTTGGCAGAAACCAGGTTCGGCAGCCGAAGGCACTTTCGGCCGCCGAACATGGCTGGGGAGGTAGGCCTTTCGGCTGCCGAAGTTGCCCCCGAAAAGAGACTTTCGTCTCTGTCTGGGACTTTCGGCCGCCGAAGGTGCCGCCGAACCTGCCTGACTTTCGGCTCTGGAGGGACTTTCGGCCGCCGAAGGTGCCGCCGAAAGTGCCCTGTCCAGCCATTTCTTGCATGTTTT
This sequence comes from Manihot esculenta, assembly GCF_001659605.2. Lineage (NCBI taxonomy): Eukaryota > Viridiplantae > Streptophyta > Magnoliopsida > Malpighiales > Euphorbiaceae > Manihot > Manihot esculenta. Next base: position 544,781 of record NC_035173.2, read on the forward strand.
TATGTAGTTATTTTATGATGTTTTAGGGGGTTTTTGGGGAGTATATTAGAGTTATGTTTATGTATGTTTGGTCCCTCATTGGAGTCCACCTGTGTAGGTTTGGACCCGAGGAACCGAGGACCCCAGCAGTGAGCCAGCTGCTACAGAGTTTGTCAGAGCTAGCCAGAGGTGAGTGGAATAAACCTTAAGTTTTAAAATAAATGAAATATGAATTTTGAGCATGATCCATGCATCATGAATGCCATGAGATATAGTAGGTTGTTTGCATTAGTATTCACGAATATGTTGCATTGCATTTATGATGTTGATGTGGATTGGTTATTGGATGATCCTTTATGAGGATGTTACGGCATGATATAGTATGGAAGTCCAGGTTGTACCCATTCTACGTCCCTGGCACGATGTAAGAGAAAGTCCAGGTTGTACCCATTCTACGTCCCTGGCACATTGGTATGTTATGATATGTTATGATAAGGGAAAGACCGGTTGTACCCATTCTACGTCCCGGCACAGTTGGACTATGTAGAGGACTATTGGTGACAATACCATCCGAGATGTGATTTGATGTGATGTGTTGCATTTCATAAAAGCATGAAATTTTAATACATGATTTCACTATTCTGCTCACTGGGCTTTGTAGCTCACCCCTCTCCCCTAACCCCAGCTGTGCAGGTACAGGGTAGACCAGGAGGTTAGCTAGAGTTTTGAAGTATGTTCTTGTAATAGTTAGATTGTGGACATGACAATTGTACTATGATGTAATGTAAGAGATTACAGTACGTTATGAAATGAGATATATTGAGGTTATAGATGTGCTTGACCCTATGTGTATTGTAATCCCTTGTTGATGCATGATCTTAGATATTTGATGATACAGATGTTAGCCAACTCAATGCATGTATATTGCCCATTGGGGCATTGATGAGATCCCACAGAGGGGTCAAGTGTATGATTATGTTTTTAGTGCATGCACAGGTTGAGTTCGGTGTATGGGAAACGAATGAAAGAAAAGTTTAAAATTTTTATGCATGTTGTTGATCATGTATGGGATTATACAGGTTTACAGGTTATATGTCAGGCTTGCTACGGGTCCCGGCGGCCTTAAGCCGATCTGGATCCTAGCGCTGGTAGCGGTCCGATTTTCGGGTCGTTACATGGGTAGAGAAAACATGAAAATGACCAAAGGAAGGCAAAGACCCACCTGAGCTCGAGAATGGGGAGAAAACTCGCCCATTTCCGATCTGAGGGCTCTTTATAGGTGGCCTGGTCCACGACCTTCGGCAGCTTAACGTGCCCCCTAAACTCATGCATGTTCGGCGGCCGAACTTGAGGTTCGGCGGCCGAACCTTGGCTCGTTCAAACAAAGCTTTCGGAGGCCAAAAGCGCTCCCAAAACCTTTCCATGTTCGGCGGCCGAACTTCACTTCCGGCGGCCGAACCTGGCAAATGCCTCCTTGGTCTTTTCTTTTCAAAACTCAATTCTTTTCCATTTAAAACCATAAAATCAGTAAAAACATTTTAGAAAACACATTTTACCCCTCTATAAGCCTCTGACATCTCCAGAACTCTCGATTTCAACGGAGATTCCGCTGGAAGGTAGGGATTCCGATACCGGAATCTAGCCGGGTATTACAGGTAGAGTTGAGTCTTTTGATGAAAGTAGAGAAGGAATGGATCTAAGGAGAAGGTCTGCAGATGTGAGAGAAATGGAGATGAATGTGCAGAGGAGAGATAGAGGTCTGGATGTGATGATGTGGGAAGAAGGCATAGGAGAGGCTCAAGAAGACGCTCAAATGAAGGATTTCAGAATCTCTGGATCAGGAGAAGTTGATCCCTCCACTCGGAGTACAGCTACCTCAAGAGGAGTCACGTGGGGGAAGACCCCGAAGAAAGGGGCTAGAGGCCGGAGAAGGTCGAAGAATAGGAAGTTTTGGACGAAGGTAAAGGCTAGTCTGGGTTGTGGTGTTGGTTCAAGCTCTGGCTTAGGCAGATCAAGATGTACGAGGTGTGGAAAGCCACACAAGGGAGTCTGCCGTCATGGGACAACAGCTTGTTTCAGGTGCGGACAAGAAGGACACATAGCACGTGAGTGTCCTACTGCGCCCCGAGTAGCACAGTCTCAGCGGTTAGCTTCAGGTAGAGAGGCTCAGCCAGCAGCTCCAGCGGAGTCTCAAGGCAGAGGTCGAGGCAGAGGAAGAAGGTCAGCCCCTCATTCCTCAGGTTTCCGTGGAGAAGGTCCGTCAGCTCCGGCTCGGATCTTCACTCAGGCTCAGCAAGACGCAGACACATCGAACACAGTGGTGTCAGGTATGCTCACTTTTGAGTGTTCTGATGTGTATGTTTTTGTGAACCCTAGTGTTTCTCTTTCCCTGTTGTTTAGTGAGCCGTAGTGAGGGTGGGTTTGATGACTTTTGGGCTTAGAGTGTTCTCTTTAGGCCAGTGGACTCGAGTGTGATCCATCTGTGGCAGAGTCAGTCTGCCGGTTCCGTTCAGGGTTTGTTGAGAGTAGATGCCTTCCAGCTGACTTAGTGGTTCTAGATTTGACTGTGTGATGTCATTCTAGTGGTGGATTGGCTAGCTACTCGAGATACTACCTGAGTCTGCAGAGACAAGGTAGGAGAGTTCAGAGGTTAGGGTGGATCAGAGTTTGTCCTTGGAGGGGACAGAGTAGGGGTGCCTAGAGGTTTGAGGTCAGCCCTACAGGCTCGTAGATTGCTCAGGAAGGGTTGTCAGAGGGTTTCTAGCTCTTGCTGAGGAGTTTAGTAGTCAGGTCAGGGAACCAGCCTCAGTATCTGTTGTTTGAGAGAGAGTTATGAGCAGTTTTTCCCAGGCGAGCTGTCAGGTTTATCACGTGCTAGAGAGTTAGAGTGTGGAATAGGAGTGGTGTCTGGACCCAGAACCATTTCTATTCTTCCCTACAGGATGGCACCTGTAGAGTTGAGGTAGTAGTCAGAGTAGTGGTGAGACTTGGTAGGCAAGGGCTGTATCCGACTTAGTACCTCACCCTGGAATGTTCCAGTGGTGTTGAGGGAAAAGAAGGATGAATCCTTGAGACTTTGTAACAACTGCAAGGTCACTACCAAGAGCAGATATTCCCATTCAGGATTGATGCTCTATTGGCACAGCTAGTAGGAGCTGGTTGTTTTCCAAGATAGCTCTGAGATTCGGGTACTACCTGTTGATAGTTCGAGAAGAAGCCAGTTCAGTAAAGATGAAGAGAGAAGGGCAAGGATCAGAGTGCGCAGTGGAAGCTTATGGAGTTTAGGCGAAGGGTGGGGTATTGTTTGTGGCATCTTCTTTTTTTTAAAAAGTGGTGATCTATTGTGAGTTGAAGGGTAAAGTGGATCCAAGGTACATCGCACCCTTTGAAGTCCTGTAAAGGATTGAGGATGTATCTCAGCTAGATTTACCCTACTCCGATGAAGGAAGTCCATCTGGTTTTCCATGTTCCTGTGTTGTGACAGTTTGTGTCAGATCCAAGTTATGTTCATAAGGAACCAGAGGTGGAGATCTCAGGGGATCTCACCTAGGTTAAGCAGCTAGTGAGGATCAAAGACACCCAGGTCAGGAGGTTAAGGAACAAGGAATCCCGGTGGTGATAGTTCTTTAGAATCACCACAGTTTGGAAGTGTGCCAAGAAGACCCGAGAGTGTTTACTCCAGCAGTACCTGCGTCTCTCTCTGGAGAGAGGGTTTAGGCTTCGCTTGCTTGCTTGCATGTTTGTTGTTAGAACATTCGGGGACGAATGTTTTTTTAAGGAGGGTAGATTGTAATACCCGACTCGACGCCGGCATTGGAATTCTTATTTTCCGGTGGGTTTCTGTTGGAATCTGGACTGTGAGGATGTCGGAGGTTCTTTGAAGGGTAAGAGAGAGAAAGGTTTTCAAAATGTTTTTAAGTGTTTAATGGTTTTGAATGCAAAAGAGTTGGGTTTTGAAAGGGAAAAGACCAAGGGGACAAATTGCAGGTTCGACCGCCGAAGGATAAGTTCGGCCGCCGAACATTGCATGGTTTCGCCCGCCGAAGGTGAAGTTCGGCTACCGAACGTTGCATGGTTTTGCATGCAGCTTAGGCCGCCGAAGGAGAGGCAGTTGGGCCACCTATAAAAGCCCCGTTGACCGGAAATGGAGTGTGTTTCACTCTCTTTTCGTGCACGGGTAGGTTCATGCTCTCCTTGGGGTGTTTTCATGATGTTTCTTCAAATCTTTCGAGGTTTTCATGAGTTTTCTCCTTGTTTTGAAGAGTTATGAGCTTTGAGCAAGGTTTTGAAGTTTGGAGACTTGTGGAGCTTGGATCTCCAGATCTTCACGTTTGAGGTCACACCAACTCTTGTGCTTCAAGAGGTAAGTGTAGATCCTTAGCTTTTATGAAGTGTTAAGTGCGTTTTATGGAGGTTTATGGGTAGAGATGCATGTTGAGGGTAAAGTGAGTTTTTGATTGATTTGTGGTCAAAGTCTGCTTATGTGTGTAGATGTGTTGTTTGTTGGGGTTGTAAGTTAGTTTGGGACCCCTTTGTGCTTATACTTGAGTATATGCCAGTTGTGGAAGTGTGGTTTGATTGTTTTGGGTGTTTGGAAGGTTTGGGTGGCTTGTTTGTGCATGAAGCTGAGTTTTGGATGAACTCAGGTTCGGCCGCCGAAGCAAGGATTCGGCCGCCGAACCCCTTAGGAAGGCTGTGATGGCCGCCTAACCTTGCCCCCGAAAGTTGCATTTTGGCTTGAAAGCAGACTTTCGGCCGCCGAAGGAAAGTTCGGCCGCCGAAAGTGTTTGACTTTCGTCTCTGGAGAGGGACTTTTGGCTGCCGAAGGTGCTGCCGAAAGTACCCGAGTTTCGTCTCTGGAGAGAGGGTTCGGCCGCCGAAGGTGCCGCTGAAGATGCCCTGTCTAGCTTTTCTTTGCTTGTTTTCCATGCATGCTTAAGGATGTTTTAGGGGGGTTTTTGGGGAGTTGTTTATGAGTTATTACGAGTGTGTTTGGCACCTCATTCGAGTCCACCTGTGTAGGATCGGACCCGAGGGTCCGAGAAGGCCATCAGTGTTAGCTGTTGCAGAATCAGTCCAGCGTCTGCCAGAGGTGAGTGGAACTAAACTTAATGTTTTAATTTAATGGAGAAATGAAATGCTTTTAGCATGTTTCATGCACCATGAGTATGCAATAGGTTGATTGCATTAGTAGTCACGAATATGATGCATTGCATTATTTATTGTTGATGGGGATGGACCAAGGCTAGGGGTGAGCATTCGGTCGGTTCGGTTCAAAATCAAACCGAACCGAATTTGGTCAGAAACCGAATCGAACCGAACTGGTCTGATTCGGTTCGATTCGGTTCGATTTGATCAGTTTCGATTTTTAATATTTTTTTTATTTTTTACACTTTATTTTTAATATTTTAAAATTTAATTAAAATATTTTAATTTTAATATGATTTAATTTCTCTATATTATTGAAAAATATATATTATTATCACTAATCGGTTCGGTTCGGTTTTTTCGGTTTTTTTCTAATCAAAACCGAATCGAACCGAAATTTCTGAAATTAAAAATCGAACCAAATCGAAATGTATAAAAAACCGAACCAAAATTTCAAATTGGTTCGGTTCGGTCGGTTTTTTCGGTTTGAACCGAATACTACTCACCCCTAACCAAGGTGATCTCAATAGCCCACTATCTGTTCAGTAAGGAAAGACCTGTGTGAGTCCCCTGGGGGGGCTGGGCGCTGACAGAGGGAGTTTTGAGGTCATGTCCAATCTGAGATGTGAACTGTTTGTGCTGTGACGCATTTCATGAAAGCATGTTATTAATAAACTGTTTTCATTGTTTCTACTCAGTGGGCTTGTTAGCTCATCCCTCTCCCCTAACCCTAGTTTTGCAGGGCCAGAGTTAGCTATGGGAAGTCAGAGTCAGCAGAGTAATGAGTTCGAGTTGGCTATGGTTTTGGCTATGTAATAGAGTAGTGGACATGATGTAACTTAAAGGATGAGTATGTAATGTAATGTAATGTATAGAGCTAGCATGTCATGTAAATGGATAGAGTTGTGCTTTGCCCTAGTGTATGGTTAATCCCTTGTGATGCATGATCTTTATTGCCTGTTTTATGTTTCTTGATGAGAAATTTCCGATGTGGGATACCCTTGATCCTCTGAGCATCCTTGCTCAGCACACCGTACTCATGAGGCCCAAAGCTTTGATACCAATCTGTAACGACCCGAAAATCGGACCGCCACCGGCGCTAGGATCCAGGTCGGCTTAAGGCCGCCGGAACCCGTAGCAAGCCAAACAAGAACTCTTCAAAACAAGGAGAAAACTCATGAAAACCTTGAAAGATTTGAAGAAACGTCATGAAAACACCCCAAGGAGAGCATGAACCTATCCGTGCACGAAAAGAGAGTGAAACACACTCCATTTCCGGTCAACGGGGCTTTTATAGGTGGCCTGTAACAGCCCGGAAACCGATACCCCTCTGTAACGGCCCAAACTGTTCGGCGCTAGGATCCAGATCGGCTTAAGGCCGCCGGGACCCGTAGCAAGCCTAAACTGAACTCTGTGTACCTGATTAATCCCATACATGATCCAACGAGAACACTAGCTTTGAAAACATTTTCTGTAAAACTACCAGGCTTAACCATAAAACCACAGTCGACAAGGCCTACACCAGTGATCTACTACTAAGCTGAAAACATAGAACCCTCTCTCTTAGGGTCAGCATAATACAGGCTAGCCTTACTTTCCATTATGGGTCAAGGGGTTTTATACCCTTTCTGCCCTCTTTGATGGGTCAAGGGGTTTTATACCCTTTCTTCCCTGATCACTGGAGTTTTATAAACACATCATATGTTAAGCCTAGCTTGACACATTTCTCATCAAGAAACGTAAAACAGGACACATGCATACACTAGGGATTCAGTATACACTGGGCAAAGCACAACTCTAGACATTCTCTCATTATATACGCTATCTTTTTACCACATGCTCTTTCCATGCATAACCTGTATATACATCATGCTAACATATCATGTCCATACGTCATGTCCACGACTATACTATACACACATACATAACATAACATAGCATCACTTCCTCTTTACATCATCTACATCAGATACATCAAGCTTCTTTCATCCATATACATGCTACTGCAACCCCTGCTTACACTCTGCTTTTCCCATAGCTCACTCTGCTGAACTCTGGCCCTGCAAAACTAGGGTTAAGGGAATAGGGTGAGCTACTAGAGCCCAGTGAGTAGAAACCATAAAACAGTTCATTCATTACATGCTTTCATGGAATGTGTCACAGCACAAACATCTCACATCTCGGATTAGACATGATCCCAGAACTCACTCTGTCGGTGCCCGGCCCCTACGGACTCCCAGGTCACTACATGTACTAGAGCCCGGCCCCTAACTACGGAGCTCCCAAAGGTCTTATCTAGACATAACAGGTTGCGGGCTACTGAGATCGCCTTGGTCCATCCCATCACCAATAATAATGCAATGCAGCATATTCGTGATCTCTAATGCAGTACAACCTAGTATCATATGGCATCCATGATGCGTGTCTCATGCTCATACTGTCACTATCTGTAACCATTAGCTTTAAAACATGCATAGTTAGTTCTACTCACCTGAAGCCAAGCTGTGGCTAACTCTGGGCCAACTCTCACACTGGAGCTAAACACCTCGCCTCAGATCCGATCCTACACAGGTGGACTCACATGAGGTGCCAAACAACTCTCATATAACTCTAAAACATCTCCCCAAAAACCCCCTAAAACACCATAGACAAGCCTGGAAAAACATGCAAAGGAAGGCAAAACAGGGCACCTTCGGCGGCACTTTCGGCGGCCGAAAGTCCTCTCCAGAGACGAAAGTCAGGCATGTTCGGCGGCAGGTTCGGCGGCCGAAACTCCACTCCAGAGCCGAAAGTCCAAACCTTCGGGGGCGAGTTTAGGCGGCCTATCCCACCTCCTCAAGGGTTCGGCGGCCGAAACTCCTTTCGGCGGCCGAACCTGAGTTCCTCCAGAACCCAGATCCATGCACCAACAAGCCTCCCTAAACCTTCCTAACCCTCTTAACATGCATATAACCTCTGAAAACCATGCACAAACCCTTAAACACACATAGCGGCGCTTAAACCACCTTAAACTCCAACACACAACAACACATAACCATATAGAGCAAACAAAGGCATAAAGGATGCATAAACCCCTTCATGCACAACTCATGCAAACCATGCAAACCTACCCTTTATCCCTCCATAAAACTTGCTTAAAACACCATAAAACATAAGGATCAACACGTACCTCTTCAAGAACTAGAGTTGGTGTGATCCTAACTTCAAAACATGGAGAAACCAAGCTTTAAGAGCTTCTAACTCCAAAACCTTGCTCAAAGCTCACAACTCTTCAAAACAAGGAGAAAACTCATTAAAAACCATGCAAAAACTTTGCAAAAACCATGAAATCATCTCAAGGAGGACATGAGCTCACCTTGGGTGGGAAGAGGAAGAAAACTTACCTCTTGAACCGACCTAAGGGGCTTTTATAGGTGGCTTGGTCAACCATCTTCGGCAGCCAAACTTGCACCCACAACACAGCCAACTTCGGCAGCCGAACCTAGCTTTCAGGGGCACAAACTCTACCACCTTCGGCGGCCGAACCTCTGTTTTCCCTCCTTGACCTTTTCTCTTCAAAACTCATTTCCTTTTCTTTCAAAACCCTAAAACACTTAAAACCATGTTAGAAAACCTTTAGAAAACCTTGTAGAAAACTTCAGTTTACCCTTGCAATACCCCTCAAAACGGATCCGACATCCGAGATTCCACCGGACGGTAGGAATTCTGATGCCTGAACGAGCCGGGTATTACAATCTACCCCCCTTATAAAAACATTCGTCCCCGAATGTTAAAACAACAAACAAACAAGCAAACGAAACTTAACGCCTCTCTCGAACTGCACAAGCTTCCACTGCGCACTCTGCTCCTTGCCCTTCTTTCTTCATCTGTACTACACTGGCGTCGTCTTTCACTCGCAACAGGCTTCTGCTGCGCTACTCTGATCCTTCTCTTCCTCCTTCTCTGCTCTTCCTTTTCTTTGCTCTCTTCTGCCTCTGTACCCTCCTAGGCTCACGGATTCATCCTTCTTTCAAGCACTCCACTACGCCTACGCTCCTTTAATCACTCTCACAACTTCGCAGGTGCCATCTTGTGAGGAAAGATAGAAATGGTTCTGGTACTGCGTACCACTTCTCTACCAACTCTACCTCCCTGCCTGATGGTAAACCTGACACTAGCCTACGAACACGTCTAACCACTCTCACACTACAATATTAAGGCTGGTTCCCAGACCTGCCTACTAACCGCTCAAACCTGAAGAAGAACTCACTTAACAACCACTCCGAAACACCCTCCGAGCCTGACAGCTGACATCAAACTTCTAGGCAGTCTACTGGGTCCCCTCTGACACCTACCTCAGATCCATCCTGAACTCCGGACTACCGTGCGCTGCAGATGCAGGTAACCCCAGCATCATAAAGAGAAAACCAAGCCATCCCCCGAATGACATCCAGACACTCAAGTCTCGGACCGTCACGTCGAGTGGAAGGCATCGCCTCTCAAGGACACTGGACTGCACCTTTACCAGAGATGAATCCTACCCGGGTCTACCTAACCCAAAGAGGACACGCTAAGCCGAGAAGCTATCAACTCAACTGCTCAAAGCTCCTAGAGCAACTAACGAAAAAGAAACACGAGAGCTCAGAAAACAACAGAACAGGAACAAGTGAGCATACCTGGCATCACTGTGTCCGCTGTGCCTGCTCCTCCTCCTTGGTGCCTGGCCTGAGCCACATTCCTGGTAATTAACCACTGGGAGTGTACCACCCTGGGCGTAGTAGGACACTCACGCGCAAAGTGCCCTTCCTGTCCACACTTGAAACATGCCGTAGTACCACTCCGACAAGGTCCGCGATGCAGCCTTCCGCACTTCAGACATCTTCTAGGGCCTGAGTCAGAACTCAAGCCACCACCAGCACCTAGACTAGCCTTTCGTCTCTGCCAAAACTTGCCCTTCTTCGCCTTTCGAAGGCCTCTAACCTTCTTTTTCTCTCTTTTAGCAACTGTGCTCAGAAGGGAGGGCTCAACTTCTCCTGAACTTGAGATCTGAGAATCCTTCGTCTGCGCATCATCTTTCGACTTTCCCATACTTACTGCATCCATATTCACTTGCACACCTACATCCCTCTTTTGCACATCCATCCTCTCCACTCTCATGATATCTCCGGACAGTCTTCCTTGCTCCTTTCCTTCTTTGCTTAGCTCTAGCTCTAGCGACCTTTCAGGGTTCCTTGATGGTTCCTTACTGCCAACTCCTCCTGACTGCACCCCTGGCAGAACGGGAGAAAAGGTGTCCGTCCCTTCCCACTCAGATGGATCTGACTCCACAAACTGACTCGCACCTTGCATCATCACTCGTCTGAAACACAACAGGCACACAAGCATACATCAGCTTCACATCATGTGATTCATGGAAAACACCCAAAGCATATGAAAAGCAGCCGAACATAGAGTCCATGTAGCAAACACATGCACGCTAAAACATATATATCATGGATGATTTTGTCACCAAAAGCCCTCAATCTAGCATAACATGCCATGACCAACTGTGCCAAAGGCCATACCTAGTCTCTCAACTCATCTTATCTCATAACATAGCATATCGAGGACTAAGGGACCAGTCAACATCCATCATACCAACAGAAATGCACATGCATCAACCATGGCATTACACATCAGCAAGCAAGACATGACTCCGCATCCTATCCTAGTGGACATGATCATTCTCTCGATCTTTCTTATTATGCTTGCCCTCCTAAAGACAAAAACCTCTTTTCGATGTGAGATATCTCTAATCCCTGAGCATCTTTGCTCATTACACCGTACTCAAGAGGCCCTATGCTCTGATACCATCTGTAACAGCCCGGAAACCGATACCCCTCTGTAACGGCCCAAACTGCTCGGCGCTAGGATCCAGATCGGCTTAAGGCCGCCGGGACCCGTAGCAAGCCTAAACTGAACTCTGTGTACCTGATTAATCCCATACATGATCCAACGAGAACACTAGCTTTGAAAACATTTTCTGTAAAACTACCAGGCTTAACCGTAAAACCACAGTCGACAAGGCCTACACCAGTGATCTACTACTAAGCTGAAAACATAGAACCCTCTCTCTTAGGGTCAGCATAATACAGGCTAGCCTTACTTTCCATTATGGGTCAAGGGGTTTTATACCCTTTCTGCCCTCTTTGATGGGTCAAGGGGTTTTATACCCTTTCTTCCCTGATCACTGGAGTTTTATAAACACATCATATGTTAAGCCTAGCTTGACACATTTCTCATCAAGAAACGTAAAACAGGACACATGCATACACTAGGGATTCAGCATACACTGGGCAAAGCACAACTCTAGACATTCTCTCATTATATACGCTATCTTTTTACCACATGCTCTTTCCATGCATAACCTGTATATACATCATGCTAACATATCATGTCCATACGTCATGTCCACGACTATACTATACACACATACATAACATAACATAGCATCACTTCCTTTTTACATCATCTACATCAGATACATCAAGCTTCTTTCATCCATATACATGCTACTGCAACCCCTGCTTACACTCTGCTTTTCCCATAGCTCACTCTGCTGAACTCTGGCCCTGCAAAACTGGGGTTAAGGGAATAGGGTGAGCTACTAGAGCCCAGTGAGTAGAAACCATAAAACAGTTCATTCATTACATGCTTTCATGGAATGTGTCACAGCACAAACATCTCACATCTCGGATTAGACATGATCCCAGAACTCCCTCTGTCGGTGCCCGGCCCCTACGAACTCCCAGGTCACTACATGTACTAGAGCCCGGCCCCTAACTACGGAGCTCCCAAAGGTCTTATCTAGACATAACAGGTTGCGGGCTACTGAGATCGCCTTGGTCCATCCCATCACCAATAATAATGCAATGCAGCATATTCGTGATCTCTAATGCAGTACAACCTAGTATCATATGGCATCCATGATGCGTGTCTCATGCTCATACTGTCACTATCTGTAACCATTAGCTTTAAAACATGCATAGTTAGTTCTACTCACCTGAAGCCAAGCTGTGGCTAACTCTGGGCCAACTCTCACACTGGAGCTAAACACCTCGCCTCAGATTCGATCCTACACAGGTGGACTCACATGAGGTGCCAAACAACTCTCACATAACTCTAAAACATCTCCCCAAAAACCCCTTAAAACACCATAGACAAGCCTGGAAAAACATGCAAAGGAAGGCAAAACAGGGCACCTTCGGCGGCACTTTCGGCGGCCGAAAGTCCTCTCCAGAGACGAAAGTCCTCTCCAGAGACGAAAGTCAGGCATGTTCGGCGGCAGGTTCGGCGGCCGGAACTCCACTCCAGAGCCGAAAGTCCAAACCTTCGAGGGCGAGTTTAGGCGGCCTATCCCACCTCCTCAAGGGTTCGGCGGCCGAAACTCCTTTCGGCGGCCGAACCTGAGTTCCTCCAGAACCCAGATTTATGCACCAACAAGCCTCCCTAAACCTTCCTAACCCTCTTAACATGCATATAACCTCTGAAAACCATGCACAAACCCTTAAACACACATAGCGGCGCTTAAACCACCTTAAACTCCAACACACAACAACACATAACCACATAGAGCAAACAAAGGCATAAAGGATGCATAAACCCCTTCATGCACAACTCATGCAAACCATGCAAACCTACCCTTTATCCCTCCATAAAACTTGCTTAAAACACCATAAAACATAGGGATCAACACGTACCTCTTCAAGAACTAGAGTTGGTGTGATCCTAACTTCAAAACATGGAGAAACCAAGCTTCAAGAGCTTCCAACTCCAAAACCTTGCTCAAAGCTCACAACTCTTCAAAACAAGGAGAAAACTCATTAAAAACCATGCAAAAACTTTGCAAAAACCATGAAATCATCTCAAGGAGGACATGAGCTCACCTTGGGTGGGAAGAGGAAGAAAACTTACCTCTTGAACCGACCTAAGGGGCTTTTATAGGTGGCTTGGTCAACCATCTTCGGCAGCCAAACTTGCACCCGCAACACAGCCAACTTCGGCAGCCGAACCTAGCTTTCGGGGGCACAAACTCTACCACCTTCGGCGGCCGAACATACCTTCGGCGGCCGAACCTCTGTTTTCCCTCCTTGACCTTTTCTCTTCAAAACTCATTTCCTTTTCTTTCAAAACCCTAAAACACTTAAAACCATGTTAGAAAACCTTTAGAAAACCTTGTAGAAAACTTCAGTTTACCCTTGCAATACCCCTCAAAACGGATCCGACATCCGAGATTCCACCGGACGGTAGGAATTCCGATGCCTGAATGAGCCGGGTATTACATGGCCCAACTGCCTCTCCTTCGGCGGCCTAAGCTGCATGCAAAACCATGCAATGTTCGGCGGCCGAACCTGCAATTTGTCCCCTTGGTCTTTTCCCTTTCAAAACCCAAATCTTTTGCATTCAAAACCATTAAACACTTAAAAACATTTTGAAAACCTTTCTCTCTCTTACCCTTCAAAGAACCTCCGACATCCTCGGAAAGATCATGTCCACTAGGATAGGATGTGGAGTCCTGTCTTGTATGATGATGTGAAATGCCATAATGATATGCTATGTATGTGATGCATGTGATGCGGATTCATGTGTTCCCACATGAACCATATGATGCTAATACTTGTATGATATGTGTTGTTTTCCAGAAAACAGGATGAGAGGAACTCGTCGATCTGCACGATTGACTGGAGTACCACCCTAGGACGAGGGCACTGATGCCCGTCCTCCTGTATTGCCTAGGGCAATGTCAAGTAGGTCCAGCAGAGAAAGAGCAGTAAGGGACCCTAGAAGGTCTTTGGATCTGGGTAGGAGCAGATTAGTGAGGGGAACAGTGCAAGGGGATATGTCAGAGGATGTGGGGGATCAGATGGATGTGGATCAGAGGAGGGATGGCAGTCTCGGAGTAAGTATGTCGGAAGAGGGTATGGGAGAGTCCCAAGGAGGCACTCAGGCCTCGGGATTTGTTCAGCCACCTTACTACCCACCCTTTTCATATAATCCTGGGTATTCGATGGGAGGTACATCGGATTACCCTAGTTTTAACCCTTATCACTCTCAGATGCCATACCCACCTTTCTACCCACCGTACACACAGTACCCCATGTATCCACCCCCACCTTACTATCCAAATCCAGCAAACCCTACCTCAGGGGACGCTGTGCTACCTCCACCACCAGCAGAAACCACAGTCCCAGAAACCCAAGTACCTAAACCTAGCTCATCTGAAGGGAGCAAGGGCTCTGATACCATTCTGTAACGCCCCGGAAATCCGGACCGCTACCGGCGCTAGGATCCGGGTCGACTTAAGGCCGCCGGGACCCGTAGCAAGCCTGACATATAACCTGTAAACCTGTATAATCCCATACATGATCAACAACATGCATAAAAATTTTAAACTTTTCCTTTCATTCATCCAACTCAACCTGAACATATACTGTGCATAGTCATAAACATAATCCTGATCCCTCTGTGGGATCTCAACAATGCCTCAATGGCAAAATATCATGAGATGAGTTGGCTAACATCTGTATCATCAAATATCTAAGATCATGCATCAACAAGGGATTACAAAACTCATAGGGTCAAGCACATCTATAACCTCAAAATACCTTATTACATACATACTGTAATCTCTTACATTTCATCATATTACAATTGTCATGTCCACAAACTAACTATTACATACATATGACTTTTTCCTCTTGCCTTCTCTATCTATCCCGTACCTGCAAACCTGGGGGTTAGGGGAGAGGGGTGAGCTAGAAAGCCCAGTGAGCAGAAACTAAAAATATTTGTTTTAATTCCTCCATTTTTTAGGTATATTATTATGTAACTTTTTTTTTCTTTCATGCTTTCATGAAATGCAACACATCACAACCATATCACATCAAGGATGAATTTGTCACCTATAGCCCTCTACATACTGTAGTACGTCCAACTATACCAGGGGCGATGAGGCCACACCTAGTATTCGCTTACATATCTCATATCATAACAAGTCCAACTACACCAGGGGCGATTAGGCCTCACCTAGTGTCCGCTTACATAACTTAGTACCAAGGGCGACTTGGTCTTTCTGTCTCATATCATACCATGGCATATCATATCATATTATTTCATTTCATACTGAGGGCTAAGGATCATCCAACATCCATCCACATCAACAACATATTATGCAATGCATCATATTCGTGAGTTCTAATGCAAAACAACCTAATACATATATCATGGCCTTTATGATGCATGGATCATGCTCTAAAAACATTTAATTTCTTAGCTTAAAACATTAGGTTTAGTTCCACTCACCTGAGACTAGCTCTGTACCGATTCTGAAATGGCTGACACTGCTAAACACCTTGGTTCCTCGGGTCCGATCCTACACAGGTGGACTCCAGTGAGGGACCAAACATACATAAACATAACTCTACTATACTCCCCAAAAACCCCCTAGAACATCCTGAAAACATCACATAAAACATGCAAGAAAAGTCTGGACAGGGCACTTTCGGCGGCACCTTCGGCGGCCGAAAGTCCCAGACAGAGACGAAAGTCTCTTTTCGGGGGCAACTTCGGCAGCCGAATGCTGCCTCCACAAAGGGGGTTCGGCGGCCGAAAGTCCCTTCGGCGGCCGAACCTGAGTTTCTCCCGAATGGCAGAAACTCAGCTCTCCTATGCACATTTCGCCTCCCAAGCTCAAATCATGCATACCATTCAACCAAAACATGCATACAAGCTCCTAGGGGCCTCAAATAAACATATACCCCATCTACAACACTTCAAACATACTCAAACATGCCACATTGTTCAAAGATCACATAAAACCTAACATAGCTCAACTAACTCAAACATACATTTCTACCCCATAAAACTTCATAAAACTTATTTAAAACATACTATGAGCTTAAGATCGGCTCTTACCTCTTGAAGATCGAGGGTTGAGGAGATCTAAACTTGGAGATAGGAGAAGTTCCAACTTTTGATCTCCAAGCTCCAAAACTCGTTCTAAGCTCAAAGATCTTCAAAACCAAAGTTATAAACTTGTAAAAATCATGGAAAAAGGAAGGAAAAACTCAAGATTGGGGAAGGAAGGCGGAATGCTCACCTTGGCCGAAATGGGGAGAAAAAGCTCGCCCATTTTCGGCTAAGGGACCCTTTTATAGGTGGCTGGCCAGGCCACGTTCGGGGCCGAAAGTGCCTCCGCATCCATGCAATGTTCGGCGGCCGAACTTGACTTTCGGCGGCCGAAACTGGACTTCCCTAACTCATGCTTTCGGGGGCCTAACGTGCCTCCAAAACGCATGCATGTTCGGCGGCCGAACTTGACTTTCGGCGGCCGAACCTGGGTTTTCCTCCAAAAACTTTTCATGCAAAAACTCATTTAATTTTCATACTTAAAACCATGAAATGCTTTAAAACATTTTATGAAAACATGTTTCTACTCTACTAGAGGCTTCCGACATCCGAGATTCCACCGGACGGTAGGAATTCCGATACCGGAGTCTAGCCGGGTATTACAGACTACATGAAGCTGGGTGCTCCCCAGTATGAAACAGGTAGTGACCCATTTGAGTACCTTGGTAGGGTCAAGATGATTACAGATGAGATAGGAGCTAATGACAGCAGAGCCATTCAGATGGCTGGATTCACACTCAAATGCAAGAAGGCCCGTGAGTGGTTTAAAAATTATGTGAACCTGAGAGTGGACAGCATGACCTGGGAGGAGTTTGCAAATGAGTTTGCAGGATGGGTGTAATACCCGGCTAGACTCCGGTATCGGAATTCCTACCGTCCGGTGGAATCTCGGGTGTCGGAGACCTCTAGAAGGGTAAAACCATGTTTTTATAAAATGTTTTAATGTGTTTCATGATTTTAAGTAAAAAGGAATTTGAGTTTTTAATGAAAATAGCCTTGGAGGAAGATGCAGGTTCGGCCGCCGAACCTCAGGTTCGGCCGCCGAACATGCATGCGTTTCGGGTGTGCCTTAGGCCCCCGAAAGCATAAGTGAGGGAAGTCCAGGTTCGGCCGCCAAACCTTATGTTCGGCCGCAGATGGCATGCATGCGGAGGCACGTTCGGCTCCCGAATGTGGCCTGGCCAGCCACCTATAAAGGGGTCCCTTAGCCGAAATGGGCGAGCTTTCCTCCCCATTTTCGGCCAAGGTGAGCTCTCCGCCATCCCTCACCGATTTCGAGTTTCTTCCTTCAGATCTTTCACGATTTTCACAAGTTTTCACTTTGTTTTGAAGATTTTCGAGTATAAAGCAAGTTTTGGAGCTTTGAGGTTCAAGAAACTCAATCCCTCCCATCTCCGAGCTAGGGTCATTTTCCTCTCGATCTTCAAGAGGTAAGGGCCGATCTTGAGCTCACTATATGTTTTAAACAAGTTTTAAGTTGATCCATGGGGGTAGAAATGTATGTGTAAGTTAGATGAGCATTTGTTAGGTTTTATGTGTTTTATGGACAATGTAGGTTGCTGTGATGCTTGTGATGTGTTGTAGTTGGGGTTTAAGATAGTTTGAAGCCCCTAAGAGCTTGTATGCTTGAGTATGCATGTTGTAGATCAGGTTTATGCATGTTTGAAAGGTTTGGGAGGCGTTTGTGCGTGTTGGAGTTGAGTTTCTGCCACTTTGGAGAAACTCAGGTTCGGCCGCCGAATGGACTTTCGACCGCCGAACCCGCTTGTGGAGGCAGCCTTCGGCTGCCGAAGCCTACCCCCGAAAGAGGACTTTCGTCTCTGGAGGGCAGTTTCAGCCGCCGAACATGCATGAGTTTCGTCTCTGTCTGGGAGTTTCGGCCGCCGAAGGTGCCGCCGAACCTGCCTGACTTTCGGCTTTGGAGGGACTTTCGGCCGCCGAACCTGCCGCCGAAAGTGCCCTGTTCAGCCTTCCTTTGCATGCTTTCCATGGATGTTTTGAGGTGTTTTAAGGGGGTTTTTGGGGAGTATTTTTAGAGTCATGTTCTAGTATGTTTGGTCCCTCACTTGAGTCCACCTGTGTAGGTTCGGACCCGAGGAACCGAGGACCCTAGCAGTGAGTTAGCTGCCTCAGTCATTGTCAGAGCTAGTTGAGGTGAGTAGAATAAACTCTTATGTTTAAATAAATGAAAGTTTTAACATGAATCATGCACCACAAATGCCATGTTATATCCTAGGTTGCTTGCATTAGAATTCACGAATATGTTGCATTGCATAATATGTTGTTGATGTGGATGAATATTGAATGATCCTTTAGCCGCACTACGTTATGATATGATGTGGAAAGACCAGATGTGGCCTGCACTACGCCCCTGGCACTATGTAAGAGAAAGACCAGAAGTGGCCTGCACTACGCCCCCGGCATGATTGGATATGTTATGATATGTTATGTACAAGAGAAAGACCAGATGTGGCCCGCACTACGCCCTTGGCACTATTGGATTCAGTAGTGGGCTATTGGTGACAAGTTCATCCTTGATGTGAATTGTTTGTGATATGTTGCATTTCATGAAAGCATGAAAAATAAATTGAATGTTATATTATTCTGCTCACTGGGCTCTTGTAGCTCACCCCTCTCCCCTTATCCCCCAGGTTTGTAGGTACAGGGTAGACCAGGAGGTCAGCAGGAGTAAAGTCTGATTTCATGTAATAGTTAGAAGTTGTGGACATGACGATATTGTAATGTAATGTCTTATGTAGTCATGATATGTAATAATGATATTGAGGATTAGAGGTTGTGCTTGACCCTATGTATATGGTTATCCCTTTGATACATGATCTATAGAATGTTTTTATGATTTTTATGTTCAACCAAGCTTAATGTATGCATGTTGGGTTACCCCATTGGAGCATTTGATGAGAGCTCCAGTGTGTGGGTTATGTTATGTTATGAGTATATACAGGTTGAGCTTGGTTTATGGAAAGAAAAAGTTTACAGGTTTTTGAGTATGTATGATCATGTATGGGATTTGACAGGTTCTCAGGTTATATGTCAGGCTTGCTACGGGTCCCGGCGGCCTTAAGCTGATCTGGATCCTAGCGCCGGTAGCTGTCCGATTTCCGGGTCGTTACAGAGTGGTATCAGAGCCCTAGGTTCATATGGTCGGACCTAGAGTGTCGGGCTCATAGAAGTTATAGAAGGTCAAGCACAATAGGAAAGATCATGTCCACTAGGATAGGATGTGGAGTCCTGTCTTGTATAATGATGTGAAATGCCATGATAATATGCATGTGCATTAATGTTATGATTGTTATGTGATGTATATGATGCGGGTTCATGTGTTGACACATGAACCATTTGATGCTAATGTTTGTGTGATTTGTGCTGTTTTTCAAAAAAACAGGATGAGAGGAATTCGTCGATCTGTACGATTGACTAGAGTGCAACCTGAGGATGAGGGCATGAGCGCCCGTCCTCCTGCATTGCCTAGGGCAATGTCTAGTAGGTCTAGCAGAGAAAGGGCAGTAAGAGACCTTAGAAGGTCTCTGGATCTGGGTAGAAGCAGATCAGTGAGGGGAACAGTTCAGGGAGGAATGCTAGAGGACATGGGGGATGATATGGATGTAGAGCAGAGGAGAGATGGCAGTCTGGGAGTCAGCATGTCAGAAGAGGGAATGGGAGAGTCCCAAGGAGGCACTCAGGCTTCGGGATTTGTTCAGCCACCCCACTACCCACACTTCTCACAAAATTCCGGGTATTCGATGGGAGGTACATTGGATTACCCTTGTAATTGTTTTGACTCTCTCAAGGTACACAAACGGGTCATCACCGGTTTCAAACTGGGGAGCACCCAGATTCATGTAGTCGGTCATCTTGACCTTGCTCCCACCAGATGAGCTAGGCTTAGGTATATGGGTTGCTGGAACTGTGGGTTCTGCTGATGGTGGAGGAGGTGCAACATTTTCTGAAGTAGGGTTAGCTGGATTTGGATAGTAAGGTGGGGGTGGATACATTGGGTACTGTGGGTATGGTGGGTAGTAGGGTGGGTATGGCATGTGTGTGGGATAAGGTTATGTTGACCCAGCTAGAGTTTTTGAGGGCTCTAGTAGGGGTTTCTTTATGTTTTCAGTTATGTTGCATACAGGTCAAGCTCGGTATTTACATCATATGTTACAGTTTTTATGTTAAAGTTTTGATCATGTATGGGAGTTGACCAGGTGATAGGAAGTATGTTTGGCTTGCTACGGGTCCCGGCGGCCTTAAGCCGATCTGGATCCTAGCGCCGGTGGCGGTTCGGGCCGTTACAGAGGAGTATCGGTTTCCGGGTCGTTACAGAGTGGTATCAGAGCTTTGGGCCTCATCAGTATGGTGTGTTGAGCAAAGATGCTCAAGGATTAGAGATATCCCACATCGGAAAGAGGTTGGTTTAGATGTCATAGAAGGGCAAGCACAATAGGTAAAATCATGTCCACTAGGATAGGATGTTGAGTCCTGTCTTGATTGATGATGTGTAATGCCATGATGTTATACTATGAATGTATGTATGATATGCTATGAATGCTGTGTATGTTGCAGGTTCATGTGTTTTCATGTGAACCGTACGATGCTAATGATTGTTTGTTTGCTTGTGTGTTGTTCTTCAGAGGAGCCAGAATGCGAGGTACTCGTCGATCTGTGGAATCGACTGGAGTTCCATCTGAGTGGGAAGGTATGGATACCTTTCCCCCCGCTCTGCCAAGAGCACAGTCGTGGGGAGTCAGCAGATGGGGAACATCAAAGGACCCTGGAAGGTCTTTTGATGTAAGCAGAGAAGGAATGGCTCCAAGAAGGATGTCAGCTAGTATGAGGGAAGTAGAGTTGGGTGTTCAGAGAAGAGATGTCAGTTTGGGAGTTAGAGTACCAAAAGAAGGTATGGGAGATTCTCAGGAGGGTGCTCAGACTCAGGATTCCAGGATCTCAGGTTCAGGGGGGATTGATCCCTCCACTCTGAGCACAGCTGCCTCAAGAGATAAATGGTGGGGAAACACCACTAAGAAGTGGGGCAGATGCCTCAGAAGGTCGAAGAAGAAGTTCTGGAAGAATTTGAAGGCTAGTCTGGGTTTTGGTGGCTCAAGCTCTGGCTCAGGCAGTTTAAGATGCTTGAGGTGCGGTAGGCCGCACAAGGGAGTCTGTCTCGCGGGGACGACAGTATGTTTCAGATGCGGTCAGGAAGGGCACATGGTTCGTGAGTGTCCCATTGCGCCCTGGATGGTTCAGTCCCAGCAAGCAACTTCAGGTAGAGCGGCTCAGCCAGCAGCTCCAGCCGTGGCTCAGGTTAGTGGTCGAGGCAGAGGAAGAGGGTCAGCCTTTTCTTCTGAAGGTTCCCGCGGAGAAGGTCCGCCAGCTCCAGCTCGAATCTTCACCCAAGCTCAGCAGGAGGCAGACACATCGAACATGGTGGTGTCAGGTACGCTCACTTTCAAATGTTCTGATGTGTATGTTTTTGTGAACCCTGGAGTGTCTCTTTCTTTAATTGCTCTAGGAGCCATTGAGAGGTTGAGTTGATAGCTTCTGGGCTAGAGTGTTCTCTTTGGGTCAGTAGACCCGAGTGTGATCCATCTGTGGCAGAGTCAGTCTGCCGGTCCAGTTCAGTGTCAGTTGAGGGTAGATGCCTTTCACCCAACTTTGAGGTCCTAGACTTGACTGTCTGGACGTCAATCGAGGGATGGATTGGTTTCTGCTCGTGGTGCTATCTTGGTCTGTAGAGACAAGGTAGTTAGATTCTGAGGACAGGATGGGTCAGAGGTAGTTTTTTTGAGGGGACACAGTAGGGATGCCTCGAGGTTTGTTGTCAGCCTGTCAGGTTCGTAGGGTGCGTAGGAGGGGTTGTTAGAGGGTTCGAGCTCTTGTTGAGAGTTTAGCAGTCAGGTCAGGGAACCAGCCTTAGTGCCAGTTGTAGAAAGAGGTAGTAGTCAGAGTAGGGGCGAGACTTGGTAGACAAAAGGTTTTATCCGACCTAGTACCTCACCCTAGATTGCTCCAGTGTTGTTGTGGGAAAAGTAGGATGGATCCTAGAGACCCTTTGTCAACTTCAAGCAGTTGAACAAGGTCACTATCAAGGGCAGGTATTCCCATGCAGAATGGATGATCTATTGGGACAGCTAGTAGGAGCTGTTTGTTTTCCAAGATAGATCTGAAATTTGGGTACTACCTGTGAGAGTTAGAGTTAGTTTTGGGTTAGCAGTTAGAAGAAGCCAGTCAGTTAAGATGAAGAGAAAAGAGTAAGGATCAGAGAAGCGCAGTGGAAGCGTGTTGAGTTTCAGGAGAAGGTTGGGTATTGCTAAGGTGTTTCTTTTGGGAAAAGGTGTGCCTGGGAAACCCGGGAGTGCATACTCCAGCAGTACCTGTGTCTCTCTTTGGAGAGAGGTTTTTAGGCTTTGCTTGCTTGTTTGCTTGCATGTTTATGTATGATTGATGCTATGTTTTCAGATGCCTGTTTGTTTGTGGAACATTCGGGGACGAATGTTCTTAAAGGGGGGAAGAATGTAATACCCGGCTAGATTCAGGCATCGGAATCCCTCCCTTCCGGCGGAATCTCCGTTGGAACCGGGAATTTTGAAGATGCCAGAGTCTTCTAGAGGGGTAAAATGTGTTTTCTAAAAGGTTTTTACTGATTTTATGGTTTTAAATAGAAAAGAAATTGAGTTTTGAAAAGAAAAGACCAATGAGGCATTTGCCAGGTTCGGCCGCCGAAAGTGGAGTTCGGCCGCCGAACATGGGAAGATTTCGGGAGCGCTTTTGGCCTCCGAAAGTCTTGTTTGAATGAGCCAAGGTTCGGCCGCCGAAGCTCAAGTTCGGCCACAGAACATGCATGAGTTTAGGGGGCACGTTAGGCTGCCGAAGGTCTTCGACCAGGCCACTTATAAAGAGCCCTCAGATCGGAAATGGATATGTTTTCTCCCCATTCTCGAGCTCAGGTGAGTTTTTGCACTCCTTTGGTCGTTTTCATGCTTTCTCTACCCATCCCTCAAGTTTTTCATGAATTCTACCCTTGTTTTGAAGTTTTGAAGCCAAAATAGGAGTTTTGGGAGCTTAGAGACTGTGGGAGCTTGGATCCTCCACACCTCCGAGTTAGGGATCACACCACCCCTCGATCTTCAAGAGGTAAGTGTAGATCTTTGCTTCCTTTGTGTTTTAATGAAGTTTTAAGTAAGTTTATTGGAGTTTTAATGGGTAGATATGCATGTTTAGGTTTATGTGGGTTTTATGCCCAATGTATGCTTATGCTTGTTTATGTATGTTTATGTGATGTTATGTTGAAGGTTTAAGCTAGTTTATGCATGTGGGAGAGTGTATGCATGATTGGGAAAGAGCAAGTGAAGTTTTGGGTGGTTTTGGCTTATGTGGGTCATAATCCATTTAAGTATGCTTTTTGATGTTCTTTGTTGGAGTTTAAGTTTGTTTAAGCTCCTTTGTGCATGGTTAAGGATTTATGCATGTTTTTAGGAAGTTGGGTGCTTCTTTGGGGTGTTTGGAAGGTTTGGGAGGCTTGAATGCATAAGAGGCTGAGTTCTGGATGAACTCAGATTCGGCCGCCGAAGGTAGTTTCGGCCACCGAAGGTAGTTTCGGCCGCCGAAGGTAGTTTCGGCCGCCGAAGGTAGTTTCGGCCGCCGAACCTGCCTATGGATGCATGATTTGGCCGCCTAACCTTGCCCCCGAAAGTTGAGTTTTCGCTGGAAAGTAGACTTTCGGCCGCCGAAAGTGCCTGACTTTCGTCTCTGGAGAGGGACTTTCGGCCGCCGAAGGTGCCGCCGAAAGTGCCCGAGTTTCGTCTCTGGAGGAAGGGTTCGGCCGCCGAAGGTGCCGCCGAAAGTGCCCTGTCCAGCCTTTTCTTGGTTGTTTTCTATGCATGTTTAAGTGATGTTTTAGGGGGTTTTTGGGTAGTTGTTTATGAGTTGTTAGAGTGTGTTTGGCACCTCATTCGAGTCCACCTGTGTAGGATCGAACCCGAGGGACCGAGGAGGCCATCAATGTTAGCAGTTGCAGAGTCAGTCCAGCGTCTGCCAGAGGTGAGTAAAACTAAACTAAATCTTTTATTTTAAGAAATCAAATGCCTAAAGCATGTTCATGCATCATGATGATTATAGTAGGTTGATTGCACTAGTTTCACGAATATGGCGCATTGCATATTACGATGAATATGATGATGTGGATGGACCAAGGCGACCCCAATTGCCCTAGATATGTTGTAAGACCTGGCCGGGCCAGGCATACTGAGATGTTGTAAGACCTGGCCGGGCTGGGCATACTGAGATGTTGTAAGACCTGGCCGGGCCGGGCATACTGACACTGGAGGGAGTTTGGTGGTCAGGTCCAATCCGTGATGTGAATTGTTTGTGCTGTGACGCATTTCATGAAAGTATGTAATTAATGAACTGTTTTTCTTTGTTTCTACTCACTGGGCTTTTTAGCTCACTCCTCTCCCCTAACTCCAGTTTTGCAGGTCAGAGGTAGGCCAGGAAGACGTCAAGGGTAAAAGTTATGCTTATGTAATAGTATTAGATTAGTGTTTTAGTGTGGACATGTATTGTAAATGGAGATAATGGATTGTAAGATAATGAATTGTAATGTAATACAAGTATAGTAGAGTTATGTTTATGGATTAGAACTGTGCTTGGCCCTAAGACTTGGTTAGTCCCTGTTTAATACATGATGTATGTAATGTTTTTGATGCTGAGTTGTGCTTGAACTAAACTTGTGGCATGTATTGTTTACCACGCTAGAGTTTGATGAGGACCCTAGTGGAAGTCTTATGTTTGTGGTTTGATGCATGCGCAGGTTAGGTTCTAGTTCTTTGGATGTGATCCCAGCTTGATGTATGTTATGTTGACCCAGCTAGAGTTTTTGAGGGCTCTAGTAGGGGTTTCTTTATGTTTTCAGTTATGTTGCATACAGGTCAAGCTCGGTATTTACATCATATGTTACAGTTTTTATGTTAAAGTTTTGATCATGTATGGGAGTTGACCAGGTGATAGGAAGTATGTTTGGCTTGCTACGGGTCCCGGCGGCCTTAAGCCGATCTGGATCCTAGCGCCGGTGGCGGTTCGGGCCGTTACAGAGGAGTATCGGTTTTCGGGTTGTTACACTTACCTCTTGAAGATCGAGGGTTGGTGCGATCCCTAACTTGGAGATGTGGTGGAAACAAGCTCCTTAGATCTCCAAGCTCCAAAACTTCGATCCAAGCTTTAAAACTCTTCAAAACAACCATGAAACTCATAAAAACATGAAGGAGTTGAAGAAGAAGCATGAAAACGACCAAAGGAGGACATGAACACACCTGAGCTCAAGAATGGGGAGAAAACTCGCCCATTTTCGGTCTGAGGGTCTTTTATAGGTGGCCGGTCAACGACCTTCGGCGGCCTAAGCTGCTTCCGCAGCTTCACCACCTTCGGCAGCCGAACAAGCCTCCTAAACTATCCTTTGTTCGGCGGCCGAACCTGGTTTCTGCCCTCAAGACTTTCGGAGGCCTAAAGCACTCCCGAAACAGCCTTATGTTCGGCGGCCGAACCTGGATTCCTCCTCCTTGGCCTTTTCTTGTCAAAACTCAATTTCTTTTCCATTTAAAACCATAAAATCATGTGAAAACATTTTAGAAACACATTTTACCCCTCTAGAAGACTCTGGCATCCTCAAAATTCCAGATTCCAACGGAGATTCCGCCGAAAGGTAGGGATTCCGATGCCGGAATCTAGCCGGGTATTACAGAGAGGGAGAGTTTCCATGCCATTGTGGATATGGCCTGGAGGATGGAGGCTAGTGCAATAATCGAAGGAAGAGTTAAGCAGTCAGTGGCACAGCCTTCTGGTTCCAGGACCCCAGGTGGGGGAAAGTTGGATCCTTCTTCCTTGAGTTCAGCAGCTTCAGGCAGTAAGAAGTGGGACAGAGGCTCCAGGAAGTCCAAGAAGAACAAGTTCTGGAACAAGATCAAGTCAGGTCTGGGATTAGGAAGTGGCTCGAGCTCAGGTGCAGATAATGCAACATGTATGAAGTGTGGGAAGCCGCACAAAGGAGTATGCCGGTTTGGGACGACAGCCTGCTTCAGATGTGGGCAGGAGGGACACATGGCACGGGAGTTTCCTAGAGCAGCTTTTGTGGCACCGTCTCAGCAGACAGCTTCTGGTAGTGTGGCTCAGCCAGTAGCTCCAGCCGCGACTCAGGCTAGTGGCAGAGGTCGAGGGAGAGGGGCAACCTCTTCTTCAGCGGGTTTCAGGGGTGAAGGTCCATCAGCTCCAGCACGGATCTTCACGATGACTCAGCAGGAGGCGAACACATCTAACACCGTGCTGTCAGGTAATCTCATCATTGGTTGTTCAGATGTTTATGCCTTAATAGACCCTGGTGCATCTCATTCTTTCATTGCTCTGAGGGCCGTCGAGAGGTTGGGTTTGATGGTCTCTGGGTTAGAGTATCCCCTATGGGTCAGTGGACCCAAGTGTGACCCGTCAGTGGCAGAGTCAGTCTGCCAGTGTAGTCCAGTTTTTGTTGAAGGGAGATGCCTTTCAGCTGACCTTGTGGTTCTAGATTTGACAGATTTTGACGTCATTCTAGGGATGGATTGGCTATCTACCCATGGTGCTACCTTGGACTGCAGAGACAAGGTAGTCAGGTTCAGTTGTCAGGATGGGTCAGAGGTTGTCTTCAGAGGAGATAGGAGGGGTACACTTAGAGGTTTGATATCATCCCTACAGGCTCGTAGGCTACTCAGGAGGGGTTGTCAGGGTTTTCTAGCTCATGTGAGAGAGCTGGATAGTAATGTCAGAGAGCCCGCCTCAGTGCCCGTGGTCAGTGAGTTCTTAGATGTTTTCCCAGACGAGCTGCCAGGTTTACCACCTGCTAGGGAGATAGAGTTCGAAATTGAGTTAATGCCTGGAACTATACCGATCTCTATCCCTCCCTACCGGATGGCACCAGCAGAATTGAAGGAGCTTAAGGAGCAGTTGCAAGAGTTGGTAGATAAAGGCTTCATCCGACCGAGTACCTCACCTTGGGGTGCTCCAGTACTGTTTGTGAAAAAGAAGGATGGATCCCTCAGACTTTGTATTGACTACAGGCAGTTGAACAAGGTCACTACCAAGAATAAGTACCCGTTGCCGAGGATCGACGATCTATTCGACCAGCTAGCAGGAGCGGGTTGTTTCTCCAAAATAGATCTGAGATCCGGGTACCATCAGCTGAGGATAAGAGAAGAGGATGTGCCGAAGACAGCATTCAAGACCAGATATGGACACTATGAGTTCCTTGTGATGCTGTTCGGGTTAACCAATGCCCCTGCAACATTCATGGATCTCATGAACATAGTGTTTAGTCAATACCTAGATCACTTTGTCATTGTCTTCATAGATGATATCTTAGTGTATTTCAGGAATGCAGAGGAGCATGCCCATCATCTGAGGTTAGTTCTGCAGACCTTGAGGGAACATGGCTTGTATGCTAAGTTCTCCAAATGTGAATTCTGGCTGAGGAGTATTTCATTCTTGGGGCATGTTGTGTCAGAAAATGGAATAGAGGTGGACCCCAAGAAAGTGAAAGCTGTAGCTAACTGGCCTAGACCCACTACAGTGACAGAGATCAAGAGCTTCTTGGGTTTGGCAGGTTACTACAGGAGGTTCGTTCAGGACTTCTCTAAGATTGCAGCTCCTATGACCAGACTGACTAAGAAAACCCAGAGGTTTGTGTGGACCGACCAGTGTGAAGAGAGCTTTGAAGAGCTAATTAAGAGGTTGACGTCGGCACCGGTGTTAGCTCTGCCAACTAGTAATGAAGACTTCACGGTTTTCTGTGATGCGTCCCATGTGGAACTGGGTTGTGTGCTGATGCAGAATAAAAGGGTGATTGCTTATGCTTCTAGGCAGCTGAAGAAGCACGAGTTGAATTACCCTACACATGATCTAGAGATAACAGCTGTGATCTTTGCACTCAATATGTGGAGGCATTACCTTTATGGGGTTAAATGTGAGATCTTTACAGATCATAAGAGCCTGCAGTACATCTTGAGTCAGAGAGAGTTGAATCTAAGGCAAAGGAGATGGGTAGAACTGCTTAGTGACTATGATTGCAAGATTCAGTACCATCCGGGTAAGGCGAATGTTGTGGCAGACACCCTAAGCCGGAAATCACTTGGGTCTCTCAGGTCCGATCCTATATAGGTGGACTCAAATGAGGGACCAAACATACTCTAACATGACTCTAAACATCTCCCCAAAAATCCCCTAAAACATCATCAAAATATAGATAGAAAACTAACAAACGAAGGTCCCTGCAGATCTGAAAGTCCAAACTTTCGAGGGCAGGTTCGGCGGTCGAAACTCCCCTTCAGAGCCTAAAGTCTAAACTTTCGGGGGCGAGCTTAGGCGGCCAAAACTGCCTCCTCTAGCAAGTTCGGCGGCCGAACCTTGCTTCGGCGGCCGAACCTAGATCCTTATGGGTGGCAGAACCAGATTCTGCCATCCCACATTCAGCCATCCCAACTTCCCAATACACATCCAACTATTCTAAAACATGCATAAACACTTATTCAAGCATATGTGGGCATAAAACTAGCCTAAACCCCAACAAACATCAACATAGCATCACATTTATCATTAAACTAACATAAACCCTAATATTTTACATCTACTCTAAACATGCATTAAACACCCTTAAAACCCCTCAAAACTTACTTAAAACATAAAAGAAGGTGAGGATCTACGGTTACCTCTTGAAAATCGAGAGGAGAGATGATCCAAACTTGGAGATTGGGAGAAATCGAGCTCCGGGGGTCTCCAAGCTTCAAAACTTTGATCTTAGCTTAAAATCTTCAAAACAAAGGTAAAAACTCATCAAAACTTGAAGGAAGTGAAGGAAAACACAAAATCAACCAAAGGAGGGCAAAATCTCACCTATGCCCGAAAATAGAGAGAGAAAACTCGCCCATTTTCAAACATGGGAACTTTTATAGGTGGCTGGCCATACCACCTTTGGGGGCCAAAGGTGCTTCCGCAAGAGCCCAATGTTCGGCGGTCGAACCTGACTTTTCCCTCCTTGGTTTTTTCTTTCAAAACTCAATTTCTTTCTCCATTAAAACCATAAAAACATATAAAAATATTTTAGAAAACCTTTATTTTACCCTTCTAGAAGGCTCCGACATCCGACAATTTCGGATTCCAACGGAGATTCCGCCAGAAGGTAGAAATTTCGATGCCGGGGTCTAGCCGGGTATTACACTTCTCATCAACATGTATCCCTTCTGCACTAACAACGAACCTCAGGAATAGAACGAGCTCTGTTATATAAATGCACTTCTTAAGATTAATAACCAGCTCACTTTCTTGCAAGGCTGTCATGACTTGACGGAGATGCTGTAGATGTTCTTCTTCACTGCGACTAAAAATCAAGATGTCATCAAAATAAACAACCACAAATTTGCATAAGAAAGGATGTAAAACCTGGTTCATGAGTCGCATAAAAGTGTTAGTGATAGTGGTTGTCAAAGCCGTCAAAAATAAATCTATTATCAATAAAAAAAATAATTTGTAGATAGTGGCAATAGGGTCGAACCACAAGGATTTGACACTAAGAACTCTCCTAACTATGACTTGGGCAAATAAAAGTAAAATAAAAATGGGAGTTTATTTTAGATGATAGTAGACTAAAATTAAAACTGAGTAAAAGAAAGCAATAATTAAAAAGATGAGTAAATCAATGGGAGAAGGACTCTAGTTGAAGTATAGAATCCATTTCAGTATTAGAATTGATCATTGATTCTTTGATACTCCTATTTATTTTAATAAATTAGTTTAGGATGTGGATGATGCTTCTCACAACCAAATTCCTCCTTAGTTTTAGTTTGATTAGGAAATGTTTGCTAATCAAACACTAGTTAACAAGTTGCCAAGTAACGTCCTTGGGGTTTTTTACTTTTCAACTGTTAATTGCATTAAGACTTAGAGAAACCTAATTCTAACCTTGCCAACCGCATGGTCAAGTTTAGATCATGCAATCAATTGTACTTGTGTTTAAATAATCTAAGAAATTACGGATCCAAATTATTCAAAATAACAACATATTACTCATGCAATTAAAAGCAACAACCCTTAATTGATTCTAAAAGCAAGGCAATAATAACATGAAGATCAAGTTGCATAAACATTGAAAAATAGAAGTTTAACAATGGATTTTCAGATCTCCCAATTCATAATAAAACTGAAATTTCTCCTAACTTCAACTAGAAAAAAAAAATGTTTAGCCACTCATGGTGGACAAATAACACAAAATGAAAGAAAAAGGGATGAAGAGTTGCTGCTGAAAATTCTGAAGTGATTGTGAAGATATCTTATTGGTTGGTGTTGTCCCCTTTTATAGGTGAGAAGTCCTAATCCTTCTTGGAATTCAAATCCTATTTTGACTTGGTCTCTTAATGGTCTTTTAATATCTCCTTTGCCTTTATATTTTATCATGAGTAAAACTCCTTTGGTGAAGGACTTTCTTTGATATGACTCTTGGAGTTTTCATAGGATTGATCTTGTGGTGTTTGAAGCATGATATGACTCTAATACTTTTGAAATTTTGAATTTCCTTCTTTTTCCGCGCTGCTATAATTTGCTGGAGTTAGTTCGATTTGGGCAGTTGATTTGGGCAAATCACTTGCCCAAATTGTTTCTGCAAGTTAATTCCAGTCTTCTGCTTCAATTTTTTTCAAGTGATTTGGCCAGTCGATCTGGGCAAATCGTTTTGAGCATATCAAGTCTCTGAGTGTCAAGTTTCCTCCTCCTGCAGCTGTGTCAATCATCCTTTGGGCTTGATTTGGCCAAATCACTTCGGCAAAATCGATTTTTTAGCTTTTTCTGCAAATTTTCTCCAAGTTTTCATTTTTATCATTTTCTGCAAAAATATCAAAAAAATATAAATTAAATTAGAAAAATGCATATGTAAACAGTAATAATGATAATAAAAATATGGCTAAATTATGCTTGATCAGCTAGATGCATTCACTAAACCAAAGGGCATAACCAGCCACTCATACAAGCCTTCCTTAGTCTTGAAGGCAGTCTTCCATTCATCTCCCTCCTTAATCCGAACTTGGTGATAGCCACTTTTAAGGTCGGTTTTAGAAAAGTCTTTAGACCTGGATAGCTTATCAAACATGTCATCTAATCATGGAATAGAAAATGGATATTGAACTGTAATTTTGTTGATGGCCCTGCTATCCACGCACATTTTCCAAGTCCCATCTTTCTTTAGAACTAATAGGGCAGATACTCTGCAGGGGCTAATGCTCTCCCGAATATGCCCATTCTTTAGTAATTCTTCAACCTGTTCTTAGAGGATTTCACTCTCCTTTGGACTCATCTTGTAATGAGGCAGTGTAACAACCCGAAACCGGACTGCTACCGATGCTAGGATCCAGATCGACTTAAGGTCGCCGGGACCCGTAGCAAGCCTACTATACATCCTGTGTACCTGATAAAATCCCATACATGATCATACATTTTCACAAAAACTTTAACTTTTCATCTACCAAGCTTGACCTGTGCATGTATTATAACTGTATACATAAAACCCCTTACTGAAGCCCTCATCAAATGCTCCAGTTGGGTCAACATCTCATATGTCAACCCTGGTTCAACAAACATCATCATTAAAAATATTTCATAAAGATCATGTACCAAAAGGGATTTACCACCAACATTAGGGCCAAGCACAATACTAATCCTCATTATATTACTATACAATACCTTACATTACATTACATGTCATTTCATGTCCACTACTAATCTATTACATATACAACGCCTTTACCCTTGCTGACTTCTTATGCTATCTCTGACCCTGCAAACATGGGGGTTAGGGGAAAGGGGTGAGCTACAAAAGCCCAGTGAGCAAAACAGTAAAAACGGTTCATTAAACATATGCTTTCATGAAATGCATCATATCACAAACAATTCACATCAAGGATGGACTTATCACCAATGACCCTCTATATAATCCAATATGCTCGGCCCTCGACGGAGCTCCTCAGAACTTTCGCTTAAATATAACATAACATATCCATAATGCCAGGGGCGTAGAATGGGCCTCGACCTGGACTTCCATACCATATCATATCATATCATATCATATCAAGGGCCAATGGGTCATCCAACATCCATCCACTTCAACATCAATATTATGCAATGCGTCATATTCGTGAATTCTAATGCAATACAACCTATTACATACATGGCATTCATGATGCATGAACATGCTTAAAATTTTAATTGCTTTGAAATAAAAAGAGTTGTGTTCTACTCACCTCTGGCTGATGCTGGACTGACTCTAATTGTAACGACCCGGAAACCGGACCGCTACCGGCACTACGATTCAGATCGACTTAAGGTCGCCGGAACCCGTAGCAAGCCTAACATACATCCTGTACATTAGATAAAATCCCATACATGATCATACATTTTCATAAAAACTTTAAAACTTTTCATATACCAAGTTTGACCTGTGCATGCACCATAACTATTTACATAAAACCCCATACTAGAGCCCTCATCAAATGCTCTAGTGGGTCAACATAACATACATCAAGCTTGGTTCAACATTTCTCATCATTAAAACATTTCATATAGATCATGTACAAAAAGGGATTACCACTACTGATAGGGCCCAGCACAATACTAAACCATGAAACATTTCTCTACATTACATGACATTATACCGTTTTACATTACATGTCCACTACTAAACTATTACATAAACATAGCCTTGCCGACTTTCCCACAGCTACCTGTGCTCCTGCAGTGAGCAGAACAGTAAAATTAATTTAATAAACATATGCTTTCATGAAATGCATCACATCACAAACAAATCACATCACGGATGGACTGACCCAAAAATCCCTCTACTCTGTGCCCAGCCCTTGGTGGAGCTCCTCAGGACTTCTATTACATACATAAACTCTGTGTCCGGCCCTCGGTGGGGCTCCTCAAGACTTCTATTACATAGCATAACATCTAGAGGGCTAATGGGTCGTCCTGTTGTCCATCCACACCCACAATAAATAATGCAATGCGTCATATTCGTGAATTCTAATGTAAACAACCTATTACATATCATAATGCATGAACATGCTTAAAACATTTGATTTCTCGAAATAAAAGATTAGTTTAGTTCTACTCACCTCTGGCTGACTCTGAACTAACTCTGAAGCAGCTATCTCACTGCTGATCACCTCGGTTCCTCAGGTCTGATCCTACACAGGTGGACTCAAATGAGGGACCAAACATACTCTAACATGACTCTAAACATCTCCCTAAAAACCCCTTAAAATATCATAAAACATGCATTGAAAACAGGCAAAGGAAGGCTGGATAGGAGACTTTTGGCGGCAAGTTCGGCGGCCGAAAGCCCCTACAAATCCGAAAGTCAGGCACTTTCGGGGGTAGGGTTCGGCGGCCGAAAGTCCTTCCAGAGCTGAAAGCCACAACTTTTGGGGGCAGGTTCGGCGGCCGAAACTCCCCTCTAGAGCCGAAAGTCCAACTTTCGGGGGCGAGGTTAGGCGGCCAAAACTGCCTCCCTTGGCAGGTTCGGCGGCCGAACCTTGCTTCGGCGGCCGAACCTGGATCCTTCTGGGTGGTAGAACTCGATTCTGCCATCCCACATTCATCCATCCCAACATCCCAACATGCATCCAACTATACTAAAACATGCATAAACACATTTTCAAGCATATAGGGGCATAAAACTAGCCTATACCCCAACAAACATCACATTTAGCATACATTTATCATAAAGGGTACATAAATCCTAACATTTCACATCTACTCTATACATGCATCAAAACCCTTAACCCTTTCTTAAAACTTACTTAAAACATCATAAAAGACGTGGATCTATACTTACCTCTTGAAGATCGAGAGGAGATCCGATCCCAAACTCGGAGATATGGAGGAACAAGCTCCGGGGGTCTCCAAGCTTCAAACTTTGAACTTTAGCTCAAAAATCTTCAAAATAAAGTAAAACTCATAAAAAACTTGAAGGGATTGAAGGAAAACACGAAATCAACCATGGGAGGGCGAAATCTCACCTATGCCAGAAAATAGAGAGAGAAAACTAGCCCATTTTCGGACATGGAGCCTATTATAGGTGGCTGGCCAGACCACCTTCGGGGGCCAAAGATGCTTCTGCAAGAGCACCATGTTTGGCGGCCGAACATGAGGTTCGGCGGCCGAACCTAGACTCTTCCTCCTTGGTGTTTTCTTTTAAAAACTCATTTTCTTTTTTCATTAAAACCATAAAACATATAAAAACATTTTAGAAAACCTTTATTTTACCCTTCTAGAAGGCTCCGACATCCGAGAATTCCGGATTCCAACGGAGATTCCACCGAAAGGTAGGAATTCTGATGCCGGGGTCTAGCCGGGTATTACACTTATACAGCTAACACAGCTGGCCTCCTCGGTTCCTCGGTTCCAATCCTACAAAGGTGGACTCAAATGAGGGACCAAACATACTCTAACATGACTCTAAACATCTCCCCAAAAACCCCCCTAAAACACCATAAAACATGCATGCAAAACAGGCAAAGGGAGGCTGGGCAGGGGACTTTCGGCGGCAAGCTCAGCGGCCGAAGGTCCCTACAGATCCGAAAGTCAGGCACTTTCGGGGGCAGGTTCGGCGGCCGAAACTCCCCTCTAGAGTCGAAAGTCCAACTTTTAGGGGCGAGTTTAGGCGGCCTAAAGCTACCTCCACAGGCAGGTTCGGCGGCTGAACCTTGCTTCGGCGGCCGAACCTTGCTTCGGCGGCCGAACCTTGCTTCGGCGGCAGAACCTGGGTTCTCCAGAATGGCAGAACCCGATTCTGCCTCTCTCATCCAGCCACCCAAAACCCTTACAACTCACACTCAACTTCTCAAAACATGCATAAACACATATTTAAGCATATAGGGGCATAAAACTAACCTAAACCCCAACAAACAATAACATATCAACACATAAACATACATTTATCATTTAACTAACATAAACCCTAACATTTAACAACTAATCTAAACATGCATTAAACACCCTTAAAACCCCTTAAACTTACTTAAAACATAAAAGAAGGCAAGGATCTACACTTACCTCTTGAAGATCGAGAGGAGATGTGATCCAAACTTGGAGATTAGGAGGATAGGTCTCCGGAGGTCTCCAAACTTCTAAAACCTTGATCTAAGCTTAAAAATCTTCAAAACGAAGGTAAAAACTCATCAAAACTTGAAGGAAATGAAGGAAAACACAAAATCAACCAAAGGAGGGCGAAATCTCACCTATGCCCGAAAATAGAGAGAGAAAACTCGCCCATTTTCGGACATGGGGCTTTTTATAGGTGGCTGGCCAGACCACCTTCGGGGGCCAAAGGTGCTTCCACAAGAGCCCAATGTTCGGCGGCCGAACCTGGCTTTTCCCTCCTTGATCTTTTCTTTCAAAACTCAATTTTCTTTCTTCATTAAAACTATAAAATATATAAAAACATTTTAGAAAATCTTTATTTTTGTAACGACCCGAAAATCCGGACCGCTACCGGCGCTAGGATCCAGATCGGCATAAGGCCGCCGGGACCCGTAGCAA
This sequence comes from Manihot esculenta, assembly GCF_001659605.2. NCBI lineage: Eukaryota > Viridiplantae > Streptophyta > Magnoliopsida > Malpighiales > Euphorbiaceae > Manihot > Manihot esculenta. Next base: position 580,445 of record NC_035173.2, read on the forward strand.
GCCTACTATGCATCCTGTACAGTCGGTATAATCCCAAACATGATCAAACATTTTCATAAAACATTTAAAATTTTACCTTTAACCAGTTTGACCTGTATATGCACTATGACTGAACTCATAGAACCCCTAGGGTCAGCATACTCTATGTCAAACTCGGTCCAACATATATATCAACATAAAATAAAACTCATGTACAAAGGGATTATCCAACTCGGGCCAAGCACAATACTATAACTCTGAAAATATAACATAACTCTTTTACATCCTTACATAACTTTACATTACATCATGTCCACTACTATTCTATTACATAACATAACCATAGCCATATCCTGACAGCTTCCTGAACTACCTCTGGCCCTGCAAACCTGGGGTTAGGGGAGAGGGGTGAGCTATAAAGCCCAGTGAGCAGAAACCAAACAAGAAAACAATTCATTTTAAAGTATGCTATCATGGAATGCATCACATCACAAACATATCACATCAAGGATGAACTTGTCACCATTAGCCCTCTACATATCGAAATATGTCCAACTATACCAGGGGCGATGAGGCCACACCTAGTATTCGCTTACTTAACTCATATCATAACATGTCCAACTACACTAGGGGCGATTAGGCCTCACCTAGTGTTCGCTTTCATAACATAGTGCCAGGGGCGACCTGGTCTTTCTATCTCATATCATACCATGGCATATCATATCATTTCATATCGTACTTAACATTTGATTCATCCAAGATTCAAGATTCATCCACATCAACAACATATATTATGCAATGCATCATATTCGTGAATACTAGTGCAATACAACCTATTACATATCATGGCATTTTATGGTGCATGAACATGCTTAACATTTGATTTATTTTAAAACATGAGGTTTAGTTCCACTCACCTCTGGCTAGCTCCGGACTGACTCTGAAGCAGCTGACACTGCTAAAAGCCTCGGTTCCTCAGGTCCGATCCTACACAGGTGGACTCCAGTGAGGTGCCAAACATACTCTAAACAACTCATAAACAACTACCCAAAAACCCCCTAAAACATCACTGAAACATGCATAGAAAACACTCATGAAAAGGCTGGACAGGGCACTTTCGGCGGCACCTTCGGCGGCCGAACTCTCTCTCCAGAGACGAAAGTCAGGCACTTTCGGCGGCCGAACATTACCTTCGGCGGCCGAAAGTCTGCTTTCAAGCCAAAACTCAACTTTCGGGGGCAAGGTTAGGCGGCCAATCCCTGCATCCTCAGGCAGGTTCGGCGGCCGAAACCACTTTCGGCGGCCGAACCTGAGTTCATCCAGAACTCAGCTTTTGTGCATTTCAAGCCTCCCATACCTTCCAAACACCCCAAAACAAGCATCCAACTTCTCAAACACATGCATACATCCTTAACCATGCACAAAGGAGCTCAAACAAAGCTTAAACTCCTAAAAACAACATCTAAAGCATACACAGATAGTTTATGACCCACATAGGCCAAAACCATCAAAACAAACCAAACCTCTCATACTCTCTCCCAATCATGCATACTCTCTCCCATATGCTCAAGGGGCTTGAAACTAACTTAAACCCCAACACAAACATCACATATACATACATTTTCATACATTGGGCATAAAACCCACATAAACCCTAACATGCATATCTACCCATCAAAACCATCTTAAAACTTCATGAAACGTGAAGAAAAGTATAGATCCATACTTACCTCTTGAAGATCGAGGGTTGGTGCGACCCAAAGCTTGAGATGTGGAGAACCCAAACTCTTAAAGTCTCCAAGCTCTCCAAACCTTGATCCAAGCTTTAAAACTCTTCAAAACAACCATATAGCTTATAAAACGTGAAAGATTTGAAGAAAAAGCAAGAAAACGACTAGAGGAGGACATGAACACACCTGAGCTCGAGAATGGGGAGAAAACTCGCCCATTTTCGGTCTGAGGGGCTTTTATAGGTGGCCAGCCAAACCTCCTTCGGCGGCCTAACGTGCATGCAAAATACCCCCATGTTCGGCGGCCGAACTTGAGGTTCGGCGGCCAAACCTGGTTTGTTCAAACATAGCTTTCGGAGGCCAAAAGCGCTCCCAAAACCAACTCATGTTCGGCGGCCGAACTTCACTTTCGGCGGCCGAACCTGGCAAAAACCTCCTTAGTCTTTTCTTTTCAAAACTCAAATCTTTTTCATTTAAAACCATGAAATCAGTAAAACTCATTTTAGAAATCACATTTTTACCCCTCTAGAAGACTCTGGCATCATCAAAATTCCATATTCCAACGGAGATTCCGCCGGAAGGTAGGGATTCCGATTTCGGAATCTAGCCGGGTATTACAATTTTACCCTTCTAGAAGGCTCCAACATCCGAGAAATTTCGAATTCCAACGGAGATTCCGCCGAAAGGTAGGAATTCCGATGCCGGGGTCTAGGCGGGTATTACATTCTTCCCCCCTTAAGAACATTCGTCCCCGAATGTTCAACAAACAAGCATAGCATGGCATAACACACATGAGCACATATAAACACTAACATTAAAAGAGTTAAGGGTATTGCTGGAGCATAGACTCCCGTGTCTCCCAGGTACATTCTTCTATATTGTGGTGATTCCAAGGACTTTCAACATCGGGATTTCCTTGTTCCTCAACTTTCTGATCTGCGTGTCTAGGATCCGCACTGACTGCTCAACATAGGTGAGATCTCCTAGGATCTCCACATTAGGCTCATTAAGAACCTTGCCCAGATTTGACACGAACTTCCGTAACATCGAAACATGGAAAACCGGATGGATTCTCTCCATTGAAGCAGGTAGGTCCAGCTTGTACGATACATTCCCAATCTTCTGCAAGATTTCAAAGGGTCCGATGTACCGTGGAGCTAGCTTACCTTTCTTCCCAAAACGAATCACCCCTTTCATAGGAGACACCTTGAGCAATACCATATCTCCCTCCTGGAACTTTACAAGCTTTCTACGGACATCTGCTTAACACTCCTGTCGGCTCACAGCAGTTCTGATTCTTTCTCTGACCATCGGCCTTCTCTCTGCTGTAATAGGGGATAAACTGCCAAGTGATTTTCGGCTGAGGGCATCTGCCACAATATTTGCCTTACCCGGGTGGTACTGAATTTTGCAATCATAGTCAATAAGCAGTTCTACCCATCTCCTCTGCCTCAAGTTCAACTCCCTCTGACCCAAGATGTATTGCAAACTCTTATGATCTGTAAAGATCTCACATCTTACCCCATATAGGTAATGCCTCTACATCTTGAGTGCAAAGATCACAGCTGCCATCTCTAGATCATGTGAAGGATAATTTAACTCATGCTTCTTCAGCTGCCTAGAAGCATAAGCAATTACCCTCTCATTCTGCATCAACACACAATCTAGTCCCACTCGGGATGCATCACAAAACACTGTGAAGTCTTCATTATTGGTAGGCAGAGCTAACACCGGTGCTGACGTCAACCTTTTCTTTAGCTCTTCAAAACTTTCCTCACACTGATCTGACCAAACAAACCTCTGATTCTTTTTGGTCAGCCTGGTTATAGGAGCGGCAATTTTTGAGAAGTCCTGAATGAACCTCCTGTAGTAACTTGCCAAACCCAAAAAGCTTTTGATCTCTGTAACTGTAGTGGGTCTAGGCCAGTTAGCTACGGCTTCTACCTTCTTGGGATCCACTTCAATTCCTTTTTCTGACACAACATGTCCCAAGAAAGAAATGCTCCTCAACCAGAATTCGCATTTGGAGAACTTGGCATACAAGCCATGCTCCCTCAGGGTCTGCAAAACTATCCTCAGATGATGGGCATTCTCCTTTGCGTTTCTGGAATACAATAATATATCATCAATGAAGACAATAACAAAGTGATCCAAAAATTGGCTGAAAACTCTGTTCATGAGGTCCGTGAATGCTGTAGGGGCATTGGTTAGCCCAAACGGCATCACTAGGAACTCATAATGCCCATATCTGGTCCTGAACGCCGTCTTCGGCACATCTTCCTCTCGGATTCTCAACTGATGATACCCGAATCTCAGATCTATTTTAGAGAAACAACTTGCTCCTGCTAGCTGGTCTAAATAGATCGTCGATCCTAGGTAACAGATACTTGCTCTTGGTAGTGACTTTGTTCAACTGCCTGTAGTCGATACAAAGCCTTAAGGATCCATCCTTTTTTCTCATAACCAACACTAGAGCACCCCAATGTGAGGTACTTGGTCGGATGAAACCCTTATCTACTAACTCTTGCAACTGCTCTTTCAACTCCTTTAACTCTGTAGGTGCCATCCTATAGGGAGGGGTAGAGATGGGTCTGGTCCCCATCTCCACTTCAATTTCAAACTTTATCTCCCTAGCAGGTGGTAAACCTAGCAGCTCGTCTGGAAAAACATCTAAGAACTCTCTGACTGCGGGCACTGAAGCTGGTTCCCTGACTTGACTGCTATGCTCTCTAACATGAGCAAGAAACCCCTAACAACCTCTCCTGAACAACCTACAAGCCTGTAGGGCTGATATCAAACCTCTAGGTATCCCTACTCTGTCCCCTCTAAAGACTATCTCTGATCCATCCTGATCTCTGAACCTGACTACTTTGTGTCTGCTATCCAAGGTAGCACCATGAGTAGAAAGCCAATCCATCCCTAGAATGACGTCAAAATCAGTCAAATCTAGAACCACTAGGTCGGCTGGAAGGCATCTACCCTCAACACACACTGAACTAAACCGGCAGACTGACTCTGCCACAGATGGATCACACTTGAGCCCACTGGCCCAAAGAGGACACTCTAACCCAGAAGCTATCAAACCCAACCTCTCTACGGCTCTCGATGCAACAAAAGAAAGAGAATCATCAGGGTCCATTAAAGCATACACATCAGAACATGCAAGAGTGAGATTACCTGTCACCACCATGTTCGATGTGTTAGCCTCCTGCTGGGTCATGGAGAAGATCCGAGCTGGAGCTGATGGACTTTCTCTGCGGGAACCTGCTGAAGAAGGGGTTGTCCCCCTTCCTCTGCCTCGCCCACTGCCCTGCGTCATGGCTGGAGCTACTGATTGAGCTACACTGCCTGAAACTGTCTGCTAGGACTGCGTCAACAAGGTTGCAGTGGGACACTCACGTGCCATGTGCCCCTCCTGTCCGTACCTGAAACATGCTGTTGTCCCTACCCGACAGACTCCCTTGTGCGGCCTCCCGCACCTCGTACATTCTGAGCCATCTGACCCATACCAAACTTTAACCTGTTCCAGAACTTATTCTTCTTGGGCTTGGCTTTACCCCACTTTTTGCTTCCTGAGGCCACTGTACTCAGAGATGAGAGATCAAACTTTCCTCTGCTAGGGGTCTTGGAACCCGAGGGCTGTGCCACCTGCTGCTTAACTGTCCCCTGTATAATGGCACTAGCCTCCATCTTCCGTGCTGCATCCACTATGGTGTGGAAGCTCTCTCTCTCTCTGCTGCTAGGATCAGGGAGGAATACCTAGAGTGGAGCCTCATGGTATACCTCCTAGCTTTCTTTTGATTTGTGTCATATGCCTAAGCCACATACTGCAGCAACTCCAGGAACTTATCGGTGTACTCATCGACACTCATGTTCTCTGTTTGTCTCAGCTGTTCAAACTCAATAACTTTCAGCTCTCTTGAACTGTCTGGAAAAGCCCATCCAGCAAACTCATTGGCAAACTCTTCCCAGGATAGGCTATCCAGCCTTGGGTCCACATAGTTTTTAAACCACTCCCTTGCTTTCTTACATTTCAATGTGAACCCCGCCATCTGAATGGCTCTACTGTCATTTGCCCCCAGCTCATATGTTATCACTTTTACCGTTTTGAGGTACTCAAACGGATCATCTCCTGTTTTAAACTTAGGAGCATCCAACTTCAGGTAGTCGATCATCTTTACCTTGCTCCCAACTGACGAGCTAGGTTTGGATGTTTGGGTTTCAGGGACTATTGGTTCTACTGGTGGAGGAGGAGGTGTAGCATTCCCTGGGTTAGGGTTTGCTGGGTTTTGAAAGAAGGGTGAGGGCGGAAACATAGGATACTGTGGATATGGCGGGTAAAAGGGAGGATAGGGCATAAAGGTGGGATATGGGTTATAGCTAGAGAAATCCGATGTACCTCCTATCGGATACCCTGGCCCCTGTGGGTAGGGTGGATACTGGGGTGGTTGAACAAAACCCGAGGCCTGAGCGCCTCCTTAGGACTCTCCCATATCCTCTTCTTACATATATATGCCCACGCTACCATCTCTTCTCTGTTCATCCTCCTCTGATCCCCTCACATCAGCTGACATTCCACCCTGAACTGTTCCTCTCCTGCTTACATCAAAAGACCTTCTAGGGTCCCTTGACGTTCCCTCTCTACTTGATCTACAAGACATTGCCCTTAGCAAAGCAGGGGGACGGGCATCCATAACCTCATTTTCCAGTGGAGCTCCTGTCAATCTAGCGGATCGACGTGAGCCTCTCATCCTGCTTCTAAAAAACGACATAAAACACATAAACATTAACATCATATGGTTCATGTGGAAACACATGAACCCACATCATACATAGCATATCATTAATGCACATGCATTGTAACGACCCGAAAATCGGACCGCTACCGGTGTAACGACCAGAAAATCGGACCGCTACCGGCGCTAGGATCCGGGTCGACTTAAGGCCGCCGGGACCCGTAGCAAGCCTGACATGCATCCACATACATCACATATCATAGCATATCATTAATGCACATGCATATTATCATGGCATTTCACATCATCATACAAGACAGGACTCCACATCCTATCCTAGTGGACATGATCTTTCCTATTGTGCTTGACCTTCTATAACATCTATGAGCCCGACACCCTAGGTTGGGCCAAATCCACTTGGGGAAGGATGCGTTTGACGAGAACCCAAGGGGACAAATCCTGCCTGGAACCCGTGAGGGTGAAGGGATGTTAAGAGCTGCTCACGACGCCAGTGGAAAGCCCGAGGTGGCAAGAGGCCAGGCGAGGGATAGCCCTGGGCCGTGAGTGGTAACAGTGCCGTGCGTACGGGCCGGGCTCACGGCAGAGAGGAGACCAGTGGTGAAGGAGTTTTACAAGCTCATTGAGGAAGGTCTACAGTTGGAGTTGTCTGGTATAGGTGCTTTAGTTGCTCAGATGAAAGTGACACCTGTGTTTCTGGAGCAAGTGGCTCAGAAATAGCATGAGGACCCAGAGTTAGTGAAGATTGCCAGGACTGTTCAGTCAGGCAAAGACAGCGAGTTCAGATTCGACAATAAGGGGATCCTCCGCTATGGGAGTCGTTTATGTGTACCAGATGACATAGGGCTAAAAGGAGACATTATGAGAGAGGCTCATAATGCAAGATACAGCATTCACCCCGGAGCCACCAAAATGTATCAGGATCTGAAGAAAGTTTATTGGTGGCCAGCTATGAAGAGAGAAGTGGCACAATTTGTGTCAGCCTGCGAAGTTTGTCAGAGGGTGAAGTTGGAACATCAGAAGCTGGCTGGAATGCTTAACCCGCTACCTATTCCAGAGTGGAAATGGGAGAATATAGCTATGGACTTCGTAGTGGGGTTATCGGCGACGTCCAACAGATTGGACTCCATATGGGTGATTGTGGACAGACTCACCAAATCTGCTCACTTCATCCCTGTCAGGAGTGGCTATTCTGTGGACAAGTTGGCGCAGGTGTACGTTGAGGAGATCGTCAAACTGCATGGGGTTCCTGTTTCTATAGTGTCAGATAGAGGACCCCAGTTCACCTCCAGGTTTTGGCGGAGTCTGCAGGATGCCATGGGTACCAGGTTGGATTTTAGCACTGCCTTCCATCCACAGACAGACGGACAATCAGAGAGGACCATCCAGACCATAGGAGATATGCTGAGAATGTGTGTGATGGACTTTGGCGGTTCTTGGAGGCAGCATCTACCTTTGGTGGAGTTTGCCTACAATAACAGCCATCATGCTAGCATCAGGATGGCTCCATATGAAGCGTTATATGGAAGGAAGTGCAGGTCACCTGTTTGCTGGGAGGAAGTTGGAGAAAAGGCCTTGGCAGGGCCTGAATTAGTAGAGATCACCAGCAGGGTGGTACCCTTAATCAGAGAGAGAATCAAGACTGCTGCAAGCAGACAGAAGAGTTATGCAGACATCCGCAGGCGACAAGTAGAGTTTCAGGAGGGGGATCTGGTATTGCTCAAGGTGTCTCCAATGAAGGGAGTGGTTCGCTTTGGGAAGAAGGGTAAACTAGCCCCACGATACATCGGACCCTTTGAAATCTTGCAGAAGATTGGGAATGTATCGTACAAGCTAGATTTGCCTGCTTCAATGGAGAGAATCCATCCGGTTTTCCATGTTTCTATGTTGAGAAAGTTCGTGTCAGATCCGGGCAAGGTTCTTAGTGAGCCTGATGTAGAGATCCAAGAGGATCTCACCTATGTTGAGCAGCCAGTACGGATCATAGACACCCAGATTAGGAAGTTGAGAAACAAGGAAATCCCGATGGTGAAAGTCCTTTGGAACCACTACAATCTGGAAGAATGTACTTGGGAGACACGGGAGTCTATGCTCCGGCAATATCCTCATCTCTTTTAAGGTTAGTCTCTATGTATTTCATGTATGTATGCTATGTTGTTTGCTATGTATGTACTAGTTGAGGAACATTCGGGGACGAATGTTCTTAAGGGGGGGAGAATGTAATACCCGGCTAGACCCCGGTACCGGAATTCCTACCGTCCGGTGGAATCTCGGATGTCGGAGACCTCTAGAAGGGTAGAATCATGTTCTATAAAAATGTTTTAATGTGTTTTATGATTTTAAGTATGAAATTAAATGAGTTTTTGTATGAAAAGTCCTTGGAGGAAAACCCAGGTTCGGCCGCCGAAAGTCAGGTTCGGCCGCCGAAAGTCAAGTTCGGCCGCCGAACATGCATGCGTTTTGGAGGCACGTTAGGCCCCCGAAAGCATGAGTTAGGGAAGTCCAGTTTCGGCCGCCGAAAGTCAAGTTCGGCCGCCGAACATTGCATGGATGCGGAAGCGCATTCGGCCCCCGAACGTGGCCTGGCCAGCCACCTATAAAAGGGGCACTTAGCCGAAATGGGCGAGTTTTCTCCCATTTTCGGCCACAGCAAGCTTCCGACCTTCCCTTTGCAACTCTTGTGTTCTTCCTCCAAATCTCTTCCATTTTTCTTGAGTTTTAAACTCACATTGCAAGTTTTGAGCATTTAAACCAAGTTTTGGAGCTTTGGGAACTCAGGAGCTCATTTTCGTGGATCTCCAAGTTAGGTCGTCTCCCTCTCGATCTTCAAGAGGTAAGTGCCGATCTTAAGCTCCTTATGTGTTATAAATAAGTTTTATGCAAGATCTATGGGTAGAAAGGCATGTTAGGTTATATGTTGAGTTACGGGTTAATATTGATGTTTTGAACAATGTGTGTTGATTGTGTGTGTTTGAAGTGTTGTAGTTGGGGTATATGACTGTTTGAGACCCCTAGGGACTTGTATGCATGTTTTGGTTGAGATTTATGCATGATTTGAGGTTTTGGGAGGCAAGGGGTTCATGTGAACCAAGTTTCTGCCCTTCTGGCAGAAACCAGGTTCGGCCGCCGAAGGGAGTTTCGGCTGTCGAACCCCCTTGTGGAGGCAGCATTCGGCTGCCGAAGCTTGCCCTCGAAAGAAGACTTTCGGATCTGTCTGGGAGGTTCGGCCGCCGAAGGTGCCGCCGAAGGTGCCGCCGGACTTGCCTGACTTTCGGCTCTGGAGGGACTTTCGGCCGCCGAACCTGCCGCCGAAAGTGCCCTGTTCAGCCATTTCTTGCATGTTTTTATGTGATATTTTCATGATGTTTTAGGGGGTTTTTGGGGAGTATTTTAGAGTTATGTTCAAGTATGTTTGGTCCCTCATTTGAGTCCACCTGTGTAGGTTCGGACCTGAGGAACCGAGGACCCCAGCAGTGAGGTCAGCTGCTTCGGTGTTGTCAGAGTCAGCCAGAGGTGAGTGGAACTAAACTTAATCTTTTAAATTAAATGTTTTATCATGTTTCATGCATCATGATCATGCAATAGGGTGGTTGCATTAGTTTCACGAATATGTCGCATTGCATTATGTGTTGTTGATGTGGGTGAATGTTGGATGACCCAATTAGTCCATGACAGGAAGACCAGGACCCCATTCTACGGCCTGGCACGATTGTGGACTCGAAGACCAGGAGCCCAGAGGAGGCCCTGGAATAATGGTAAGTAATGTATGTATGACAGGAAGACCAGGACCCCATGCTACGGCCTGGCACAAATGTTAGCTTGGACTAATCGGTGACAAGTTCACCCAACCCTTATGTGAATTGTCTGTGTTATGATGCATTTCATTGAAGCATAGTGTTAAAATGTTTTATAGTTCAGCTCACTGGGCTTTTAGCTCACCCCTCTCCCTTTACCCCAGGCTTGCAGGTACAGTATAGTGCGGGAGTCCGGATAGGGTAAAGAAGTCATGCTTATGTAATAGCTAGCAATGGACATGATCAAATTGTAATGTAAAAGTACAGTATAGTTATGTAATGAGGTTTATTGGATGTTAGTGTGTGCTTGACCATAGAATGTTGTATCCCTTTTTATACATGATCTTGGTTATTCTATGTCGTTTATGTAAACCAACTCAACAGATGTATGTCACCCATTGAGGGCACAGATGAGATCCCACAGAGGGATCAATGTTATGTTAATGTTTATGCACAGGTTGAGTTTGGTTGGTGTTCATGTAAAGAAAGTTTTAAATTTTTATGTATGTTGTGGATCATGTATGGGATTATACAGGTTTACAGGTTATATGTCAGGCTTGCTACGGGTCCCGACGGCCTTAAGCCGATCTGGATCCTAGCGCCGGTAGCGGTCCGATTTTCGGGTCGTTACAACCGGCGCTAGGATCCAGGTCGGCTTAAGGCCGCCGAGACCCGTAGCAAGCCTAACATGCATCCTGTAAACCTGTTTAATCCCATACATGATCAACAACATACATAAAAATTTAAAACTTTTCTTTCATTCATATACATCAACCAAACTCAACCTGAGCATATACATTAACATGACATTGATCCCTCTGTGGGATCTCATCAGTGCCCCCAATGGGTGACATAACCTGTGTTGAGTTGGTTTACATAAACATCATAAAAATCTCTAAGATCATGTATTAAAAGGGATCACAACATTCTATGGTCAAGCACACCTCTAATATCCATAAACATCATTACATAACTATATTGTACTTTTACATTACATCGTTCTATGATTTGTCATGTCCACATTCTACCTATTACATAAACAAGCTTTACTCTAACCGACCTCCTCTTCTATCCTGTACCTGCAAGCCTGGGGGGTAAAGGGAGAGGGGTGAGCTAAAAGCCCAGTGAGTAGAACTATAAAACATATTAACACTATGCTTCAATGAAATGCATCATAACACAAACAATTCACATAAGGGCTGGGTGAACTTGTCACCAATTAGTCCAAGCTAACTCTGTGCCAGGCCGTAGCATGGGGTCCTAGTCTTCCTGTCATAACATACATTACTTACCATTGTCCCAGGGCCTCCTCTGGGCTCCTGGTCTTCGAGTCCCATAACCGTGCCATGCTGTAGAATGGGGTCCTGGTCTTTCCTTACTTTGTGCCAGGCCGTAGAATGGGGTCCTGGTCTTCCTGTCATGGACTAATTGGGTCATCCAACATTCACCCACATCAACAACAATCGATGCAATGCGGCATATTCGTGAAAACTAATGCAATCATCCTATTGCATGATCATGATGCATGAAACATGATAAAACATTTAATTTCTCAATTTAAAAGATTAAGTTTAATTCCACTCACCTCTGGCTGACTCTGACAACACCGAAGCAGCTGAACTCACTGCTGGGGTCCTCGGTTCCTCGGGTCCGAACCTACACAGGTGGACTTAAATGAGGGACCAAACACACCTGAACATAACTATAAACCACTCCCCAAAAACCCCCTAAAACATCATGAAACAACCATAGAAAAACATGCAAAGGAGGCCTGGACAGGGCACTTTCGGCGGCAGGTTCGGCGGCCGAAAGTCCCTCCAGAGCCGAAAGTCAGGCAGGTTCGGCGGCACCTTCGGCGGCCGAAACTCCCAGACAGAGACGAAAGTCTCCTTTTGGGGGCAGGCTTCGGCAGCCGAAAGGCTTGCCTCCCCAACCATGTTCGGCGGCCGAAAGTCCTTCGGCTGCCGAACCTGGTTTCTGCCAAAGGGCAAAAACTTGGCTCCTTTTGCACATTTCGCCTCCAAACCTTCCAAACAGGCATCAAACCTATTCTACAACACACAAACACAAGCATACATGTTCCTAGGGGCCTCAAACCATCATAAAACCCATCTACAACACATCAAGCATCCACATTGTTCATGAACATACATTTATACCCATAAACATAACCATAACCTAAACATGCATTCTACCCTATAAATCTACTTAAAACTTACTTAAAACATGCAATGAGCTTAAGATCGGCTCTTACCTCTTGAAGATCGAGAGAGAGACGACCTAAAACTCAGAGTTGGGAGAGATTGGGTTCTTGAACCTCCAAGCTCCAAAACTTTGCTCAAAAGCACAAAATCTTCAAAACGAAGTTAAAACTAATGAAAATCTTGAAAGATCTAGAGGAAAAATATCAAAGATTGGTGAGGGACGGCGGAGAGCTCACCTTGGCCGAAAATGGGGAAAAAGCTCGCCCGTTTTCGGCTAAAGGACGCTTTTATAGTGGCTGGCCAGGCCACATTCGGGGGCCAAATGTGCCTCCGCATGCATGCCATGTTCGGCGGCGGAACTTGAGGTTCGGCGGCCGAACCTGGACTTCCTCACTTATGCCTTTGGGGGCCTAAGGCACACCCGAAATGCCTGCATGTTCGGCGGCCGAACTTGGGGTTCGGCGGCCGAACCTGAGTTTTCCTCCAAAGTTGTTTTCATGCAAAAACTCATTTCCTTTCATGCTTAAAACATAAAACACATTAAAACGTTTTATGAAAACATGGTTCTACCCTTCTAGAGGTCTCCGACATCCGAGATTCCACCGGATGGTAGGAATTCCGATACCGGAGTCTAGCCGGGTATTACATTCTCCCCCCTTAAGAACATTCGTCCCCGAATGTTCCTCAACTAGCACATGCATAGAATCAACACATCATACACATAAAACACATAGAGACTAACCTTAAAAGAGATGAGGATATTGCCGGAGCATAGACTCCCGTGTCTCCCAAGTGCACTCTTCCAGATTGTGGTGGTTCCAAAGGACCTTCACCATCGGGATTTCCTTGTTCCTTAGCTTTCTGATCTAGGTGTCTAAGATCCGTACCTGCTGCTCAATATAGGTGAGATCCTCTTGGATCTCCACATCAGGCTCACTAAGAACCTTGCCCGGATCTGACACAAACTTTCTCAACATAGAAACATGAAAAACCGGATGGATTCTCTCCATTGAAGCAGGTAAATCCAGCTTGTACGATACATTCCCAATCTTTTGCAAGACTTCAAAGGGTCCGATGTACCATGGAGCCAGCTTACCCTTCTTTCCAAACCGAACCACTCCTTTCATTGGAGACACCTTGAGCAATACCAGATCCCCCTCCTGGAACTCTACTTGCCTTCTGCGGATGTCTGCATAACTCTTCTGTCTGCTTGCAGCCGTCTTGATTCTTTCTCTGATTAAGGGTACCACCCTGCTGGTGATCTCTACTAACTCAGGCCCTGCCAAGGTCTTTTCTCCAACTTCTTCCCAGCAAACAGGTGACCTGCACTTCCTTCCATATAAAGCTTCATATGGAGCCATCCCGATGCTAGCATGATGGCTGTTATTGTAGGCAAACTCCACCAAAGGTAGATGCTGCCTCCAAGAACCGCCAAAGTCCAGCACACACATTCTTAGCATATCTTCTATGGTCTGGATGTTCCTCTCTGACTGTCTGTCTGTCTGTGGATGGAAGGCAGTACTGAAATCCAACCTGGTACCCATGGTATCCTGCAGACTCCGCCAAAACCTGGAGGTGAACTGGGGTCCTCTATCTAACACTATAGAAACAGGAACCCCATGCAGTCTGACTATCTCATCAACATACACCTGCGCCAACTTGTCCACAGAATAGCCACTCCTGACAGGGATGAAGTGAGCAGATTTGGTGAGTCTGTCCACAATCACCCATATGGAGTCCAATCTGTTGGACGTCGCCGGTAACCCCACTACGAAGTCCATAGCTATATTCTCCCATTTCCATTCTGGAATAGGTAGCGGTTTAACCATTCCAACCGGCTTCTGATGTTCCAGCTTCACCCTCTGACACACTTCGCAGGCTGACACAAACTGTGCCACTTCTTTCTTCATGGCTGGCCATCAATAAACCTTTTTCAGATCTTGATACATCTTGGTGGCTCCGGGGTGAACGCTGTATATTGCATTATGAGCCTCTCTCATAATGTCTCCTTTTAGCCTTATGTCATCTGGTACACAAAGTCGACTCCCATAGCGGAGGATCCCCTTGCTGTCAAATCTGAACTCACTGTCTTTGCCTGACTGAACAGTCCTGGCAATCTTCACTAATTCTGGGTCCTCATGCTGTTTCTGAGCCACCTGCTCCAGAAACACGGGCGTCACTTTCATCTGAGCAACTAAAGCACCTGTATCAGACAACTCCAACTGTAGACCTTCCTCAATGAGCTTGTAAAACTCCTTCACCACTGGTCTCCTCTCTGCCGTGATGTGGGATAGACTGCCTAGTGACTTCCGGCTTAGGGCGTCTGCCATGACATTCGCCTTACCCGGATGATACTGAATCTTGCAATCATAGTCACTCAGCAGCTCTACCCATCTCCTCTGTCTCAAGTTCAAATCTCTTTGACTCAGGATGTACTGCAGGCTTTTATGATCTGTGAAGATCTCACATTTTACCCCATAGAGGTAGTGCCTCCACATCTTGAGTGCAAAGACTACTGCTGCCATCTCTAGGTCATGTGTGGGGTAATTCAACTCGTGTTTCTTCAGCTGTCTAGAAGCATAAGCAATTACCCTTTCATTCTGCATTAGTACACAACCCAGTCCCACACGGGACGGATCACAAAAGACTGTAAAGTCTGCATCACTAGATGGCAGAGCTAACACTGGTGCTGAAGTCAACCTCTTCTTAAGCTTTTCAAAACTCTCTTCGCACTGGTCGGTCCACACAAACTTCTGATTCTTCCTGGTTAACCTGGTCAGAGGAGCTGCAATTTTTGAGAAGTCCTGAACGAACCTCCTGTAGTAACCTGCCAAACCCAAGAAACTTCTAATCTCTGCCACTGAAGTGGGTCTAGGCCAGTTAGCCACAGCTTCTACCTTCTTGGGGTCTACCTCTATACCATTTTCTGACACAACATGCCCCAAGAATGAAATGCTCCTCAACCAGAACTCACACTTGGAGAACTTGGCATACAAGCCATGTTCCCTCAAGGTCTGTAGAACCAACCTCAGATGATGGGCATGCTCCTCTGCATTCCTGGAATACACTAAGATATCATCTATGAAGACAATAACAAAGTGATCCAGGTACTGGCTAAACACTCTGTTCATGAGATCCATGAATGCTGCAGGGGCGTTGGTTAACCCGAACGGCATCACAAGGAACTCAAAATGCCCATATTTGGTCCTAAAAGCTATCTTTGGCACATCCTCATCTATGATCCTCAGCTGATGGTACCCCGATCTCAGATCTATTTTGGAGAAACAACCCGCTCCTGCTAGCTGGTCGAATAGATCGTCGATCCTCGGCAATGGGTACTTGTTCTTGGTAGTGACTTTGTTCAACTGCCTATAGTCGATACAAAGTCTAAGGGATCCATCCTTCTTTCTCACAAACAAAACTGGAGCACCCCAGAGTGAGGTACTCGGTCGGATGAAGCCCTTGTCTACCAGCTCCTGTAACTGCTCCTTCAACTCTTTTAATTCTGCTGGCGCCATTTTGTAGGGAGGGATAGAGATCGGTCGGGTTTCAGGCATCAGTTCTATCTCGAACTCTATCTCCCTAGCAGGTGGTAAACCTGGCAGCTCGTCTGGGAACACATTTAAGAACTCTCTAACCACTGGCACCGAGGCGGGCTCTCTAACCTGACTGCTAAGCTCTCTCACATGAGCCAAATACCCCTGACATCCCCTCTTGAGCAACCTTCGAGCCTGAAGAGCTGATATTAGACCTCTAGGTGTACCCCTCCTATCTCCTCTGAAGACAACCTCAGACCCATCCTGACCTCTGAACCTGACTACCTTGTCCCTACAGTCCAAGGTAGCACCATGGGTAGATAACCAGTCCATCCCTAGAATGACGTCAAAATCTGTCAAATCTAGAACCACTAGGTCGGCGGACAAGCATCTTCCCTCAACAAACACAGGACTACACTGGCAGACTGACTCTGCCACTGATGGATCACACTTGGGTCCACTGACCCAGAGAGGACACTCTAATCCAGAAGTCATCAGACCTAACCTCCCCACTGCTCTCGGAGCAATAAAAGAATGAGATGCACCAGGGTCCATCAAGGCATACACATCTGAACAACCAATGACTAAGTTACCTGCCACCACGGTGTTAGATGCATCTGCCTCCTGCTGAGTCATTGTGAAGATCCGTGCTGGAGCTGATGGACCTTCACCTCTGAAACCCGCTGAAGAAGAGGCTGCCCCTCTCCCTCTGCCTCTGCCACTGGCCTGAGTCATGGCTGGAGCTGCTGGCTGCGCTACACTGCCTGAGGCTGTCTGCTGGGACTGAGCCATCGGGATTGCTCTTGGACATTCTCGAGCCATATGCCCCTCCTGACCACATCTGAAGCAGGTGTTCGTCCCAAACCGACATACTCCCTTGTGTGGCCTACCACACCTCGCACAAACTGCATTATCTGTACCAGAGCTTGAGCCACTCCCAAATCCCAGACTGGACTTGACTTTACTCCATAACTTGTTCTTCTTACCCTTGGGTTTACCCCATCTCTTACTGCCTGAGGCCGCTGCACTCAGGGTAGAGGGATCTAACCTTCCCCCACCCGGAGTTTTAGAACCAGAAGGCTGTGCCACTGTCTGCTTAACTGTCCCCTGAATGATGGCACTGGCCTCCATTTTCCTAGCCATATCTACTATGGCATGGAAGCTCTCCCTGTCCACGGACTGAATCAAGGAGAAATACCTGGAATGAAGTTTCATGACATATCTCCTTGACTTCTTCGAATCTGTATCCAGACTCTGCCCAGCAAAAGGTAACAGCTCCAAGAATCTGTCGGTGTACTCCTATACACTCATATCCTCTGTCTGCCTTAACTGTTCAAACTCTATCATTTTCAGCTCCCTTGAACTATCGGGAAAAGCCCATCCTGCAAACTCGTTTGCAAACTCTTCCCAAGACAAGCTTTCCACCCTCGGGCTCACATAACTCTTAAACCACTCTCGGGCTTTCTTGCATTTTAATGTGAACCCAGCCATCTGAATGGCTCTACTGTCATCCGCCCCTAACTCTTCTGTAATAGTCTTGACCCTTTCAAGATACACAAACGGGTCATCACCTGACTCAAACTGGGGAGCACCCAGCTTCATGTATTCAGTCATCTTGACCTTGCTCCTACCAGATGAGCTAGGCCTAGGTAATTGGGTTTCTGGAACTGGGGTTTCTGTTGATGGTGGAGGAGGTGCAACATTTTCTATGGTAGGGTTTGCTGGATTTGGATAGTAGGGTGGTGGTGGATACATCGGGTACTGTGAGTATGGTGGGTAGTAAGGTGGGTAGGGCATGTGTGTGGGATAAGGGGTAAAGCTAGGGTAATCTGATGTACCTCCCATCGAATACCCGGGATGTGGTGAGAAGTGTGGGTAGTGGGGTGGCTGAACAAATCCCGAGGCCTGAGTGCCTCCTTGGGATTCTCCCATACCTTCTTCTGACATGCTAACTCCCAGACTGCCATCCCTCCTTTGCTCTACATCCATATCATCCCCCATACCCTCTGACATTCCTCCCTGAACTGTTCCCCTCACTGATCTGCTTCTACCCATGTCCAGAGACCTTCTAGGGTCTCTTGCTGCTCTTTCTCTGTTAGACCTACTAGACATTGCCCTAGGCAATGTAGGAGGACGGGCGCTCATGCCCTCATCCTCAGGTGGCACTCCAGTCAATCGTGCAGATCGACAAGTTCCTCTCATCTTGTTTTCTGAAAGGCAGCACATAACAAGCAAACATTAGCATCATATGGTTCATGTGGGCACACATGAACCCTCATCACATACATCACATATAATAGCATATCATTAATGCACATGCATAATATCATGGCATTTCACATCATCATACAAGACAGGACTCCACATCCTATCCTAGTGGACATGATCTTTCCTATTGTGCTTGACCTTCTATAACCTCTATGAGCCCGACACTCTAGGTCCGACTATATGAACCTAGGGCTCTGATACCATTCTGTAACGACCCGAAAATCAGACCGCTACCGGCGCTAGGATCCAGGTAGGCTTAAGGCCGCCGGGACCCGTAGCAAGCCTAACATGCATCCTGTAAACCTGTTTAATCCCATACATGATCAACAACATACATAAAAATTTAAAACTTTTCTTTCATTCATATACATCAACCAAACTCAACCTGAGCATATACATTAACATAACATTGATCCCTCTGTGGGATCTCATCAGTGCCCCCAATGGGTGACATAACCTGTGTTGAGTTGGTTTACATAAACATCATAAAAATCTCTAAGATCATGTATTAAAAGGGATCACAACATTCTATGGTCAAGCACACCTCTAATATCCATAAACATCATTACATAACTATACTGTACTTTTACATTACATCGTTCTATGATTTGTCATGTCCACATTCTACCTATTACATAAACAAGCTTTACTCTAACCGACCTCCTCTTCTATCCTGTACCTGCAAACCTGGGGGGTAAAGGGAGAGGGGTGAGCTAAAAGCCCAGTGAGTAGAACTATAAAACATATTAACACTATGCTTCAATGAAATGCATCATAACACAAACAATTCACATAAGGGCTGGGTGAACTTGTCACCAATTAGTCCAAGTTAACTCTGTGCCAGGCCGTAGCATGGGGTCCTGGTCTTCCTGTCATAACATACATTACTTACCATTGTCCCAGGGCCTCCTCTGGGCTCCTAGTCTTCGAGTCCCATAACCGTGCTAGGCCGTAGAATGGGGTCCTGGTCTTTCCTTACTCTGTGCCAGGCCATAGAATGGGGTCCTGGTCTTCCTGTCATGGACTAATTGGGTCATCCAACATTCACCCACATCAACAACAATCGATGCAATGCGGCATATTCGTGAAAACTAATGCAATCATCCTATTGCATGATCATGATGCATGAAACATGATAAAATATTTAATTTCTCAATTTAAAAGATTAAGTTTAATTCCACTCACCTCTGGCTGACTCTGACAACACCGAAGCAGCTGAACTCACTGCTGGGGTCCTCGGTTCCTCGGGTCCGAACCTACACAGGTGGACTCAAATGAGGGACCAAACACACCTGAACATAACTATAAACCACTCCCCAAAAACCCCCTAAAACATCATGAAACAACCATAGAAAAACATGCAAAGGAGGCCTGGACAGGGCACTTTCGGCGACAGGTTCGGCGGCCGAAAGTCCCTCCAGAGCCGAAAGTCAGGCAGGTTCGGCGGCACCTTCGGCGGCCGAAACTCCCAGACAGAGACGGAACTCATGCATGTTCGGCGGCACTTTCGGCGGCCGAAACTGCCAGACAGAGATGAAAGTCTCCTTTCGGGGGCAGGCTTCGGCAGCCGAAAGGCTTGCCTCCCCAACCATGTTCGGCGGCCGAAAGTCCTTCGGCTGCCGAACCTAGTTTCTGCCAAAGGGCAGAAACTTGGCTCCTTTTGCACATTTCGCCTCCAAACCTTCCAAACATGCATCAAACCTATTCTACAACACACAAACACAAGCATACATGTTCCTAGGGGCCTCAAACCATCATAAACCCCATCTACAACACATCAAGCATCCACATTGTTCATGAACATACATTTATACCCATAAACATAACCATAACCTAAACATGCATTCTACCCCATAAATCTACTTAAAACTTACTTAAAACATGCAATGAGCTTAAGATCGGCTCTTACCTCTTGAAGATCGAGAGAGAGACGACCTAAAACTCGGAGTTGGGAGAGATTGTGTTCTTGAACCTCCAAGCTCCAAAACTTTGCTCAAAAGCTCAAAATCTTCAAAACGAAGTTAAAACTAATGAAAATCTTGAAAGATCTAGAGGAAAAACATCAAAAATTGGTGAGGGACGGCGGAGAGCTCACCTTGGCCGAAAATGGGGAAAAAGCTCGCCTGTTTTCGGCTAAGGCACCCTTTTATAGTGGCTGGCCAGGCCACGTTCGGGGGCCGAATGTGCCTCCGCATGCATGCCATGTTCGACGGCCGAACTTGAGGTTCGGCGGCCGAACCTGGACTTCCTCACTTATGCCTTCGGGGGCCTAAGGCACACCCGAAATGCCTGCATGTTCGGCGGCCGAACCTGAGTTTTCCTCCAAAGTTGTTTTCATGCAAAAACTCATTTCCTTTCATGCTTAAAACATAAAACACATTAAAACGATTTATGAAAACATGGTTTTACCCTTCTAGAGGTCTCCGACATCCGAGATTCCACCGGACGGTAGGAATTCCGATACCGGAGTCTAGCCGGGTATTACATGCATATAGTCATGGCATTACACATCATCATCAAGACAGGACTCTACATCCTATCCTAGTGGACATGATTTTTCCTATTGTGCTTGCCCTTCTATAACATCTATGAGCCCGACACACTCTAGGTCCGACCATATGAACCTAGGGCTCTGATACCACTCTGTAACGACCCGAAACCGGACCGCTACTGGCGCTAGGATCCAGATCGACTTAAGGTCGTCGGGACCTGTAGCAAGCCTACTATACATCCTCTGTACCTGATAAAATCCCATACATGATCATACATTTTCACAAAAACTTTAACTTTTCATCTAACAAGCTTGACCTTTGCATGCATTATAACTGTATACATAAAACCCCTTACTGGAGCCCTCATCAAATGCTCCAGTTGAGTCAACATCTCATATGTCAAGCTTGGTTCAACATATATCATCATTAAAAATATTTCATAAAGATCACGTTCCAAAATGGATTTACAACCAACATTAGCGCCAAGCACAATACTAATCCTCATTACATTACTTTACAATACCTTACATTACATATCATTTCATGTCCACTACTAATCTATTACATATACAACGCCTTTACCCTTGCTGACTTCTTATGCTATCTCTGACCCTGCAAACCTGGGGGTTAGGGGAAAGGGGTGAGCTACAAAAGCCCAGTGAGCATAACAGTAAAAACAGTTCATTAAACATATGCTTTCATGAAATACATCACATCACAAACAATTCACATCAAGGATGGACTTGTCACCAATGACCCTCTACATAATCCAATGTGCCCGGCCCTCGACGGAGCTCCTCAGGACTTTCGCTTAAACATAACATAACATATCCATAATGCCAGGGGCGTAGAATGGGTCTCGACCTGAACTTTCTCTTACTCTGTGCCAGGGGCATAGAATGGGCCTCGACCTGGACTTCCATACCATATCATATCATATCATATCATATCAAGGGCCAATGGGTCATCCAACATCCATCCACATCAACATCATATTATGCAATGCGTCATATTCGTGAATTCTAATGCAATACAACCTATTACATACATGGCATTCATGATGCATGAACATGCTTAAAAGTTTAATTACTTTGAAATAAAAAGAGTTGTGTTCTACTCACCTCTGGCTGACGCTGGACTGACTCTGATACAGCTAACACTGTGAGCCTCCTCGGTTCCTCGGATCCGATCCTACAAAGGTGGACTCAAATGAGGGACCAAACATACTCTAACATGACTCTAAACATCTCCCCAAAAACCCCCTAAAACACCATAAAACATGCATGCAAAACAGGCAAAGGGAGGCTGGGCAGGGGACTTTCGGTGGCAGGTTCGGCCGCCGAAAGCCTTCACAGATCCGAAAGTCACTAACCTTCGGGGGCAGGTTCGGCGGCCGAAACTCCCCTCCAGAGCCGAAAGTCCAACTTTCGGGGGCGAGTTTAGGCGGCCTAAAGCTGCCTCCACAGGCAGGTTCGGCGATCGAACCTTGCTTCAGCGGCCGAACCTGGGTTCTCCAGAATGGCAGAACCCGATTCTGCCTCTCTCATCCAGCCACCCAAAACCCTTACAACTCACACTCAACTTCTCAAAATATGCATAAACACATATTCAAGCATATAGGGGCATAAAACTAGCCTAAACCCCAACAAACAACAACATATCAGCACATAAACATACATTTATCATTTAACTAACATAAACCCTAACATTTAACAACTAACCTAAACATGAATTAAACACCCTTAAAACCCCTTAAACTTACTTAAAACATAAAAGAAGGCAATGATCTACACTTACCTCTTGAAGATCGAGAGGAGATGTGATCCAAACTTGGAGATTAGGAGGATAGGTCTCCGGAGGTCTCCAAACTTCTAAAACCTTGATCTAAGCTTAAAAATCTTCAAAACGAAGGTAAAAACTCATCAAAACTTGAAGGAAATGGAGGAAAATAAAAAATCAACCAAAGGATGGCGAAATCTCACATATGCCCAAAAATAGAGAGAGAAAACTCGCCCATTTTTGGACATGGGGCCTTTTATAGGTGGCTGGCCAGACCACTTTTGGGGGCCAAAGGTGCTTCCGCAAGAGCCCAATGTTCGATGGCCAAACATGAGGTTTGACGGTCGAACCTGGCTTTTCCCTCCTTGGTCTTCTCTTTCAAAACTCAATTTTCTTTCTTCATTAAAACCATAAAACATATAAAAACATTTTAGAAAACCTTTATTTTACCCTTCTAGAAGGATCCAACATCCGAGAAATTCCGGATTCCAACAGAGATTTCACCGGAAGGTAGAAATTCTGATGCCGGGGTCTAGCTGGGTATTATAGGCAGATTCAGTAATTTTGATCCAGGAATGAGATCAATCTGATATTGGATATTCCGCAGAGGTGGAAGCTTGGATGATTCCTCTACTATCTTAGAAAACTCTTTCAATAGCTCTTTAACGGGTGGTGGTAAAGATAGTGCATCATCCATTGTACATTTTGGTCTCACCAATAAAGCCAGTGTGCCTCCAGATTTCTCAACTGCGCCTGATAGCCTCTGCACTCCCGTGGAAACAGCAACAACATTCTTCCCTTCCACTTTAGAATGTTTCGTAGAACCAGAAGGCAAGATAGTAATCTTCTTTTGATTCCATATGAACATGTATGAATTCTCCTTCCTCTTATGCAAAGCATTAACATCGAACTGTCAAGGGCGACCTAGCAAAATTCCACAGCAATCCATATCCACAACATCACAATTAAAAGGTTCAATATAAGATTTACCGATCGAGATAGGTACGCTGCATATTCTGTTGATCTCAATTATTGGACCTTCTGATAGAGCATATTTTAGTCCCTTTTCTCTTGATATTATTGATGATTATTTACATGATTTCTGCTTAATTTAGTGCTCTTGGCATTGTTTTGCTGAAAATGGTGAAAAAGGACAATTTGGAGAAAATCCCCCTAAAACTGCCTTATTTGGAGCAAAAGGAGAGCAAGCCTGCCAAGTTGAATTCAAGTGAAGCTAAATAAGGAAAGTTCTAAATAAGAAAAGTGACAAATATGGAAAGAACATTCAGCCAAAGTAATTTGAAATTCAAATTTCAAATCCCCAAGTAGCTTTTTCCTTATTCAAGAAGCCAAGTCTCAAGTTGCCATAAATGAAGAGCCAAATAAGGAAAGTATTTTGAAATTCAAATCTTCAAGATTCATATTCAAATTTTGAATTTCAAAATCCAGCTTATTAAGAAAGCTAAATCCAAAGATCACATGCTTGCCACCTCATGCCTTGCGCATTCAAAATTCAGATTGCAAAGGAGGCTCCACCTTCCTTAATTATGAATGGGCGGCAAAGGGAAGTGAAGAGGCAACTTGGGCAGTATCTTGAAGACCTTGGGCAGCAATTAAAAGACCAAAGAGCCCATCCCTTGCAATTTGATACATTCTCCACTTTTTTGCCTTCACACATGCACATAGAAGGCACATATTGGACCAAGGGCACTTTGGGCAGCCTTTAAAAGATGCATGGACACCCAAGAAACCCTAGGCAGCCTCATCTAGGAAATATGGAGAAGAAAAGCAACTGCAGAGAGGAGTCCATGAGGTAAGCTCACCTACTATTTCTGAACTGACATCTGTTATGAAAGGTTTTGCCATAGAACTGGCTTAACAAATGCAAGCAGCCCAACCGCCTAGGCCATATGGGATCTGTTCATATGTAGGACATCCAACTGATCAATGTCCTACTCTGCAAGAAGACAACCAGCAAGTTAATACCATTGGAGGGTACAACAACCAACGTAGACATGATCCATATTCAAACATATACAATCCAGGTTGGAGAGACCACCCCAATTTCAGCTACGGAAGGGCCAACAACAATCAAAACCATCAGAACTATCAAAGGAACCAAGCCCAACCAGCACCTTCAAATCCCATCCAACGCCTTGAAAAGATGATGGAGTCCATGGTCGGTGCTATACAAAGCCTCAATCAGCGTATAGATCTGATGGCCACATCCGGAAGCAATTCTGAAACCCAAGGTAAACTCCCTTCTCAAATTGAAACTAACCCCAGACAAAATGTCAGTGCTATTACTTTGAGAATTGGAAAAGAGCTTCAAGATGCAAGATATGAGGAAGAAAAGCAAATAGCACCAAAACCTGCGCCATCTGAAACCTTCCCTGCGCTTTCTGAAACACAAGTTGCGCCAAAGCCAAGGCAACCTGAAGCCCCTCCAGCGCAACCTGAAGCACCTCCTGCAGAAGACTGATCAAAAGGTAAGCTTTCACATTCCACCTCCTTTTTCAAAAAGATTTGAAAGAACACAAAAAGAAAAGGAAGAAAAGGAGATCCTTGACACATTTAGAAAGGTCCAAATCAACATACCTCTGCTAGATGCCGTTAAGCAAATTCCAAGGTACGCAAAATTTCTGAAAGAACTTTGCACCAATAGAAGAAAGCTTGCTGAGAGAGAAAAAATAAGTGTAGGTGAGGTTGTCACTGCTGTTATTAAAAGATAACTCCCTGCTAAGTGCAAAGACAAAGGTATGTTTGTTATTTCTTGCAAAATTGGGAATGTTGGGATCAAGAAACCCATGTGTGATCTTGGTGCATCCATCAATGTTATGCCTCTTTCCATCTATAAATCTCTAAATGCATGTGCACTGAAAGACACAAGAGTTGTGATTCAATTAGCTGATAGATCTGTGGTATATCCCATAGGTGTTCTAGAAGATGTGTTAGTCCAAGTAGATGAACTTGTCTTTCCTGCAGATTTTTATGTGATTGATACTAAGGAAGATAGTTGCAATACTAGTTCTGATATCCTTCTTGGACGACCTTTCTTGAGTACTGCTAGAACTAAGATTGATGTACATGATGGTACTCTGACCATGGAGTTTGAAGGGGAAGTAATTAAGTTTAATATCTATGATGCCATGAAATATCCACATGATATGTCCCTTGTCTATGGTCTTTATATTGTTGACTGTTTGAGCCAGGAAATTTTTGATGAAAATCAAGATGATATTCTTAACAGTGATTTCTGTGGAGATACTGATCAGGTACAGATTGAGAGCCAAAAAGAGTCAAAACTTAAGGAAACAGTCTGCAGCATCCAACAGATGAACTGCAGTCAAGTACAGAATGAGGAAAACACTGTTGCACCACTTCAGAAAGGCCTTGCGTAAACAGAAACCTTTCGACCGCCGAACTCCATCTCTTTTCGGCTGCCGAATCCTTCACCTCAACTCCCACCACAGACTGAATCTACTGCCTCTCGGTCGCTAAACACTACTGACTTTCGGCCGCCGAACTCTACTACCTTTCGGCCGCCGAACCTTGCTCCACCGCCTCCAACGCAAGCAAGCTCTTCCAGTCCGCCTTTGCAGTCAAGCCAAGAGCAACACCTTCCAGAATCTGAAGATTGTAAGAATGACCTACATGAACAAATCTTCCTTGCTCAATCTGATGAACCATGGTACGCAGACATGGTAAACTACTTGGCCACAGGTAACTTGCCTTCTGATATGCCCAAACACACAAAAGACAAAATCAAGAAAGATGTCAGATACTATGTTTGAGATGAGCCATATTTGTGGAAATACTGTGCTGACCAAATGATAAGGAGATGTATTCCTGATCAAGAAATAGCTTCTGTACTTACTTTTTGTTATTCATATAGTTGTGGTGGACACTTTGGTCCAAGAAAGACTGCTCATAAGATACTTGAAAGTGGCCTATTTTGGCCCACTATTTTTCGAGATGCCTTTCTATTTTGCAGATCATGTGCTAGGTGCCAACAAATAGGAAATTTGAGCAAAAGAAATCAAATGCCATAGAACCCCATCATGGTCTGTGAGGTATTTGATGTTTGGGGCATAGACTTCATGGGCCCATTCCCACCATCCTTTGGATACAGCTACATCATCCTTGCAGTGGATTATGTGTCCAAGTGGGTGGAAGCTAGAGCAACAAAGACTGATGATGCCAAAGCAGTAGTAGACTTTGTGAAGACCAACATCTTTGCTAGACATGGAGTATCAAAGGCAATCATCAGTGACAGAGGGACCCATTTTTGCAATAAGGTAGTGGAAAGCCTTCTCAGAAAACACAACGTCATACATAGGACATCCATAGCCTACCACCCTCAGACAAATGGGCAAGCTGAAGTGTCAAATAGAGAAATCAAGGCCATCCTTGAAAAAACAGTGTCTCCCAACCGAAAGGACTGGAGTACAAGATTGGAAGATGCTTTATGGGCCTACAGAACAGCCTACAAGACTCCCATAGGTATGTCTCCTTACAGATTGGTCTATGGAAAAGCTTGTCACCTTCCAGTTGAACTTGAGCATAAGGCCTATTGGGCTGTAAAGAATTGCAACATGGACCTCAAAGAAGCTGGACAACATCGCAAGCTGCAAGTGCAAGAGCTAGAGGAAATAAGACGAGATGCATATGAGAATTCTTGGAACTACAAAACAAAAACCAAAGCCTCCCATGACAGTCATCTTTCAAGAAAACAATTTGAGGTTGGTGATAAAGTCTTACTCTTTGACTCTCGTTTGAAATTATTTCCAGGAAAGCTACGGTCTAGATGGATTGGACCATTCATAGTAGAACATGCTTACCCACATGGAGCTGTAGACATCCGGAGCATAGAAACTGGAAAAATCTTCAAGGTGAATGGACATTGTCTGAAGCCATACTTTGAAGGATTCACAGTACAAGTGGTGGAAGAAATTCCACTACAACATCCCTCAGCCTAAGTAAATCGCAACATGCACCTTACACCCCAGGGGAGTATTCAGTTTCCTTTGTTCTTTTATGTTTCTTATACATTGAGGACAATGCATGATTTAAGTGTGGGGGTGCATATCTCTTCTTCCTCTCCCTTTTCTCTTCTTCTTTTCCTTTCAGATTGCGCAAAGTCTTGTTCTTTAGCCACAGTTTTGCGTTTCTTTCAGTATTAGCCACAGTGTTGAAATTTTTTCATTTTAGTTTGTTTTTGCTTTCAATAACACACACAACCACAACCTTCTTCTTCTTTTTGATTTGCTCTACTCAAACTGATGAACTATGTTGGATGAGCTTTTCTTTCCATGACCCCATTGATGTGATAACTCTTTAAACTTATGTTGAATCAATTGCAGTGAGTTATATTCATATTTGAGAATTGCCTTTTGAATTGAATCTTAGAGCTTGCCATGGTGAAAAATGTACTGATGATACTCATTAGAGAGAATGAATTGAAATTTGTGTGAATGAACTTAACATGAATTGATTTAGCAATTGGTGTTGATTTGTCCAATGCATTGATTAAAGAAATTCAGCAAAGGCTTAGACTTTATAAGCAAAATTCAAAACTGTTCCAATGGTTGAAAGACTATGAACAAAGATAGTAGCCATTTGGACAGGTGACCAACTGAGTAACTAGGGGTGGGTATCACCAATATGTACCTTCACGTCAAAAGGTTGGTGACTTTTTCAAGCAAAATTAAAAGTGCAAAAAGCTGAATAAAGTACTTCAAGGTAAGGGCAAGTCACTCTGAAAGCTAGAAAAAGTCTTATCTGAACAAATTAATGTGCATGTATGGTCTCTCTTGAGGAAAACAAATCCTAGCCATGGTAAGCAAAGGGAAACAAGGAAAGAAGGTAAGTAATCTTCATGCATATATTCTTCACTGCAATGATTCAAAATAGGTGTCTTGAGTAAGAGCTTAAGTGGTAATAAGGATCAAGTAGCAAAGAAAGCTTATTTGACTATGTTTATTTGCTTGAGGACAAGCAAAAGGCTAAGTGTGGGGGTATTTGATAGAGCATATTTTAGTCCCTTTTCTCTTGATATTATTGATGATTATTTACATGATTTATGCTTAATTTAGTGCTCTTGGCATTGTTTTGCAGAAAATGGTGAAAAAGGACAATTTGGAGAAAATCCCCCTAAAACTGCCTTATTTGGAGCAAAAGGAGAGCAAGCCTGCCAAGTTGAATTCAAGTGAAGCTAAATAGGGAAAGTTCTAAATAAGAAAAGTGGCAAATATGGAAAGAACATTCAGCCAAAGCAATTTGAAATTCAAATTTCAAATCTCCAAGTAGCTTTTTCCTTATTCAAGAAGCCAAGTCTCAAGTTGCCATAAATGAAGAGCCAAATAAGGAAAGTATTTTGAAATTCAAATCTTCAAGATTCATATTCAAATTTTGAATTTCAGAATCCAGCTTATTAAGGAAGCTAAATCCAAAGATCACATGCTTGCCACCTCATGCCTTGCACATTCAAAATTCAGATTGCAAAGGAGGCTTCACCTTCCTTAATTATGAATGGGCGGCAAAGGGAAGTGAAGAGGCAACTTGGGCAGCAATTAAAAGACCAAAGAGTCCATCCCTTGCAATTTGATACATTCTCCACGTTTTTGCCTTCACACATGCACATAGAAGGCACATATTGGACCAAGGGCACTTTGGACAGCCTCTAAAAGATGCATGGACACCCAAGAAACCCTAGGCAGCCTCTCAAGACATATTTAAAGGCCTTATGAAGACAAGAAGAGGCAGATTGGACATCACTAAGGTTCGGCCAAGCAAGGGCTGTCGCGCCTCCCTTCTCCTCCTTCTCCTCCACCGCCAGTTCCTCCTCCTTCTTTTCTTTAATTTTTTATTTTGGTTCAGCCATGAGTGGCTGAAACCCTTAATTCTAGTTGAGGATTGGTTAAAACTAAGGTTGTTTTATGGATTGTGAGATCTGAACATAAACTATTTGTCTTTGATTAGTTCAATATTCATGCAATTGTGTGCTTAAATCTAAGATTGCTTTGTTGTTTTGATCAAATTGGCCACTTGATTCTTGATTGCAAAGTTAATTGATTGTTAGTTGGGATATTTGTTAGTCCGTAATTGCTGAAAATATTCTGACCTAAGAACACTTGGTGTAAAAACGAAGGAATTGTATGATCTAGCATCATCTTCATGTGTTTGGAGTAGCTAGGATTGGATCTCTCTAATTCTTTATGCAATTGACAATTGTTTTGATGCCTATGGCCCAAGGACGTTCCTTGACAATTTGTTAATTAGTAATTGATTAGAGGACGTTCCCTAATTGATTTAATCATAAGGAGAGACATGGTGGTGAGAAGCGTTTTCCATCCCCATAACTAATCTATTGAATCAATCAAGTGAACATAAGTTTCAATGATCAATCCAAACAACCAAGGTGGATCCATATCTTCAACTAGACCTTTCTCTTATTGATTTCCTCTTTTATTTTAATTACTTGCTGATTTAATTGCTTTCAATAGTTGTTAGTCAAATCAATCTCAAAACCCCCCTTTTTACTTTATTGCACTTTGCTTTTATTCTGCTTTTAGTTACTTGCTTTCAATTGTGCTTTTAGTTGATTCTCTTGATCTTGTTGGGAAAAATAGATAAGTATTCAATTCTCTGTGGATTCGATCCTTTACCACTATCTGCAGTTGTAAAATTGTTGATAACCGGAAAGGTTATTTTTGACCGGCTTCGACAACCGCGAGTCACCTTCCTTCATCCATCTGACTTTGTATGGCGAAGGGTGCGGCTATGTAGACAACTGCAATTTCTCCACTAATTGCTTAGCTATTAGATTCTCACAACTGCAGCTATTTATAATTAGTCTACAAATTACCTCTCCTACTCGACACTTTTCCTGGAAAATCTTCCTCCTTTGCATCTTATCCTCCTGTTTTGTTAAACATAAGATTTTCTTTAGCACATAGGTGACCTCTCCATCTTCAGAACTAGCAATAGATCCATCATCATCATCCACTTTCTCGTCAGTTTCGGCCACCTACTCAACTATATTAACCTGTCGGCGATCAGTGTTAACTCCTCAACGTTCTGGACAATTATTTGATCGATGATCAAGTTGCCTGCAGCTGTAACATATGTCTCTTGTTGGCTTCTGATAAAGATTGATTCTGCCTCCTTTGTCTGTTGTAGTGGTAACTGTCTTTCCCTTATTGTCTCTCCTTTTTTCCATGGTATTATGAGGATTGCCAGAATTTACAACCTTAGAAGGCTGTCCGCTGTAATTGCCTATATACTGCTGCATCCTTATCGAACTAGAATATCTGTAATTGAAATTTCGGTTGTACTGCTGTCGTGGTTGCCAATCAACACGCTCTTCTACCCTTTTTTTCATCTCAATAGCGTCTGCCAAGGTGACAGCTATTCCCATCATACAATGAATTTCGTGATTCAGGCCCCTCTGATAATGAGCAACCTACTAGGTTTCGTTCTCACAGTTTTCACACCTCGCCTGCAACCTCAAAAACTCCTCGGTATATTCATCCACCCTTCGGTTCCCCTATACACAGTCATGATACCGATTATACAAAACCTGAACATGATCGCTAAGTAAGAACCGTTGTTCAAACATCTGCTTCATCAACACCCAATTTCGTATGGGTTCCAGCATCCTCCGATAGCGTTCGTTTTGAATCGAATTCCACCAGGCTGCTGCACTCCCTTTTAGCTTATCAGCCACAATCGAAACCTTGCGATCCTCTTCCACGTTCATAACTTCAAAAAAACGTTCAACCTCTGCCAGCCAATCAAGAACAGATTCCATATCCAGCGAACCAGAAAAGTTTTGGATGTCTATCTTAATCTTGTAACCTTCCTGATAATTTTGATGGGGATTTGCATGCACAGAATTGGCGACCACAGGATTGGCGACCATAGGATTGCCGACTGGCTATGGCGGCGAGTTGGTGGAGTCCCTGCTGTGGGGTCAACCGTCCGATCATCTCCCTCAATTCTGCTAAAGATGCCTAAATCGCAATAACTTTACTCTAATACCAATCTGATAAAGGACTATTTAGACTCTGTCAGGAGTTTTAACCAATATCATTTGGTTAAGACGAAATAAGAGAAAAAATAGGCTAGAAGACTAAAAGTCTTATTGAAATTTCTCAAAGATTGAAAAAGTGAGTTTCTAATAGTCAAGGGAGGCTATTTATAATAGAAACAAAACCCTAATAAGCAAAATTATGAAGATACTCAAAATATCTAAAAAAATAATTAACATGCAAAATTGACCCCCTAAACGATGGAATTTTCATATCGAACTTCGTGACCAAGCTTGCAGCCCTTGTTACACTTTTGAAAGTCGTGTGTTTCGAAATTTCCTTTCCAAAAAGCTATCGTGGGTCTCTATCGGACGTCGACAACAAAAATTAAGTCTGGTCCAAGTCTGCCGTATAGTCTAAGTGTAATACCCAGCTAGAGTCCGGCATCGGAATCCCTGTCGTCCACTAAAGTACTATCGTATGTTTGCATAGTTTTAAAGTGGAAATGAAAAGAGTTTTTGAAAGAAAAGAACCAAGGCAGAAAAGCCAGGTTCGGTCGCCAAAGGTGAGGTTTGGCCGCCGAACATGCATGGCTTTCGGTTTCACGATAGGCCGCCGAAGGTGGTCTGGCCAGCCACCTATAAAAGGCCCTCAGTCGGTTGGAAGGATAAGGATTGCCTTTTCTTTCTCTTTCTGAGGTGAGACCCTGTCCTGCTTACGTTTTCTTCATGTTTTCATCAAATCATGCCAAGAGTTTATTGATTTTTATGGTTTTTTGAAGGTTTTGAGCTAAAAACACAAAGTTGTGAAGTTTGGAGAGTTTGAAGGAGAGTTGCTCCAAAACTCCACATTGGGATCGTTCATCTTCTTGTTGTCAAGAGGTAAGTGAAGATCCTGAGCTTGTTTTCATGTTTTCTGAAGGTTTTAGAAGGGTTTTGGGTAGAGTTGCATGAAAAGGGTAAAAAGTGAGGGTTTTGGTGTTTTGTTGATCAACAACATGTTTATGTGTTATATGTGTTGTGTTGTTGGGGTTTTTAGGTAGTTTCTGACCCCTTTGAGCATATACTTGGGTGTATGAAAGTTGAGAACTTGAGGTGGTTGAGTTTGGGATGGTTTTGTGCATTTTGGCGAGAGGCAGAGCAAGTTTCTGCCTTGCTGATGAACCCAGCTTCGGCCGCCGAAGAATGGTTCGGCCGCCGAACCCATGAGGAGGTGGCTTCGGCTGCCCAAGCTTGCCCCCGAGCTTTTGGACTTTCGGCTCTGGAGGGGAGTTTCGGCCGTCGAAGGTTGGAGACTTTCGTCTCTGGAGTGCCTTTCAGCCCCCGAAACGTGCCCCCGAAAGGGTTCGACTGCCGAAAGTTGAGATTCGGCCGCCGAAGGTGCATGAGTTTCGGCTCTGGAGAGGACTTTCGGCCGCCGAACCTGCCGCCGAAAGTGTTCTGTCCAGCCTTCCTTTGCATGCTTTGTATGGATGGTTGAGTGAGTTTAAGGGGATTCTTGGGGAGTTTACTAGAGTTGGTCATAAGCTAGTTTGGTCCCTCATTTGAGTTTATCTGTGCCTACACAGACCAGAGGAACCAGAGAGAGCAGCAGTGAGTACTGCTCCAGAGTGTATAGCGCCGGTGGCGGTCCATTTTGGGGTCGTTACAGATTGGTATCAGAGCCCTAGGTTCACATGATCGGACCTATAGAGTGAGTGTCGGGCTCATAGAGGGTAGAAGTGGTCAAGCACAATAGGAAATCATGTCCACTAGGATAGGATGTTAAGTCCTGTCTATTTGATGCTATGAAATGCCATGATTTGCATGTGCATTATTGCAATATGTGAGTTCAATATATGCTGATATGCTATGCTATGTGTTATTTTCCAGAGTTAAGATGCGAGGAACTCGTCGATCAGCTCGATTGACTGGAGTCCCACCAGATAGTGAGAAAACAGCTGCTCATCCTCCTGCATTGCCAAGGGCAAGGTCACAAAGATCGAGCAGGGAAGGTACGTCAATAGACCCTAGAAGGTCTGTAGACGAGAGCAGAAGAGGAACAGCTAGAGGAGGGAGATCAGAGGAAGTGAGGGAGGCTATGGAGGTTGACCAGTTAGTGGAGGAAAGCATGGGTGTAGGCAGATCTGATGAAGGTATGGGAGAGTCTCAGGGAGGCGCTCAGGTCTCGGGGTTTGGGTATCCAGCCTTTCCTCAGGACCCAGGGTATCCGATGGAAAGTATGTCGGAGTACTCGAGTTTTGTCCCATATCCTACTTACATGCCATATATGCCTTATCCTCATTATTACCCACCATATCCTATGTATCCACCTTCCCCTATCCACCTAAGTGCAGCACACCCAGAACTAAATGAACCAGTACCTCCACCACCACAACCAGAACCAATAGCTCCTGTTGCCCAAAGACATCAACCTAGCTCATCTGGCGGTAAGGTGCAAATGACAGAGTACTTGAAATTGGATGCTCCGAAATTCAATCTAGGAGATGATC
Source organism: Manihot esculenta (assembly GCF_001659605.2). Taxonomy (NCBI): domain Eukaryota; kingdom Viridiplantae; phylum Streptophyta; class Magnoliopsida; order Malpighiales; family Euphorbiaceae; genus Manihot; species Manihot esculenta. The sequence goes on from NC_035173.2 coordinate 614,504, forward strand.
CATTTGAGTATCTGAGAACTGTGAAGATGATCACTGATGAGTTGGGAGCAGATGATAGCAGAGCCATAGAAATGGCGGGGTTTACACTTAAGTGTAAGAAAGCTCGAGAATGGTTCAAGAACTATGTGGAGCCTAAGATAGACAGCATGTCATGGGGAGAGTTCAGCAATGAGTTTGCAGGGTGGGCTTTTCCTGATAGCTCTAGGGAGATGAAAGTAATAGAATTTGAACAGTTGAGACAGATAGACGAGATGAGTGTTGACGAGTTTACAGATAAGTTCCTGGATTTGCTTCAGTATGTGGGTCAAGCCTATGATACTGATCAGAAGTGTAACGACCCCAAAATAGATCGTCACCGGCGCTAGGACTCAGGTCGGCTTAAGGCCGCCAGAACCCGTAGCAAGCCTGCTATACTCTCTGTGTACCTGTAAACCTCATACATGATCATACATTTTCTGTGAAAATAAAAACTCTTTGCTCTGAACCAAGGCTTAACCTGTGCATGCACTATCTCTGTACTCTGTACTCTGTACTCTGTACCCCTGACTAGAGCTTGCTCTAGATGGGTTACCTCATACCTGTTAAGCCTGGTATTTCACATACTCTGTAAAACATATACATATACAGATCATGTACATAACAACAGATTTACAACACAACTGCTAAGTCAAGCATATCTGTAACTGAAAACATAACTATTACATCTCTTTAATATTACATGTCCACTCTACACTAGTACATTTCTCTTTACTCTTTCTATGCTCTGCTGACTTGCCCTGTACACTGTACACTGAACCTGCAAAACTGGGGTTAAGGGAGTGGGATGAGCTCTATAGCCCAGTGAGTAGAACAACAAAACATTTCATTAAAATATGATCTCATGGAGTGCGTCATAACACAGTTAAACCACATCAAGAGTAAACCTGTCACCACATAGTCCCAGTAACTCTGTGCCAGGGCGTAGAATCGAGCACCTGGTCTTCCTGTCATATATGTATATGTGTATATAACACCTCTGTACTTACCATTGCCAGAGCGTAGTCAAAGGCTCCTGGTCTTTACTATACCTGCCAGGGCGTAGTCAAAGGCTCCTGGTCTTTACTCTACCTGCCAGGGCGTAGTCAAAGGCTCCTGGACTTCCTGTCTGTGACTATTGGATCATTCAGCATTTACTCACATCAACAACTAACTATGCAATGCAACATATTCGTGGATACTAATGAAATCAACCTATTGCATAATCATGATGCATGAGATATGCTAAAACATTCCATTGTGCAAGTTAAACAAAGTTAAGTTTAGTTCCACTCACCTCTGGCTATCTGGACTGACTGACTCTGCAGGCTCTGAAACTCTGGAGCAGTACTCACTGCTGCTCTCTCTGGTTCCTCTGGTCTGTACCTATACAGATGGACGCAAATGAGGGACCAAACTAGCTTATGAACAACTCTCATAAACTCCCCAAGAAACCCCTTAAACTCACTCAACTATCCATGCAAAGCAGGCAAGAGAAGGCTGGACAGAACACTTTCGGCGGCAGGTTCGGCGGCCGAAAGTCCTCTCCAGAGATGAAACTCAAGCACCTTCGGCGGCCGAATCTCTACTTTCGGCTGCCGAACCCTTTCGGGGGCAAGTTTCGGAGGCCAAAAGGCACTCCAGAGACGAAAGTCTCTAACCTTCGGCAGCACCTTCGGCGGCCGAACTTCCCTCCAGAGCCGAAAGTCCAAAAGGTCGGGGGCAAGCTTGGGCAGCCGAAGCCACCTCGTCATGGGTTCGGCGGCCGAATGTACCTTCGGCGGTCGAACCTGAGTTCATCAGCAGGGCAGAAACTTGCCCTGCCTCTCGCCAAATGCACCAAACTCCTCTCCAACGGCACACCACACTTCCTCCACTTGCATACACTCATGTATATGTTCAAAGGGGTCAAAAACTACCTAAAAACCCCAAACACACAACACAAACAATACAGAAACAAGCTTTACTCACAAAATCATCAAAACCTCACATACAACCCTATTCATGCAACTCTCTCCATAAACCCCATAAAACCTTCAGAAAACATAAAAACAAGCTCAGGATCTTCACTTACCCTGTGAAAACAAGTAGATGAATGATCCTAACGTGGAGTTTTGGAGCAACTTGCCTTCAAACTCTCCAAACTTCAAAACTTTGAGTGTTTAGCTTCAAACCTTCAAATAATCATGAAAACTAATCAAATCTTTGCATGATTTAATGAAAACATGAAGAAAGACTCACAAAGGGCAGGATCTCACCTCAGAAGACAAAAGAAACGGTGTTCTTACCGCTTCAACCGACTGAGGGCCATTTATAGGTGGCTGGCCAGACCACCTTCGGCGGCCACACGTGAAACCGAAAGCCATAAATCTTCGGCGGCCGAACCTCAACTTCGGCGGCCGAACCTGGCTTTTCTGCCTTGGTTCATTTCATGCACAAACTCATTTCTTTATGCTTTAAAGTGATGAAACATAGTAAAACATGTGAGAAAAACATAAATCGAACCCTGCTAGAGACTTCCGACATCCCGAACGCCACCGGAAAGTAGAATTCCGACGCCGGACTCTAGCCAGGTATTACATTCTCCCCCCCTTAAGAACATTCATCCTCGAATGTCCGAAAACAAACAAATAACACATCAAAAGGAGGGAACTAACCTCAAAACAAATATGGATACTGCTGGAGCATAGACTCCTGCGTCTCCCAGGTGCATTCTTCTAGATTATGGTGTGGACTGATGGTGGTGGTACTGGTTCATTTGGCTCTGGGTGTGCTGCACTTGGATGGTTAGGGGAGGGTGGATACATAGGATATGGTGGATAGTAAGAAGGATAAGGCATATATGGCATGTAAGGAGGATATGGAACAAAACTAGAGTACTCCGACATACCTCCCATCGGGTACTCTGGATAGCCAAAACCTGAGGTCTGAGCACCTTCCTGCGACTCTCCCATACCTTCCTCAAATCTGCCTATACCCATGCTATCATCTCTAGACTGATCACTCTCCATAGCTTCCCTCCTTTCCTCTGATCTTTCTCCCCTAGCTGTACCTCTTCTGCTCTTGTCTACAGACCTTCTAGGGTCTATTGACGTACCTTCCTTGCTAGATCTCTGAGACCTTGCCCTCGGCAATGCAGGAGGACGAGCAGTTGGTCTCTCATTCTCTGGTGGGACTCCAGTCAATCGAGCTGATCGACGAGTTCCTCGCATCTTTACTCTCTGGAAAACAACACATAACATAGCACTTTAGCACATAAACAGCATATAGCAATAAGGCACATGCATAACTCATGGCAGTACACAGATAGGACTCAATACCCTATCCTAATGGACATGATTTCCTATTATGCTTGACCACTTCTAACCTCTATAAGCCCGACACTGTCTCTCTATAGCTCCGACCATGTGAACCAGGCTCTGATACCAATCTGTAACGACCCCAAAATAGACCGTCACCGGCAGTAGGACTCAGGTCGGCTTAAGGCCGCCAGAACCCGTAGCAAGCCTGCTATACTCTCTGTGTACCTGTAAACCTCATACATGATCATACATTTTCTGTGAAAATAAAAACTCTTTGCTCTGAACCAAGGCTTAACCTGTGCATGCACTATCTCTGTATTCTGTACTCTTTACTCTGTACCCCTGACTAGAGCTTGCTCTAGATGGGTTACCTCATACCTGTTAAGCCTGGTATTTCACATACTCTGTAAAACATGTACATATACAGATCATGTACATAACAACAGATTTACAACACAACTGCTAAGTCAAGCATATCTGTAACTGAAAACATAACTATTACATCTCTTTAATATTACATGTCCACTCTACACTAGTACATTTCTCTTTACTCTTTCTATGCTCTGCTGACTTGCCCTGTACACTGAACCCGCAAAACTGGGGTTAAGGGAGTGGGATGAGCTCTATAGCCCAGTGAGTAGAACAGCAAAACATTTCATTAAAATATGATCTCATGGAATGCGTCATAACACAGTTAAACCACATCAAGAGTAAACCTGTCACCACATAGTCTCAGTAACTCTGTGCCAGGGCGTAGAATCGAGCACCTGGTCTTCCTGTCATATATGTATATGTGTATATAACACCTCTGTACTTACCATTGCCAGGGCGTAGTCAAAGGCTCCTGGTCTTTACTATACCTGCCAGGGCGTAGTCAAAGGCTCCTGGTCTTTACTCTACCTGCCAGGGCGTAGTCAAAGGCTCCTGGACTTCCTGTCTGTGACTATTGGATCATTCAGTATTTACTCACATCAACAACTAACTATGCAATGCAACATATTCGTGGATACTAATGAAATCAACCTATTGCATAATCATGATGCATGAGATATGCTAAAACATTCCATTGTGCAAGTTAAACAAAGTTAAGTTTAGTTCCACTCACCTCTGGCTATCTGGACTGACTGACTCTGCAGGCTCTAAAACTCTGGAGCAGTACTCACTGCTGCTCTCTCTGGTTCCTCTGGTCTGTACCTATACAGATGGACGCAAATGAGGGACCAAACTAGCTTATGAACAACTCTCATAAACTCCCCAAGAAACCCCTTAAACTCACTCAACTATCCATGCAAAGCAGGCAAGAGAAGGCTGGACAGAACACTTTCGGCGGCAGGTTCGGCGGCCGAAAGTCCTCTCCAGAGATGAAACTCAAGCACCTTCGGCGGCCGAATCTCTACTTTCGGCTGCCGAACCCTTTCGGGGGCAAGTTTCGGAGGCCAAAAGGCACTCCAGAGACGAAAGTCTCTAACCTTCGGCAGCACCTTCGGCGGCTGAACTTCCCTCCAGAGCCGAAAGTCCAAAAGCTCGGGGGCAAGCTTGGGCAGCCGAAGCCACCTCCTCATGGGTTCGGCGGCCGAATGTACCTTCGGCGGTCGAACCTGAGTTCATCAGCAGGGCAGAAACTTGCCCTGCCTCTCACCAAATGCACCAAACTCCTCTCCAACGGCACACCACACTTCCTCCACTTGCATACACTCATGTATATGCTCAAAGGGGTCAAAAACTACCTAAAAACCCCGAACACACAACACAAACAATACAAAAACAAGCTTTACTCACAAAATCATCAAAACCTCACATACAACCCTATTCATGCAACTCTCTCCATAAACCCCATAAAACCTTCAGAAAACATAAAAACAAGCTCAGGATCTTCACTTACCCTGTGAAAACAAGTAGATGAATGATCCTAATGTGGAGTTTTGGAGCAACTTGCCTTCAAACTCTCCAAACTTCAAAACTTTGAGTGTTTAGCTTCAAACCTTCAAATAATCATGAAAACTAATCAAATCTTTGCATGATTTAATGAAAACATGAAGAAAGACTCACAAAGGGCAGGATCTCACCTCAGAAGACAAAAGAAACGGTGTTCTTACCGCTTCAACCGACTGAGGACCATTTATAGGTGGCTGGCCAGACCACCTTCGGCGGCCACACGTGAAACCGAAAGCCATGCATGTTCGGCGGCCGAACCTCAACTTCGGCGGCCGAACCTGGCTTTTCTGCCTTGGTTCATTTCATGCACAAACTCATTTCTTTATGCTTTAAAGTGATGAAACATAGTAAAACATGTGAGAAAAACATAAATCGAACCCTGCTAGAGACTTCCGACATCCCGAACGCCACCGAAAAGTAGAATTCCGACGCCGGACTCTAGCCAGGTATTACAAGAAGAAGGCAAGGAGATATACTATGAGATTGCATCCCAGGTATTCTTCCTTGATTCTTCCAGCAGAAAAGGAGAGTTTCCACTCTATTGTGGATGCAGCCAGAAAAATGGAAGCAAGTGCCAATATTCAGAGACAGTCAAAGGCACAGGCTTCGGGTTCTAAGGGTCCCAGTTCAGGAACTTCAGGAAGCAAGAGATGAGATAGAGCAAAAGGAACAAAGAGTAAGTTCTGGAGTAAAGTCAAGTCAGGTCTGGGAATGGGTAGTGGCTCAAGCTCTGGCGCAAGCAGTCCAGTCTGTAGAAGATGTGGGAGACCACACAAGGGAGCTTGTCAGTTGGGATCTTCAGCCTGTTTTAGGTGTGGACAGGAAGGGCATTTTGCTCTGGATTGTCCTCAAGTGACGTTTGCACCATCCCAGCAGATGAGTTCAGGCAGTGTTGTACAGCCAGCAGCTCCAGCCATGCCTCAGAGTAGTGGCAGAGGTAGAGGGAGAGGGGCAGCCTCTACTTCAGCAGCAGGTTCCCGAGGTGGAAATTCGGTAGCCCCAGCATGGATTTTCACTGTGACACAGGAGGAGGCTAACACGTCGAACACAGTGGTGTCAGGTAATCTCATCATTGGGTGTTCAGATGTGTATGCTTTGATGGACCCCGGTGCTTCTCATTCCTTTATTGCTTCGAGAGCCATAGAAAGGTTGGGTTTGATTAGTTCTGAGTTAGAGTATCCTCTCTGGGTCAGTGGACCCAAGTGTCACCCATCAGTGGCAGCGTCAGTCTGTCGTTTCAGTCCAGTGTTCATAGAGGGTAGATGCCTTCCAGCTGACCTTGTGGTTCTAGACTTGACAGATTTTGATGTCATTCTAGGGATGGATTGGTTATCTACATATGGTGCGACCTTGGACTGTAGAGAGAAGGTAGTTAGTCTCAGAGACCAGGATGGGTCAGAGTGTGTCTTCAAAGGAGACAGGAGGGGTACACCCAGAGGTTTGATTTCAGCCCTTCAGGCTCGTCGTTTGCTTAGGAGGGGTTGTCAGGGGTTTCTAGCTCATGTGAGGGAGCTAGATAGTCAGGTTAGGGAACCAGCCACAGTACCAGTAGTCCGAGAGTTTCTCGATGTTTTCCCAGCCAAACTTCCAGGACTACCACCTGGTAGGGAGATAGAGTTTGAAATTGAATTGCTACCTGAGACCAGACCTATCGCTATTCCTCCCTACAGGATGGCACCAGCAGAGTTAAAGGAGTTGAAAGACCAGTTGCAGGATTTAGTAGATAAGGGTTTCATCTGCCCTAGTACCTCACCTTGGGGTGCTCCAGTGCTCTTTGTCAGAAAGAAGGATGGATCCCTCAGACTTTGTATCGACTACAGACAGTTGAACAAGGTCACTACCAAGAACAGGTATCCTTTACCTCGGATTGATGATCTATTCGACCAGCTAGCTGGAGCAGGTTGTTTCTCGAAAATAGATCTGAGATCCGGGTATCATCAGTTGAGAGTCAGAGAGGCAGATGTGCCAAAGACAGCTTTCAGGACCAGATATGGGCATTTTGAGTTCTTAGTGATGCCGTTTGGGTTGACTAACGCCCCTGCAGCATTCATGGATCTCATGAATAGAGTGTTCAGCGAGTTTCTGGATCACTTTGTCATTGTGTTCATCGATGATATCTTAGTGTATTCCAGAGATGCAGAGGAGCATGCCCAGCATCTGAGGATAGTTCTGCAGACACTGAGAGAGCATGGGTTGTATGCCAAGTTCTCTAAGTGTGAGTTTTGGTTGAGGAGCATTTTCTTCTTGGGACACGTGGTATCAGCAGACGGGATTGAGGTAGACCCCAAGAAGATAGAGGCTGTAGCTAACTCGCCTAGACCCACGACAGTGACTGAGATTAAAAGTTTTTTGGGACTGGCAGGTTACTACAGGAGGTTCGTTCAGGACTTCTCGAAGATAGCGGCTCCTATGACCAAACTGACTCAAAAGAACCAGAAGTTTATCTGGTCGGACCAGTGCGAAGAGAGCTTTGAGGAGCTCAAGAGGAGATTGACATCAGCACCAGTGTTAGCTCTGCCTGTTAGTAACGAGGATTTTACAGTGTTCTGTGATGCATCTCGAGTGGGATTGGGTTGTGTTTTGATGCAGAGTGATAGGGTGATTGCTTATACTTCTAGACAGTTGAAGAAGCACGAGTTGAATTACCCCACCCATAACCTGGAGATGGCAGCAGTTATCTTTGCACTCAAGATGTGGAGGCATTACCTCTACGGGGTTAAATGCGAGATCTTCACTGATCACAAAAGTTTACAGTACATCTTGAGTCAGAGAGAGCTGAATTTGAGGCAGAGAAGATGGGTAGAATTGCTCAGTGATTATGATTGTAAGATCCAGTATCATCCGGGTAAGGCGAATGTGGTGGCAGACGCCCTAAGCCGGAAGTCTTTAGGCAGTTTATCCCATATAGCAGCAGAGCGGAGACCAGTAGTGATGGAGCTTTATAAGCTCATTGCGGAGGGGTTACAACTAGAGTTGTCTGGTACAGGTGCATTGATAGCACAGATGAAAGTGACACCTGTGTTTCTGGAGCAGATAGCACAGAAACAACATGAGGACCCTGCGTTGATGACAATTGCCAGGACTGTTCAGTCAGGCAACAGTGCAGAGTTCAGATTTGACAACAAAGAGATCCTTCGCTATGGGAGTCGACTTTGTGTACCAGATGGTAGCAGTTTGAAAGAAGACATTATGAGGGAAGCTCATAATGCGCGGTATAGTGTTCACCCGGGAGCCACCAAGATGTATCAGGCTCTGAAGAAGGTATATTGGTGGCCAGCCATGAAGAAAGAAGTGGCGCAGTTTGTGACAGCCTGTGAGATTTGTCAAAGGGTGAAATTAGAACATCAGAAGCCGGCTGAAATGCTTAACCCACTGCCGATTCCAGAGTGGAAATGGGAGAATATAGCTATGGATTTTGTAGTGGGCTTACCGGCAGCGTCCAATAGGATAGACTCCATATGGGTGATTGTGGACAGACTCACGAAATCTGCTCATTTCATTCCAGTTAGGAGTAACTATTCTGTGGATAAGTTAGCACAGGTATATCTGGATGAAATAGTGAGATTGCATGGAGTTCCAGTATCTATAGTTTCAGACAGAGGACCTCAGTTTACCTCCAGATTTTGGCGAAGTCTGCAGAGTGCGATGGGCACGAAATTGGATTTGAGCACTGCTTTCCATCCGCAGACTGATGGATAGTCAGAGAGGACCATCCAGACCATAGAGGATATGCTCTGAATGTGTGTGTTAGACTTTGGCGGTTCTTGGAGGCAGCATCTACCTCTGGTAGAGTTTGCCTACAATAACAGCCATCATGCTAGCATAGGGATGGCTCCTTATGAAGCATTATATGGGAGGAAGTGCAGATCCCCTGTTTGCTGGGAAGAGGTAGGAGAGAAGGCTCCTGCAGGACCAGAGTTGGTAGAGATTACCAGTAGAACAGTGCCCATGATCAGAGAGAGGATCAGAACAGCTCAGAGTAGACAAAAAAGCTATGTAGACGTTCGCAGAAAACTGTTAGAATTCCAGGAAGGTAATTGGGTATTGCTAAAAGTGTCTCCGATGAAAGGAGTGGTTCGTTTTGGGAAGAAGGGTAAGTTAGCTCCACGGTACATCGGTCCCTTTGAGATTGTGCAGAGGATCGGCAATGTGTCGTATAAGCTGGATTTACCTACTTCTATGGCGAGAATTCACCCGGTATTTCATGTTTCTATGCTACGGCAGTTTGTGTCAGATCCGAATCAGGTTCTGAGTGCACCTGATGTGGAGGTCCTTGGAGATCTCACGTATATAGAGCAGCCAGTGCGAATTCTTGACACACAGATCAGACAGCTAAGGAACAAGGAGATTCCGATGGTGAAAGTTCTGTGGAACCACCTTAATCTAGACAAGTGCACCTGGGAGACGCGGGAGTCTATGCTCCAGCAGTATCCATATCTGTTTTGAGGTTAGTGTTCCTCCTTTTATGTGTTTACTTGTTTGTTTTAGGAACATCCGAGGACGAATGTTCTTAAGGGGGGGAGAATGTAATACCCGGCTAGAGTCCGGCATCGGAATCCCTGTCGTCCACTAAAGTACTATCGTATGTTTGCATAGTTTTAAAGTGGAAATGAAAAGAGTTTTTGAAAGAAAAGAACCAAGGCAGAAAAGCCAGGTTCGGCCGCCGAACATGCATGGCTTTCGGTTTCACGATAGGCCGCCGAAGGTGGTCTGGCCAGCCACCTATAAAAGGCCCTCAGTCGGTTGGAAGGATAAGGATTGCCTTTTCTTTCTCTTTCTGAGGTGAGACCCTGTCCTTCTTACGTTTTCTTCATGTTTTCATCAAATCATGCCAAGAGTTTATTGATTTTTATGGTTTTTTGAAGGTTTTGAGCTAAAAACACAAAGTTGTGAAGTTTGGAGAGTTTGAAGGAAAGTTGCTCCAAAACTCCACGTTGGGATCGTTCATCTTCTTGTTGTCAAGAGGTAAGTGAAGATCCTGAGCTTGTTTTCATGTTTTCTGAAGGTTTTAGAAGGGTTTTGGGTAGAGTTGCATGAAAAGGGTAAAAAGTGAGGGTTTTGGTGTTTTGTTGATCAACAGCATGTTTATGTGTTATATGGGTTGTGTTGTTGGGGTTTTTAGGTAGTTTCTGACCCCTTTGAGCATATACTTGGGTGTATGCAAGTTGAGAACTTGAGGTGGTTGAGTTTGGGATGGTTTTGTGCATTTTGGCGAGAGGCAGAGCAAGTTTCTGCCTTGCTGATGAACCCAGCTTCGGCCGCCGAAGAATGGTTCGGCCGCCGAACCCATGAGGAGGTGGCTTCGGCTGACCAAGCTTGCCCCCGAGCTTTTGGACTTTCGGCTCTGGAGGGGAGTTTCGACCGCCGAAGATGCCGCCGAAGGTTGGAGACTTTCATCTCTGGAGTGCCTTTCAGCCCTCGAAACGTGCCCCCGAAAGGGTTCGGCTGCCGAAAGTTGAGATTCGGCCGCCGAAGGTGCATGAGTTTCGGCTCTGGAGAGGACTTTCGGCCGTCGAACCTGCCGCCGAAAGTGTTCTGTCCAGCCTTCCTTTGCATGCTTTGTATGGATGGTTGAGTGAGTTTAAGGGGATTCTTAGGGAGTTTACTAGAATTGGCCATAAGCTAGTTTGGTCTCTCATTTGAGTTTATCTGTGCCTAAACAGACCAGAGGAACCAGAGAGAGTAGCAGTGAGTACTGCTCCAGAGTGTATAGCGCCGGTGGCGGTCCATTTTGGGGTCGTTATACTAAGACTAGTTACTCCATGTCACTTGTATATAATTTATTGTCTAGATTTAATTCACATGTCTTATCTTATAAATCATATTTTTAGATCCATCTCAATCTGGTTTAATTCACATATTATCTAGATCCATCACAATCTGATTAGTCAAATGAATAATATAAATTGCATGGAAAAAGATACATACATATATAAATATAGATGGAGCACAAGGCAAAATGCATCATTAATTATACTTGTATTTTAAAAAATAAATATATATTTTTTTTATATAGATAATAATATAGCCAGATATTACACCTTTCCAAGTGATTTGCAATCTACCTGTGGCTAAGTAGCTAGAGATACAGAGCATATTACACTCTCTTTATATATATATATATATATATATATATATTTCGCTTGTAATATTTATTTCTTTACTACTACATAGCTATATGAATTTTCCCTTCTCTTTCTTGGCATGCACGCACACATATATTTAAAGTCGGACAGCAGAAAAATATTTTTACTAGAAATACAGTCATTAAAGAAGGGGAAACTATTGAAAATTAATTATTATTGTCCTCGTCTTCTGCCGCCGGAGCCTGTTTCTCTCTGGCAATTGAAGTAAACAGCAGCGACGGGTAACCCAAGATTGTAAAGCTCAGCAAAGTCTCTCGTGTTAAAATTCTGACGCCACCCTGGTGCATATACCGTTTGCCTACCTAGTTGCCGGAATAATATGAAAACAAATCGATGAATCCCCACAGACGGCCGTGGACTCTCATAGCATACAACCTCTTGCCCTGCAAATCAGAATATTATTTTTAAGAATCTCTTCTATCCCAAAAGGAGAGTTTTTTAGACTTTCGAAAGTTGATAAGATTTCTTATTCTCTCGACAAGCATGCATAGTTGATGATAAAACTGTAGTGGGAGGCTGATTGAGATTGATTTTGATATCCAACGTTTCAGCCTCACATGTCATGACATCTACAACAATAATTAAGACACAGATTTCAAAAACCAAAAAGAAAAAGAGATGAAGAATCTCACTCTTTCTTTCATGTATTTGTATTGGTTCGGCCTCGTTGATCAATATATATATATATATATATATATATATATATAATGGGAACTAGAGCCAAAGTCTTCGATGGATTCTTTGCAGGGTTGGTGGCAGTGACAGTGGACAAGGGTGTGGTAAATTTAAATTTTAATACGTTATTCATTTTATTTATTTATTTTACCAATTTAAGAAAAAAAATATAATTAACATAAATAAATAGTGAATTTGATTTAATATTTTCTTCAGGATGAAATATTTTTAAAAAATGTAATATACTCACCGAAGTTTGCTGCTGTAGTTGCTGGAATATCGGTCACCAACCTAGAAAAAAATCGTGTAAATCAGCTACGGATTCATAAATTAAAGTTAAGTATCTAATTTTATCTTTTTCATAAAATTTTTAACTTCACTTGTTTGAAAAAAAAAATTATCCATATAAATATTAAAAATAATGTTTTCACATTAAATTTAAAAGTAATGAAAAAATATTATAAATTAAATTAATTTGCCCACTTTAAATTTTTTTTAAATTTAAATAATTAACTTATTAACCATATTAATATTATTTTATTTTATCTATATTTGAAATCTTTTTAAAAAAAAAATTTAGCAAATAATTTATTACATTCATTTTTTTTAAATTTAAAAAAATTAAAATTTATTTCTATTTATTTAAATAGTCTAATATAAAATAAACATAACTATAATTTTTTAACAAAAAATATTATATAAAATAAAATAAAATAATAAATAAATATAAATACTTTAAAAAGAAAAAAATAGAATATTTGAAGTTGAGATCTTAAAGATTAAAAATAAATTTTTTAGATTAAAAAAATATAAAAATAAGATAATTATGCAAAAATAGTATTTGAAGTTGTAATTTAAGTTTCTGAATTTTAAATAAATTCACTAATTCATTTTTATTATAAAATTACCTTTTTTTATTTTACAAAATTAAATTATTTAGTAATTTATTAAAAAAAATTATTAGCCATTTTATTTTACCTTTAATTATAAAAATAAAATAATATAAACACCACAATTTATATATACATTTTATAAAATTAAATAATATAAATATTTAATTAAAAATTTTAATTTTATAAAATAAATTTTTTTTATTGCGTAAATTTTAAATAGGAAAAAAAATAATGAATTCTCATTACAATTTAAGAACTTAATAATATTTTTTAAAAAAAATTATCTAAATATTTTTAAATAATTTAAAAATTTTTAGAGGTACATGGCCATGCCCTACGTTTGGATCCGTGAGTGCTGGAAATATCTAATCAGGTAAAGCTGCTTATACATCTTTACAAAAATGAACTTTTAATATACTAAAAGTGATATTTATTTTTTTTAAATAATAAATTATATTCAAGCATATTACAATATTTAAACTAAATAAATAAATAAGTTAGAGGAAATTTTTTTATTGAAAGTAATTGAAGTAATTTTTAATTCATGCATGAAAATTAGTCTAAATAATTTAAATTAATGAAGGAAGGTAAATAACTAATGGAACTTTAAAATTAAATAAATGTAATATAATGAAATAATTTTTCAAACTGTATTTTATACACCAAACAAAAGGATAACCCTTCAGAATATTTTCTTTTTAGCTTTAAAAATTTTCAATAACTAACCAAACTTAAGATTATAGCTTATAGAACATTCTTTAATTTTTGATGTGATATCTTATATAAATATAAAGATATTATTATTTAGTCGATTTATTAATTATTTATTATAATGAAATTCATGTGAAATTAGCGATTATAATAAAATCGGTATATACACATTATCCGATTCTTATACAAGAGAATAGTATTAAGATAATTAATATTTTTTTATAAAATTTATAAATAAAAAATAAATAAGTTATATTACTGGATAATACTTAATTGTTTAAATGCTGAATATTATTGTCTGTCAACTCTTCATATCAAGTAATATTGATTGCTTATTAGATTTAAGGCATGCAAGTCTATATTTCATCATAGTATAACAATCCTGGTATATGTAAGAAAAAATACATACAAACACTGAAACAATCGGGCAATAAAGAAAGAGACAATTCAAGGAAAAGAAATAAAAGGGCACGAATAAGAGAATGTGGTATATGTGGGGCCCCGACTATCAGTGTCCAATAGAAACCTAGTAAATCTAAAGGTACTTTGTTAAATTATTCGGTCCCAAACCTTTTCAGATAGATATTCATTCTTTCAGTTCTTGAAAGACGTGTGTGCATGCGGATCAGAGGGTCAATATGAAAGAGGAAAAGAAGGAAGAAGAATAAAAAACAAACAAAACAAAGAAAGGAGACCCTGAAAGATACGTGCAATCGATCAATCTTCTTATTCTCATTATTATTATTTTTAATGTGATAACAGAAGAAGGTGGGACTGCCACTTCTCTATTTCTATGCATTGGCCTTTCTCAGCTGCACGGGTTTTAATGATTCCCATTCAAACTTGTTGCATATAAATAGTTTTATCAGTATGAATTTTGATTTGTGTGTGAACTGAAATAACAAAAAAAACATCCCTCTAACCAGCAGTACAGTAATTCAAAAAAAAAAAAGAAAAAGAGGACGAACCAGTGCAAGTATTCTCTGAGATTAGGGTCACTAGGGCTAGGTGCGTCAGGGTCCACCATAACCTGAAACAAGGGAATAAAATATCATAATCAGTCCCTGGGGATCTCTGCTGTTTTGAGGGACCAATATAAGTATCATATATAAAATTCAGTTTTGAATATATATATTTTTTGTGCTTGTGAAACAAATAAGGATTAATTAGGAGTTTATATAATCAGGAAAGCATGGGATATATTATGAAAGAAGAAGAAGAAGGGAGAAGGGAGAAGGGAGAAGAAGAAGATACCAAAGTATAGAAGGTCCTCAAATCATCCCCACCTATATCAACCCTAGGCTGGTTGACAACTTGAGAGGGTTTGAGCTCGCAACCATTATTGACATGGTCCCTGTTGTTGTAAGTGACTTGAAGAGAAATAGAGCGTGTGAAGGGATCCAAAACATCCCCTACCACACGCCCAACAGCTAGAGGATCTCTAAACATTTTCAAATATGAGAAACACTTGTAGCACTAGTAGTAGTAGGTATGGGTGTTGCCTATGGAATTCGGTGAGATGCATTGGGTATTTATATATTGCTCTGTGGTATCAGCTTTTTACTTTCTAGGTTTATGAATGGAATCTGTTTTCCATTTATTTTCTTTTCTTTTTTCTTTCTCATTATATATATATATATATATATACACACACACAAACACACAATTCACTAAGTATACATTTGTATAAATAGATAAATTTATAATTTTTTTCATTCTAAATAAATGTTGTTGGAGTGCTGACTGCCTATTTAATTTATGATTGATATCTCATATTTTCTTCAATAAATTTTGTAATGAAATTAACAAAAAATAAAAATTTATTAGCATTTCCTACAAATTTAGAGATAAATGTATTGGATTGAATGTAAGGTGTTGAGAAATATTATTTTTCTTTTCTATCTTTTATTTAGCGTGCAAATAAGAGAATTTAAAAATTATATATATTTCTTCATTTTTCATCTTCTAATTAATTTCCTTAATCCAAACAAAGTCTTTGTATCTGGAATAGGATGTTGGATTGGGAATATAAGTACTCGGAGGCAAAATGAGAATTAATTGGACATGAACATGTGAAACCAAAAATTCTCATTCGCTTACAGTCTCAGCGGAAATAATAAAAAAAAGTTATTCATTTTGTCTGCATATTGATATATCTATGTCTTTCAGATATTTATAATATGGTGATCTATAATTTTACAATATGATTTTTTTTAAAAAATAAATACAACAGTTTAAAATAATTAATTTTATATAATTTAATCCTTAAAATTTGAAAATATTTTAAATAAAATATTTTATTTGAGCATAATGTTGTACGTTATAAAATCTATTTTATATTTCATAAGAATTCATCAAATAAATACAAGTTAGAAAAGAAATTGAATAAATAAGTTAATTTAATTCTTTTAATAAAAATAACCTAACAAAAAGAAAAACTTTACACTGATCCGTAATCTTGTTTACATGCTTGACAATATGAAAAAAAGAATAAGCATATAGTTTACAACTACTTTTGTGTTCATGTTTATCTTCAAATTACTTTGTAAAACATTAATTGTAATCCCATAGTGTATATATTTGCAACTGTGAAAATATACAAAAACATTTTATTAATGAGATTAATCAGTTAAATATCAGTTCATACAGACGACTGATGACATCATAATCAAACTTCATGTCTCTTTAACCATGCATTTAATAATATTAACTAGTTCTTAAAATTTTGGTAATTAGAACTTATTATTAATCATTAGTTGTTTGTCTGTTGTTGAGATGAAAAGAGTGTAGCTAGCTTTGCTACAGGCTACAGATAGGCTGACATGAAAAGAATTACATGAGAGCTAGGGAACCTGCAAAGCAGAAGATGACAATATTTATTACATATGAGCATGTGAAGAGAAGCACAGGGGAGGAGGAGATGGGGGACCTGACCTGCCTGACCTGACCTTAAACTGAATATCACATGATTATGTATGACCTTTCGAAAGCCAAAGGATCAAGAATTGAGCTCATCGATTCTATTCAAGGTTGCAATCGTAAAAAGGCCAGAAACCACCAAAGTCTGTGGATTCCTGATGTAAAAGCAGCACCCACCCACCCATTTTATGATCTGATGATATGGGTGTTCCATTTTTGTGGCTGAGAAAGTTTTGGATCCATTGTTTTGCTTTATCCCTTTCGTGTGTGGCTGTTGATGGCCGGCAAAGAATAATAGTTTGCAGCGGAACCTTCCTTATATAGAAGCTAAATTAGCTTTACCTTGGCTGGTGGCTTGCAATCCCATTCCCCTTTGTCCTCCTTCTCACTTGAAGCATTTTACTTTTCTTCGCTTCACCAGTTTCCCTTTTCTATTTTTCTTCTTCTTCTTCTTTTTTCTTTTTCATTATATAATATATTTGCTATTTGCTAAGTACTCTCAAAGTCACTGCAGAATCTTTCAATTCAAAACCCTCTTCTTTGGTTCATCTTTAAGTTTCACCATCTTCAATAATATTAGTGACTTGCTGAAATAATATTAATTGAGTTTCGTCTTTAAGTTTCACCATCTTCCCTAACTAAAATCATTAAATATTTTACAGAAATTAGTTCAAATATTTATATTTTTTTCGATTCTACTAAATTTCTTCTCTACTTCTTTCAAAAAACTTCATAATTTAGATTTTAGCACTGAGAAAAATATGAAAGTAATTTTATAGGAACCAATAAGAATATGGATGTTTAATATATTACTAAACTCTATAGAAATGTGAGCAATTTTTCAAATCATGCAAAAATGAAAAAAATATTTTTAAAATCACGCAGGATCCAAAAATATTTTCGGATCCTGTGTGTCAACGGAGCGTGTTCGGTAGTTATACTGCCGAATACCCTTGTTCAACACCATGGTGTCGAACAAAGTAGAGTTTGACACCATGGGTGTCGAACAAAGTAGAGTTTGACACCATGGGTGTCGATGTAATACCCGGCTAGAGTCCGGCATCGGAATTCTACTTTCCGATGGAGTTTCGGATGTCGGAAGTCTCTAGAAGGGTTAGAGTGATGTTTTTCTAACATGTTTTGGTATGTGTTATAGTTTTAACGCGTAAGGAAATGAGTTGTTTTGAATGAAATGAACCAAGGCAGAAAAGTCAGGTTCGACCGCCGAAGTTGAGGTTCGGCCGCCGAACATGCATGGCTTTCGGTTTCACGTGTGGCCGCCGAAGGTGGTCTGGCCAGCCACCTATAAATGGCCTTCAGTCGGTTGAAGCGGTAAGATCACCGTTTCTTTCACGTTCTGAGGTGAGACCCTGTCCTTTGTGAGTATTCTTTCATGTTTTCATCCAATCTTGCAAAGATTTGATTAGTTTTTATGGTATTTTGAAGGTTTTAAGCTAAATCTCAAAGTTGTGAAGTTTGGAGAGTTTGAAGGCGAGTTGCTCCAAAACTCCACGTTAGGATCGTTCATCTTCTTGAGTTCAAGAGGTAAGTGAAGATCCTGAGCTTGTTTTTATGTTTTCTGAAGGTTTTATGTGGTGTTGGGGGAGAGTTGCATGAATAGGGTTAGTTGTGAGGTTTTAATGATTTTGTGAGTAAAGCTTGTTTCTGTGTTGTTTGTTTTGTGTGTTTGGGGTTGTTAGGTAGGTTTTGACCCCTTTGAGCATATACATGAGTGTATGCAAGTTGAGGAATGGAGGTGGTTGAGTTTGAGAGGGTTTTGGTGCTTTTGGCGAGAGGCAAAGCAAGTTTCTGCCTTGCGGATGAACTCAGGTTCGGCCGCCGAAGGTACATTCGGCTGCCGAACCCATGAGGAGGTGGCTTCGGCTGCCCAAGCTTGCCCCCGAGCTTTTGGACTTTCGGCTCTGGAGGGAAGTTCGGCCGCCGAAGGTGCCGCCGAAGGTCAGAGACTTTCGTCTCTGGAGTGCCTTTTGGCCTCCGAAACTTGCCCCCGAAAGGGTTCGGCTGCCGAAAGTAGAGATTCGGCCACCGAAGGTACTTGAGTTTCGTCTCTGGAGAGGACTTTCGGCCGCCGAACCTGCCGCCGAAAGTGTCCTGTCTAGCTTTCCTTTGCATGTTTTGCATGGATATTAGAGTGAGTTTAAGGGGATTCTTGGGGAGTGTCATAGAGTTGGTCATAAGCTAGTTTGGTCCCTCATTTCTGTTTATCTGTGCTTACACAGACCAGAGGAACCAGAGAGAGCAGCAGTGAGTACTGCTCTAGAGGTTTCAGAGCCTGCAGAGTCAGTCCAGTTAGCCAGAGGTGAGTGGAACTAAACGTAACTCTTTTAATTGAAAACTGGAATGTTTTTAGCATTTATCATGCATCATGGTTATCCAGTAGGTTGTTTGCATTAGCATTCACGAATATGTTGCATTGTATAGTTCATTGTTGTTGTGGGTGAATGCTGAATGATCCAATAGTCTCTGAGAGAAGTCCAGGAGCCTTTGACTACGCCCTGGCAGGTATAGTAAAGTCCAGGAGCCTTTGACTACGCCCTGGCAATGGTAAGTACACAGGTGTTATATACACATATACATATATGACAGGAAGACCAGGTGCTCGATTCTACGCCCTGGCACAGAGTTACCGGGACTATGTGGTGACAGGTTTACCCTTGATGTGGATTGTTTGTGATATGGTGCATTCCATGAGATCATATTTTGATGAGATGTTTTACTGTTCTACTCACTGGGCTATAGAGCTCATCCCACTCCCTTAACCCCAGTTTTGCAGGTTCAGTGTACAGTATACAGAGGAGATCCACAGAGTACAGAAAGAGTAAAGAGATTTATAATAGCTTAGAATGGACATGTAATATTCAAGATGTACTAGTTAGAAATATGCTTGACTTAGTGATGTTGTTCTTAACATGATCTGTATATGTATATCTGTTTTACTGTATGTGCACACCAGGCTTAACAGGTATGAGTTAACCCATCTAGAGCAAGCTCTAGTCAGGGGTACAGAGTACAGAGTACAGAGTACAGAGTACAGAGTACAGAGTACAGAGTACAGAGTACAGAGATAGTGCATGCACAGGTTAAGCCTTGGTGCAGAAAAGAGTTTTTATTTTCACAGAAAATGTATGATCATGTATGAGTTTTACAGGTACACAGAGAGTATAGCAGGTTTGCTACGGGTTCTGGCGGCCTTAAGCCGACCTGAATCCTAGCGCCGGTGACGGTCCATTTTGGGGTCGTTACAGTCGAACTCTGAAATATTGTGCTTGTTCGGCACTCATAGTGCCGAACAAGCTGATCTGTGCCAGGGAGCAGTGTAATCTGCTCCTGTGGCCGCCAGCTTGGCAAAATGAAATGCTCGACACTTTAAGTGGCGAGCACTTCTGCCTGCGTGGCTTGTTCGTCAGGAATCCCTGATGAAACTTGACTAAAGGAAAGTGTGGCGAACACTTTGCTTTTAACGTCGTGTGGCTCTGCATGCATGTAGAGCCACGCAGACCTATGTTGTGCAGGTCCGTGAATCATTTGAAATAAACACCCCCTATCAGCTCTTCCTCTCCTTTTTCCGCATCACCTTCATCCTTCTTCTCATTTTCTCTTCTTCCTCTGCATCAGTATTTTCTCTCCACTATTTTCTTCTCTTTTCTTCTTCCTCTGCAAATTCTCTCCATCTTTGCTCTGCACCATCTCCATTTTGTAAAGAATATCAATCAACAGTTTTCTTTAAATTTATTTATATTTTTTAGGTTAAATAAAATTGTTAATATAATTTTGTATGTAATTTTTTTAATTTTAAAAATTTTATTACAATATTTGTAAAATATTTAAAAATTAACTAATTAATATTATCTGTAAAATATTAATTAAAATTGAAATAAAGTAAAATAAAAATTAGTAATACGCTTTTATTTTTGTAAAGGAATGTGTGGAGAAACTTGTAAAACTTTATTTAAAAAATTTGTATTTTTAAAAAAATATAATAATTTAAATTTAAATATTATAATAATTTATAAATTTATTATTAATAATTTTATTATTATATTTATTATGATAATATATAAATTGATTTGTGTTAATTATATATTTTGTTTAACTTTTTTGAAATTATTTTTTAATATTTAATAAAATTTAATATGTTTAAATGTAATTATAATTAAAATGATAATAAAATATAATAATTTTGTAAAAATAAAATAATTTAATTTTGTAAAATATTTAATCCGTTGAAATTTTTATTAATTTTTTAAAATTTTATTTTGTATTATACTAATATATAAATTGTGTAGAATTAATTTTATTTTAAATTTAAGTAATTATAAATATTTTGTAATATTTAAAAAAATTTAATATATAAAATAAATAAAAATAAAAAGTGAATAAAATTTAATAATTTATAAAAAAATATAATAATTTAATTATCTTAAACATGTCATCCGATTTTTATTTTTTTTTAATTAGTTGAAAATTATAATTTTTTTTTGCATTATAATAATATATAAATTTATTAGAATTAAATATATTATATATTCAAGTATTTATAAATATTTTGTAATATCTAATAAAATTTAATGTATAAAATAATTATGAATAAAAAGTGAATAAAATTTAATAATTTTTAAAAATTATTTTTTTTAATTTTATTAAACATGTCATCCGCTTTTTTTTAATTAATTGAAAATTATAAGTTATTTTTTTATTATAATAATATATAAATTTATTAGAATTAATTTTATTTTAAATGTAAGTATTTATACATATTTTGTAATATTTAAAAAAATTAATATATAAAATGAATATAAATAAAAATGAATAAAATATAATAAATTATAAAAAATATAATAATATAATTTTCTTGAACATGTCATCCGTTTTTTATTTTTTTTTAATTAATTGAAGTATTTATAAATATTTTGTAAATATGTAATAAAATTTAATATTTTCAAAATTAATATAAATAAAAAGTTAATATAATTTAGGGAAAATTACTTTTTAGTCCCTGAGGTTTAACGTAATTAGCACTTCTGTCCCTCTATTTTGGCGACCCAATACTTAAGTCCTTCACTTTCTCTTCCGTCCAAATTCGTACTCCTTCCGTCCATTTAAACCGTTTGGTCAAAAAGTCAAAGGTGAGAGATGATAATTTTTTTCAAAAATACCCTTCTCTCAATGTGAAATTCCTATTTTTTTTCTCTTTCATGTTTTCTCCAGTTGTAGAAAGGATAGGAAGAAGAAGAAGAAGAAGAAGAAGAATAAGTTGTTGTAGAAAGGGTAGGAAGAAGAAGAAGAAGAAGAAGTTGTAGAAAGGGTAGGAAGAAGAAGAAGAAGAAGAAGTTGCAGAAAGGGTAAGAAGAAGAAGAAGAAAGAAGAAGAAAAAGAAAAAGTTGCAGAAAGGGTAGGAAGAAGAAGAAGAAGAAGAAGAAGAAGAAGAAGAAGAAGAAGAAGTTGTAGAGTAGGAAGAAGAAGAAAAAGAAGAAGAAGAAGAAGAAGAAGTTGCAGAAAGATTAAGAAGAAGAAAAAGAAAAAGAAGAAGTTGCAGAAAGGGTAGGAAGAAGAAGAAGAAGAAGAAGAAAGAAGAAGAAGTTGCAAAAAGGGCAGGAAGAAGAAGAAGAAGAGGCATTTGGGTTTGGATTTAGTGAGGGTTAATTTTGTCAATTCACGTGTCCCAAACGGCTATTTTGGACGGAAGGACTATGAATTTGGACAGAAAATAAAGTGAGGGACTTAAGTGTTGGGTCGCCAAAATAGAGGGACAGAAGTGTTAATTACGTTAAACCTCAGGGACTAAAAAGTAATTTTTCCTATAATTTATTAATTTATAAAAAATATAATAATTAAAAATTTCAAAACATGTCATCCGTATTTAAATTTTTTAAATTATTTAAAAATTATTTATTTATTTATTTTTGAAATATTAATATTAAATTTTATTAATTTATTAAATTAAAATATTTAATAAAATTTCATTAAATTAATTAATAAAATTTAATTATTTTGAAAATATTAAATTAAAATATTTAAAAAAATATTAAATAATTTCTTAAATAATAACACCAATATATTATTAAAAAATTTTTTAATGTGGTGTTAGATTTGTTGTTGTTTTTAGATAAAACTTTTGTTGTGATTTTTAGATTGAATATTTGTAGTGATTTGTGGATAGAATATGTGGTGTGATTTTGGATAGATTAGTTGTTGTGATTTTTAATATAATATTTGTTGTGATTATTGGATATAGTATTTGTTGTGATATTTGGATAGAATACCTTTGAATTAGTAGTAATTATTTTTTGATTTTTTGATATAATATTTTTTAAATATGTATATAATTGTATTGTTAAATTAAGTAGTGTTATTTAGTGAATAATTGGTGTTTGTATATTGTATATAATTTTACATAATTAGGTATGGAGGAAAGGCGCAATCGTCGTGACCGCCGTAATTATATTTTACCGGGTCCCAATGATCCATCCTTGCTATATGCACAAGCCGATTATCGGTCTGAGGCTATATGGCAACAAAGTATGGAAGTTGGGGCAATTGCTTGCAGAAGGACGGGAACAATTTTACATCTGGACGACATTCCGGATCAAATAATACCTTATC
The DNA here is from genome assembly GCF_001659605.2 of Manihot esculenta. Lineage (NCBI taxonomy): Eukaryota > Viridiplantae > Streptophyta > Magnoliopsida > Malpighiales > Euphorbiaceae > Manihot > Manihot esculenta. Next base: position 637,724 of record NC_035173.2, read on the forward strand.
TGCGACGAACTGGATTTTATGGGGTAATACGGTTAGGATTTTTTGCATTGGATTGGCATCTAATTAGTGCCCTGATGGAGCGGTGGCGACCAGAGACCCATACGTTTATGTTTCTCAAAGGGGAAATGACCATTACCCTTCAGGATGTAGGGTTAATAACCGGGTTACCGATCAATGGTGCAACTGTTACAGGGCGTTCACGCCACCATTGGCCATCAGTGTGTGAGGCACTATTAGGTGTCGTTCCACCTAATAGTGCCATAAGAGGTTGTTACTTGAAGATGGTATGGCTAGCTGAGGAGTTTAGTCAGCTTGCAGATGACTCTGATGAGGAAGTTGTGCAGAGGTTCGCACGCGCATACATCATGAGGGTTATTGGATCTATTTTTAGTGATACATCAGCTTCGCGTGTGAACCTTATATTTTTACCTTTGCTAGCCGACTTGGAGGAAGCCGGCAATTATAGCTGGGGTGGTGCATGTCTGGCATGGCTGTACAGACAGTTATGTAAGGCGACAAATCCTGAAGTTATGCAAATAGCAGGTCCATTGTTCATTCTCCAGATATGGGCATGGGACCGTATCACAGCAGTTTCGCCGACACTGTAATACCCGGCTAGACCCCGGTATCGGAATTCCTACGTTCCGGCGGATTTCCCGTTGGAAGTCGGGATTCGAGGATGTCGGAGCTTGCCCTAAGGGTATAAGAAAGGTTTTTAAGATGTTTTTTTAAGTGTTCTTATCATTTGAGTTAAGAAAATTGAGTTTTGGCATGAAAAGGCCAAGGGGACAAAAGCCAGGTTCGGCCGCCGAAGGTGAAGTTCGGCCGCCGAAAGTTGCATGGTTTCGCATGCACGTTAGGCCGCCGAAGGAAGAGTCGGTTGGCCACTACAAAAGCCCCTTTGCCCGAGACTTGAGTGTTAAACACTCTGTTTTTGGGTCAAAGGTAGGTTCAAGCTCTCCTTGGTGTGATTTCTCATGTTTTCCTCAAATCTTGCATGTTTTAACTTGATTTGAGCTTTGTTTTAGAGATTTGAGCAAAAGGAAGCAAAGTTGAGCACTTGGAGAGTTTGATTGAGTTTTCTCCTATCTCCAAGCTTGGATCATCAATCCTCTAGTTCTTCAAGAGGTAAGCATGGATCCTCACCTCCCCTTATGTTTAAAGCAAGTTTTCGAAGTTTTGGAGAGATTTATGGCATGTTTTGGGGTATAAGCATGAGTTTGAGCATATGTTGCTCATATGAGTTTTGTTGTTGTTTTTGGGGCTTGAACTCGTTTTTAGGCCTCTATATGCATGAGATATGTTAGACAGAGGTGACAGTAGGCTTACTACGGGTCCCGGCGGCCTTAAGCCGATCTGGATCCTAGTGCCGGTGATGGTCCGGTAAGCGGGCTGTTACAGACACTGTATGTAACAGCCCGGAAACCGGTACCCTCTCTGTAACGGCCCAAACTGCTCGGCACTAGGATCCAGATCGGCTTAAGGCCGCCTAGACCCGTAGTGAGCCTATCCTGCACTCTGTGTACCTGTTAAAATCCCATACATGATCCGACTGGACTATTAACTGTTAAAACTTTTCTTTAAAACAACCAGACTTAACCTTTAAAACACTCTCTGTAGGTCCAAGCATATGAACCAAAATGCTCAGATATACTCATCTGAACTAGCCCTCGGGCTATCTAGAACACACCAGTGATGCTTTACCAAGTAACCTCCATACCCTATGCGCTCTGCAGCATAGAACCCACTCTGTAAGGGTCAGCATATCATAAGTTAACTTGGCTACCATAGAGTCACAGGAATCAAACCTGGTCTTCTCTAGTGGTCTACTCTGTGGATCACAGGAATCAAACCTGGTCTTTCCTTTGCACTGGTCTTGGGTCAAAGGAATTAATCCCTGTCTTCCCTCACAGTTATAATTCACTGGGTTTTTGAAACACAACATATATTAAGCCTGGTTCGACTCATTTCTCATCAAGAAACTGAATACAGGATACATGCATATACAAGGGATAAACATACTATAGGCAAAGCACATTCTAAACCACAAGCACACTATCTGACTGTCTATTACATCTGTAATACATATCTCCTTAATTTACATCATGTCCACACTAAACTATTACACACATACTGAAGCCAACACTCTGATGCTTCTGACTTCCCAGCTAACCCTGTACCTGCAAAACTGGGATTAAGGGAAAGGGATGAGCTTCTAAAGCCCAGTGAGTAGAAACACCGAAAACAATTCATTAAATACACTCTGTCATGAAATGCGTCATAACACAGACATTCCACATCTTGGATTAGACATGACCTCAAAACTCCCTCGACGGGCTATTGATGTCGCCTTGGTCCAATCCTCATAAACAATGATAGTGCAAGGTACCATATTCGTGAGTCTAATGCAATCACCCTAATACATATCATGGCATCCATGATGCATGAACTATGCTAAAAGCATTCTGTTTCTTTACTAAAAGGATTAAGTTGAGTTCTACTCACCTCTGCTCCTCAAGCAGAACACTGAACTGACGCTGTAACCACGACTACTGGTGACCTCCTCGATCTCTCGGGTCCAATCCTACACAAATGGACTCGAATGAGGCGTCAAACATACTCTTATTAACTCACAATCAACTTCCCAAAACCCCTCTAAAAGCTTATAGAACAATCACATAAAGCATGCAAAAGAACAGCTAGACAGAACACATTCGGCGGCAGCTTCGGCGGTCGAATGTCCTGTCCAGAGCCGAAACTCACATACTTTCGGCAGCCGAAGCTCTCCTTTCGGCGGCCGAACCCTTTCGAGGGCAAGGTTCGGGGGTCACAACACACGCCAGAGACGAAAGTCTCTAACCTTCGGCGGCACCTTCGGCGGCCGAAACCCCTAAACAGAGCCGAACCTTAACACACTCGGGGGCAAGCTGTGGTAGCCTAAGCCACCATGCCAGAGGTTCGGCGGCCGAATGCACCTTCGGCTGCCGAACCTGAGTTCTTCAAGAACTCAGCTTCTCCCGCAACCTAGCTCCTCCATCCTTTCCACCTCTCTAAACAAGCATAACTCCATTCTTCAACACACATATACTCAGGTATATGTACACAGGGGTCCACAACTACCTAAAACCCCAACACAAACAACAAACATAACACATATACAAGCTTTCATGCATAACTCATCAAAAAACTAACCTTTACCCTATACATGCCACTCTACCCTTAACCTCTTTACAAGCTGGTATAAATCAGTAAACCAAGGTAAAAAGCTGTCCTTACCTCCTGAAAACATAAGCTGAGCAACCTGAACCTAAGGACATGCACTACCTTCCCTTCACCTTCTCCACACTACCAAACCTCTCTTTTTCACTCAAACCCTTCACCATCAACCCATTAAAACGTTACAAGATGATAAAACCAAAGCAAGTGACTCAGGGAGGATGTGGCCTCACCTCAGGAAGTGAAAGGAACGGAAATCCATCCAATTCACCGACTGGAGGCGCTGAAATAGAGGGCTGGCCGACTCACCTTCGGCTGCCAAACCTGCATGCAAAACCATGCAACGTTCGGGGGCCGAACATGACCTTCGGAAGCCGAATCTATAACACTTTCGGCGGCCGAACATTACCGTCGGGGGCCGAACCTGGCAGAAACTCCTTAGGCCAATTCTCCTCACAACTTAACTCTTTTCTGAATCAAACCTTTGAAACACTTAAAAACCTTTTAGAAAACTTTCACTCTTACCCGTCTAGAACCTCTGACATTCCGGAAGTCCACCGGATGGTAAGAATTCTGATGCCTGAACTAGCAGGGTATTACATTCTTCCCCCCTTATCAAACATTCGTCCTCGAATGTTAAAAACAAACAGATAAACATATAAAGCCTACCACTTCTCTCGAAAGAGAGAATTCCTGCATCTCTATTTTCCTGAGTTGAGTCCATACTGCAAAATCCTTTTTCTGAACTCTACAGCTTTCGCTGCGCTACGCTGATCCTTATTCCTTTTTCTCTTTATCTTTTCTTACCCACCTTCTTTTCTAACCTTTACTTCCAAACTCTCACCTGGTAGCATTCAAAACTTTGATCACACCAAAACCATAAACAACTGTTATCAGAGCAGCTCAAAGATCATCTATCCTAACAAGGAAAACACTTACTTACCAGCTTGAACTCACTGATCTATTAAACTATCAGAGCAAAACCTGAAGGATTCATCTTTCGTTTCCCACACCAACTTGTGCATATACCAGGGTGAGGTACTAAGTCAGATAAAACCCTTACCTACCAAGCCTCTTGTCCACTATCCTGACCATTTTTCGCTCTCTTTCTGCAGGTGCCATTCTGTCGAGGAAAGAGAGGAAGCAATGGTTCCGCGTCCAGATACCATTCTCATTCCAATCCTACCTCCCTGACAGATGGTAAACCTGACAGCCTACCTGGGAAACATCTAGAACTCACTAGAAAAGGGCACTGAGGCTGATTCCCTGTCCTGACAAACTTACTCACAAGAGTTAAAACAACCCTCTGATAACCTTTCCTGAATAACCGTGAGCCTGTAGGGCTGACATCAACTTCTAGGCACCTCTATACGCTGTCCTTCTAAAGGACGACCACTGATCCATCCTATACTCTGAACTCTCCTACCTTGTCTCTATTGACACAGGTAGTACTATGAGTAGCTAGTCAATCCGCCCTAGATTGACATCACTAGTCAACTCTAGAACCATAAGGTCAGCTGGATTGCATCCACTACTCTCACATGCGCTGAAATGAACCGACAGACTGACTCTGCCACAGATGGATCACACTCGGGTCTACTAACCCAAATCAAACTCGCTAATGCCCAGAAGTCATCCAACCCTGTAATGACCCGGAAACCGGTACCCCTCAGTAACGGTCCGAACCATCACTGGCACTAGGATCCAGATCGGCTTAAGGCCGCCGGGACCCGTAGTCAGCCAACTATACTCTCTGTGTACCTGATAAATCCCAAACATGATACAAAACGACTCAACAATCCTGTAAAACTCTGTAGGCTTAACTGCTGCTACTCAAATATGTCAATCTGAAATGGCCCTCAGGGCCTATACCAGGGACTACTATCTGCTGTGGGTCAAGGGATTGAAACCCTTTTAAGCTGTAACACATCCCATTAGTATCTCATCAAAGCCATACGTTAAGCCCAACTCACACATTTCTCATCAAGAAACGTAAAACAGGATGCATGTACCAAGGGATTAATCATACATCACACTATGGCAAAAACACTAGAGAAAGCACAAGTCTATCCAGTAAATGACAGTACATATCGATACATTACATGACAACTAATCTTTTAATTACATCATGTCTACTATGCTATTACAAACATACATTCATGCATCACTGTTCTCTGTACTCTTGCTGACTTTGACTTCCCATAACTAGCTATCTCAGGACCTGCAAAACTGGGGTTAAGGGAGTGGGATGAGCTACTACAGCCCAGTGAGAAGGAACAGTAAACAGTTCATTAATTACATGCTTTCATGAAATGTATCACATCACAAACATATCACCTCAAGGATGAACTTGTCACCATAGCCCTCTACATACATACTGGTATGTCCAACTGTGCCAGGGGCGATTAGGCCTCACCTGGACTACTCTGAAATAACTCATATCATAACATGTCCAACTGTGCCAGGGGCGATTAGGCCTCACCTGGACTACTCTGATCTCTGATATGACAGACTGTCTGTCTAACTCATAGTACCAGGAGCGACCTGGCCTATCCAGGAGCGACCTGGTATGGCTACCTCATGCCATAACTCTGTATCTGTACTCTGTGCTCTATCAAGGGCTAAGGATCCTCCAACATTCATCCATACAAATATCATCTTATGCAATGCATCAAATTCGTGAAACGAATGCAATACAACCTAATATAAAACATGGCATTTTATGATGCATGGAACATGCTAGAAGTATGTCATTTCTGAATTTAAAATTATAAAGTGTAGTTCCACTCACCTGTAGCCTCTGCTTGGCTAACTCAGTACAAAACTCATATAAATCATCATAAAACCCATGGATCAACACTTACCCCTTGAAGAACAAAGGCTGGTATGATTCAAACGCAAAGATATGGAGAAACCAAGCTTCAAACGCATCAAACTCTAAACCTTGTTTACAGCTCATACCTTTTCAAAACAAGGGTCAAACTCATTAAAACGTTGAAAGAGTTGAAGAAAAAACCATGAAAACACTTCAAGAAGATCAAGAACTTACCTAGGCCAGAAGGAGAGAAGAAGTCTCCCCCTTTTTCTGCCACTCGGTGCCCTTATAGATGAGCAACCGCCTCAGGTTCGACGGCCAAACCTGCATGCAAAACCATGCAACGTTCGGCGGCCAAACATTGCCTTCGGGGGCCGAAACTAGGGGACTTTCGGCGGCCGAACTTTAACTTTCGGGGGCCGAACCTGCATTCTGCCTCCTTGGCCTTTTCTCTTCAAAACTCAATCATTTTCACTCTAAACCTTTAAAATACTTGAAAATATTTTAGAAAACCTTTCTCTTACCCTTCTAGAAACCTCTGACATCCTTGAATTCCACCGGACGGTAGAAATTCCGATGTCTGAATCTGCCGGGTATTACAAACCCACCCTAGTTAAAGCTCACAAACAGAAAGGAAAGCGAAACACTAGGGTCCAAAACAACTAGCATACACATCTAAATACGTTCAAGTGAACGTACCTGACGTCACCGTATTTGATGTCGCAGTCTCTTACTGAGTCAGGGTGAAGATCCAAGCTAAAGCAAATGGAACTTCCCACGGGAATCAACAAAAGAAAAGCCTGGCACTTTTCTCTGCCTCAAAGACCACCTATTCCCAGACTAGCTCTATTCTCTTTCTGTCTTTCGTCTTTTCTCTTTTGTTTATGTTAAACTATCTTCTTCTCTTATGATCATTCACTACAATTACACGTCACAACCCAAGGTTACCACAGTTCATAGCACTTCTTTCTTTACCTTTTCTTTAGTTCACTACTCTCTTAGCTATTCACTTTCCTCAGCATTCCTATAATTCGCTCACAACATATAGACACGACCCAAAAACACAAGCATACCTGGCACCTCTGTGTCACATGTGGCTGCCTCCTGCGGCACAGCTCTACCAGAAAATGTCCGCTGGGACTGAACTATCCAAGGCGCAACAGGACACTCACGTATCATATGTCCTTCCTGACCACACCTATAACATCCTGTTATCCCTACACGACAGACTCCCTTATGCAACCTTCCACACCTCAGACATTTTGGTCTACCTATACCAAAACTCGGATCAGCACCACTATACACACTAGGTCTTACCCTATTCCAGAACTCCTTTTTCTTTGACCCTTTAAGGCCTCTGACTTTTTGCTTACTAGTGCTCCCCCATTGCACTCCTTTTGAGGTAGCTGTACTCCAAGTAGAGGGATCATTCTCTCCTATAACTGAAAGTCTGGCATCCTTGGCCTGCATATCCTCTAAAGATTCGGTGTCCATATTCACCTGCAAACCTATATCCCTTCTTTGCACATCCACTTCCTTCTCTTTCCTATCTCCAGATACTCTTTCTAGATCCATTCCATCCCTGCTTTCATCAAAAGACCCTTCAGACGGATCTGAATCAATCTGAGGACTAATTCCACTCATCTTAGCTCTTCTGAAAACACAAAACACAAATAGACAAACATGAGCACACATATAGTTCATATGAAAGACACATGAACATAGAACATATACATGCATAGCATCCCTCATGGCATTTCACATCAGCATGCAAAACAAAACTAACACCCTAACGGACATGATTTTCCTTATTGTGCTTTGCCTTACTCTGACTGAAGCAACCTCTTTCCGATGTGGGATCTCTAATCCGTGAACAAACATGCTCACACACCGTACTTTTGAGGAACCTATGCTCTGATACCATCTGTAACAGCCCGGAAACCGGTACCCTCTCTGTAACGGCCCAAACTGCTCGGCACTAGGATCCAGATTGGCTTAAGGCCGCCTAGACCCGTAGTAAGCCTATCCTGCACTCTGTGTACCTGTTAAAATCCCATACATGATCCGACTGGACTATTAACTGTTAAAACTTTTCTTTAAAACAACCAGACTTAACCTTTAAAACACTCTCTGTAGGTCCAAGCATATGAACCAAAATGCTCAGATATACTCATCTGAACTAGCCCTCGGGCTATCTAGAACACACCAGTGATGCTTTACCAAGTAACCTCCATACCCTATGCGCTCTGCAGCATAGAACCCACTCTGTAAGGGTCAGCATATCATAAGTTAACTTGGCTACCATAGAGTCACAGGAATCAAACCTGGTCTTCTCTAGTGGTCTACTCTGTGGATCACAGGAATCAAACCTGGTCTTTCCTTTGCACTGGTCTTGGGTCAAAGGAATTAATCCCTGTCTTCCCTCACAGTTATAATTCACTGGGTTTTTGAAACACAACATATATTAAGCCTGGTTCGACTCATTTCTCATCAAGAAACTGAATACAGGATACATGCATATACAAGGAATAAACATACTATAGGCAAAGCACATTCTAAACCACAAGCACACTATCTGACTGTCTATTACATCTGTAATACATATCTCCTTAATTTACATCATGTCCACACTAAACTATTACACACATACTGAAGCCAACACTCTGATGCTTCTGACTTCCCAGCTAACCCTGTACCTGCAAAACTGGGATTAAGGGAAAGGGATGAGCTTCTAAAGCCCAGTGAGTAGAAACACCGAAAACAGTTCATTAAATACACTCTGTCATGAAATGCGTCATAACACAGACATTCCACATCTTGGATTAGACATGACCTCAAAACTCCCTCGACGGGCTATTGATGTCGCCTTGGTCCAATCCTCATAAACAATGATAGTGCAAGGTACCATATTCGTGAGTCTAATGCAATCACCCTAATACATATCATGGCATCCATGATGCATGAACTATGCTAAAAGCATTCTGTTTCTTTAATAAAAGGATTAAGTTGAGTTCTACTCACCTCTGCTCCTCAAGCAGAACACTGAACTGACGCTGTAACCACGACTACTGGTGACCTCCTCGATCTCTCTGGTCCAATCCTACACAAATGGACTCGAATGAGGCGTCAAACATACTCTTATTAACTCACAATCAACTTCCCAAAACCCCTCTAAAAGCTCATAGAACAATCACATAAAGCATGCAAAAGAACAGCTAGACAGAACACATTCGGCGGCAGCTTCGGCGGCCGAATGTCCTGTCCAGAGCCGAAACTCACATACTTTCGGCAGCCGAAGCTCTCCTTTCGGCGGCCGAACCCTTTCGGGGGCAAGGTTCGGGGGTCACAACACACGCCAGAGACGAAAGTCTCTAACCTTCGGCGGCACCTTCGGCGGCCGAAACCCCTAAACAGAGCCGAACCTTAACACACTCGGGGGCAAGCTGTGGTAGCCTAAGCCACCATGCCAGAGGTTCGGCGGCCGAATGCACCTTCGGCTGCCGAACCTGAGTTCTTCAAGAACTCAGCTTCTCCCGCAACCTAGCTCCTCCATCCTTTCCACCTCTCTAAACAAGCATAACTCCATTCTTCAACACACATATACTCAGGTATATGTACACAGGGGTCCACAACTACCTAAAACCCCAACACAAACAACAAACATAACACATATACAAGCTTTCATGCATAACTCATCAAAAAACTAACCTTTACCCTATACATGCCACTCTACCCTTAACCTCTTTACAAGCTGGTATAAATCAGTAAACCAAGGTAAAAAGCTGTCCTTACCTCCTGAAAACATAAGCTGAGCAACCTGAACCTAAGGACATGCACTACCTTCCCTTCACCTTCTCCACACTACCAAACCTCTCTTTTTCACTCAAACCCTTCACCATCAACCCATTAAAACGTTACAAGATGATAAAACCAAAGCAAGTGACTCAGGGAGGACGTGGCCTCACCTCAGGAAGTGAAAGGAACGGAAATCCATCCAATTCACCGACTGGAGGCGCTGAAATAGAGGGCTGGCCGACTCACCTTCGGCTGCCAAACCTGCATGCAAAACCATGCAACGTTCGGGGGCCGAACATGACCTTCGGAAGCCGAATCTATAACACTTTCGGCGGCCGAACATTACCGTCGGGGGCCGAACCTGGCAGAAACTCCTTAGGCCAATTCTCCTCACAACTTAACTCTTTTCTGAATCAAACCTTTGAAACACTTAAAAACCTTTTAGAAAACTTTCACTCTTACCCGTCTAGAACCTCTGACATTTCGGAAGTCCACCGGATGGTAAGAATTCTGATGCCTGAACTAGCAGGGTATTACACTGTCTGTACAAGTACCACATCATGATGCTCCACTAGGCAGCAGGTATGTGTTATTACATTAATTTTTTTTATACTTTAATATGTAAAGAAATACTTGCTAATATAATATATTGTGCAGGTGGAGTAATGCCAGGCAGATAACGGAGGTCATCACCCATGTACTCGTTGAGCTGCATTATCAGCTAGATCGTTTATTACCCGAGCAGGTTATAACGGAAAAAGAAATTTTAAATAATTTAAAGCTACATTAATTTGTGTATAACAATTGAATGTTAATTTCAGGTAATTTGGGAGCCATACAATGATGCCCTTATTGAGTCGTTACCCGAATATTGTCGGCAAGGACGACAAATTTGGAGAGCTGTAGTGCCACTAGTCTGCTTTCATATTATAGAGTGGCATCAGCATGATCGGGTCATGCGCCAGTTTGGTATGCAGGAGCATATTCCTGCTAAACCTCAACAATCTGCTGCACTCCATGATGTTGACCTGCGTAAGAGCGACACAAACTGGGCTGAGGTGCACTCTCATTGGATCGCGCGCTGGAACACCCGAGATAGACGAATAATTACTGCCCGCCAGCAACATGGCCACTCCATTTTCATTCAGAGTATATGGAGTGGTACCGTAGGGTGTCCAGACGCTGAATTTCAGTTAAAGGAGCGGCATTGGGATCAGGGGTAAAAAATTAATGTTGTTTAAAGTCATTTTCAATAATAATTGCATATTAGAAATAATATAATTGAATGCTTTTATTGCAGGAGGATGGTCTGGAGCATATGCACGCTATGGCGACAAATCCGACCACGGGGAGCATGACATCTATTTGCGACCTCCTACAGTCTGTTTCATTCTGTATGATGGAAGAGAGGCGGCAAACACAGTTCCCAGCTCCATATCCAGCACCTGCTCCACCACACATTACTGCTGACCCAGATGACCCACCCATTCCAGATTCTGTTTCACATGGAAGTCGGGGTAGAAACCGTGGTCATGACAGGTGCCGTAGAAGGGATCATGCAGAAGCAGTAGAACGTGATAGCGATGTGCATCCAGTGCCTCCCCCCATACAGTATCACCAGTCTCAAGCTGAATACGAACATGCACCAAGTTCCTCTAATGTGCCACCCAGGTCTTCTCAGGTACCTTCAATGTATTATCCTTCCCAGAGTCAGTTCATGAGATGGACGCCTGGTCCGAATGCAATGTCTTCATTCACGCCTGGTGCGTATGGTGTACCATTTACGCTAATAAGATCTATGTTCCCTGCATTTCCACCAGAGCCTGCACATGATGCTTCTACCTCTAGGCCGTTTCACATGTCAGGCAGCACTACAGAGAATGTGTTTGCAGGATATAATCCTGGATTAGGATATGGCCAGGCTGGTGTTAGTCATTTTGATCAGTCTGATCCTTCTGGTGCAGTGGTGCAACATCCAGATGTCAGTGCGCCGACACAGGATGATCTGGATCATCAGCAATTCCTCGCACCGGGTCCATGGCAAGGTCGATTACGGGCTCCACATAAGAGGAGACATCAAGGGTGTGGGACTGGTGATCATGACTGACTGCGAGTTGAAAATGTATGTATGAAGTGTTTTAATTAAATTCTTTTGATCATGTTTATGATCACTTTCATTTTGGTCATTGCAGGTGTAAATTAAACATCACCTCTATGGCGGGCACTGGAGGATGCTGCTACTTAGTTTATTCCACATGTTAATTGGGTGAGTTTAATTTCTTAGATTCACTATCATTATCTTGTTTGCAGTTGTTGTACAACTCCTTTATTTTTTTGGTTGGATAGTTAGTTTGTAACGACCTCAAACGTGAAACCGAAAGCCATGCATGTTCGGCGGCCGAACCTGGCTTTTCTGCCTTGGTTCAATTCATTCAAAAACTCATTTCCTTATGCTTTAAAACTATGAAACATACCAAAACATGTTAGAAAAACACCACTCTAACCCTTCTAGAGACTTCCGACATCCGAAACTCCATCGGAAAGTAGAATTCCGATGCCGGACTCTAGTCGGGTATTACATAGTTGATCATATTCTATGATATTGATTGAATATTATGATTCACTTTCATTTTGATCAGTACATGTGTTAATTAGACATGATAGATTCTTGTCGGATAAAAGATAAAGCTGCTTCTGAGTTAATTACACATGTCAATTTGGTAGTTAAATTAATTATCTTGATTTAATTATGCTTTATCAAGATTTTGCTATGAGTTGAAATTGGGTAGACGTAAGAAGAAGTGTAGGGGTTAAGGTTAAAGTTTATAGAAGTGTGATGCTTCTATTAACAGGTAGCATTAAACCCATATTTCAGGGGAAACTCTGCCGGATTTTTGGTATAAGTGGCAATGATTTACATTTCAACAGGTAAGCATTATTGAGGCACTTTTGATTTTAACATGCGTTGACTCGTTGATTTGTTTTGACTCGATAGGTTCTTGGTGATAATTCATCAGATGATAGCCTTTTGAAGTTGTAAATAACTACAGATGATAGAATGAGTTACGAAAATACTGAAGTTGTCGGTCCAGCAGTGTAATTTTTTGATTCAGAAGAGCAACTATATGAGTGGTTTCTCGTAAAAAAAAGTTGATGTAATTATTGTGTGAATTTGTAATCATTGGCGCGAATTTGTAATTAATATGTGTTGACCCAAGTGGCGGTTTGATTTTATCTTGGGTTGATTTTATTTTTTTTGTTAATTTATGGTATGATTATTTTTTCGATTTTAGTATTTTATGGTATGATTACATTTTAATTACAGAATAATTATTTTGATATGTCAACCGAAAAAATAAAACTTTGCACTACAAGTTAGGGGAGCACAGAAACATGCATAAAAGTAATTTTTCACAAAATTTTATTAAGACTTTTATAAATATATTTTATTTTTTAATTAAAATTTAAATATAAAAAATAAATTATTTATTATAATAAAATAATTAATTAATAAAAATATTAAAGATATTTTATTCTCTATTTATTTAAGAAAACATATTTTATATTTTTTGACTTTAAAAATTTTCGTAAAATTAAGTTAATATAAATTTAAATTATTTTATCATAAATATTTATTTTTTATATTTAAAAAATATTATTAATACATTTATATATAAATATTTCAAATATATTTTACTTTTAAAAATTAAAATTAAATAATAAAATAAATAAAATTCTATTTGTTTTAAATAGTTTAATTAACTAATAAAATTTTATAATAAGTAAAAGTTAAGTTATTCACGATCATGAGTCGTCGTATTCAGTTGTCCAACTGAACTTTCACATCAACAGTAAAATTTTCCACGACAATCGATTTTAAAATTATATCAAATAATTTATAATATAATTAAAAATTTTTTATAACATAATAATTAACTGAATTTTTTACAATATTTATCTACTTGATTCCCCACCCATACAAGTTTTCTTATTGTGTCCCACTCTGCCACAAATTGAACAATGGACTCTGGACGTTTCTTTTATTTTATTTGACCTCCAGTCCATCTCATTACGTATTCTAGAGGATCTCGGCCGTCCCTTCTTCCTTGTTCTAGAAATGTCAGGTACGAGAGGAAGTCCATCTGTTGCAGACCAATAGTCAGGATGTCCAAGAGGATAGAATGTGTAGGCGTAACATTGGATTGTACGATCCAATTTATAATAGTCAGATACAAATTATTCGTAGTCAATTGAATGTGACATGCATGCAGCAATAGCATGAGAACATGGTATTTTTATCTCCTGAAATTTGCCACAAGTGCATGTTTGATCCATGAGTTTGACCACTTGCTTTTGCCTCCCGTTTGCAGTAATTATTTCGCAAGCCATTATCTGACTATTGAACCGCCGGACTCTATGTCCATTTGCTTTAATTGCATTAGCACGCAGTGTGTCACTACAATACTGACCGAAAACATAGCCTCTGCTTTGTTGATCCAAAAATATTGTCCTCCGCGTATCAAAATAATGGACACACTGGAAAAATATTTTTTCAACCATTACCGTTATTGGCAATGCCCGAAATCCTTTCATCATGCCGTTTAGTGATTCTGCCATATTCGTTGTCATCACGCCATACCTCTGTCCACCATCGTGCGATCTCGTCCATTTCTCTAAATTTATCTTAATTGCCCAATCGTACGATTCTGGGTGCACCTCCCGAATATTGTTCATTGCATCATAAAATTTTCTTTTCTGATTTTCATTTGCTGATATAAATGACAAGTTTATAAAAGTTAAATTACCATGAGTCAAAAGTGACATTAAATTTAAAATATTAAGTAAACTTCGTATTAAAACATGACACATACCTGCCTTGCGCAACGCTTCCTTTATTGCTGCATTTTTGAATGTTTTATTATAATTACTCAGAACATGTCTGATGCAGTAACGATGATGACCAGATGGAGGTTGCCACCAATCTTTCTGCATCGCCTTAAGAATTCCAGCATGGCGATCTGAAATTACATATAAATCTTCTCGATTGGTCACGAAGATCCTTAAGCAATCCATAAACCATGACCAATTGTCACCCTCCTCCTTATCAACAATGGCAAAAGCTAATGGAAATAGTTGATTATTTCCATCAAGTGCGGTTACACACAGTATACACCCGGTATATTTTTCGTACAAGAATGTCCCACCGATTGAGATAACAGGTCAGCAATGTTTAAATCCCCCAATCGATTGCTTAAAAGCTCAAAACATACGGTCAAATACACGACACATCGGATTTAATCGCTCATTTATCCAATGTGGATTATCTTCGATCATGTATACTGTTTTTGGGTTAAAATGATGAAGAGCAGTCATGAATCTACACAAACGACTGTATGATTCATCCCAACCTCCATAAAGCCGTGCAATTGCCTTCTGCTTAGCTTTCCATGTTTTCTGATAAGACGGCTCATACCCAAATTTATCCCGCACTTCAGCTTATAGGGCAGCAATTTTTATATCGGGCTGCTGTTCAATTAATGCAAATATGAATGAACAAATGAAATTCTCATCCAATTGGCTATGTTTTTTGTCAACTGAGGATTTGTACATGTGTGCAGTCCATTGTATCTCGTAATTTTCCATATAGCCTCCCCTTCTTTCTTGGATGCTCAAAGCCTCCATGCATGTAACGACCCGAAAATCCGAACCACTACCGGCGCTAGGATCCAGGTCGGCATAAGGCCGCCGGGACCCGTAGCAAGCCTAACATCATCCTGTGAACCTGCTTAATCCCATACATGATCAACAACAAACATAAAAATTTAAACTTTTCTTTCCATTCATTCATTCACCAAACTCAACCTGTGCATGCACTATACATAAACATAGTTATAAACATTAACTCCTCTTTGGAGTCTCATCATTGCCCCTATGGGGGACATAACATGTATTGAGTTTGGTCTACAATAATCATCATTAAACATTAAGATCATGTACTAGAAAGGGATTAACAACATACTAGGGTCAAGCACAACTATAAACCTCAATAGACATCATTACATTACATTTCAATACTATACTTTTACATAACTGTACTCAACATAACATAATAACATTTATCATGTCCACACTAGCTATTACATGACCATGACTTCATTACTCTTGCTGACCTCCTGGTCTACCCAATACCTGCAAACCTGGGGGTTAAGGGAGAGGGGTGAGCTACTAGAGCCCAGTGAGCAGAAAAATAAAACATATCATTTAAAACATATGATAGCATGGAATGCATCACAACACAAACATTTCACATCAAGGATGAACTTGTCACCACTTAGCCCTCCATACAGTCTAATCATGCCAGGGGTGTAGTGCAGGCACACCTGGACTTCCATAGCATATCATACATATCCATTCATGCCGAGGGCGTAGTGCAGGCTCACCCGGACTTCCATAGTCTATCATGTCTTACTATATAAGGGCTAATGGATCATTCAACATTCATCCACATCAATAACATAAAGTGCAATGCGACATATTCGTGAATTCTAATGCAAGCACCCTAATATATCTCATGGCATTCATGATGCGTGAATCATGCTAAAACGTTCATTATTTATTTTGAAAACATAGAGAGTTATTCCACTCACCTCTGGCTAGCTCTGACAAGACTCAAAAGCAGCTATCTCACTGCTGGGGTCCTCGGTTCCTCGGGTCTGAACCTACACAGGTGGACTCAAATGAGGGACCTAACATACATAAACATAACTCTAAGAACATCCCCTAAAAACCCCCTAAAACACCTTAAAACAATCAAAGAATTCATGCAAAGGAGAGCTGAACAAGGCACTTTCGGCGGCAGGTTCGGCGGCCGAAAGTCCCTCCAGAGCCGAAAGTCAGGCAGGTTCGGCGGCACCTTCGGCGGCCGAAACTCCCAAACAGAGACGAAACTCATGCATGTTTGGCGGCACGTTCGGCGGCCGAAACTACCCTCTAGAGACGAAAGTCCTCTTTCGGGGGCAGGCTTCGGCAGCCGAAGGCTGCCTCGACAAGCGGGTTCGGCGGCCGAAAGTCCATTCGGCGGCCGAACCTGAGTTTCTCCAAAGTGGCAACTCAACTCCAACATGCACAAACACCTCCCAAACCTTTCAAACATGCATAAACCTGATCTACAACATGCATACTCAAGCATACAAGCTCCTAGGGGCTTCAAACTATCTTAAAACCCAATTACAACACATCAAGCAACCACAAACATCATACATTGCTCAAAAACTTAACATAACCCATAAAACCAACCAAAACCTAAACATGTATTTCTACCCCATAGATCAACTTAAAACTTGTTTAAAACATACAATGAGCTCAACATCGGCCCTTACCTCTTGAAAATCGAGAGAGAAAACGATCCTAGCTCGAAGATGGGGGAGATCGAGTTCCTTGAACCTCCAATCTCCAAAACTTGCTATATGCTCAAAAATCTTCAAAACAAAGTGAAAACTCGTGAAAATCATGAAAGATTTGAAGGAAGAAACACAAAATCGGCGAGGGACGGCGGAGAGCTCACCTTTGCCGAAAATGGAGAGAAAAACTCACCCATTTCGGCTAAGGGACCCCTTTATAGGTGGCTGGCCAGGCCACTTTCGGGGGCCTAACGTGCCTCCGCATGCATGCCATGTTCGGCAGCCGAACTTAAGGTTCAGTGATAGAGCATATTTTAGTCCATATTTTCATGGTCTTATTGATGTTTATTTGCACCTATTCTACCTAATTTTGTGGTTTTAATCATGTTTTGCAAGTATTAGGTGTGAAGAAACATTTTGGAGAAAATACTCTTAAAAATGCCAAAAGAAGCCCAAATTAGAGGAGCAACTTTTGGAGGCAACTTTCGGAAACCAAAAATTAGTCACCTTCGGCGACAACCTTCGGCGGCCGAAAATGGACTCTAGAGACGAAAGTGGACCACCTTCGGCGGCACCTTCGGCCGCCGAACCATGCAGACAGAGACGAAAGTCCACTACCTTCGGCTGCCGAATCCCAAACTCCGGCCGCCGAACCTCCAAAATTCCAGCCTCCGAAACTCAACTTAGGCAGCCGAAAATGCGCTCCATTGCATTCCTTCCTTGTTCAAGAAGCCATATCCCAAGTTGCTATATTTGAAGAGCCAAATAAGGGAAGTATCTTGAGATCCAAATCTTCAATATTCACATTCAATTATTGGATTTCAAGATCCCCCTTATTAAGGAAAGAAAATCCAAAGATCACATGCTTCCTACTTAGTGCCATGCACATTCAAAATTCAAAAGGAGTCTCCCCCTTCCTTATTAGTGCATGGGCAGCCTCTTCACTCTTTAGGCAACATCTTGAAGACCTTGGGCAGCAAGTAAAAAGACCAAAGTGCCCCCACTTGCCTTCCATCACATGCAACTCGTTTTTGCCTTCATACATGCACAAACAAGGCACATGCAACACCAAGGACACTTTGGACAGCCTCTAAAAGTCTCCTGGACTTCCATGAAACCCTAGGCAGCCTCTCAAGATCTATTTAAAGGCTTCAAGAAGACAAGAAGACAGCTCTCATCCCCCAAAATCGGCAAGGCCCCCAAGTCTCTTTCTCCACCTTAGTTCTTCATCTTTTGCTTTATTTTCTTTTATTTTCTATTTGGTTCAGCCATGAGTGGCTGAAACCCTCTTTCTAGTTGAAGTTTGGTTGAAACTAAGGTTGTTTAAAGGGTTGTGAGATCTGAACAGAAACTTTTTTCTTTGATTTTATTCAATATTCATGCAATTGTGCTTTGATTCCAAGATTGCTTTGTTGTTTTGATCAAATTGGCCACTTGATTCTTGATTGCAAAGTTAATTAATTGTTGGATTAGGATATTTGTTAGTCCGTAATTGCTAAAAATATTCTGTCCATAGAACACTTGGTGTGAAAATCCAAGGAATTGCATGATCTAACATCATCTCATGCGTTTGAGTAGTTAGGGTTTGGATCTTTCTTGTTCTTCATGCAATTGGCAATTGTTTTGATGCCTATGGCCCAAGGACGTTCCTTGGCAATTTGTTGATTAGTAATTGGTTAGAGGACGTTCCCTAATCAGTTTGTTCATAAGGAAAGACATGGTGATGAGAAGCGTCTTCCACCCCCATAACTAACATATTGAATCAATCAAGATAATCATGTTTCAATGATCAACCCAAACAACCAAAGTGGATCCATATCTTCAACTAGACTTTTCTCATATTGATTTCCCTCTTTTATTTTAATTACTTGCTGTTTTAATTGCTTTCAATAGTTGTTAATCAAATCATTTCAAAACCCCCCTTTTACCTTCCTTGCACTTTACTTTTGTTCTGTTTGCAATTACTTGCATTCGATTGTGTTTTCAATTTGTTCTATTGGTCTTGATTGAGATAAATAAATAGGTAATCAATTCTCTGTGGATACGATCCTTCACCACTGTCTACAGTTGTAAATTGTAGGTAACCAAGAAGGTTATTTTTGACCGGCTTCGACAACCGCTCCTGTCAAAAATTGGCGCCGTTGCCGGGGAATTGATTTTACTTGTTTGTTTATTTTTGTTTTCATGACCAGATCTGAAAGTAGGGACACTCTGCCCTTTGATCCAGAAATTGAACGCACTCTCAGAAGGCTTGGAAAGCAAGCCTCAAACGCAGAACCTTCTGCCCAACATTCGGCCGCCGAACCCAACCCACATTCGGCCGCCGAATGTCCTACACTCCAGCAACCCAATCTTGCGCCAATGGCAGAACCTCAAGCACCAGCTGCTGCCCATGATGGACATGCTGTCCAAGGCCAGATAATTCAAGAAAATCCAGCAAATAGGCCACAAGCACAAAGGGAAAGAACCATGAGGGAGTTAGCAACCCCTATAGGTGATTATGCTCCACTTTGCATCACCTATCCACCTCTAACAGTTCCCTTTGAACTGAAATCAGGTTTGATTCATCAACTCCCTAAATTTAGAGGTTTACCAAATGAAAATCCACATAAGCACTTAAAAGAATTCAAAATTATTTGCTCATCCATAAGACCTCAAGGGATCTCTGAAGATCATGTTAAATTAAGAGCCTTCCCTTTTTCATTAGATGACCATGCTAAGGATTGGTTATTTTATTTGCCATCTGGATCTATCACTTCTTGGGATGATATGGTCCAAGCCTTTTTGGACAAATACTTCCCACCATCTAAATCAATTGGCATAATAAGAGAAATCACTAGCATAAAGCAAAGACCAACTGAGGACTTATATGATTATTGGGAAAGGTTCGAAAGACTTTGTACAGGTTGTCCACAACATGATATGTCAGACAAGGCCCTCATTCAGTTCTTCTATGGAGGATTGACTCCATCAGAAAGGAAACTCATAACTGTAGCCTGTGGAGGATCTATCCTAGACAAGACACCTAGAAAGATGAAGGAACTCATATCCAACCTTGCAGCTTCATCTAAGCAATATGAAGAAGAGGGGCAAACGCAAAAAGGAACCTATGAGGTAAGTACGTCCTCTGTTGAATCTCAAATTTCAAAACTAACTTCTCTTGTGGAAAAGATCGCCCTTGGCCAGATCCAACAACATCAAGCACCCCAGCCTTCTAGGCCATGTGGGATTTGTTTAGGTGTGGGACACCCAACTGATCAATGTCCCACACTCCAAGAAGACCATCAGCAAGCCAATGCAATTGGGAGGTACAACAACCAACCTAGATATGATCCCTATTCCAATACGTACAATCCAGGTTGGAGGGACCACCCCAACTTCAGCTATGGAAAGACCAACAATGATCAGAATTACCAAAGTTACCAAAGAAATCAAACTCAATCAGCACCCTCAAATCCAAATCAGAACCTTGAGAAGATCATGCAAACAATGATGGAAACCATGGTGAACACCATGCAAAGCGTGCGACAAGACCTAAGCCAAATGGCCACCTCTATAGGCCAACTGCAAACCCAAGGTAAGCTCCCTTCTCAAACTGAAACTAACCCTAGACAAAATGTCAGTGCTATTACTTTGAGAAGTGGCAAAGAACTTCAAGATGCTAATCACGAGCAAGAAAAGGAAGTTGAACCAAGGCCACCTGAAGCCTCTCCATCTCAATCTGAACCACCTCATGCGCACAAGACTGATCCAAAGGGAAGCTTCCACATCCCACCACCTTTCCCGAAAAGGTTTGAAAGAACTCAAAAAGAAAAAGAGGAAAAGGAGATTCTTGAGACCTTCAGAAAGGTAGAGATCAACATACCACTGCTAGATGCTGTTAAGCAAATTCCTAGGTATGCCAAATTTCTGAAAGAATTGTGCACCAACAGAAGAAAGTTAGCTGAAAGAGAGAAAGTAAGTGTAGGTGAGGTAGTTACTGCTGTTATTAAAAGAGAACTCCCTACCAAATGCAAGGACAAAGGTATGTTTGCTATCTCTTGCAAAATTGGGAATGTTGGTATCAAGAAAGCCATGTGTGATCTTGGTGCATCCATTAATGTCATGCCTCTCTCCATCTATAAATCTCTCAATGCATGTGCACTAAAAGAAACAAGGGTTGTGATACAACTGGCTGATAGATCTGTGGTATATCCCATAGGTGTTCTAGAAGATGTCTTAGTCCAAGTAGATGAACTTGTCTTTCCGGCTGATTTTTATGTGATTGATACTAAGGAAGATAGTTGCAATACTAGTTCTGACATTCTTCTTGGACGTCCCTTCTTGAGTACTGCTAGAACTAAAATTGATGTGCATGATGGTACTCTTACCATGGAATTTGAAGGGGAAGTCATAAAGTACAATGTCTATGATGCCATGAAATATCCACATGATATGTCCCCTGTTTATGGTCTTGATATTATTGATTGTTTGAGCCAAGATGTGTTTAATGAAAATCAAGATTCTGTTTTAGATGATGACCTTTGCAGGATTGAAAACCTGAAACTAAAAGAAACAATCTGCAGCATTCAGCAAGTTGAGATCAAGCAGACAGAAGATCTTCGGCCGCCGAACTTAGCCCACTTTCGGCCGCCGAACCCTACTGCTCCACAGACACCAGATTTTGTCGCATCACTTGAGCAAGACATTGCGCAGAAAGAAGACATTCTTCGGCCGCCGAACATCTTTTGGCCTCCGAACCCCACTGACTTGCGGAAGCCGAATCCATCGCCAAAGCTCACTCCGCAAACTGAAGAACTTCGGCCGCCGAACCCAGCACCTTTTCGGTCGCCGAACCTCTCCCAGCAGAATCCACCGCAAGCATGCCTTCCTGAATCTGAAGAAACCAAGGAAGACCTCCTTGAACAAATCTTCCTTGCTCAGTCCAATGAGCCATGGTACGCCGATATGGTAAACTACTTGGCCACAGGTAACTTACCTTCTGATATGCCCAAGCACACTAAAGATAAAATAAAAAAGATGCCAAATACTATGTTTGGGATGAGCCATATTTGTGGAAACATTGTGCTGACCAAATGATAAGAAGATGCATTCCCTGATCAAGAAATAGCCTCTGTACTTACTTTTTGTCATTCATATAGTTGTGGAGGACACTTTGGTCCAAGGAAAACTGCTCACAAGATACTCGAAAGTGGCCTATTTTGGCCCACCATGTTTCGAGATGCCTTTCTATTTTGCAGGACATGTGCTAGGTGTCAACAGACTGGAAATCTGAGCAAAAGAAATCAAATGCCACAGAACCCCATCATGGTCTGTGAAGTATTTGATGTTTGGGGCATAGACTTCATGGGACCATTCCCACCATCCTTTGGATACACTTATATCATCCTTGCAGTGGATTATGTATCCAAGTGGGTGGAGGCTAGAGCAACTAAGACTGATGATGCTAAGGCAGTGGTAGACTTTGTGAAGACCAACATCTTCGCCAGACATGGAGTGCCAAAAGCAATCATCAGTGATAGAGGGACCCATTTTTGCAATAGGGTAATGGAAAGCCTTCTCAGAAGACACAATGTGATCCATAGAACATCCACAGCCTACCACCCTCAGACAAATGGACAAGCTGAAGTGTCCAACAGAGAAATCAAAGCCATCCTTGAAAAGACAGTTTCTCCCAACCGAAAGGATTGGAGCTTAAGATTAGAGGATGCCTTATGGGCCTATAGAACTGCCTACAAGACCCCCATAGGTATGTCCCCTTATAGACTTGTCTATGGGAAAGCTTGTCACCTTCCAGTTGAGCTTGAGCACAAGGCATATTGGGCTATAAAAAATTGCAACATGGACCTCAAAGAAGCTGGCCACCATCGCAAGTTACAACTGCAAGAGCTTGAGGAAATAAGACGAGATGCATATGAGAACTCTTGGAACTACAAAGCAAAGACCAAAGCCTCCCATGACAATCATCTTTCAAGAAAACAATTTGAGGTTGGTGATAAAGTCTTACTCTTTGACTCTCGTTTGAAACTGTTCCCAGGAAAGCTACGGTCTAGGTGGATTGGACCATTCATTGTAGAACATGCATACCCACATGGAGCTGTAGACATCCGAAAGCATAGAAACTGGAAAAATCTTCAAGGTGAATGGACATCGTCTGAAACCATACTTTGAAGGGTTCGCAGTACAAATGGTGGAAGAAATTCCACTACAACATCCTTCTGCCTAGAGGATCATGCCACGCACACCACACCCCAGGGAAGTACTCAGTTTCTTTTCTTCTCTTCTCTCTTCTCTCCTTCCCTTCTCTCTTCTTTTACATTGAGGACAATGCATAATTTAAGTGTGGGGGTGCATATCTCCTCTTCTTTCTTCTTTCCCATCTTCTCCCTCTCTTCTTTTCTTTGAAAAATTTTTCTTTTTTTCCTTTCAGTTTTAAATTTCTTTCAAGTCAATTAGCCACAGTTAAATTTCAATTTGTTTATGCTTTCAATAAAACACACACAACCACAACTTTCTTCATCTTTTTGTTTTGCTCCACTCAAACTGATAAACTATGTTGGATGAGTTTTTCTTTCCATGACCCCATTGATGTGAAAACTCTTTAAACTTATGTTGAATCAATTGCAGTGGGCTATATTCATGTTTGAGAATTACCTTTTGAATTGAATCTTTGAGTTTGCCATGGTGAAAAATGTATTGATGACCCTCAATTGATTGAGAATAAATTAAAGTTGTGTGAATGAACTTAATGTGACTTGATTTAGCAATTGGTGTTGATTTTCCCAAATCATTGAGAGAAAGAAAATTCAGCAAATGCAAAGACCTCAAAAGCACAAATTGAAAATTGTTCCAATGGTCAAAAGACTATGAACAAGGCTGGTAGCCACTTGGATAGGTGACCAACTGAAAAATATAAATCATGACATCAAAAATAGGTTGGTGACCTTTCCAAGCAAGATCTAAGGTGCAAAAGCCTGAATAAAGTACTTCAAGGTAAGGGCAAGTCAACCCAAAAGCTAGAAAAAGTCTTAACAAATTAATGTGCATGTCTCTCTTGAGGAAAACAAATCCTAGCCATGGTAAGCCAAGGGAAACAAGGAAAGGGGGTAAGTAATCTTCATGCATATATTCTTCACTGCAATGCTTCAAAATAAGTGTTTGGAGTATGAGCTTAAGTGGAAATAAGGATCTAGAGGAAGAGAACTTATTTGACTATGTTTATTTGCTTGAGGACAAGCAAAAACTTAAGTGTGGGGGTATTTGATAGAGCATATTTTAGTCCATATTTTCATGGTCTTATTGATGTTTATTTGCACCTATTCTACCTAATTTTGTGGTTTTAATCATGTTTTGCAAGTATTAGGTGTGAAGAAACATTTTGGAGAAAATGCTCTTAAAAATGCCAAAAGAAGCCCAAATTAGAGGAGCAACTTTCGGAGGTAACTTTCAGAAACCAAAAATCAATCACCTTCGGCAACAACCTTCGGCGGCCGAAAGAGGACTCCAGAGACGAAAGTGGACCACCTTCGGCGGCACCTTCGGCCGCCGAACCATGCAGACAAAGACGAAAGTCCACTACCTTCGGCTGTCGAATCCCAAACTCCGGCCGCCGAACCTCCAAAATTCCAGCCTTTGAAACTCAACTTAGGCAGCCGAAAATGCGCTCCATTGCATTCCTTCCTTGTTCAAGAAGCCATATCCCAAGTTGCCATATTTGAAGAGCCAAATAAGGGAAGTATCTTGAGATCCAAATCTTCAATATTCACATTCAATTATTGGATTTCAAGATCCCCCTTATTAAGGAAAGAAAATCCAAAGATCACATGCTTCCTACTTAGTGCCATGCACATTCAAAATTCAAAAGGAGTCTCCCCCTTCCTTATTAGTGCATGGGCAGCCTCTTCACTCTTTAGGCAACATCTTGAAGACCTTGGGCAGCAAGTAAAAAGACCAAAGTGCCCCCACTTGCCTTCCATCACATGCAACTCGTTTTTGCCTTCATACATGCACAAACAAGGCACATGCAACACCAAGGACACTTTGGACAGCCTCTAAAAGTCTCCTGGACTTCCATGAAACCCTAGGCAGCCTCTCAAGATCTATTTAAAGGCTTCAAGAAGACAAGAAGACAGCTCTCATCCCCCAAAATCGGCAAGGCCCCCAAGTCTCTCTCTCCACCTTAGTTCTTCATCTTTTGCTTTCTTTTCTTTTATTTTCTGTTTGGTTCAGCCATGAGTGGCTGAAACCCTCTTTCTAGTTGAAGTTTGGTTGAAACTAAGGTTGTTTAAAGGGTTGTGAGATCTGAACAGAAACTTTTGTCTTTGATTTTATTCAATATTCATGCAATTGTGCTTTGATTCCAAGATTGCTTTGTTGTTTTGATCAAATTGGCCACTTGATTCTTGATTGCAAAGTTAATTAATTGTTGGATTAGGATATTTGTTAGTCCGTAATTGCTGGAAATATTCTGTCCATAGAACACTTGGTGTGAAAATCCAAGGAATTGCATGATCTAACATCATCTCATGCATTTGAGTAGTTAGGGTTTGGATCTTTCTTGTTCTTCATGCAATTGGCAATTGTTTTGATGCCTATGGCCCAAGGACGTTCCTTGGCAATTTGTTGATTAGTAATTGGTTAGAGGACGTTCCCTAATCAGTTTGTTCATAAGGAAAGACATGGTGGTGAGAAGCGTCTTCCACCCCCATAACCAACCTATTGAATCAATCAAGATAACCATGTTTCAATGATCAACCCAAACAACCAAAGTGGATCCATATCTTCAACTAGACTTTTCTCATATTGATTTCCCTCTTTTATTTTAATTACTTGCTGTTTTAATTGCTTTCAATAGTTGTTAATCAAATCATCTCAAAACCCCCCTTTTACCTTCCTTGCACTTTACTTTTGTTCTGTTTGCAATTACTTGCTTTCTATTGTGTTTTCAATTTGTTCTATTGGTCTTGATTGACATAAATAAATAGGTAATCAATTCTCTGTGGATACGATCCTTCACCACTGTCTACAGTTGTAAATTGTAGGTAACCAAGAAGGTTATTTTTGACCGGCTTCGACAACCGCTCCTGTCATTCAGCGGCCGAACCTGGGCTTCCCTCACTTATGCCTTCGGGGGCCTAAAGCACACCCGAAGTGCAAGCATGTTCGGCGGCCGAACTTGAGGTTCGGCGGCCGAACCTGGGTCTTCCTCCAAGGCTATTTCCATTCAAAATTCATTTTCCTTTTTACTTAACATCATAAAAAACATGAAAACATTTTATAAATTCATCATTTTACCCTTCTAGAGATTTCCAACATCCGAGATTCCACCGGACGGTAGGAATTCTGATACTGGAGTCTAGCCGGGTATTACATTCTTCCTCCCTTAAGAACATTCGTCCCCGAATGTTCACCAAACGAACATGACAAGGCATAACACATAACCATTCATGCAAAGCACACAAAAACTCACCTTAGAAGAGATGAGGATATTGCTGGAGCATGGACTCCCGTGTCTCCCAGGTACACTCTTCGATGTTATGGTGATTCCAAAGGACTTTCACCATCGGGATTTCCTTGTTCCTTAGCTTCCTGATCTGGGTGTCTAGGATCCGTACCGGCTGCTCAACATAGGTGAGATCCTCTTGGATTTCCATATCAGGCTCACTAAGAACCTTGCCCGGATCTGACACGAACTTTCTTAACATAGAAACATGGAAAACCGGATGGATTCTCTCCATTGAAGCAGGCAAATCCAGCTTATAGGATACATTCCCGATCTTCTGCAAGATCTCAAAGGGTCCGATGTACCGTGGAGCTAGTTTACCTTTCTTCCCGAACCGAATCACCCCTTTCATTGGAGACACCTTGAGCAATACCAAATCCCCCTCCTGAAACTCTACTTGCCTTCTGCGGATATCTGCATAACTCTTTTGCCTGCTTGCAGCAGTCTTGATCCTTTCTCTGATTATGGGCACCACCCTGCTGGTGATCTCTACAAGCTCAGGGCCTGCCAAGGCCTTTACTCCAACCTCTTTCCAGCAAACAGGTGATCTGCACTTCCTTCCATACAAAGCTTCGTATGGGGCCATCCCTATGCTGGCATGATGGCTGTTATTGTAAGCAAACTCCAACAAAGGTAGATGCTGCCTCCAAGAACCGCTAAAATCCAGCACACACATTCTAAGCATATCCTCTATTGTTTGGATGGTCCTCTCTGATTGTCCGTCCGTCTGAGGATGGAAAGTAGTGCTAAAATCCAACCTGGTACCTATAGCGTTCTGCAGACTCCGCCAAAACCTGGAGGTGAACTGGGGCCCTCTATCAGACACTATTGAAACAGGAACCCCATGCAACCTGACAACCTCATCAACATACACCTGCGCCAACTTATCCACCGAGTAGCCACTCCTGACAGGGATGAAGTGAGCAGATTTGGTGAGTCTGTCCACAATCACCCATATAGAGTCCAATCTGTTGGATGCTACCGGTAACCCCACCACGAAGTCCATAGCTATATTCTCCCATTTTCACTCTGGAATAGGTTGTGGGTTAAGCATTCCAGCCGGCTTCTGATGTTCCAGTTTCACCCTCTGACACACTTCGCAGGCTGACACAAACTGTGCCACTTCTCTTTTCATAGCTGGCCACAAATAAACCTTCTTCAGATCTTGATACATCTTGGTGGCTCAAGGGTGAACATTGTATCTGGCATTATGAGCCTCTCTCATAATGTCTCCCTTTAGCCCTACGTCATCTGGTACACACAATTTGTTCCCATAGCGGAGGATCCCCTTCTTGTCGAATCTGAACTCACTATCTTTGCCTGACTGAACAGTCCTGGCAATCTTCACTAACTAAGGGTCCTCATGCTGTTTCTGCGCCACCTGCTCCAGAAACATGGGTGCCACTCTCATCTGGGCAACTAAAGCACCTGTACCAGACAACTCCAACTGTAGCCCTTCATTCAAGAGCTCGAAGAACTCCCTTACTACTGGCCTCCTCTCTGCTGAAATATGGGACAAACTGCCAAGTGATTTCCGGCTTAAGGCGTCTGCCACAACATTCGCCTTACCTGGATGGTACTGGATTTTGCAATCATAGTCACTGAGTAGTTCTACCATCTTCTCTGCCTCAAGTTCAAATCTCTCTGACTCAGGATGTACTGCAGGCTTTTATGATCTGTGAAGATCTCACATTTAACCCCATAAAGGTAGTGCCTCCACATCTTGAGTGTAAAGATTACCGCTGCCATCTCTAGGTCATGTGTAGGGTAATTCAACTCGTGCTTCTTTAGCTGCCTAGAAGCATAAGCAATCACCCTTTCATTCTGCATCAGCACACAACCCAGTCCCACACGGGACGCATCACAATAGACTGAGAAGTCTTCATTACTAGATGGCAGAGCTAACACTGGTGCTGAAGTCAACCTCTTCTTTAGCTCCTCAAAGCTCTCCTCACACTGGTCGGTCCACGCAAACCTCTGGTTCTTCTTAGTCAATCTGGTCATGGGAGCTGCAATTTTAGAGAAGTCCTGAACGAACCTCCTGTAGTAACCTGCTAAACCCAAGAAGCTCTTGATCTCTGTCACTGTAGTGGGTCTAGGCCAGTTTGCTACAGCTTCCACTTTCTTGGGGTCTACCTCGATTCCATTTTCTGACACCACATGCCCCAAGAATGAAATGCTCCTCAGCCAGAACTCACACTTGGAGAACTTGGCATACAAGCCATGTTCCCTCAAGGTCTGCAAAACCAACCTCAGATGATGGGCATGCTCCTCTGCATTCTTGGAATACACTAAGATATCATCTATGAAGACAATAACAAAGTGATCCAGGTATTGACTAAACACTCTGTTCATGAGATCCATCAATGCTGCAGGGGCATTGGTTAACCCGAACGGCATCACAAGGAACTCATAATGCCCATATCTGGTCCTGAAGGCTGTCTTCGGCACATCCTCTTCTCTTATTCTTAGCTGATGGTACCCCGATCTCATATCTATTTTGGAGAAACAACCCGCTCCGGCTAGCTAGTCGAATAGATCATCGATCCTCGGCAACGGGTACTTATTCTTGGTAGTGACCTTGTTCAACTGCCTGTAGTCGATACAAAGTCTAAGGGATCCATCTTTCTTTTTCACAAATAGCACTGGAGCACCCCAAGGTGAGGTACTCGGTCGGATGAAACCCCTATCTACCAGCTCTTGCAACTGTTCTTTTAACTCTTTCAATTCGGCTGGTGCCATCCTGTAGGGAGGGATAGAGATCGGTCTAGTTCCAGGCATTAACTCAATTTCGAACTCTATCTCCCTAGCAGGTGGTAAACCTGGCAGCTCGTCTGGGAACACATCTAAGAACTCACTGACCACGGGCACTGAGGCGGGCTCTCTAACATGACTATCCAGCTCTCTCACATGAGCCAGAAAACCCTGACAACCCCTCCTGAGTAGCCTACGAGCCTGAAGGGCTGATATCAAACCTCTAGGTGTATTCCCTCTGTCTCCTCTGAAGACAACCTCTGACCCATCCTGACATCTGAACCTGACTACCTTGTCTCTGCAATCCAAGGTAGCACCATGGGTAGATAGCCAATCCATCCCTAGAATGACGTCAAAATCTGTCAAATCTAGAACCACAAGGTCGGCGGACAGGCATCTTCCCTCCACAAAAAATGGACTACACTGGCAGACTGACTCTGCCACTGACGGGTCACACTTGGGTCCACTGACCCATAGGGGACACTCTAACCCAGAAACCATCAATCCCAATCTCTCGACGGCCCTCGGAGCAATGAAAGAATGAGATGCACCAGGGTCCAATAATGCATACACATCAGAACAACCAATGATGAGATTACCTGACACCACGGTGTTGGATGTGTTTGCCTCCTGCTGAGTCATGGTGAAGATCCGTGCTGGAGCTGACGGACCCTCACCCTGAAGCCTGCTGAAGAAGAGGTTGCCCCTCTTCCTCTGCCTCTGCCACTAGCCTGAGTCGCGGCTGAAGCTGCTGGCTGTGCCACACTACCTGAAGCTGTCTGCTGAGACTGTACCATAGAAGCTCTCTAAGACACTCCCGAGCCATGTGTCCCTCCTGCCCACACCTGAAGCAGGTTGTCATCCCAACCAGACATACTCCCTTGTGCGGCTTCCCACACTTCATACATGTTGTAACACTTGCACCCGAGCTCGAGCCATCTCCTAATCCCAGACCTGACTTGATCTTGCTCCAGAACTTGTTC
The DNA here is from genome assembly GCF_001659605.2 of Manihot esculenta. NCBI lineage: Eukaryota > Viridiplantae > Streptophyta > Magnoliopsida > Malpighiales > Euphorbiaceae > Manihot > Manihot esculenta. The sequence continues at coordinate 668,189 of NC_035173.2, forward strand.
TTCTTGGACTTTTGGGAGCCTCTGTCCCACTTCTTATTGCCTGAACTCAGAGAAGAAGGGTCTAACCTACCCCCTCATGGGGTCTTGGAACCAGAAGGCTGTGCCACTGACTGCTTGACTTTCCCTTCGATGATAGCACTAGCCTCCATCCTCCGAGCCATATCCACTATGGCATGGAAACTCTCCCTCTCTGCTGACTGAATCAAGGAGGAATACCTGGAATGGAGCCTCATGATATACCTCATTGACTTCCTCTGATCTGAGTCCAGATTCTGCCCAGCATACGGCAACAGCTCCAAGAACCTGTCCGTATACTCATCCACGCTCATCTCATCTGTCTGCCTCAATTGCTCAAATTCAATCATTTTCAGCTCCCTGGAACTGTCAGGGAAAGCCCATCCTGCAAACTCATTTGCAAACTCCTCCCATGATAGGCTGTCCAACCTCGGGTTCACATAGTTATTAAACCACTCTCGGGCCTTCTTGCATTTTAATGTGAACCCCGCCATCTGAATGGCTCTACTGTCATCAGCTCCAATCTCATCTATAATGGTCTTGACCCTCTCTAGGTACACAAACGGGTCATCACCGGTTTCAAACTGGGGAGCACCCAACTTCATGTAGTCGGTCATCTTGACCTTGCTCCCACCAGATGAGCTAGGCTTAGGCATTTGGGTTTCTGGGACAGTAGGTGCTGCTGGTGGTGGAGGAGGTGCAGCATCCCCTGGGGTAGGGTTTGCTGTACCTGGATAGAAAGATGGGGGTGGGTACATGGGGTACTGTGGGTACGGTGGGTAGAAAGGTGGGTATGGCATCTGAGAGGGATAAGGGTTAAAACTGGGATAATCCGATGTACCTCCCATCGAATATCCGGGATTATGTGAAAAGGGTGGGTAGTAAGGTGGCTGAACAAATCCCGAGGCCTGAGTGCCTCCTTGGGACTCTCCCATTCCCTCTTCCGACATACTTACTCTGAGACTGCCATCCCTCCTCTGATCCACATCCATCTGATCCCCCACATCCTCTGACATATCTCCTTGCACTGTTCCTTTCACTGATCTGCTTCTACCCAGATCCAAAGACCTTCTAGGGTCTCTTACTGCTCTTTCTCTGCTGGACTGACAGGAGCGGTTGTCGAAGCCGGTCAAAAATAACCTTCTTGGTTACCTACAAATACAACTGTAGATAGTGGTGAAGGATCGTATCCACAGAGAATTGATTACCTATTTATTTATCTTAATCAAGACCAATCAAACCAATGGAAAGCACAAGTGAAGGCAAGTAATTGCAAATAGAACAAAAGTAAAGTGCAAGGAAAGTAAAAAGGGGGGTTTTGAGATGATTTGATTAACAACTAATGAAAGCAATTAAAACAGAAAGTAATTAAAATAAAAGAGGAAATCAATAAGAGAAAGGTCTAGTTGAAGATATGGATCCACTTTGGTTGTTTGGGTTGATCATTGAAACATGGTTATCTTGATTGATTCAATAGGTTGGTTATGGGGGTGGAAGACGCTTCTCACCACCATGTCTTTCCTTATGAACAAATTGATTAGGGAACGTCCTCTAACCAATTACTAATCAACAAATTGCCAAGGAACGTCCTTGGGCCATAGGCATCAAAATAATTGCCAATTGCATGAAGAACAAGAAAGATCCAAACCCTAACTACTCAAACGGATGAGATGATGTTAGATCATGCAATTCCTTGGTTTTTACACCAAGTGTTCTTAGATCAGAATATTTCCAGCAATTACGGACTAACAAATATCCTAATCAACAATCAATTAACTTTGCAATCAAGAATCAAGTGGCCAATTTGATCAAAACAACAAAGCAATCTTTATAATTAAGCACAATTGCATGAATATTGAATAAATCAAAAGCAAACACTTTATGTTCAGATCTCACAACCTTTTAAACAACCTTAGTTTCAACCAAACTTCAACTAGAAAGAGGGTTTCAGCCACTCATGGCTGAACCAAAACAGAAAATAAAAGAAAAGAAGAAAGAAGATGAAGAACTAAGGTGGAGGAGCCTTTGGAAAGCCTTGATCAATCCCTTGATGGAAGATTGTTCATTCTTGGTCTTCTTGAGGCCTTTAAATAGATCTTGAGAGGCTGCCTTTTCCTTATTAGTGTCCATGCATCTTTGAGTGATTGCCCCATAGTGCCCTTGAGTTTTCTTTGTGCATGTGTGGAGTTGCAAGCCCTTTTTGGTCTTTTAATTGACATCCAAGGTGTGTCCAAGAAGATTTATGCACTAAAGAGGAAGGTGGAGCCTTGATTTGAATTTTGAATGAGCATAGCACTATGTAGGAAACATGTGATCTTCAACATTTGGCTCATTAAATAGGGAAGAGCATGTTCGGGGGCAAGTTCGGCCGCCTAAGTTAAGTTTCGGGGGCAGGACTTTCGTCTCTGGAGCCAAGGTTCGGCGGCCGAAGGTGCCCCCGAAGGTGGGTGACTTTCGCCTCTGGACTGGACTTTAGGCCGCCGAAAGTGCCCCCGAAAGTGGGTGAGTTTTCGCTTCCGAAAGTGCTTCCGAAGGTGCCCCCGAAAGTGGTTGAGTTTTGGCTTCCGAAAGTGCTTCCGAAGGTGCTTCCGAAAGTGGCTGTTTTTGGGCATTCTTTGGCACTTTTAAGAGCATTTTCTTCAAATTGTTTCTTCACACCTAATATTTGCAAAACATGATTAAAACCACAAAATTAGGTAGAATAGGTGCAAATAAACATCAATAAGATCATGAAAATATGGACTAAAATATGCTCTATCATGGACTTGCTAGACATTGCCCTTGGCAGTGCAGGAGGACGGGCATAAGTGCCCTCGTCCTGGGGTGGTACTCCAGTCAATCGTGCAGATCGATGAGTTCCTCTCATCCTGTTTACTGAAAAACAGCACACATCATATAGAACATTAGCATCAAATGGCTTATGTGCAAACACATGAACCCGCATCACATACATCACATATCATAGCATAACATTAATGCACATGCATATAATCATGGCATTTCACATCATCATTCAAGACAGGACTCTTTATCCTATCCTAGTGGACATGATCTTCCTATTGTGCTTGACCTTCTATAACCTCTATGAGCCCGACACTCTAGGTCCGATCATATGAACCTAGGTCTCTAATACCATTCTGTAACGACCCGAAAATCTGGACCACTACCGGCGCTAGGATCCAGGTCGACATAAGGCCGTCGGGACCCGTAGCAAGCCTAACATCATCCTGTGAACCTGCTTAATCCCATACATGATCAACAGCAAACATAAAAATTTGAACTTTTCTTTCCATTCATTCATTCACCAAACTCAACCTGTGCATGCACTATACATAAACATAGTCATAAACATTAACTCCTCTTTGGAGTCTCATCATTGCCCCTATGGGGGACATAACATGTATTGAGTTTGGTCTACAATAATCATCATTAAACATTAAGATCATGTACTAAAAAGGGATTAACAACATACTAGGGTCAAGCACAACTATAAACCTCAATAGACATCATTACATTACATTTCAATACTATACTTTTACATAACTGTACTCAACATAACATAATAACATTTATCATGTCCACACTAGCTATTACATGACCATGACTTCATTACTCTTGCTGACCTCCTGGTCTACCCTGTACCTGCAAACCTGGGGGTTAAGGGAGAGGGGTGAGCTACTAGAGCCCAGTGAGCAGAAAAATAAAACATATCATTTAAAACATATGATAGCATGGAATGCATCACAACACAAACATTTCACATCAAGGATGAACTTGTCACCACTTAGCCCTCCATACAATCTAATCATGCCAGGGGCGTAGTGCAGGCACACCTGGACTTCCATAGCATATCATACATATCCATTCATGCCGGGGGCGTAGTGCAGGCTCACCCGGACTTCCATAGTCTGTCATGTCTTACTATATAAGGGCTAATGGATCATTCAACATTCATCCACATCAACAACATAAAGTGCAATGCGACATATTCGTGAATTCTAATGCAAGCACCCTAATATATCTCATGGCATTCATGATTCGTGAATCATGCTAAAACGTTCATTATTTATTTTGAAAACATAGAGAGTTATTCCACTCACCTTTGGCTAGCTCTGACAAGACTCGAAAGCAGCTATCTCACTGATGGGGTCCTCGGTTCCTTGGGTCCGAACCTACACAGGTGGACTCAAATGAGGGACCTAACATACACAAACATAACTCTAAGAACATCCCCTAAAAACCTCCTAAAACACCTTAAAACAATCAAAGAATTCATGCAAAGGAGGGCTGAACAGGGCACTTTCGGCGGCAGGTTCGACGGCCGAAAGTCCCTCCAGAGCCGAAAGTCAGGCAGGTTCGGCGGCCGAAACTCCCAGACAGAGATGAAACTCATGCATGTTCGGCGGCACGTTCGGCGGCCGAAACTGCCCTCGAGAGACGAAAGTCCTCTTTCGGGGGTAGGCTTCGGCAGCCGAAGGCTGCCTCCACAAGCGGGTTCGGCGGCCGAAAGTCCATTCGGCGGCCGAACCTGAGTTTCTCCAAAGTGGCAGAAACTCAACTCCAACATGCACAAACGCCTCCCAAACCTTTCAAACATGCATAAACCTGATCTACAACATGCATACTCAAGCATACAAGCTCCTAGGGGTTTCAAACTATCTTAAACCCCAACTACAACACATCAAGCAACCACAAACATCATACGTTGCTCAAAAACTTAACATAACCCATAAAACCAACCAAAATCTAAACATGTATTTCTACCCCATAGATCAACTTAAAACTTGTTTAAAACATACAATGAGCTCAAGATCGGCCCTTACCTCTTGTAGATCGAGAGGGAAAACGATCCTAGCTCGGAGATGGGAGAGATCGAGTTCCTTGAACCTTTAAGCTCCAAAACTTGCTATATGCTCAAAAATCTTCAAAACAAAGTGAAAACTCGTGAAAATCATGAAAGATTTGAAGGAAGAAACTCAAAATCGGCGAGGGACGGCGGAGAGCTCACCTTGGCCGAAAATGGGGAGAAAAACTCACCCATTTCGGCTAAGGGACCCCTTTATAGGTGGCTGGCCAGGCCACTTTCGGGGGCCTAACGTGCCTCCGCATGCATGCCATGTTCGGCGGCCGAACTTAAGGTTCGGCGGCCGAATCTGGGCTTCCCTCACTTATGCCTTCGGGGGTCTAAAGCACACCCGAAGTGCAAGCATGTTCGGCGGCCGAACCTGGGTCTTCCTCCAAGGCTATTTCCATTCAAAATTCATTTTCCTTTTTACTTAACATCATCAAAAACATGAAAACATTTTATAAATTCATCATTTTACCCTTCTAGAGATTTCCGACATTCGAGATTCCACCGGACGGTAGGAATTCCGATACCGGAGTCTAGCCGGGTATTACAATGCACATCTACTGTCTTTGTCTTTACACTTTATAGAATACGTCTTCTCCCTTGTTTCATGATAACAAAATTGATGGTGATGTCTTAGATGATATTCTTTTGCAGCCGCAGCCACTGCATCTCTCGAAGAAAATATCATCCCAACTGAAAACTCTTTAGAAGGATCCTAAAAGTAACGACCTTCTGGCTTATCATAAGGATCAACCCTCAACAAATCGAAGTCTATTTCTGCATATGGGGGAGGATGAACAAGAGGCACAATAGGATTAGGAAATTGTGTGTTGTAATATAGAGACTGATAGAGCATATTTTAGCCCATATTTTCATGGTCTTATTGATGTTTATTTACACCTATTCTACCTAATTTTGTGGTTTTAATCATGTTTTGCAAGTATTAGGTGTGAAGAAATAATTTGGAGAAAATGCTCTTAAAAATGCCAAAAGAATGCAAAATTAGAGAAGCAACCTTCGGAGGCAACTTTCGGAAGCCAAAAATCAGTCACCTTCGGCGGTAACCTTCGGCGGCCGAAAGAGGACTCCAGAGACGAAAGTGGACCACCTTCGGCGGCACCTTTGGCCGCCGAACCATGCAGACAGAGACGAAAGTCCACTACCTTCGGCCGCCGAATCTCTACCTTCGGCCGTCGAACCTTCAGAACACAGACGCAAGTCCAGCCTCCGAAACTCAACTTAGACAGCCGAAAATGCACTCTATTGCACTATTTCCTTGTTCAAGAAGCCATATCCCAAGTTGCCATATTTGAGGAGCCAAATAAGGAAAATATCTTGAGATCCAAACCTTCAATATTCACATTCAATTATTGGATTTCAAGATCCCCCTTATTAAGGAAAGAAGATCCAAAGATCACATGCTTTCTACTTAGTGCCATGCACATTCAAAATTCAAAAGGAGTCTCCCCCTTCCTTATTAGTGTATGGGCAGCCTCTTAACTCTTAAGGTAACATCTTGAAGACCTAGGGTAGCAATTGAAAAGACCAAAGTGCCCCCACTTGCCTTCCATCACATGCTTCGTTTTTGCCTCCATACATACACAAACAAGGCACATGCAACACCAAGGGCACTTTGGACAGCCTCTAAAAGCCTCCTAGACTTCCATGAAACCCTAGGCAGCCTCTCAAGATCTATTTAAAGGCTTCAAGAAGACAAGAAGATAGCTTTTCATGCTCCCAAAAAAATCAGCAAGGCTCCAAGCCTCTCTCTCCACCTTAGTTCTTCATCTTTTGTGTAATACCCGGCTAAAGTCCGGCACCGGAATTCCTGTTAGTTGGTGGAATCCGGGGTGTCGGAATTCTATAAACCAGGTAGGATTTATGGTTTACTAAAGTAGTGTGATTTGTGTTGATGTGTTAGAGTAATAGAAGTGAGTTTTGAGTTGAGTTGAAAGGACCGAAGGCAGTTGAGCCAAGTTCGGCCGCCGAAGGTAAGTTCGGCCACCGAAAGTGTTCGGCTTCCGAAGGTAAGTTTGGCCCCCGAATGTTGCATGGATTTGCATGCGCTTTGGCAGCCGAAGCTGAGTTGCTTGGTCAGCAGGTTTGTATCCCTTAGTCAGCATTGTGGCCAGGTGTTATCACCGGATCATGTCCAGAAGTTGGCCACGTCTCCCCTGGTTTATTTGCTGAGTTTAAGCAGCTCATGCAGCGTGTTTTGGTCTTTCACAAGGGTTTGAATGTTTTGAAGCAAAAAGCTCCGTTTGTGAGAGTTTGAGAGTTTGAGGAGAGTTGGTCCGTTTCCCTTGTTCAGAGTGTTCATCTTCTTGTTATAGGAGGTAAGTGATGCTCTTGAACATGTGTTTATGTTTTCTGAAGATTTTATGGCAGTTGTGGAGAGAGATGCATGTTTGGGTGATAAAGGGTGGTTTTGATGAGTTATGCATGTATACTTGTTTCTGTGTTATGTTTGAGTTGTTGTTTGGGGTTAGTAGAGAGTTTTGGACCCCTGTGATCATATACGTGAGTATATGTGTGTTGAGGAGTTGGAATATATCGGGTTTGAGTGATTGGAGGGAAGGAGAAGATGGTTTGCCGTTGAAGCTGAGTCTGGATGAACTCAGGTTCGGCAGCCGAAGGTTCATTCGGCCGCCGAACCTCTTGCATGGTGGCTTAGGCTGCCACAGCTTGCCCCCGCGAGTTTTGCATGTTCGGCTCTGTTTGGGGGATTCGGCCGCCGAAGGTGCCGCCGAAGGTACTTGAGTTTCGTCTCTGGAAAGGACATTCGGCCGCCGAACCTGCCGCCGAAAGTGTCCTGTCCAGCTTTCTTATGCATGCTTTGCAGGGATAGTTGAGTGAGTTTAAGGGGATTCTTGGGGCAGTTTAAGAGAGCTATTTCTACGTTTGTTTGGTCCCTCATTGGAGTCCATCTGTATAGGTACAGACCAGAGGAACCAGAGAGAGCAGCAGTGAGTACTGCTCCAGAGGTTCAGAACCTGCAGAGTCAGTCAGTCCAGATAGCCAAAGGTGAGTGGAACTAAACTTATGACTTTTAATTGAACCACAAACTGCTTTTAGCATAACTCATGCATCATGTTTATGCCATAGGTTGCTTGCATTAGTATTCACGAATCTGTTGCATTGCATCGTTATTTGGTGATGTGAGTGAATGCTGAATGATCCAATAGTCTCAGACAGGAAGTCCAGGAGCCTTTGACTACGCCCTGGCAGGTATAGAGAAGTCCAGGAGCCTTTGACTACGCCCTGGCAGGTATATAGTAAAGTCCAGGAGCCTTTGACTACGCCCTGGCAATGGTAAGTACACAGGTGTTATATACACATATACATATATGACAGGAAGACCAGGTGCTCGATTCTACGCCCTGGCACAGAGCTACTGGGACTATGTGGTGACAGGTTTACTCTTGATGTGGCTTGTCTGTGATATGGTGCATTCCATGAGATCATATTTTACTGAGATGTTTTACTGTTCTACTCACTGGGCTATAGAGCTCATCCCACTCCCTTAACCCCAGTTTTGCAGGTTCAGTGTACAGTGTACAGGGACAGTCCAGCAGAGTACAGGAAAAGTAAAGAGATCTGTAATAGCTTAGAATGGACATGTACTATTAAAGAGATGTAATAGTTGTTGCTTGACCTAGTGATGTATGTTTTGTACATGATCTGTATATTTATGTATGTTTTCCTATATGTGAAAACCAGGCTTAACAGGTTTGAGTTAACCCATCTAGAGCAAGCTCTAGTCAGGGATACAGAGTACAGAGTACATGAGTACAGAGTACAGAGATAGTGCATGCACAGGTTAAGCCTTGGTTCAGAAAAGAGTTTTATTTTCACAGAAAATGTATGATCATGTATGAGGTTTACAGGTACACAGAGAGTATAGCAGGCTTGCTACGGGTTCTGGCGGCCTTAAGCCGACCTGAATCCTAGCGCCGGTGACGGTCCATTTTGGGGTCGTTACATTTTGCTTTCTTTTCTTTTATTTTCTGTTTGGTTGAGCCATGAGTGGCTGAAACCCTCTTTCTAGTTGAGGATTGGTTGAAACTAAGGTTGTTTAAAGGGTTGTGAGATTTGAACAGAAACTTTTGTCTTTGGTTTTATTCAATATTCATGCAATTGTGCTTAATTCTAAGATTGCTTTGTTGTTTTGATCAAATTGGCCACTTGACTCTTAATTGCAAAGTTAATTAATTGTTGGATTAGGATATTTGTTAGTCCGTAATTGCTGGAAATATTCTGTCCATAGAACACTTGGTGTAAAAACCCAAGAAATTGTATGATCTAGCAACATCTCATGCGTTTGAATAGCTAGGGTTTGGATCTTTCTTGTTCTTCATGCAATTGGCAATTGTTTTGATGCCTTTGGCCCAAGGACGTTCCTTGGCAACTTGTTGATTAGTAATTGGTTAGAGGACGTTCCCTAATCAGTTTATTCATAAGGAAAGACATGGTGGTGAGAAGCGTCTTCCACCCCCATAACCAACCTATTGAATCAATAAAGATAACCATGTTTCAATGATCAACCCAAACAACCAAAGTGGATCCATATCTTCAACTAGACTTTTCTCTTATTGATTTCTCTCTTATTTTAATTACTTGCTGTTTTAATTGCTTTCAATAGTTGTTAATCAAATCATCTCAAACCCCTTTTTACTTTCCTTGCACTTTACTTTTATTCTGTTTGCAATTACTTGCCTTCTATTGTGTTTTCAATCGGTTTTATTGGTCTTGATTGTGATAAATAAATAGGTAATCAATTCTCTATGGATACGATCCTTCATCACTGTCTACAGTTGTAAATTGTAGGTAACTAAGAAGGTTATTTTTGACCGGCTTCGACAACCGCTCCTGTCAAAAATTGGCGCCGTTGCCGGGGACTTGATTTTACTTGTTTGTTTATTTTTGTTTTCATGACCAGATCTGAAAGTAGGGACACTCTGCCCTTTGATCCAGAAATTGAACGCACTCTCAGAAGGCTTGGAAAGCAAGCCTCAAATGCAGAACCTTCTGCCCAACATTCGGCCGCCGAACCCAACCCACATTCGGCCGCCGAAAGTCCTACACTCCAGCAACCCAATCTTGCGCCAATGGCAGAACCTCAAGCACCAGCTGCTGCCCATGATGGACATGCTGTCCAAGGCCAGATAATTCAAGAAAATCCAGCAAATAGGCCACAAGCACAAAGGGAAAGAACCATGAGGGAGTTAGCAACCCCTATAGGTGATTATGCTCCACTTTGCATCACCTATCCACCTCTAATAGTTCCCTTTGAACTGAAATCAGGTTTGATTCATCAACTCCCTAAATTTAGAGGTTTACCAAATGAAAATCCACATAAGCACTTAAAAGAATTCAAAATTATTTGCTCATCCATGAGACCTCAAGGGATCTCTGAAGATCATGTTAAATTAAGAGCATTCCCTTTTTCATTAGATGACCATGCTAAGGATTGGTTATTTTATTTGCCATCTGGATATATAACTTCTTGGGATGATATGGTCCAAGCCTTTTTGGACAAATACTTCCCACCATCTAAATCAATTGGCATAATAAGAGAAATCACTAGCATAAAGCAAAGACCAACTGAGGGCTTATATGATTATTGGGAAAGGTTCGAAAGACTTTGTACAGGTTGTCCACAACATGATATGTCAGACAAGGCCCTCATTCAGTTCTTCTATGGAGGATTGACGCCATCAGAAAGGAAACTCATAACTGTAGCCTGTGGAGGATCTATCCTAGACAAGACACCTAGGGAGATGAAGGAACTCATATCCAACCTTGCAGCTTCATCTAAGCAATATGAAGAAGAGGGGCAAACGCAAAGAGGAACCTATGAGGTAAGTACGTCCTCTGTTGAATCTCAAATTTCAAAACTAACTTCTCTTGTGGAAAAGATCGCCCTTGGCCAGATCCAACAACATCAAGCACCCCAGCCTTCTAGGCCATGTGGGATTTGTTTAGGTGTGGGACACCCAACTGATCAATGTCCCACACTCCAAGAAGACCATCAGCAAGCCAATGCAATTGGAAGGTACAACAACCAACCTAGATATGATCCCTATTCCAATACATACAATCCAGGTTAGAGGGACCACCCCAACTTCAGCTATGGAAAGACCAACAATGATCAGAATTACCAAAGTTACCAAAGAAATCAAGCTCAACCAACACCCTTAAATCCAAATCAGAACCTTGAGAAGATCATGCAAACAATGATGGAAACCATGGTGAACACCATGCAAAGCGTGCGACAAGACCTAAGCCAAATGGCCACCTCTATAGGCCAACTGCAAACCCAAGGTAAGCTCCCTTCTCAAACTGAAACTAACCCTAGACAAAATGTCAGTGCTATTACTTTGAGAAGTGGCAAAGAACTTCAAGATGCTAATCACGAGCAAGAAAAGGAAGTTGAACCAAGGCCACCTGAAGCCTCTCCATCTCAATCTGAACCACCTCATGCGCACAAGACTGATCCAAAGGGAAGCTTCCACATCCCACCACCTTTTCCGAAAAGGTTTGAAAGAACTCAAAAAGAAAAAGAGTAAAAGGAGATTCTTGAGACTTTCAGAAAGGTAGAGATCAACATACCACTGCTAGATGCTGTTAAGCAAATTCCTAGGTATGCCAAATTTCTGAAAGAATTGTGCACCAACAGAAGAAAGTTAGCTGAAAGAGAGAAAGCAAGTGTAGGTGAGGTAGTTACTGCTGTTATTAAAAGAGAACTCCCTACCAAATGCAAGGACAAAGGTATGTTTGCTATCTCTTGCAAAATTGGGAATGTTGGTATCAAGAAAGCCATGTGTGATCTTGGTGCATCCATTCATGTCATGCCTCTCTCCATCTATAAATCTCTCAATGCATATGCACTAAAAGAAACAAGGGTTGTGATACAACTGGCTGATAGATTTGTGGTATATCCCATAGGTGTTCTAGAAGATGTCTTAGTCCAAGTAGATGAACTTGTCTTTCCGGCTGAGTTTTATGTGATTGATACTAAGGAAGATAGTTGCAATACTAGTTCTGACATTCTTCTTGGACGTCCCTTCTTGAGTACTGCTAGAACTAAAATTGATGTGCATGATGGTACTCTTACCATAGAATTTGAAGGGGAAGTCATAAAGTACAATGTCTATGATGCCATCAAATATCTACATGATATGTCCCCTGTTTATGGTCTTGATATTATTGATTGTTTGAGCCAAGATGTGTTTAATGAAAATCAAGATTCTGTTTTAGATGATGACCTTTGCAGGATTGAAAACCTGAAACTAAAAGAAACAATCTGCAGCATTCAGCAAGTTGAGATCAAGCAGACAGAAGATCTTCGGCCGCCGAACTTAGCCCACTTTCGGCCGCCGAACCCTACTGCTCCACAGACACCAGATTTTGTCGCATCACTTGAGCAAGACATTGCGCGGAAAGAAGACATTCTTCGGCCGCCGAACATCTTTCGGCTGCCGAACCCCACTGACTTGCGAAAGCCGAATCCATCGCCAAAGCTCACTCCGCAAACTGAAGAACTTCGGCCGCCGAACCCAGCACCTTTTCGGCCGCCGAACCTCGCCCAGCAGGCCCCAACACTAGCAAGCTCCTCCGAACCTCCTTTGCAACCACCTTCTGATCTGAAGCCTCTTCCAGACCATCTGAAATACCTGTATTTGGGAGCCAACAAGACACTTCCAGTCATAGTGTCCAATGAATTGAACCAACATGAAGAAGTAAGCCTCCTGAAAGTACTACAGAAACATAAGGGAGCCATAGGATGGACCATTGATGACATCAAAGGAATCTCTCCCTCCACCTGCATGCATAGAATTCACATGGAGGATGAGTGCAAGCCAGTCCGAGATGCTCAAAGAAGACTAAATCCACCCATGATGGAAGTAGTGAAAAAAGAGATAGTCAAGCTCCTCGATGCAGGCATCATATACCCAATCTCTGATAGCAAATGGGTGAGCCCTGTACATGTAGTTCCAAAGAAAACTGGAATTACCATTGTTCCAAATGCTGAAGGGGAACTTGTACCCACTAAAGTTCAAAATGGATGGAGGGTATGCATGGACTATAGGAAGCTCAATGCTGCAACAAGGAAGGACCATTTCCCACTACCTTTCATTGATCAGATGCTGGAAAGGCTTGCAGGTAAAACTCACTATTGTTGTCTTGATGGTTATTCAGGTTTTTACCAAATTTCGGTTGCTCCAGAAGACCAAGAGAAGACTACCTTCACTTGTCCTTTTGGCACTTTTGCCTTTAGAAGGATGCCATTTGGACTATGCAATGCACCTGCCACTTTTCAGCGATGCATGATGAGCATATTTTCTGACTATGTGGGTAAGACAATTGAGGTATTTATGGATGATTTCACTGTTCATGGAAATTCTTTTGATGAATGCCTTACCAATTTAGAAAAGATCTTGCAAAGATTCATTGAGACTAACCTTGTGCTTAATTATGAAAAATGTCATTTTATGGTTAATCAAGGTATGGTCTTAGGACATGTTGTTTCAGCTAAGGGCATTGAAGTGGACAAAGCTAAGGTGGATACCATCAAAAATCTGCCTTACCCCACAAACGTTAAGGACATCCGTTCCTTCCTTGGACATGCAGGATTCTACAGAAGATTCATCAAAGACTTCTCAAAAATTACTTTGCCATTATGCAGACTACTCCAACAAGATGTAACATTTGATTTTGATGCAGATTGCAAAAAGGCGTTTGATTTGATTAAAGAGTTGCTTGTGACTGCCCTAATTATTCAAGGGCCAGATTGGAACCTGCCATTTGAAATCATGTGTGATGCAAGCAATTATGCAGTAGGAGCAGTCTTGGGGCAACGTGTGGAAAACTCCCCCCATGTCATTCACTATGCCTCTCGCACATTGGATTCTGCACAAAGCAACTACACAACAACTGAAAAAGAACTCTTGGCAGTTGTATTTGCTTTGGAAAAATTCAGACCATATCTTTTGGGAACCAAAGTCATTGTCTATTCTGACCATGCAGCCTTGCGATACTTGATCAAGAAAAAAGAAGCAAAACCAAGGCTCATTAGGTGGATTCTACTTCTACAAGAATTTGATCTTGAGATAAGAGACAAGAAGGGCAAAGAAAACCTTGTGGCAGACTACCTCAGCCGACTTCCCTCCAGCTCTGCACCATGCCCAGTCAAAGAAGAGTTCCCAGACGAACATCTGTTCGTCACTCATTCTGCCTAGAGGATCATGCCAAGCACACCACACCCCAGGGAAGTACTCAGTTTCTTTTGTTCTCTTCTCTTTTACTCTCCTCTCCTCTTCTCTCTTCTTATACATTGAGGACAATGCATGATTTAAGTGTGGGGTGCATATCTCTTCTCTTTTCTTCTTCTCCTCCTCTTCTTCTTCTTCCCTTCTTCTGCAATTTTCTCATGCTTTCAGATTGCAAAATTTTTTTCTTTTTCCTTTCAGTCTTAAGTTAACTAGCCACAGTTAAATTTTAATTTGTTTATGCTTTCAATAAAACACACACAACCACAACCTTCTTCTTCTTCTTTTTGTTTTGCTCTACTCAAACTAATGAACTATATTAGATGAGTCTTCCTTTCTATGACCCCATTGATGTGAAAACTCTTTAAACTTATGTTGAATCAATTGCAGTGAGTTGTATTCATGTTTGAGAATTGCCTTTTGAATTGAATCTTTGAGTTTGCCATGGTAAAAAATGTATTGATGACCCTCAATTGATTGAGAATAAATTAAAATTGTGTGAATGAACTTAATATGACTTGATTTAGCAATTGGTGTTGATTTGCCCAAATCATTGAGAGAAAGAAAATTCAGCAAAGGCAAAGCCCTCAAAAGCACAAATTGAAAATTGTTTCAATGGTCAAAAGACTATGAACAAGGCAAGTAGCCACTTGGATAGGTGACCAACTGAAAAATATAAACCTCCAAATCAAAAATAGGTTGGTGACATTTTCAAGCAAGATCTAAAGTGCAAAAGCTTGAATAAAGTACTTCAAGGTAAGGGCAAGTCAATCCAAAAGCTAGAAAAAGTCTTAACAAATTAATGTGCATGTCTCTCTTGAGGAAAACAAATCCTAGCCATGGTAAGCAAAGGGAAACAAGGAAAGGAGGTAAGTAATCTTCATGCATATATTCTTCACTGCAATGCTTCAAAATAGGTGTCTTGAGTATGAGCTTAAGTGGTAATAAGGATCTAGAGGAAGAAAGCTTATTTGACTATGTTTGTTTGCTTGAGGACAACCAAAAGCTTAAGTGTGGGGGTATTTGATAGAGCATATTTTAGCCCATATTTTCATGGTCTTATTGATGTTTATTTGCACCTATTCTACCGAATTTTGTGGTTTTAATAATGTTTTGCAAGTATTAGGTGTGAAGAAACAATTTGGAGAAAATGCTCTTAAAAATGCCAAAAGAATGCAAAATTAGAGAAGCAACCTTCGGAGGCAACTTTCGGAAGCCAAAAATCAGTCACCTTCGGCGGCAACCTTCGGCGGCCGAAAGAGGACTCCAGAGACGAAAGTGGACCACCTTCGGCGGCACCTTCGGCCGCCGAACCATGCAGACAGAGACGAAAGTCCACTACCTTCGGCCGCCGAATCTCTACCTTCGGCCGCCGAACCTTCAGAACACAGACGCAAGTCCAGCCTCCGAAACTCAACTTAGGCAGCCGAAAATACGCTCTATTGCACTATTTCCTTGTTCAAGAAGCCATATCCCAAGTTGCCATATTTGAGGAGCCAAATAAGGGAAATATCTTGAGATCCAAATCTTCAATATTCACATTCAATTATTGGATTTCAAGATCCCCCTTATTAAGGAAAGAAGATCCAAAGATCACATGCTTCCTACTTAGTGCCATGCACATTCAAAATTCAAAAGGAGTCTCCCCCTTCCTTATTAGTGCATGGGCAGCCTCTTAACTCTTAAGGTAACATCTTGAAGACCTAGGGCAGCAATTGAAAAGACCAAAGTGCCCCCACTTGCCTTCCATCACATGCAACTCGTTTTTGCCTCCATGCATGCACAAACAAGGCACATGCAACACCAAGGGCACTTTGGACAGCCTCTAAAAGCCTCCTGGACTTCCATGAAACCCTAGGCAGCCTCTCAAGATCTATTTAAAGGCTTCAAGAAGACAAGAAGACAGCTTTTCATTCTCCCAAAAAAATCGGCAAGGCTCCAAGCCTCTCTCTCCACCTTAGTTCTTCATCTTTTGCTTTCTTTTCTTTTATTTTCTGTTTATTCAGCCATGAGTGGCTGAAACCCTCTTTCTAGTTGAGGATTGGTTGAAACTAAGGTTGTTTAAAGGGTTGTGAGATCTGAACAGAAACTTTTGTCTTTGATTTTATTCAATATTCATGCAATTGTGCTTAATTCTAAGATTGCTTTGTTGTTTTGATCAAATTGGCCACTTGACTCTTAATTGCAAAGTTAATTAATTGTTGGATTAGGATATTTGTTAGTCCGTAATTGCTGGAAACATTCTGTCCATAGAACACTTGGTGTAAAAACCCAAGAAATTGTATGATCTAGCAACATCTCATGCGTTTGAGTAGCTAGGGTTTGGATCTTTCTTGTTCTTCATGCAATTGGCAATTGTTTTGATGCCTTTGGCCCAAGGACGTTCCTTGGAAACTTGTTGATTAGTAATTGGTTAGAGGACGTTCCCTAATCAGTTTATTCATAAGGAAATACATGGTGGTGAGAAGCGTCTTCCACCCCCATAACCAACCTATTGAATCAATCAAGATAACCATGTTTCAATGATCAACCCAAACAACCAAAGTGGATCCATATCTTCAACTAGACTTTTCTCTTATTGATTTCTCTCTTATTTTAATTACTTGCTGTTTTAATTGCTTTCAATAGTTGTTAATCAAATCATCTCAAAACCCCCCTTTTTACTTTCCTTGCACTTTACTTTTATTCTGTTTGCAATTACTTGCCTTCTATTGTGTTTTCAATCGGTTTTATTGGTCTTGATTGTGATAAATAAATAGGTAATCAATTCTCTGTGGATACGATCCTTCACCACTGTCTACAGTTGTAAATTGTAGGTAACCAAGAAGGTTATTTTTGACCAGCTTCGACAACCGCTCCTGTCAAAAATTCTCACTCCCAATGTAATACCCGGCTAGATCAGGCATCAGAATTCTTACCGTCCGGTGGGATTCGAGGATGTCAGAGGTTTCTAGAAGGGTAAGAGAAAAGTGTGCTAATTTAAGTAGGGTAAAGGTTTTGAATGAGATAGGATCGAGTTTTGAAGAGAAAAGACTATGGGGACAATTGCCATGTTCGGCCGCCGAAGGTAATGTTCGGCCGCCGAAAGTGCCTTAGATTCGGCTTCCGAAAGCTCAAGTTCGGCCGCCGAACATTCCATGGTTTTGCATGCAGTTTTGACTGCCGAAGGAGAGTCGGTCAGCCCCCTATAAAGCATCCCCCAGGCGGTGACCTGGATAAGTGTCACTTTCCTTTCACCCTCTGAGGTCAGACCATGTCCTCCATGGCTACTCTTCATTGTTGTAACAATTCGTGCAAGGATTTAATAAGTTTTAATGTTGTTTTGAAGGTTTTGAGTTAAAAAGATAAGTTGTGATGTTTGGAGAGTGTGAAGGAAAGTTGCTCTATATCTCTAAGTTCAGATCGTTCATCTTCGTGTTTTCAAGAGGTCAGTCAAGATCTTGAACTTATCTTGCTGATTTATCGAGGTTTTATGGAGGTTATGGGTAGAGTTGCTTGTTTAGGGTAAAAAGTATGTTTTTGGTGTTGTATTGATGAAAGCATGTTTATGTGTTATGCTATGTTGTTTTGTTGGGGTTTTAGGTAGTTTTGGACCCCTTTGTGCATATACTAGAGTATATGTATGTTGAGGAGTTATGTTATGCATGTTTTGGGTGTTGGAATGGATTGAGGAGCTTGGTTGCCATCGAGGATGAGTTCTGGATGAACTCAGGTTCGGCAGCCGAAGGTACATTCGGCCGCCGAACCCCTTGAGGAGGTGGCATCGGCTGCCACAGCTCGCCCCTGAGAGTTTTGAGTTTCGGCTCTGGAAGGGGGATTCGGCCGCCGAAGGTGCCGCCGAAGGTTAGAGACTTTTGTCTCTGGAGTGGGTTTCAGCCCCCGAACCTTGCCCCCGAAAGGGTTCGGCAGCCGAAGTAGAGATTCGGCCGCCGCAGGTGCTTGAGTTTCGGCTCTGGAAAGGACATTCGGCCGCTGAACCTACCACCGAAAGTGTCCTATTCAGCCTTCTTTTGCATGCCTTATGTGTTTGTTCTAGGAGGTTTTTGGTGTTGTATTGATGAAAGCATGTTTATGTGTTATGCTATGTTGTTTTGTTGGGGTTTTAGGTAGTTTTGGACCCCTTTGTGCATATACTAGAGTATATGTATGTTGAGGAGTTATGTTATGCATGTTTTGGGTGTTGGAATGGATTGAGGAGCTTGGTTGTTGTCGAGGATGAGTTCTGGATGAACTCAGGTTCGGCAGTCGAAGGTACATTTGGCCGTCGAACCCCTTGAGGAGGTGGCATCGGCTGCCACAGCTCGCCCCTGAGAGTTTTGAGTTTCGGCTCTGGAAGGGGGATTCGGCCGCCGAAGGTTAGAGACTTTTGTCTCTGGAGTGGGTTTCAGCCCCCGAACCTTGCCCCCGAAAGGGTTCGGCAGCCAAAGTAGAGATTCGGTCGCCGCAGGTGCTTGAGTTTCGGCTCTGGAAAGGACATTCGGCCGCCGAACCTGCCGCTGAAAGTGTTCTGTTCAGCCTTCTTTTGCATGCCTTATGTGTTTGTTCTAGGAGGTTTTAGGGGATCTTTGGGGAGTTGTTTCAGAGTTGTTTATGAGTTGTTTCGGTTGTGTTTGACACCTCATTCGAGTCCACTTGTGTAGGATTGGACCCGAGAGATCGAGGAGGTCGTCAGTATTAGCAGTTGCAGAGTCAGTTCAGTACCTGCTATAGGAGCAGAGGTGAGTAGAACTAAATTTAATGTTTTAATATGAGAAATGATATATATTTGTAGCATGTTTCATGCATCATGAGTTTCATGAGTATGCAATAGGTTGATTGCATTAGAATCACGACTATGATGCATTGCATTGGGTATTGTTGATGTGGATTGGACCCAGGCGACTTCAATAGCCCACGGATCTGTTATGGCTAGGTAAGACCTGTGTGAGCTCCACTGGAGGGGCCGAGCGCTAGTACATGTAGTGACGAGCTCTGTAGGGGGCCGGGCACCGACAGAGGGAGTTTTGAGGTCATGTCTAATCCGAGATGTGAAATGTTTGTGCTGTGACGCATTTCATGAAGGCATGTAATGAATAAACTGTTTTTCTTGTTTCTACTCACTGGGCTTTAGTAGCTCATCCCTTTCCCTTAACCCCAGTTTTATAGGGCCAGAGATAGCCAGGGGAGATCAGAGTCAGCAGGATGTCAGCTATGGTTTTGTTTGAGTCAGAGAGTAATGGACATGATTTAAATTAAAGAGATGTGTGTAAAATGATGTAATAGATTGTACGTTGATATGGTAGTGGATCGTTTAGTATGTGCTTTGCCTAGTGTATGCTTTAAGCCCTGGTGTATGCATGTATCCTGTTTTCCGTTTCTTGATGAGAAATGTGTCAACCTAGGCTTAACGTATGATGTGTTTATCAAACTCCAGTGATTAGGGAAGAAAGGGTTCCAATCCCTTGACCCAAGAGCAGACCGTGAGGGAAGAAAGGGTTTCAATCCCTTAACCCAAAGCGGAAACCAAGGCTAACCTGTGATATGCTGACCCTAAGAGAGTGGGTTCTATGTTTTCAGACATAGGGCATGGAGGTTGAGCTTGATAGTGGATTGCTGGTGTAGGCCTTGGGGGCTGTTTCGGACTGATATGTCTGAGTGTTTTTAAGGTTAAGCCTGGTGGTTTTACAGAAAAAGGTTTACAAAGCTAGTGGTCTAGTTGGATCATGTATGAGATTTATCAGATGTACAGCGTTCAGGTTAGGCTTGCTACGGGTCTCGGCGGCCTTAAGCCGATCTAGATCCTAGCGCCGAGCAGTTTGGGCCGTTACAGAGAGGTACCAATTTTCGGGCTGTTACACCCAATATCCTCCTGTCCATTATCATCATTATCATCCTTAGTAGACATCCATGAATCATCGTCCTCCTCATCCTCGTCCTCATCCTCGTCCTCGTCCTCATTCTCTACTGTATCAGATAAATTAATTGACGGTCCTGCAAGACTATCAGATAAACCATAATCATCAACTACATTTTGCTCTTCATATGGTTCATCATTTAATTCAACAGCAGTTCCAGATGGACCAATATCAGCATCCTCATTTGTAGTATCAACACAACGAAGTATCTTAACATATATTTCTATACCAGGTATACCACCAATTTGATATAAGTAATTAAACATACTAGATACATCATCTTCACCATATATCTCTATACATTCAAATTGTAAGGATCCATCCACAATTGTAGGCTTTCTAAAACTAATTGTCTCTATAAATTCATTATTTTCGGATAATCCAATTGCACGAGCAATTTTACCGACCAATTGATTAAAACTTATCCGTTTACCCAATGGAATAATCTTTGAAAAACCTCCATCATAATCGTAACCATTACAACTATTTATAATATTATCATCCCAATGAATATTAGCATATGCAGGAACTGCCATTTCTCTTAAAAAAAAAAGAATAATAAATAATTTTACCACCACTTACTATATACATAAAAAAAAATAAAAATTTAGAATATAAAATATTTAAAACTTACCTGCGTTTCTTCTTTTGTAGTCGAATCTATAAGAGTAGAAATAATATTTTTGTGAAATTTATAGAGGAGAAGAAATAGTTTATAGAACGTAATTTATTGAGATATAATGTAAATTTTAAGTAATTTATAAAGTAATGGATGTGATAACTTTTAAAGAGACCGGAAATGTGAGTGATGTATAGAGGGATAGAGTGATTGGTCGGAGTGATTGGTGATTGGTGGGATGATTGGTGGGATGATTGGTAGGTGGAGGCGGGTTCTAGTTCGACACCAACACTTTCGAAATAGTGCCGAAGAGCTTTCTTCATACTTTATTAAAATAATTTTAAAATAAAAAAATAGAACCACTTTATTAAAATAATTTTAAAATAAAAAAATAAAATGTATTAAATATTTTCAAAAATTAAAATATTATATTTTTAAATAATTATTAAATTTTATTATCTCTTAATTTATATTTATTTTAAAAATATTAAATTTTATTTTTAACAGTATAATAAATTTTAACTTTTTATAAATAAAAATATATATAAATAATATTTTAGTAATAAATGAATTTTTTGTAAACTATTTAAATTTAGAAAATATTTTAATTTTAAAATATATAAATTTACTAGATAATAAATTAGATAATTTAAATTTAAATATTATAATAATAATATTATTAAATATTATTAAAAATTGATTTTGTAATAGAATTAGAAATGAGTTATTAATTGATTGATGGTTAAAAAATATATAATTTTAAATATAAAAAATAAATTTAATATTAATATATTTTAATTAATATGAATAAATAAATTTTAATTTATTATAATATTTTATTAATTTTTATAAATTTTTTAAATTTTTTAAATATATATTTATTTTATATATTTTATTTTCATTATAAGGCCACAGCAATTTGTTCGGCAGCATCGCTGCGGAACAAATTTCTGTGCAATCACATGGATATGTGCATGTGATATGTAAAAAAAGTGTTCGCCCCTTATAGCGGCGAACACTGTACTTTAGTCAACCTTCTGAAATATCGTTTTCCGTGGCTTGTTCGGCACCCAAGGTGCCGAACAAGTTACGCAGGCAGAAGTGCTCGCCACTTAAAGTGGGGAGCAGATTACACTGTTGCCGTGGCACAAATCAACTTATTCGGTACTCATAGTGCCAAACAAGCACAATGGTGTCGAACTCTACTTTGTTCGACGAGTTCGACACCCTGAATGTGGAATAAGCGTGTTCGGCACGCTCCGTTGACACACAGGATCCGAAAATATTTTTGGATTCTACATGATTTTAAAACTATTTTTCTATTTTTGCATGATTTGAAAAATTGCTGAAATGATATATGAACATGAGAGAATAAAAGAGAAAAAAACATAATCCAGAAAGAAGAAAAGGTTGTCAAATATTGTACCCAGAATCGCATAGTACAGCGCATGCATGCAGGACCGAATATTAACCAGCAAATCTAAAGCTACTTTCTCAATTTCTTTTATCTCTTACCCTTTGGAATTTACTTTAGGCCTTGAAAGATGAGTAGGTTGGTGGAGTATAAAGGATCTTGGTTTTTTCAGTTTTTTTTTCTTTTTGGTTGGAATTTGGAATTTGTTTGCTCAGAAATGGGGACAATGGTTAAGCAACTAGAAGTTTGTCAGATATTTTCTCAAAGATACAACCATATTTTATTGGATGAAAAGTCTTCTTTCCGTTCTCTCTCTGTTTCCATCTCAAGGGTCTTCATTTGACCCCAGAGGCCAGATGATGGTAAACTATTGGCAGGATTCTGATACATTTCAGAGTAATAATAGGAAGCTTTCTTTGCATCAACATCGCTTGCTGGTGAGAGTGTGAGAAATTGGTAGGTGGAAATTAGTCTATCAAAAGTCTCGCTTACTTTATGCGTATTCTAATATATCCAGTGCGTCACGATTGGCAGTGACCGGGTCTGGGCCGACGGAGTATATGGTTTCTGAAAGCTAAAGAATGGGTCCCCAACCATTTCACTCTGCCAAAGCAAGAAAGGGACGACCAACATATATATAAATGGAACTTGGTTTGGCTTATTTGTCCTTGAGAAGTGATTGAGTTAAAAAATATGAAGACAAATAGAGAATTTACACAAGGATAGAAATGGAACACAGTCTCAAATTCACTGGTTGTAGCAGTCAACAGTAAGCTAGGCTTTAGTTTTAATTTCCTTTTTATTCCCATTTTTAAACACACGCGACTCAGACTGGTGACACAACCCACTGCCAGAAGATCATCTGGGGCTTCAAGTGGACAAGAATTTGTGGAACAAGATTTCAAACTTCCCCATTTGCTTGCTTGGTAAGGCCACCAAAACATTCACCCCATTCTTGTCAATAGTATCAGGAAACAGCAAGATAATGTCTTTCCTGTGATACACAAGTGGGCAACTATACCTTGGGCAACCCCATGGATACTTCACTTCCTCAAACCCTAACCTCCACCACGATGATACCAAGAACTCCCCATGTGGGAAACCTCTGTTTATCTCACCCCAATCTATGACAGATCTTGCATACTCATCAGTCATTCTCTTTGCCCCTTCTCCTACCATCTCCACCAATCTTGAAAGTGGTCCTTCTTCAAGTTCCCTGCACTTTGCACTTGCATATGCTGTTAACACTGCATTTCCAGCGTATGAAGCTGGCAAAGGAGGTGCCAGTCTTGGCCTAATATTCACCGCGTAAAGAATGGTCGATACCCTTTCTAGATCCTCCCCTCCTCCTCCTTCTTCTTCATAGGACAACGCCTTGCACCTCCAAATGTGAGCAGTCACCAAGTTAAAGCTTGAGATGCGGACACCTCCAGTGACATTATGGACCTTGACCTTCTCTTTCAGATTGGAGATTTCAGTTGAAGTTAACCGGAAAATCTTGAAGTCTAGTGCTTCTTTGGAGAGGTCGAACACTGAAGCATTTAATTCTTGGGCTAGGGGAATGTTGAGTTTGAGCAGCTCTGGATGAGGGAAGCTGACGCGTGGTGGGCATCGAGCAGCGAGGAGTTGACGGTCTTTGCATGGTACAACGGCTAAAGGCTCCCCGGCAGCTACGGCGGCCAAGTTGTCTAAGAAGGTTTTGAAGCTTAGTCCATCAAATGTGACATGGTTTGTCGATATGCCGATTGCGAAGCCACCACACCTAAATGATGTCACCTGTAAATTATGTAATAAATGACTTAATAATATTGTTTTTAGGAGACCAATTTAGTTAATGTCGACTACAAATAAAAAATAGTATAATCTCAGGAAAACAAAAAGGAAAAACAAATTTACTAACTAAATAATTAGCTATAGTTTATTAGAATTTTCTTTATATAATTACCTTAAATGGGACGAAGATCAATTAGGACTAATTAAGGGTCAAGTATATAATTACCTGAAAAATGCATAGCGGTTGATCCTCATTGCCCAGGATATCCATGGTCTGGAGAATGAGTTGGCCAAAGGCAGGATTTGGATAAACCAAGTCTCCAACCTCGTCCAGGCTACAATCGCTAGATGCCACCACAAACCCAGCTCCAGCGGCGTTACAATCAATCTCTAAACGACCCGTTTCAGGGTTCACCTTCAATCTTCCAGCCAAGAAATCATATGTCAGCAGCAATTTTTCAAGAGTAACCTTGAGTTTATCTGCCACCAGATGAGGAGGAAAATCTTTGTGGGATGGAAAAAAATGAAGTGTCTGGACATTGAAATTGAGCACTTGGTCTATATTAGACAAGAAGATGGATTTTTTTAGAGTTCTTTGGGATGGAAAAATCAGAAAAGTGTCATGGATAGTGATCTTGAGGTCTTGGAGAAGAGGAGTGGGGGCCTGCTCTTGGTAAAGGGTTCCCATGAGATATAGTTGGATTGGTGTGTGAATTATATTATGATGATGTTTGCACAAACAATTATATAAGTGGAGAGAGGAGTGAAAATCTAGCTAGATGACATTGATGAGTTATAAAAATGCTAATTAAGGCGTGTTAAACATAGAAAAAGGTTTGGTATAATTTCCAGAAGGTGTGGATATAATAAAGAGATCAACCAAATTAAGAAGAAGATGAAGATGAAGAAAATTAATTAACTAATAGGATTGATTTGTAAAACCATGACATTAATTAATGTTAAACTTTAGAATCTGTAAATGATTCAGTTAGTTTTATATTTTTTTTTTAGAAAATAGGTTATATATAAATATATTTCCAATATAAAATTAGATAAGTCTGTACAGAAAACAATATATATCAAATTTATAAATTTTTATAATTATGTAATCTATTAGACAATTCATTCCAACAATTAAGCACTACAATATTTTTTCCACTTAAATAAAGTCTATTCACTATGAGTATTTTATTTTTTAGGTGATTACTAAATACAAAAATGATTTAATTATAATTTTATGAATTTTTTTTGAAATGGATAATTTTATGGATTACAAAGGTCTATAATTAAATTTTTTAAAAAAATTAATAGTAATTTATTTGCAAGAAGAGCTATAAATAATATGAGTTTTTTCTTTGATAATCAATAATATTTTCGAGTTTAAATATGAGTATAAAGCATATTTTTTAGTAGATATTTTATTTTGAATACTGTAATTTAAAAAAATTAGATATTGAGTTATTTATATAAAATATGGATTTTTTTTTTTTTTTTTTTAATGTGAAGCTCAGCTCTGAACGATAGCAGTAGGTCCTGGAAGTAGCAGATGTATGGGTAGAATTGTGCATGAGATTCAGAGGGACATTTGTGGTTGAGCAGCTTTTTCGGCTTTAATTTGTATATGCATACAGTTCATCCATCACCTTCATCCATTCCTATCATTCCCCTTTATTCTTCAAAATCTCCCATTTTTATTTAATTACGCCACATTTATTTCTTCAAAGTGGACATCTATTAATTAAGCGAGGGATGCCCACCGAAGAATTTGTTTGATCAATTAAATGAATTTCATAGTATTTAATATATACAAACAATCCAATAAGGTTTTAGGTTTCTTATCTGAGACTTCCTCTGCTTGGGTTAGGCCCCCTCATTTTTATCTCTATAGCATGTGGGCTTTGTTGAATTGGGTCTCTAAATTCATACTTGCAGTCATCTTTGTGTATGTGAACATATTATCTTTTAACTACCAATAATATACATAGAGAGAATAATAACTTAAAACTTTTTGAATTAATAATTTTATTCTCAAGTTCAATACCCAATCCCTTAATTTTTTTATAAAAAAAATAATAATAATGATAATTTTACTCTAATAATTCAACTACATGAACAATCAAATGAAGCCTTATCAAGGTGGGCGTGCTCAACAATTAACTATGATTAAAATTAACTACCGATTTAATGATTAATAATTAAACAATTAACCACCGCCACAAAAACTAAACATTTTTAGATTTCAATTTGTTTGGAAAAAAAAATTATAAAATATATATTTTTTGCAATTTTGTTTTTCTTAATAAAAGAGAAAGTAATTTTTAAGATATTAAAATTTTTAGTAAAATATATAAAATGTAAAACTTAATTTAACATTATAACTAAATGAAGACTCCTATTAAAATGAATAATATATTTGTTTAATACTTTTTCAATCACTTTTATCTGTTATTTTCAAAATTTTTTTGATTAAAACTATTTATTATTCTATCTTTTAGTAGTAAATTTATTGATATTTGCGTAATTAAATAATATAAATAGTAATTGTAGAAAATTAAAGAATATATTATTATTATAATTTAAATAATTTAATAGGATTTTTATTAAAGTAAAATGAAAATGGACACATACATTGAATTATTATTAATAAAAAAATTTAAATATTTACAATAATTTATATTTATATTCAATATTTTAAATTTTAAATGATAAAAATAGATATTTTTAATTTGATATAATTATAATTATAATTAAATTAAATTTATATAAATAAACAATAAATTATAATATAATTTCTAAAATTTTATTAAATAATAAAATAATTTTTAAATATATATTTTATTAATAATATCATTTTTTTATTAATTTTATAATTCACTCATATTTTCACTTTTATATAATATTTTGCATATCAATAAAACTTTAAAATATAAAGAAAATAAAACTTTATAATTTAAAATATATAATATTTTATTTTTATTTAAAATATTATTAATAAAAAATAAATTTTAAATGTAAAAATATACATATAATTTATAATAATATTGAGTATAAATATTTATATATACTTTTTATATAATAGAAATTTATTTGTAATAAATATTTTTTTAATATAATATATTTAATATTATATATAATAATATAAAATATATTTAATTTCAATATAAAATTTAAATTAAAAAAAATATATTTTATTAATAATATAAAATTTTAAAAATTATATTATAATGTATTATTAATTTATATAAATTTAATTTAATTTAACTTTTTAATTATAATCATAACAAATTAAAAAATTTAACTTTAATATTTAAAATTTAAAATGTTAAACATAAATATAAATATAAATTACATAAATATTTAGATTTTTTTATTAATACTATTCATAATTAATAACAATGATTTTCTTTTGGAAGAGTAAAATAAAATTAATATACTCGGCACACGCAACTCGCACCTCTGCAGGTGAAAGTGAAACCTGGACACGAGGAATTCGTTTATTTTTCTGAAGAAAAAGTAGAGCTCTGTGTTGTAAATTATAATCACGCAAAACGAAGGGTAAAACAAGAAAGCATTTGAGCAATGGGGAAGAGAAAGCCTATTGATGGTAGTATTACCATCGATCTCGACTCTCCAGCTTCAGGTGAACACATTCTCACTCTTCTTGAGGCAAAGCTTTGATTACTAATGTTTATCTGATGTTGTTCTAGTTTGTGCTATTTGGGATTGAATTTGCACTTTGATTCTTCTCGTTAACACAAAAACCTAACTTCAAAGTGAAACCAGAGGGAAATATACTTTCCTATTGGGTCTGTATTGAAACTAAAAGATGAAAATTTAGCTGCCTCTTAGTCTTGAAGCGCTCGGCACCACTGATTTCTGATACGTTTTAAACCTTAGTCCATGGGGAAACAGTGTTCTGTGTGTTTTTGGCATTGTTCTTGTTTGTTATTTTTCTTTTGGGAAAGTGTCATGGTTTAAGTGGTTGTTTATATGTATTGAACCATTGAGGTGTTTGTGTACTATTTTCACAGTAAAATTTTGTTGTTGCAACATCAAGTGATCTTTTGGTTTCTAAAATGTCTCAAAGCTCATTTAACAGTGCCCATAAAAGCAAGAGGTATAGAGAAATTATACGTCCACCATTAACTTTATGCTTCTCCCTTCTACCATCTAAGTGAATAAATTTGCTGAAAATTTAAGGGAAAACTATGTTCAAGATGTTTTTAATGTGTTCTTACAGAGGACTTTGAAAATCAGCCTCCAAAACAGTGCGCTAGAAGGAGGAGGATTGCCAGAAAACAGGATGAAGAGACAGAATGCTCTACAGTGATATCTTCTTGTTCTGTAGAAACCATTCCTTGTGATCAGAAGTCAAAGAAGAGATCAAAGGGTAGGAATGATGTCTCTGGAACGAAGAAAAAGCTAGACACTCGAGCATTTGATATCCACTTTAAGTATGTCTTTAATAATCTTACTGAGCTTCCCCCCTTTCTCTCATAGCCGCTGACTACGTTATCAAATCTATATCTGAAATGTGTAGAAATATGTGGAGGAACTTCTCAGAAGATAAGAGGACGCCCTTTACATACTTTGACAGCCTATGGTTTTCTGCATACATGAGTTCATCGTCCAAAGAATGTATGCTGACTTGGATAAAGGAAAAGCACATTTTTTCAAAGCGATATGTTCTTGTTCCTATTGTTTACTGGTACTTTCCTTTCCCATTTCCAAGATGGTTTGGTTTCTTGCTTCATGTTATTTTGTAACAGTTTAGCATTTGAAATGTCATCTATATAGGAGACATTGGAGCCTTTTGATCTTCTGCAACTTGGGTCAAAGCTTGCAATCCGAAAATAGTCCTCCATGTATGTTGTTGCTGGATTCACTTCAGATGGCAGGCCCGAGGCGACTTGAACCAGCAATAAGGAAGTGTGCTTTTCTTTTGCACAAATAGTAAGCTTAGTTTCAATATCATTGCCAAATTAAGTATCTAAAAGCATTCCCAATTTCCAGGTTCGTATTCGACATTTACAAATCCGAGGGCAGGCCTGAAAGTAGGCAGTCAATTTCACAAATTCCTTTGTTGGTGCCTAAGGTTTTGACAACTTGAGATCTTTGAGACTTTCTAGATTTAGCCCCTTAGAAGTTTACTTACCGTTTTGAAATTCTCCAGGTGCCACAACAGAGAAATGATGAAGAGTGTGGTAATTATGTTCTCTACTTCATAAGTTTGTTTGTGCAACAAGCTCCCGAGAACTTCAGCATGAAGAATTACCCTTCCTTTGTAAGCTTTTTCCTCGTGCTGTTATGTCTTTTTATGAAGCGTGGATGATATATTTTGTTATGGAGTGCTGCTATGTAACTGCAGATGACAGACAAATGGTTCAATCTTGAAGGCCTGGAGAAGTTTTGTGAGAAACTCAAAACCCCTTGAAAAATGATTTTCTTGAGAAGACTCAAATGATACAAGCTTATATTATTCTTGATGATAGGAAGATTTGATAGTGTTGTAGTTATAGTTAATAGAGTTGCAGGTGGAAAACGTTCAGTCTTATTCAAGTATCTTAACTATTTTACTCTATACAAGTACTTCAAGGATTTTTGTATAAAATTATCATGAAGATGAAAATAGGTGAAACGGAAGTTCATAAAGCAGATTGTGAGGTGCAGTTTACTCTATATATGTACTTTAGGCTTTTTGTATAAAATTATCATGCAGATGAAAATAGAAGAACTGGAAGTTGATTATGCAGATTGTGAGTTGCAGTTGGGATTTTCTGATCGTAGACACAGGAAAGTTGTTAGAGGAGTATATTTCAGTGCATGAGAAAGGTTCATGGTTCAGTGTAAAATACCTACTGGGCAAGGCTTCTTTGGACCAAAATGATATTTGTTGTATAAAAATTACCAAACTAAAAGGCCTTGTTGTTTCATCCCTTTGCTACAATCACATGATGTTGGCAAATTGAGAGCCCACTTCTGCAACATCTAGTCACTCAATTTGGCGCAATCCACTACTTTAATATATTGGATTTCCTTGAGCCTTGCAAAGAAATCACAAGGCCGCATTCCATTTCAATATATGCTGGTTTTATTAATTGGAAGTTTGGAACCCACTTGTCTATTCCATTCTTAAGGTTGATGTGGTCACCGGTTCATTTCTGGATTTCAATTTTTAGAACTAGGGATCCCAGATTGTAGCATCTCGATTCTGATCCAGTTCAATAATTAAAATGTTTTTGCTTTTTTTTTTTCTAAAAGAAAATAAAGAAAACAAATTCGGTTTAAGTTGATTTCAAATTGATTTTAGTTCTAGATTCAAATAGAATGAAAATAAAATCGGTTTAAGGTGATTTCAATTTTGATTTGGTTGTAGATTTGAATCAAATCATTGCAAAGTCGAGCCAGCAGAAGGTGGAAGCTTATTCAGTGTGCACGCATTGTCAGCCGTTTGATCTGATGGCTGTATTTAATTGGACTGGTGGGCATGGTGTATTAGTTGTTCGGAGCCATAACGGCCACAAACTAACCACCACTTCAGAAACCACGCCAAAAGATAAAAAGCAATTAAAGAAGAAAAAAAAGAGAAAATTCTCAACCAACGGAACAGAGAGAGAGAGATATGCTAGGCAGAACAGCTGTAGCCTCTTCCTCTGTTTCAGTGCCCGCTGTTTCTCCCACAGTCCCCAAATTCTTAGGCCTTAAAAGGCTCCCTTACAATTCTTTTTCTACACCAAACATCAAATGGAACTACACTTTTAAATTTATCAGAAAGAGTAGTATCGGTTCCAGAATGGAGACCAGAGCATCAGCTCTACCTTTGAAGAATGCTGATGAGCTCATTGACTCCGTCGAGACCTTCATCTTCGATTGTGATGGTCAGAATCCTTGTTTTTCCTAATCCTTATTATATTTTGTTTTATGGGTCATTGATGAGCGGATGTTTTTTTTTTTTTTCTGCAGGAGTTATTTGGAAAGGCGATAAATTGATAGATGGAGTCCCTCAGACTCTTGATATGCTTCGTTCAAGGGTTTGTTTGTTTTGGTTTTTCTTTGTTTACTTCTAATTTACTTTTGTTCAAATGAAGATCAGAAGATGGGATCCCAAAAAGGAAAATTTAGGAGTGCATTGATAAAATTTTCAAATGCTTCACCTTTTCTGTGCAGGGCAAGAGATTAGTTTTTGTTACCAATAACTCCACAAAGTCCAGGAAACAATATGGTAAGAAGTTTGAGACACTTGGTCTGAACGTGAGTGAGGTTAGTTCAGAGTGACCCTTTTCTTCTCATATTTTGTTTGTATTTTTAATAGCTTTATAAGTTCTTCTAATGGGATCTTTAACTGCATTGAAACTGTTTTAGGAGGAAATTTTTGCATCTTCTTTTGCAGCTGCTGCATACCTGAAGTCCATTAATTTTCCAAAAGAAAAGAAGGTAAGCAGCTCACGTATATTTGCCCTTGCAGTAAGCAGCAACTTATCTTTCTGTTTCTTATCACTGTGAGGTATAGCATATTAAGGACTCATAACTGAGCACGAATTTAGGTTTATGTGATAGGTGAGGATGGCATCTTGAAGGAGCTTGAACTTGCTGGATTTCAATACCTTGGTGGACCTGTATGTATGATTTCCAAGTTGAAATTCCATTAAAATTATAAAATTTCATCTCATGGACATTGCCAAGAGTCATGCCAATTTTCTTTTTACCATTTGTTAGTATGTGAAGGAATAGAGATCTTTTAATTCATTTAGGATGCTTATTTTTTTAAAAAAATCTGTTCTTCGTGCATTTGTGCAGGAAGATGGTGGGAAGAAGATAGAATTAAAACCTGGGTTTCTAATGGAGCATGATAAGAATGTAAGGCTTGTTCACTTTATTGCCTTTCTTTATGTTAATTTTGGGCCAGGCCTAATTCACCCCAAAAACTAGCTCAAGGGGAGGCATGTTGCCCCTTTCCACAACCGACGTGGAATTCTAATACACCCCTGACGCCCATATTTTTTACTGGTGCGTGGCACATTTATGGGGCGTCCAACATCGGATGGGAAGACTCTGATACCATGTTAAATTTGGGCCAGGCCTAACTCACCCCAAAAGTTGAGGGCAACCAATAACGGGCACATTACCCTTTCCACAATCGATGTGGGATTCAACACACCCAGAATTTTTACTGGTGCGTGGCACATTTATAGGGCACCCAACATGGAATGAGAGGCTTTGATACTATGTTAATTTTGGGTTAGGCCTAACTCACCACTAAAAGCTAGCTCAGGGGAAGAGTGCCTATGGCCCATATAAGGGTCACTTTACCCCTTTCCACAACGATGTGGGATTCAACACTTTTACAATCTTTTTGTTTGGTTTTTTCTCAAGGTCTTTTCCAGGACTTGAAAAGGACTTTGTTGGTTTCTACATTTTTTTTTTTGGCAACTGGAAATTGAAGGAGCAAAATGTAGTTTCTTTTCAACAATTTGGGCATAGTAATGAAGTTTCTTCATTTCTATTTAGGTTGGGGCAGTTGTCGTTGGTTTTGATCGGTATTTCAACTACTACAAAGTCCAGTAAGTTGACAGTTCTTTTATTGCACGTGTGTTCATACTTCATAGATACACAAACACTGTGAAGCAAATTCACAAGAAAAAATAGAGGATTTGCCTTTCCTATTTGGAACTATATTTTACTTGATATCTTACTTTGTTTCGTCTACTAAGTAGTTATACCAGATTTTGGTGAACATCTATCTTGTTTGTGCATGAAAGGTATGGAACACTCTGTGTAAGGGAAAACCCAGGGTGCCTCTTCATTGCCACAAATCGTGATGCTGTCACTCATCTCACAGATGCTCAGGAATGGGCAGGTTCTCATCTATCCTGCCTACATTGCCCTTGTGTTTCATAGCTTTTCTTCGTCTCATATGAAGATCATTGAATCTTTTAATAAAGAGAAAGAGAGCAAGTGCAAACATTTTGATCAACAATGCATACACAAGGAGATAGTTGTTAATTTCAAGTGAAATGTATAGTGCCTAGCCTTTAAGGGAGCATTGAATTTGAAATGATGGACTGACAGTGCTTTAGGGGCTGGAAATGTGATGTACATGATTAAATGAGATGATAGTGAGAATATGCACTGAAAATTTTCTCAATTGCCAAAATTGGTTGCCTATCGGAAGGTGTTACCTTCTTGGGATTATGGTTGAAACCAAACCTAAGCAGCATTAGACCATTTATCATGAACAACTCCTTTTCTCTTTTTTCAGTAAAAAGGTTGCTCATTCTGATCAAATTCAATTTTTATGATATTTTTGTTCATTTTCTTTGCAAATCTTTCCTCAATTGGTTATAATGCATGCTTAAAGCTTATCTCAGGTGGTGGCTCCATGGTTGGTGCAATTGCCGGATCAACTCAGCGTGAACCACTCGTTGTTGGAAAGCCCTCAACTTTCATGATGGATTACTTAGCAAGCAAGTATGACCTCAAAATGCTTAATTGCATACATATTTTATATTTTTCCTTTTCTGCTCCCCTATACTTGAGCAGGTTAGACCGGATTTGCAGCTTAACTAGTCATTCTTGAAATCTATGTCTCAAAATATTTTGATCAATCATATGTTGCATACTTGCGTTGTTCACTTGGTCATGGTGTTTTTTTCCTTTTTTTTTCCCTATTTGCGAGCTCAAACTTTTAGAGTATATGTTCAGTGTTGAATGCAACCATGCATACTGATATGACAGAATCTAGAACGCATTCAGTAATTTGAGAAAGAGAATCCAATGGAAATTTCCATACATAGTTGTTTCATTTCATTGGATAATTGATCCCTCTTACCATCTTCACGAATTTGATCAATTACAGATTCGGGATTCTGAAGTCACAGATATGCATGGTCGGGGACAGATTAGATACTGATATTCTGTTTGGACAAAATGGTGGTTGCAAAACTCTTCTCGTTCTCTCAGGTAGGAAGTCACCACTTAACATGTTGTCCTCAAACTTCAACTGGTGTATCATTTTACCTCATTGGGTTTTTCTTCTGGATAGGTGTGACTTCATTATCAATGCTTCAGAGCCCCAGTAACTCCATCCTACCAGATTTCTACACAAACAAAATATCTGATTTTCTCTCTCTCAAAGCAACAACTGTATGAACATGTACTACCTTGTATGTACACTGTCATTTTGCCAATTCTTATTTTAGTTGTATGTCTTTGTGGTAATCATCTACAAATTAGAAATAATGAATATCATACGAGGCAATGATTTTTTTTTCCTTTTATGTTTAATTGATTATTCAACTTCTACTTGAAGTTCATCACAAAGTTCCATGCTTATTTATGATTTTGGTAGCTGTCTTCCATTTCCAAAGCAGCCCAAATAGACCTAAGAACGGCTATTTAAAATAGTTGTGCAGTGCTAAAAAGGCAGATAAATGCATGTATCCCTGTACATTATCACAACCATGATGCTGTTATATATGCCTTCGGAGTTTCTTCAAGTACCTAATGGCATTGTTTCCTGCATGTATTAGCTTCATCTTTGTTTTTGACCTATTTCATGAAGATTGAAGATGTTCCGTGCAAAAGTTAGGGAAGAAGGTGAAATAAGCAATGGTGAAGCCCAGTGCTTCATGAACATTCTAACTCATTTTGAGGCACAGGGAATCTGCGTGCCACTAATTCAGTAGACTTCTTGAAATTGTTCTGTATTTTCTTGACTTCAGATGAGAATGTTGGGTTGATGGCATAGCAGACAGCACAGTTATTGGAAATCAAATGCTGGTAGATTCTTTCCCTTAACACAAGGAGAGGTTAAAAACCCAGCAAGGATTTAGCGTGTATGCAAAATTTTAACTATTGATCAAACTTAAAAGATACAAATTGAATGATGAAATGAACTGTTTCCTTCAGAAAGAAAAATCAGCTATGGGAGGTAGATTAAATTAGTCATTTAGCCTCATCCCTGCTTTCAATTTTTTTTTTCTTTCATTTGGCTCTTACTCGAATACTTTGCAACACTCTCGAAGCTCATTGGTTTCCTACTTTTATTTTGGATGGTGGAAAACGTTATTATATGATCAAACATGTCCCTATGGCTCTGCATTCCTCTGTATCTGAAACTAATTAGCTTCTCGACCCCATGTGTTTGTATGTGCTTGTCGAAGATTTTTCACTTCGTTGCTAGATATTATATTCTGGCAAACATGATTTCATCAAATGGATGATTGGACTGTCCTTTAACTTCTAAATATTGTCCTGTTTTTATGTTGATTGTGTAATATTCTCTCTTTGGATAGCAAAGGGATGAGATTGAGGCACTCAAATTATAGATCACAGGTTCATAACACCAACTCAATGAAAATAAAGTATATAAAAATGTTAAAAATTCAACGAGAATGTCATTCTTAAATTGAGTATAGAACTTGGAAAGAGTTGGGATTGCTTGTGGAATCCCGCATCTCCACAAGGGCTCAAGGTGACAATCATCTATGTCATGTGGATTTGGTTTCTTTGGTTTTGATAGAAACTTATTGAAATTGTTAACTCCCAAGCTGTATACTTTCTTGTGAATATGGATTTTATATATGCTGAAGCTGTATATGGAAATAACTCAAGTAGACACTGTGCATTGGAATCATACAATTCCCATGTTGCTTGGAACAAGAAGATGCAATGAACTTCTGAGTTGGATAGGATAGTGAAATTGCTCATCATATTCCTCATTAAAAACAACCAGCTTGCTGTCCTTTGATTTGCAGAAGCAGTCCTGTAAGTTCCTTCACAAAATGCCTTTGTTTTTCCCTGAAAATTAGACTAGCAATCGTCTCAGAATGGTAGGAATTTGTTTGAGATGGGTGTGAGTTGTGAATGATGAGAATGCAGAGTCCACCTGATTTTGGGAATCTAGTGCCGATATATTCTTTAGCCCAACCAACTTTTGGTGTGGGGTCTTTTCAAAAGGGAGAGTTATGTATTATTAATATTCACATTCGCTAATGGACTCTTAATCTAACTATACTCAAATTATATCTAAATTTTGTGAATTTTGTAGTTCAAGTCCCAAATAGTGCAAAATGTAAACACCCGTTCATATTTTAATAACCCATATATCAATTTTTTATCAAACAACAAGATGTAGAGATATAATATCATGCCTTTTTTTTCATTATTTATTAAATAGATATCAAAATTTTTAAAAATTCAATATAAAAACTAAAAAAATTTATATAAAAAACATATTACAACTTTTAAAATTTTATCAGTTTGGAGTCAAAATCATCTTTTTATGACAATTGTGACCTCATTAATTCTTACTAAAATGTGATGTTTCAAGATAGTGAGATTTAGGACCCAAAGAAAATAAGTTTTTATTAACTTACGTTAATGGGTAAACAACATAAGCTTATTTAGAAGTGTTCCAAATTAAGAACCATTTACATTTAATATAATATTTTTTTTCTTGAAGGAATTTAATCTAATTATATCATAACATCTTCATTTTAATTAGTACTTTTGACACAAGAACAATAGAAATTATAGTTATAATAAAAGGGTTTTAATCCATAATCAAAAAAGTTAAACAATTAAATTACCAATCTGAAATTTCCCCAAAATTTAAAAATAAAAAAAAATTTGGATTTTACCATTTAATTTGCACTTGAAAAAGATTGCCTAAAAGAGAAAAAAAAAAAAACAAAATCCAAATAACAGGAACAACACAAAGAAAGCGCATCAGAATAGGAATGGTATCGAATCGGATATTTTTGAGTACTAAATCCGATCAAAACCTAATAGAACGGATTTAAATAGTTATAATTGAGTTTAGGACGAGTTCAAATTTAAAAAGAACACCCATTGTGGGTTTAGATCGAATTTGAGTTTTATGTATAGATATCTATTATCCGAACTCGTTTATATAAATAATTAATTTAATATAAAAATATATTTAATAATAATATTTATAAATTTTTTTATATATTTTTATTTAAAAATTAAAATTTAAATATTTTTTATAAATATTGAATTTTTTAAATAAAATTCACCGGACTAAATGAATTTAAATTTTATTCAGATAATAATAATGAATTTGAAATGAATTAAAATAATTTAAATTAATTTTTAATTAAATTTAATATGAGATCAAATATTATTAATTTAAATTGAGATCAGTTCCAATAATTTAATTTTGATGGATAGACTACCGATTTACATACCTCGTGAAGAACAACCAACGGGTTGGGTAGACAAGCTGCGATGTTACCATTTCACCCCTCTGTCTCTCTCACTCTGTGGTGAAATTATAAAATGCTGAAACTGATATTGAACGATTTTCTACTTTGGTCTTCTTCTGATCTACCAAACTCCATTTGATTACAATCTCTCTGGCGGCTTTGATCTCTCTGTTCGTCTATACTTAAGGTAAGCTAAACCTCAATTTATGGCTTCTGCTTCTCCCTATTCTCCCTAATTTCATTTTTTTTCCTCTTAAAATGAATGCAGATTTCCTCGCAAATCGACCGGTTGTTTTCTTTTAAGTCTTTTTGGTTTGCTATTGGGGAGGATGATAGAATGCAGTGTTTGCCACTCCAAATTTTCTCCCACGAGCAAAACCGTTTCCAGAGCTTACGATAGGCACAGGATTGATGTCTCTTCCAAAACTCGAGCACTTAACGTTCTTTTGGTTGTTGGTGATTGCATCTTGGTTGGTCTGCAGGTGATTCGTCCTTCTCTTTATCTCTTTTCTCATTCACTTAATTGATCTATTTGGCTTGTGCTCATTTGGGTTTTTGTTT
This sequence comes from Manihot esculenta, assembly GCF_001659605.2. Taxonomy (NCBI): domain Eukaryota; kingdom Viridiplantae; phylum Streptophyta; class Magnoliopsida; order Malpighiales; family Euphorbiaceae; genus Manihot; species Manihot esculenta. The sequence goes on from NC_035173.2 coordinate 705,818, forward strand.
GTTTGTTTTGCTAGCCAATATTGGTTTATATGTCTAAGGTAGATGGCCAGTTCAAGTTTAGTCCTATAAGTGTTAACTTCTTGACTGAGGGTGCTAAAGTTCTTTTTGCTATTGTGATGCTTTTCATCCAGGTATTTTTTAAAATTTTGCATCAGGGTTTTGTTTTCCTTTTACTTTGAGCTTGTAACGCATTGCAACCGACGTCATCATGGGTATAGGATCAGTCTCTGTTTATTACATTATGTGATCCTGATTATTAGACTGCTTTATTTACTGATGATTAATGTTGAAGGAACAGCCTCCCATATGTGTGTGTGTGTGTATGTATATACTTATCTATGTATGTATATATATTTTTGTGTCCAGTTGAGATTCAGAATGTTAGTATGTCAAGAACTCAAGATTTAATGGAGCTGCATAAATAAAACATCTACACTTGCATGATTAGCTAAATCCCAACTGATTGTTGCCACAAATTTAAATAATGAGAAACTAATAGCTGACCTTTATCGTTCTTAATGATATTGCATAATAGAAACTACCTGCAGCATTTGCTATTACAAGTGCAATTTTCCTCCTTTTTTCTTTATGGTCTTAGACTTTCAAGGAAATGAGTTTTGGTTGATCTTTAAATGTTTCAGCTCTTTAAGACTGGTATTACTTGAAGTCAGATTAACAGATATGGCTTTTCTAACTATTGGTTCACCAAATTAGGTTCAGTTAGGTTGCTTGCCCTATCAACCCTGAATCTAGGGAGCGAGAAATATATTCATGCAAGCATCATGTACTTCCTTATGAATTGTGGTTGGAGATTTTTTCTTTGCATGCTGTGATTTCTTGTTAAACTTTTAGTGCTATTCTTTTTTAATTTTATTTATCTTGTTCTACTCCCCCCTTCAGGCTCGACATAAAAAGGTTGGGGAGAAACCTTTTCTCTCTTTTTCTATCTTTATACAGGTAAGATTCTGAGATTTATCATCTTTGGAGTTTTGATTCATTATATAGTGAATAAAGTTTTGAACCTTTTACCAAACTCGCTGAATTTAATTTGGGATCACTATTGTGTCATTAGTTTTTGGACTTAATTTTATAAAGTTAGAGATTTTCCCCAATTAAATGCACCAAAACATTTTGTGGCTTGGGTATTCTTAAAATATGTAAATAATATTTCTGAGCATTTTCTTCCCATTTTGTATTAATTATGTTGCTAGTAAGGGACTTCCAAGTTCCAAGCTCTGATGTTTTCTGGTTCATTTTTCATTTTTGTTAATATATTTTTCTGATGCATGTATTTTCCTTCATGCGTCAATTTGAGCAAAATAACATTTTCTGACCTTGAGATGCTCGTCTTTCTTTTTCTCATACTACAGGCTGCTCGAAATAATGTGCTTCTTGCTGTTCCAGCTCTCCTCTATGCTATTAATAATTATTTGAAGTTTATTATGCAGGTACAAGTTTTTCATTTATGAATAAGTTTGCTCTTTTTTTTTCAATTAATTTTTTAACATAATCTTATGTGATTTCACTTTCTCTGGAAATATCAGAAATATTCTTTTCCCTTGTTGGACCAAAAATTTTGAAGCTGTGATTAGTCACCAGCACTTATAGGTAGTAATATTTGGTATTCACACTTTTAATTATACTACCTTTTCTGCTGCAGCTATACTTCAATCCTGCAACTGTGAAAATGCTGAGCAATCTGAAGGTAGCCTACAGCATGACAAATGCGGAATATTCTGAATCATGAATTTTTCTGTGAAAGACCTATGTTTTTATGTTTTATCAATGAATGAGTTGCTTTCAATCATATTTTTTTGCTTTTGCCGAATATCCCTGCACATCCATGGTGCAAGAATTCTTCGATGAGTTTGTTTATGATGCTAACTCTGTTTTGCAATTTTCAAATGACAGTCTGGACTTGTTCAATACTCTTTGTCTGTAAACAGGATTTGGAAGTAAATAAGTAGTCCAAAGATACCATTATCTGTAGCCTTACTATATTCCCTTCTCATTGCATATAAATAGAGAAAAGAACTAATACTTTAAATATTTTTTTTTTACCTTTGGTTTCTTTTTCCTGTGAATTACTTAATGTTAATACTAATATTTCATAGCGGGCCTCAAATGAATGCAGGTTTTAGTAATTGCAGTCTTGTTGAAAATAATCATGAAGCGACGATTTTCAATTATTCAAGTGAGTGAGACTAAGTTGAAATAGAATTGTTTCTAGGAGATTTGGAATTACTAAATAGTGTTTCTGTGTGTCTGAACTATTCTTTTGATCTGTTATTTCATTGTTTATACCAGTGCGAGGCTCTTGCTCTATTGCTTATTGGGATTAGTGTGAATCAGTTACGGTCTTTGCCTGAAGGAACCACTGCCATGGGTCTTCCAGTTGCAACAGGGGCATACTTGTATACACTAATTTTTGTAAGTATATTTTAAAGGTGTTAAACATTTGGACTTCCAGTTATAAGGTATTACATGTATAAGAAACTGGTTAAGTTGGAAAATTGCTGAAACCTCTAGGTGAATGTGAATGCATCATATACATTTTCATGCATTGATGCATATTGTAATGGGTAAATACACTACATATGTACATTAATATGCATATTCATAATAGAGAGAAAATTCATGCACCACGTTTATGCATATTCTATGAGTGTGAGGCCTACAATTCACTCGCTTCTTCTTGGTTGTTATGGAGGCTGCAGAGTAGGGAATAAAAACCTATGTTCGTGTGGACAAATATGAGTTCTTTAAGAACTTTGTCTTTGTAATCTGTCAATTATATGTTTGAGCATATTTATAATGAAATGCATTGATTCTGAAGTCATTCAACCAGTCCAACAATGTTGGCCAATAATAAAGCATGCATTTGCATTTATGAACTTCTAGTTTCTAAATTTAGAATTTTGCATTTGTCTGGCATTGTGGACAGACATCCCTCAGGCTAGATGCCAGTATTGGACTGGAGGTATAATAAAACTAAAGCTTTTGGTCTTAATCTTATGCCAATGGATTAGGACATATGATAGATTCACATTTGTCCAACATTCTCCCTGTACCCTATAATGTACTTTGATTGATGGCAGTGGACTGCTCTCATCTAGGCAGGCAATGCTGTAAAGAACTGTTATAGAGACTGTGTTATAAAGAAAAGTTTTGGACTTAATGCAGGTGACTGTTCCATCACTAGCTTCAGTCTATAATGAATATGCTTTGAAGAGCCAGTTTGAGACCAGCATTTATCTTCAGGTAAGTTTCTGATGCTGTATAATGTTGTGCCTATCTGTTGCATTACATGTTACTATTTCATTGGTTGCGTCTCAGTTCAAGAAAAATAAAGAAGTCTTTGGGAGGTTGGGAATGTTGGTTATTGACCTTACCTTAGTTTCAGAGTACTATACTATAATATAACCATAGATTGCCTTCTTAATCTCCAGCAAATTTGATTCTTGCTGATTACTACCTTGTGGGTTATCTTGGCTAATACAACCTCCTCTGATTTGTGGGAATCAGAAACTTAAAAAACTTCATGTTTCTGCACCTTTTGAAAGCTTTAGTGATCATCTGTTATGCATTTTTTGCAGAACCTTTTTCTGTACGGGTATGGTGCCATATTCAATTTCCTAGCCATCCTAGTAACTGCCATTTTTAAAGGTATGAACATGTTACATGCTGTTTAGTGGGTGCAGCTGGTTGTGAAGTTTCCATTTGCATGAACTTTCTGATTGTATTGTTTGATATGAAAATGAAGTAGATTATCAGTTGTATTCTCTCTCTGCCTTTGTTTGATAGGCTGTGCTTATTTCACAATTCTGCTTTCCCTTCTTTTTCTGATTTATTAGGATTTTATATTATTGCTGAATTTTTGGGGTTGGTAGAATACTCAGGCCTGGTGAAACGCGAATATTATAGAATAGCATAAAAGTGTTACACATCTGTAATTAGGGATACAAGTGCAGACATTAATTAGGAACACATTAGTATACAATTGAATGTATTTGAATTGTTAAAATGTTAAAAATTTGAGCATTTGGGATTTTAAAGAATGATTTAATTTGTTTAAAATTGTTTTACAACTTAAGCTACATTTGTGATGGACTATAAGTGCAAGTTGGCTTTTCAAATATGGGTTATATAATCTAACTTGCTGAATTTCCCAACTGGCAAGGTGACTATGATTGCCCTGTATATCATAACATATATTTCAGTGAAAGCTTACTTGCTGCATTTTCACCATATGTGCATATGATGGTTTGATTTCTTTGCTTGAGTGTTTGTTTCTCTATGCTTTTAGGTCCAAGTAGCTTGGATATACTGAAAGGTCACTCAAAGGCTACCATGCTTTTAATATGCAACAATGCAGCACAAGGAATTTTATCTTCCTTCTTTTTCAAATATGCAGGTATTGAACTTAGTTTAGTTTCTTTCTTTACTATTTAATGATATGTGTTTGCAACAAAGTCAATACTTAAATCTTCAGATGGAAGTGCTCAAGATTTTGATATGGGATAAATTTTATGTATAAAATATGAAGAATAGACCAATATATATTACCAGTCACCAGAGGGATGTATTTTTTTTCCCTTTCTTGCCAATAAAACTGTTTAAAGATCTTAAGCTGTACTTTTAACAAATTTAATACTAAATAGTAATTTATTTCAGCGCATTTTTCATAGTTTTTCTTTTGCACTAAGTTTGGTCCATGTTAGAACATAGGATGCTTTATCACATATTTTCTCTAAGGTGACCTTGTCTGAGGATACTAATGTTGAATTACCTTAGGAATCGCAACCTGGTCGTTCCTTATATGAACTACTGAGGTCACGTTTTCTATTTGTGATTGCTGCAGATACGATTTTGAAGAAGTACTCGTCAACTGTAGCCACAATTTTTACAGGAATTGCATCTGCTGCACTTTTTGGTCATACCTTGACTATGAATTTTATCCTAGGAATCTCTATTGTGTTCATCTCCATGCACCAGGTACATATATGCTTGCTTATATCTCATTTTACTTGTTTTCTTTTCTGAACCACGTTGAATTTGTGATTTTTTGGTCCTCTTGTGGGTGCGGGGAAAGGAGGGTGAGAAAGAGAGGTAGGTTATTTGCTGGAAATTTTGCTTCCCTGATGTTATTGTCATCCTTCTTCAGTTCTTTTCTCCGCTTTCAAAGGTTAAGGATGAACCACCAAAAGGTGGTCAGGAAATGGTGGATGGTGAAAACAACCAGAGGTTGGTGCTTTTCTCTTTGCTTTTTTCCATGACCCTTTATAAACAATTCCATGATTCTCCATATAGTTCTTGGCTAAAATCTCCTAGCCTACTTCTCCCCTTTCTCTCTCTCTCTCTGGTTTCACTTTATTCTCTTAACTAAGTTCTGTATGATTATTTAGTATTAGTTGGCGTCTCAATTCTAGGAGGATATGTATAAATTTTAATTGTCAGTAGTTTTTCTAATTACAATAACACATGCATTCAGTCTTGTCATAATGAGACCTTAAGGCTCAAATACTTGTCTATCAGGCTTATATGAAATAGAGCCCCATGAAATAACTCTCTCGGTAATAAAGAGGGGCCCCTTTTTATTTTATTTTTTTGTTCTATTTTTTCCATTTCAATCAGTATTCTTGAATAGAATGATGTGTCACTAACAAACAAATTATCCTTTTTCATTGTCATATCATTCATTGCTCTCTCTCTTGCGGCTTCAATATATTGTCTCTTGCTCGTAACCTGCTTTGGTAATTAAGGTTAATATGGATAGATATTTTATTTCAATTTTTATGATTGACAACTAACTTTGCATTGACAAAATGTGAAGACTGCTAGAGTAGGTAATGTGTTTGCATGTCATAACTCCATTCTAGCAGACCAGATCCTGGGAATTATACTTTTTCTCTTTGTTGATTCTGGGATAAGTAATTATCTGAACAAGAGTGGTTTAAACTTTTTTGTTAAGAAGGAAAGTCTTCTTTAGCATCCTTTAACATCAATTCAAAGCTTCTGGTTATTTTTTGCTCTTGCATTTGGCAGGAAATAAAAATAATTTGTTAATAAAGGTGATTAACTGAATTTTTCTCTCAATTTTCCAGGTCTAAGGATGCTTCCTTCATAAATATGGCCGCAGGAGCAAATGAGGATGTAAGAACATTCTCTTAATGCTTGTTACAATTTTCTTTCAGAGACTTTGATTGATCCAAAGGTGTTGTTTATTGTCCTTTTTGCTATTTTCCAGGCTAGTCACCGAGTTGAACATGATGAAAAGGCGCCACTTCTTCCAATCTAAAAGTTCACTGTGGGTAAGGTTTCAAACTACTGCTTCCTGATGCTTAGGATGCCGACTCTGCCCAGTAGTGTGGTATAATTACCTGTTTAGGTTATGACTGATAGTGATAATTGCAAGGAAATGGAAGTTAGTCTAACTTGAAATGATATTCCTTTGTCGGGTTGACATCTAAAATTGTAAAGGATATACAAAAAACTTATATTATCTGCACATTATTCACAAGTATGGTGCTATTCAATCATGGAGGAGGAAGCCATCTGTGACGGACTTCTACTGGGCTCGTCTTTAATAAATTATCTTATATGTGTTCTAAATTAGTTTTCCTTATTATAGCCTTGAGGCATCCATAGGTGACTGATTAAAGATTGTGAGAATGCTCTTATAAATGATGAGCAGTGATTAGAAATACGTGTCAAACTACCAGGAGCTTACAGGTTGATGGAAAAAAACCCTAAATGCATAGATAGGGTAAGAGGGAAAAAAACTACTAGAAATTCGCTCCTTTTTTTCTCAACCCATTTTGTTGTTCTTTTCCATTTTAATACAATCATCTTCTTCTTCTTCTTTTTGTTTTTTTTTTTTAACGAGCTTAGTTTGTAGCACTAAACTTATTTTATATCATAATATTGATGAAATTGAAATCTCATTGCATTTGTAGCCAGGAATTACCAATAGCCGAGAAGACCAGCACTTGCATCAAGACAATAGAATAAATGCTGTAAAAGAGATTCTTTGTTTCATCTTGGGGTTGCTTCAATGTCTATGGGAACCCACCCACAATATACCATTGATTAAGCTATTCTCTAAAGCATCTTTGCAAGCATTAGACTCCATTGAGTACCTGGTTTCTGCAGAAGGGGAAAAAGGTTTAACAAAAATATTTATACAGAAATGCGGCGATTTTTGTAATTCATCAATACCATATCTAGCAAGAACTATTACTTTTCGTTGTGATATAAATTCAAAGTTGTACAACACTTTCATGAATTTTGGTAATGTAAATGTCTCAGAATACCATAATGTGGAAAAGCTGATATATTACATTGTCTGCCGGTTTCTTGTTGAACAGCAGCAATTTTACTTGCATTTTCTCTTCCATTTGTTCATGCCTGTAACGAGATGGATTAGTATCAGTGGTTCAAACAGCAAAAGCATTGGCCTAGCTTGAGTTTTGATTGATAAATGAAGTGCGATATGTCAAGCACCAAGTAGTGGAGATGCTGAATGTTAACAACTTAATTTAATAGAGAACAATGAAGGTGGTAACTGGTACGATAGAGTGCAATTAGCGTAAAGTGATTTGCATAGTGGTAGGCAGAATTAAAGTAAATTATTGTATATTTATTTACTTCCTCTAGATAGAATTGGATAATTACATTTTTTTTTCTACTTTTACTCAAATATCTAAAATGTTTAATTGATAAACATTATTTTAAAGGGAAATGAATCTCAAATTGAATCCGATGGAGTTTAAATGTAATAAAAAATTAAAAAAAAAAAAATTCTTTGTGCTGTCATTTATTAAACGCTATATATATGTGGAGAACACGGATTCCACTATAGCTCTTCAAATAAAAAATATTTATTTATTTTTTATAAATATAAATAAGAGAGTGCATCCAACATCACATAAATTGAAAATATGGTTTATGGTTTATAGCTCGATTCAAATGATTGTTAAAATTATTATTAAATATATTTTTTAAATACTAGTTTAAACATATGAAGATTTTAATTTAAAATTAGATTTAACATTATAAAACTTCAAATCATTAATTTTTTCCAAATTAATTTAATATTATTTAAACAATTTACTTTAACATAATATACTTATTTTTATTTTAAAATATACTCTCTACTATATTGCCCTATTAAAAATTAAATAAATTATTTTACTAAATGATTTATAGTTAATATATTTTATTTTGAATATGTATAAAATAGAGTATATATGTAATATAAAAAATAAATAAAAATAAAATATTTTTTTTCATTCACATGTTTAATTGATAATAATTATATTTAAATAAATCTAAAAATTTCAGATTTTATCCTAATTTTCAACTTTTAATTTTCATCTAAAAAAAATTCATTTTTATATTTTGGAGAGTAATATTTCTTTAAAGCTAGTTTAGCTATTTTATTACAGTCCATCTCCTCCATTAAAAAAACCCGAAAGGTCTCTCTCTGTCTCTCACCCTTTTTTTATTTTTTTTATTTTGTCAATGGTGGAGTGTGACTGTGACAAGCTCTTGTCTGTAAATTCTCCTTTTCTAATTATTAATAATCATTTTTCATAAATAAAAATTACCAAAATTAATCATCTTTTGCTCTTTCCCTTTCATTTCCTTTCGAACCAGCTCGCTCTCTCTCTTCTCCTCCTCCACTCCCCCCTTCCCTTTTCTTCTAATTTACCATCTCTACCCTCTTTCTACCTCCCTCTTTCGTTATCCACCTTCTACTATCTCTAATTTCACAATCAATCATTTCTCCATTTAGGGTTTCCTTCTAATTCATACCATTTTCACCATGGACTCGGAGGATGAGTTCGATATGCAGGACGCTGCCGCTGAATCCGCCGATGATGATTTCTACAGCGGAGGTGATGATGTTTTTGACAGCGATGATGCTGATGTTGCTGATTACGAGTTCATCGATAACGATTCCGATGATTCCGATGACCTTATCTCCCACCGCTACCAGGTTCTTTTTCTTCGATTTTGCCTTTTCATTTTCACCTTCATTTTCTTTTGTCAACCTAAATTTTCCTATTTCTGCTTCAGAGTGGGGCTAATATGTTGTGCTTATTTATTTATTTATTTATAACATTTAAAGCTTGGATGATCATCATTTGATCCTCTTTTGTCCAATTGCTAATGTTAATCAGGTTGATTGGCCCGGTTTTTGCGTATGGTTTTATAAGTGCTTGTTAGGCTATGAAACATGCTCCCGTTAAGGTCTTGAAATAATAGAGAATACTGACGGGAATCAATAGCTTTCATTGAAAAATTTAGGCTTTTCAGCTTCGGGGGGATAGATGTAGGGAGAAATCTCAGCTTCTATTGGGTCTGTGTGTTATGCTTTTTAGTTTGGATATGAGATTTGGTTTGCTAGGTCGATCATTTGCTCTGACCTGTATTTTTTCTCCTTTTGTTAGCAAAACTATACTGTTCTGGGTGAAGCAGATATTCGTCAACGTCAAGAAGATGATGTTATGAGGATATCTACTGTGCTTTCAATTTCCAAGGTTTCGGCTAGCATTTTGCTCCGTTATTATAACTGGTAGGACATTATTATAGCTACGACACTTGTCTTATTGACAGCACTGTTAACTGTACTGGCTATTTAAATAAACAATTTGCTTTACAAGCTCTTATATAATTTGTCTTTGATATCACATTGACTATAGTGCTTCATATGTATTTTCTTTGAATTTGCAGGAGTGTCAGTAAAGTGCACGATGAATGGTTTGCAGATGAAGAAAAGGTTCGCAAGGTTGTTGGCTTATTGGAGAAACCAGTTGTTGAATTTCCTGATGGCAGAGAAGTAAGCAGTGCACTTTCATGTTGAAGCAGTTACACACACACACACACACACGGAAGCTGTTTACTGCTGGCACACTTTTAATCATTCTCCATCTGCAAAATTTAGAGTGATGTGTGCTTTAATTCTGACAGATGACATGCGGAATTTGTTTTGAAACCTATCCTTGTGATAGGTTGCATGTTGCGGCTTGTGGTCATCCGTTTTGTAGTACATGCTGGCAAGGTTCGTGTCGTTTTAGGGATGCGAAAATCCTCTTGTTTGCTTTTGCCTTTCTAAAGTATTTTCTATTGGATTCTACTTCTGAATAGCAAGAACCTGTTCCTTCTGTTATAGTAGTGCATAATATGTTACTTCCATCAATACCAAGATCTGATTCTTACTGATCCCACCAGATTGAATTAGCAAACCAGTTTTATGCAGTGTATTAGAAAATAAAGGTTCAACCTTTTGCCATTTGTACGTTTAACAACAATAAAAGTTACTTAAAACTTCTAGCATTCCCTTTTTAAAAATTTATTACTTGTTTTGTTTGGAACTGCACTTTAGAATCTTGAAAAGCTAGAAAGGGATGACCATGTTTTGAATTCATGTCAATACTATCTTATTTGACATGCTCTTCTGCATACAATCATTATCTAGTGCATCTGTAGTGAACTTACATAAAGTATGAGGCTGGTCTAGAGCTTCTACAGCGAAGTTAACTTTCAATGAACTTGTTAAATTTGAGACTGAAATTTGTTTGTTGTGGTGAGTATTTGATGCATTAGAGGTTGGTGAATTTTTGCAAAATTAGTTGTTGATGTCAGCTGCCACAGTTCGGAGCAGGATTTCTGATATCTAACTAATTGCGCCAGGCGTAGGACATAGAAGCATATCCATTTTGGCTTGGACTGTTGCTTTAAGATATAAATGTATGATATATCTGTCAATTTGTATCTTTATAGTGAAACTAAGAGAGTATAAGATGAACCAAGTAATTGGAATTCATGTCTTTAGTCAAGGGAGTCTCTCCATCTGTCAGGAGTTTATTATCTAATATCTTGCTTTTGGTAAGGTTCTTTCTTCTTTGTTCTTAAAAGAGAAGCAAACTATGTGTTACTATACACAAGTTATGATTGTTTTTTCGTACTCATTGTTTTGGCTATAGTAGCTCGAAACTTCTTCTGGAATTCCAGTATATAGGAAAATTGCAAGTAATTCACAGTTTCTACATGAATTGTGCAGTAAAAACTTTTTTTTTCTCTGATTGATGTTGATGAGATTGGTATTGATATTTTAATATTCTCTTCTTGGGCTTGTTAATGCTTAATTTTCGAGGCTCTTATTTGCCCCTTTTATATTCCTATGCAGGCTACATAAGCACAGCTATTAATGATGGTCCTGGATGTTTGATGTTGCGATGTCCTGATCCTTCCTGCAGTGCTGCTGTTGGTCAAGATATGATTAATGAGTTGGCTTCTGATGAAGACAAGGAAAAGTATTCCCGCTATTTCATTAGATCTTATGTTGAGGACAACAGAAAGGTATTGTTGCACTGTTTGCAAATTAAAGGGTCATCCATCCTTTTGAGTTGAAAATGAATAATATTGTATGTGTTTTATGAAGTTCATTTTGAATAGAGTAATATCCATGTAAAATGCAATTGTATAAGAAAATAGAGCATTTTGGAATTAGCATTCACAACATTCCCCTACTTTTGCTTATGCCCTCTTTCTTTTCAAGTCAAATCGTACCTTTTGACCTAAGATTTAGGTTTTTGTTATTACTGTTTGGGTCTTGTTGATTCACAACATCAGTATGTTTCAATATTTGCTCTCTTAATAATAGGCTTTACCTCTGTTTCTGTTTTTTCTTTCTGTTCAGGGATTCCTGGATGTTGTTCAACTGTGAATGGACATTTTTGCAATAGATAGTAAATGATAAGGGATTATGAATTTTCAAGGCTCACTAATAGACTTGAGCAGCAGTCTTTGCACATTATTATTTTCCAAATCTATATAGTTGGTGGAAATGCAAACCAGCATAGAGATCTCAGTTTGCCCAAATTAAGTTCATTATAAATCAAAATTCTTCATCAATTCTATGTACTTGATGTGGGGCAACTATGGCAGCCCTAATTCAGCATTCAAAAGATTTTTAGCTTAGGGAATAGGGATCTAGTGTTGGCTAGAAGTATCAATGATGTCTCTGTTAACATCAAATTTAGACCTTAATTCCTAAAATTTCCTCAGATTTTTTGACTTCCTTTTTCCTGAGTTTTTCATGCTTTCTATGTTATTCAGACTAGTGCCTTTTTCTTCACTACATATGTTCAGGTGGTAGTCGTTTTCTTTTAGTGGTTTATGATATCTCACTGGAAAAACTTGGCATATTTTTTGTTATATTCACCTTTCTTGTTTTTTGTTATTTTGCAGACCAAATGGTGCCCTGCTCCAGGATGTGATTATGCTGTGGATTTTATTGTTGGCAGTGGAAGCTATGATGTAACTTGTCGCTGCTCATATAGCTTCTGTTGGAATGTGAGCATCTCTGAATTGGTCAAAATTTGTGTTTTTTCTTATGGTTCTTGCACAGTGTTTTTATGATATGTCTGCATTTATGCATGTCTAGTGGTCCTTGTTTTCTTGCTATTATCAATACTAATATCATTGTCATATTGACTCTGGCAGTGTACTGAAGAAGCCCATCGTCCTGTTGATTGTGGAACTGTAGCCAAGTGGATTCTAAAAAATAGTGCCGAGTCTGAAAATATGAACTGGTAAGGAATAAGAACTAGGATTTGGTTTTGTTCCTCTCTAATTAAGTCATGTTGGCAAAATGGGATGTTAAGATAAGGCAATACAAATTATTGAACTGAATAAGGGAATGTTTGTTTGGCCCTTGTTGGACTAGCTAGCCCCTTTATATACGATATTTGTGTCAGTTATGTTGTGCACTAAAAGCATCCCAATAAGTTGATGAAAATCTCTTAAGTAGGAACTCATTATAATCCTTCTTAGTTTAGCTTGACTAGGGTTTGGTCCCTAGTAAATACAAGAGGTTGATTGTTGGTAGTCTTGTTTAGCAGAAAAAGTAGGGCAAGTGGTAGGTTTTTAGTTGGCCTATCCTCAATACATTTGTCTTGCTACTGTTGATTAATTTGGCAAAACTTTTAGTAGTGGTCCATTCCATTTGTAGCTTCCTTTGTTTACTTCAAAACCTTACCAGAGGAAAGGACTTGTATAGGTGCATCTGTGCATGGGTTACACCAACATGTGTTGGTTGGTTGGTGTGCATTCTTACCTTTTCCTTTATTTCCACTTTCAAGCTGTGTGTGGAGTGAAAGGGCTTGTGTGGATTGGTGCATTTTTGGTGTGTTTGCACATATGTTCTTATGTGGGTCTGCGTGCATGGTTGACTTGTACTGGTATCTTCCTATTCTCACTCCAGTTCCTTGTTGGATGAAAAGGCTTGTGTTGGTCTATGTTTGTAACAGCTCTGCATGGGTGTTTTCATGCACTCATGCCGTGTGCTTGCATATGCATGCACGTGCATGGGTGCTCAAAAGTGAATATATTTCATACTTATCCATGCTTTAAGTGGAATGACATATTATGTTGATTTCAGGATATTGGCTAATTCCAAACCCTGTCCAAAGTGCAAACGGCCAATCGAGAAAAACCAGGGCTGTATGCATATTACTTGCACACCGCCTTGTCAATTTGAGTTTTGCTGGTAAGCTCAAACATGCCCACTCACTCTCTTTTTCTCTTCGTTATGGAAATTCCTCTCTTCAGCTTTTTTTATCCTGCGCAGAAACATTGGTATTTTCTTTTGGGTGCCATGCAATCATGCAACTTTATTTGAGTCCTTGAACACTAAGCAAGAGCGATTTAAAATTTCACTTCCCTGTATATGTTGTGCATTTCCTTAGCAAATAGCAATTAAAGATTTTCTTTCTGCTGCATATCATTTCTATAGAAATATCTGGTCAATGCTCAGATATCCTGACTCTTTATTTTGTCATGATGCGTGAACACGATGCTTCATAGAATACAACATGGAATATGTGTCCGACACATATTCATTGACTCGGACACTTGAGTGATATATTCATGCAAATAGAGTATTTTCTTTTCTGTCAAGACGAAGAGCATGTATTTAGATCAAAATAGTTATTTGGTTGTATTCTGGACGATATATTTGATCATCTATTTTAGACTGTAGTTATTACTATATGACTTCATACTTTTTATTTTAGTTTATTTTATACAACATACATATCCAAGCACCTGTGTCTAAACTTAGGTCCATATTTCCATATTTTCTATTTAGAAAGTTGACAAGTCAAACATAGGGATCTGTTTCCAAGTCCAAGTGACATAGGGTCATTGAAAACTCTCCACTTGTAAAATATGCTATGAATTATTATTATTTTTTTTAAAACTTCGTGAACTTCCTGTGCTTTTTCATTATTGGAACAATATAATCCATTCATCTCCCCATCTATGGTTGCAGGCTTTGCCTTGGTGCATGGTCAGATCATGGAGAAAGGACTGGTGGTTTTTATGCATGCAATCGTTATGAAACAGCAAAGCAAGAGGGAGTGGTATATCATATATTTTTAGATTTTTTTTTTAATTTCTTATATATCTCAAGACATCTGCGCATTTCTTCTTATTCTTCCCCTTCTTGTTTGGAATATGATCGTCTTGTGTTACTAAGTAAGATTATTTCCTGAACTCAACAGTATGATGAGGCTGAAAAGAGAAGAGAAATGGCCAAAAACTCTCTAGAGAGATATACTCATTATTATGAACGATGGGCAACCAACCAATCTGTAAGTGGTCATAATATTTATGTGATGCTATGTGAATTAGACAGTTCATGATATATTGCCGTTTCTTCTCTTTAATTGTTGTAAAGATGAAATGTCACAATTTGTTTGACTTTGTGATGTCAACAGTATTTAAGGGAAGTGCTATGCTATGTGATGTTTTTTAATTTGGAAGCATCTTTAGGTGGTCTTGGATCTGAAGTTTTAGGTTGAATTTTCTACTTGAGAAGTAGAAAAAAAGGCATTAGGTATTGGCATTTGGCATGTAGAACTTTTGGTTGTTTTATGTTAGGGATGGCAATTTTTACAAGTCCTAATGGGTGCTGCCTTACTTAAGTCTCAACCTTAATGGGGGGCAGATAAAAACCACCCTCGATGCATTATTTTGAAATAGTTTTTTGAAATATTATTGTTATTTTTTTAGTTAAATCAGGCACTATGCATTCATTTATGCATATAATATTATTTTATCATGTGCAAATACAAAGCATAGTGTTTACAATGTTTATTCCTTTATTAACTTAAAAAAGGATAATAACTTGCAACCAAAATTAAGATGCAAAGGGGATGGGTATGCGGACCCATGTCATTAGTTGTAGGTTTAGTGCAATATTAATGAATGACTATGCTTACTGATACAGCTAAACTGATGCAATGATCTTTGAGAAGAGAATCTCGTCTTAAATGCATTTAGGCCTGAGGCTCTTTTTTTTTATAAAAAAAGAGATTTATTATTGATTTCTTTTGACCATTTTTACAATTGCCTGTGCTTCTTGATATAGTTACTATAACTGTGTGTGGTGATCTTTTGAGCAAAGCAGTGTTATCATGGCGAGAGAGAGAGGCTACACTAAGGCGATAAGGTCCCCTATTGCCTTAGGCGAGAGGCGAGGCAACGCCTTTTTAAAAAAGGCGACAAAGCCAAAATTTTCTTATATATTTTAAGTATACATATATATACATATAAACACTTCAATGGACACCTGTATTTAAAAGGAAAAATACATGTTCAAATGAAATATATATATTATTTGCAGCAACAGAAGGAGAGAGAAATTAAAAAAAAAATGGGAAAAGAGAAAGAGGATTTGATGATGTGCCAAGTCCAGCAAAGAGAGAATTGATGATGAGAAAGAGAAGGAAATAAGGAGAAGAGAGAAAAATTAAAAAAAGAAGACATGCAGCTGTGCAGGTGCAGTAGGAGAGAAGAGAGGAGAAAGAAGAAGAAGAAGAAGAAGAGAGAGAGAGAGAGAGAGGAGATACATACCTGATTGATGGTATTAGGAGCAATAAAGAGTAAGAAATTTGCATTTTAGTTGTTGCAGAAGTGTTATCTCTTGTTTGAAAGCAAGAGATGGAGAGTCTAGGATTTCTCTTTTGTTGTTTAAAACCATTGTTTTTTTTTTTAAAAAAGGCCTTGATTCAGTGAGGCATCGCCTCTAGCACCTCTCACCTAGCGCCTTAGTGGACTAAGGTGTTGCCTTTGTGCAGATTCCTCGCCTACCACCCCCTCGCCTCGCCTCTCGCCTTTTTTCGCCTTTTAACAACACCGGAGGAAAGAGCCTAGTGTTAAGGCATTTAACTTTTTTATTGGGAACCCCTTCTTTTACAAAGTAGAGTTAATGATTTATTTTGGAGTTGAGGTGTTTGTTTATTTGGAATGTTTGGTTCTGTATTTTATTAGTTTCAAATTTGATTCTGACCTTTTCCTTTCTAACTGCAGTCTAGGCAAAAGGCACTGGCAGACCTACAGCAAATGCAGACTGTGCATGTAAGTTGAACTTCTGACCAGTAGCCGTTTACTTATAATTGTATGGTCGGTTCTCATGGTTCAGTATTTTTTGATAGTAGAAGGTTATTTCTTGATTTTTGGTTAAGGGTGAGTAGACCTGTCCCCTGGCCAGTCTGGGTTGAGAAAGGGAATGAACCAGCACACTAGCCAGGTCCAGTTCAAGATGGTTCAGGGCTTGGTTTGGTCTGGTTCAATGATGGTTTGGCTTCCAGCTTGAGTTGGTTCCGGTTTTGGTTATTGAGAGGTCTGGTTTGGTCTGCTTGGTGCTTCCCTTAATGCAGTTTGGGTTTGACCTGGGGGCTCAGTCCGGTTCCACTGGCCAGGTCATCTCTGAGGATGAGCCTGTAAAGCACCGTTTTTGCTTGGCTCCATTATTATTAGTTGTATGATTCATGATATGAATCATATGTTACTGCCAAGTCTGTCACACATGTTACAACCGGTGGCGGATTTTGGCATAACTATTTAATGATTAGCTGAACAATATGAATGTGATGGTGAATCACAAGTACCAGACAAGAATTGCATGCATGAAGGTGAATTGTGAGAATAGATTGTTCATCAATTCACAAAGAGAAGGGCAACAAATTGAGAGAGAAAACCCAGGAGGACAACAAATTAATGAAAAAAGAAGCGGAAAATGGCCCAAGATAGTTTTCATTTCTTTTCTGAAAAATTTAAACTTGCTAGTTTGATACTTTGAGCTTGGCCACAATAAAGTCATTTGAATCACTTTGATTTTATGGTTAGTTAGTGCGTAATTTGGATTTAAAATTTATATATAGACATTATTTGCAATTGAATATTTAATATCTTTTTATAAAATTAGTGGGAAATATATCTGCAAATGGATATATATTATTTTAAATTGAGTTTTCAACTGCATCTTACAATTTTATTCTTGATTATCGATTAAAAAAATGAGGATTTTGGTTCTCAATTTAACAACTATGCTTGGCTTATTTGAAATTCACCCCAGCTCAAATGGACAAAAGGGGGAAAAAAGGAAAAGAAAAAAAGAAAAAGGGGTGGAGGGTGAACAAGTCTAATACGTTATGTTTAATAGGATGGTGCTAAACTGAGGATAATTTACCTATTATTTTTCCAATATACATTTGTGCTGATTGGTCGAGTGCCAGGATTTATAGAGAAAGCTGTGCATATTGGTTGTAAAAAGTAATTCCATATTGTGCAATAAGTAAAGAAGGAAAATTTTAGTGGTGAATAGGCCAGAATAGAAGTAACAGTGGAATAGGTCAGAATAAAAGATTAACACTATGAGGATTTTTTTTGAATATGAAAGGAAAAGTTTATAGGTTAAGTAATTTCTCCTGTTTGAAATTTCAATGGATATGAAAAGATTTCAAGTGTGAAAGTTAGAATACTTGTATTTACAAAATATTGGCAATCTTAATGGGAAATGATGTGCGGTTTGAAGGGATAACTAATCCCTACTCATTTCTTTTAATACCTCAATTAAAATTCCAAACAATAGACCTTGTTATTTTTGACCTTTTCTTTTCCCAATCCTTGCTTCCAAATGAAGTGTAAGGGTGCAATGCCGTACTTTTCCCTTATTAATTCAGGAAAATTTAATATTTTAAGAAACAGCCTAATACTATATCACCTCCCAGATGAAACCTTATATGAAACTCTTGTAAATAGTCCAAAGTATATCTTTTTTGCTGTTTGATTAGCTTCGTATAAAAACAGTGCTGAGTCTTCAATTGAAATTGTGCCTCTTGTGGCTTTAAGGTATGTTCTCAAAGGATCTGTATTATACATCTTAATATCAGATGTTTGCCTTCTCCAAAGTAGGTCTAATTTGGTTTTGTAACTTTCTGAGAGTGATGATCTTGTGAGTTTGTAGCTCGAGAAGTTGAGCGACATACAGTGTCAACCGGAGTCACAGCTAAAGTTCATAACTGAGGCCTGGTTACAGGTAAGCTATGATTCTTATGCAACTTGATTTATACTTCTTTCTTCTAATATGTATTCTAAAAGTACCATACACTAACTCCTAATTGTTCATGACATTCACAGATAGTTGAATGCAGGCGAGTCTTGAAATGGACTTATGCTTATGGATATTATTTACCTGAGCATGAACATGGCAAGAGAATATTCTTTGAGTATTTGCAAGGTAGGTTATCTCTTCTTTTTGAACCTGATATGTTATCCTTGTGTTCTTAATCACAGAAACCATTTCTCAGGTGAAGCTGAGTCTGGTTTGGAACGCCTTCATCAATGTGCTGAGAAGGAGCTCCAAACTTATCTAAATTCAGAGGGCCCATCAAAGGATTTCAATGAGTTCCGCACCAAACTTGCTGGATTGACCAGGTTTCTAGTCCTTCCTCTTTTGTCTTTTTCCCCTCCTCTCTTGGCTGGATATTCAACTTTGACTTATAAGACTTGCCCAGTAGTGAGGATATTTTAGGAAAAGTAAATTGCTGTCCATTTGTTCTCTCCAGTAAATACCAAACAAGATATTGTACTCCCTCCATCCCATAATTTTTGTCTACTTAGCTTTTTTTTTTTTTATTAATTTTTCAATTGTATCCATCTTAAAGATATTAAATTTTATTAAATACTAAAAGATGATTTGAGAGGTTTTTTGGAAATAAGATAAAATTAAATAAAATTATAATAGTCAATTTATGTTATTACAGTGCAAGAAAGGAAAGTGAACAATAACTTTAGGGTAAAAAAAGGAAAGATAGATAAAAATTATGGGATGGAAGGAGTATTAGATATGTTGATAAGTTGTGTTGTAGACGATTATATGCCTTAAATTTGGCTTTAGATTGTACTTGGTCTGCTGACATTGTAGTTGTTTAGCTTGAGCGTTATCGTGGGCATACTTGAGACACAAGCTTTACTATCATGGCATGAGAGTGGAAAGGAAACAAATAAATAAACTTTGGGAGTACACTTTTCTTTCCTGTGGAATTCCACTAATTGGATGCTTGTTTTAGACTTCTATATAAAGAACACTGGGGAGACCATTAGTCAATAACTTGATTGAATTCATGTATTTGCTGTAGTTTGGAGTTCATAGCATTAACTATTTGCTCTTTTCTTTTATCTTTGAACTTTTATTTTTTTTTGAATATCTTCTTTGTTGGAGTACAGTGTGACTCGGAACTATTTCGAGAATTTAGTTCGAGCTTTGGAGAATGGTCTATCAGATGTGGACTCTCATGGTGCGTGCAGCAGGACAACAAGCTCAAAGAGCTTGGGAGGTGGAAGCAGCAGGGGGAGAAGTGGGAGAGGCAAGGGTTCAACTTCCAGATCAAGTGGCCCTAGCAGAAATATTGATGATTCAGGCCACTGGTCATGTGAACATTGTACGTTTGCAAATATCAGGTCGGCTACCATCTGTGCAATGTGCCAGCAAAGAAAATAGCAAATTTTGCCTCGTGGGCTGTCCAATTGCATTGGGGAAACACCTTTTAGAGCATTGCTGCAGAAGGAAAGAATAAAGCTACATTAATTTCTCAGCCGTAAGACCTGAACTGCAATGGTGGAGAATGGAAATAGGGAAGGGTTGAAAGAGAAGTGTTTGGCTTGTTTTCTGGTATCTGGTGTAAATAGTTGTTGCCATTTACGGTGGTCTTTTTAACTTTGTATTGGTATCTTATATCAGGATCCATGCCAAAAAAAAAAAAAAAAAAATCTGTCTGTAATCTTTATGATCATTTATTTATTTATGTATGTTACTAATAGATTTATAAAGCACTTGAAGCTTTCAAGTGTTTTGTCGGAATGATAAGATAGGCTAAATAAATTTGCACGCTCGGACCATTTACTTTTGCCCTGTTATTGGAACGTCTGCCGGTTGAGTTCTACGTTTTAGTCCCTTTTCAGATATTCACAAAAAGACCCTTCTGGCATCTGAGTTTCATGGTTCTTTAAGAGATAAAAGCAAGCTCTTTAGAGAAAACGTTGATCTGGATGCTTAAGCGGCCTTGTAAAATTTTTGTTGAGTTTATGCTTATACATATAAATTTAAATTTCCATATATAATGACAAAATGCTTTTCTCGGTAGTATGAATGAGAATTAAGGTACAATGCCTAGCATTTCAAAATTGGAGATCATGCAGTGAAGATATCGCGTTAATATCTGAAATTATCAAGGTAAAACCGTCGGCTCTTGTTTTACGCGTAAAATGATTGTTCTAACAAATTACAAGCAGTATTCAGTTCTGAAAATTATCCATCATGGCTCGGATCTTCCATTTAGCCAGGACGTAAACATGCGATTACCTAGCTAGAAAACGCTTGAAATGCACAAAAATCGACTACGTTGGAACCTAAACCAACGATATCATTACGCTATCCTTGAGGCTGCAAGCAAACTTTACAATATCAAAGCAAAGATGGAATCCCAAGATGCAACAGAGAATCGACATTCCGCTCTCCACACGATAATAACTAGAAAACCTGCAGTACAAAACGCAAAGTGGAAAATGTATTCACACACCAACTCATATCAATGATTAGACAAACAATACTAAATTTTATTGGTCGTTTCTGATGCCAAGTATCCACTGTGCAAGATGAGTCAAATATGGTTCTGCTTGGGAATTGCTGCTCAAGATTGGTCCCAGATTCTGAAGTTCAGCATTGAATTCCCTCTCAAATTTGCTGCAACATGTTAAGAGTAAGTGTGAGGGAGTTTACTATGTTCATATGTCCATTTCACATCCACATTCTTCAGACTTACAGTATGGACTCTGTGACTGTTATATTCTGAGTTGTCTTGTTTAGTGCCAGAGATAAGCTTCTTGATCTCCATTGCTTGGACTTGTCTGACATGAGTGAAGCATCAGAGACTTCCTCCACCTTTGGAATATCAATACAAGACGATATCAACCACTGAGTTGCAGCTGCATACTGCAGGCACAGTAATTTCAGCTTCTCCACCTTCTGCAACAAGAAATATGAATCTCAAGAAAAAGCCTCACATGACAAAAAATGAGAATCACGAATCAAGATCGGTGGATTTCATGCCATCAAGGATTATTGGCTGGTTTCCATCTGTTGAAGTAACATTGTCTTTTATTAAAACCTAAAAATTACATCTCAAATTAAGCATAATATCTCAAGCTTCAGGAAGGTTCCAAGTAAGGTGTTCACAGGATCTGGAGGAAATAGAGACAAAATCTGTTTATCCAGAAGACCAAGAGCTGCCAACAGAGCAGAGATGTGATGAGTAGGAATTGCAGGATGTTTTATAAAATTGGATTAGAGAGAATAATCTGCTAGGGGAACCTTTGCCACTGAGATCAAAAGAGATGGTCGTAGGCCTCTCTTCCAGTGATTTATCCAACGAACCAGTAGAAGAAGGCCTCTCACTAGTCACCACCTTCCAGAAGGCCTGACATTCTTCTAATCTCAACTGCGGCTGTTCATTGTCTCTCATCATTTTAAGAATAAAGAAAACAGGTATTTGTTGCTGAAAAAGTGCAATTTCTCTGTGCTATCATTTTCACCGTATGTATATTTTTACTTTCTCCTGCTTCACTGTTTAATTTCTTATTGTACAGATACATTCAATTCCTCTATCCAATTCATTGAATGCATTCCTCTATCCAATTCAATAAATGTAATTATCTAAATAACTACCATTTGGATTTCAAAAACAGACCTTGAGTAGTTCTGGTAAAAGCAGCAAGCATTCTTTGAGACATTTATCAAGGAACGAATCATGATACTGGATAACCTGTTCCACAAATATACACTTCTCCATCAAAATTAACTTCACACCATAGGAAGACAGTTGCTTAAGTATTGCAAAATAAATATGAATCCCAAAAGTTGATGGCGGCCTTACCTCATCTATACTTTTGGCATTCTGCATTTTATTACACATCATGTGCCAATTCGGTTCAAGAACCTGAGGAAAAGAAGTGTATTCTTCATCAAATAAATACACGCCAAATAAGTATGGTACTGTCCATCATGAAATCAGATTACTGTCATCAGTTCTTTCTTCTTTTCCTTTTTCCTTGTTGATAGAGTTAACCCAACCCTTCAACAAGCCTGACACCACGAAACTTTGGCAGATCAGAAACAATCATGCAAATCTAAATATTCTTCTCCTATTAGGATCCATATTGAGGGTCAAGGAGCAGCATAGACAAATTACTTGATACTAGGGAGAGGGGGACAATTTTGGTTTAGGAATTTGTTTGATTTCCAAGACATATTAGACTAATTCCAAGTTGCAGTCAGGGAGTCATGTTATGTGTTAAATTTGGGTCAAGTCTAGTTCAAGGAAAGGAGTGTTTAAGATGGCATGTTACCCCTATTCTCAAACCGATGTGGATTCAATACTCCTTCACGCTCAATACTACACTGGAACGTGATATATTTACAAGAGGCCCACCCAGAAGCTCTGATACCATGTTAAATTTGGGGTAGACCTAACTCGTTAAATTTGGGATAGACCTAACTCAATCCAAAATCTAACTCAAGGGTAGGAGTGTCTACTACCTAAATTGCCTCTATTCCCAAATCGACGTGGGATTCAATATTATACAACATGGGAACCACATGAAAACAAAAAAGAGTTCAGGCTTTGGGCAAAATTGCACAAAATGCACATGGCAATCTTATGATAGTTTAAGGAAAAACCTGTACATCTGTGAGAGAGTGAGAGAGAGAGAGAGGAAGAGATAGATGCAACATAAATTTGTACTGGAATTCTTGACAAAATAATGTGAAAGAGAAATTTAAGATGATAAGATAAAACTTGCCTCAAATGTTAGATAGTGTAGAAGGCTGTTTATGAATTTCAACATACTCCGACAAAGCAGAGCTGATCTAGGGATGGCAGTTCCTCGCAGGTTCAGGGCACGAACTCCCTGAAAAAGTATATTGATTGGATTAGTAAAATTTATCAAATTTGTCATTTTATTGATAAAGCTTCTTGGCATACTTGGTGTACTTGCCAAGCCCCACAAAGCTGGCGGTCAACATGTTTACAGTGGAACAGGAAGCGGAAAATCAACTGATATTTTGTTAGGGCTTTCCTTGAAATAACTATAGACAAAGGCCATTGAACCTGAAACACAAACCAAACATTCAATGAACACTTCCTAACAAGTAAAATATTTTAAAATCAAAGATCAAGTAATCAAACGAAGTGAAGAAGATGAACCTCCAACCTGCACTGGTCTCAAGGAAATAAGCATTATTTGAATTACAGTCCCACGAAAAAATGGGTACTGAAAGGAGTTTGGACTTTGGAGATGATCCAAATTTTTTACTTGTTACATGAGGTAGCTCCCCCCCCCACAAAAACAAAGAATGTCATTTTGCAATATCCATAAAATGTTTTAAGGTTGTGCCAGAAAGCTACCTTGTAACTCAAAGCAAATGTCTCAAGTCCTGTAATGCTCATTGGCTCCTCTGTACCATTATCATCTGAAAAAGCCCTTGTCTCTAGATCTTTCAGCGTGCCTAATGTTTTAAGCAAAGAAGTCCTTTCCTGAAAGCAAAAGCTTTGGATAGATTATAATGACATTTCAATATAGTACATTCACCCTACAAAAGAAAAAGGAGTAAGAGTTGCTTACCACACAACATGTCAAGTCCTCGTGACATGGATCTGCTGCAGCTGCTGTGGTACGCAAAGCAAGGTCTAAAAGAGACTATATTGTAAAAGAGAAAACATGAGATCTTGCTATCTGGAGCATGAATATATTTCTTCAGTTATTTTTCCTTTTAGTAAAAAGATATAAGGAGCAACCTGAAGCTTCTCCACTGAAATTTCCTCAAGCTTTTTTGTAAGCTCATCTCTAGCTATATCCATGAAATGAACCAAAAAATCACCCTGAAATAGTGAATTTGATAAAATATAGAAGGAATACAAACAATAAGCAAAGAAAATTGATTCAGCACAACACATCGAAACATAAACTCCTTAACATATAGTGAAATATTAAGGAAGATTTCAAGTCTCAGGTTCACATATCAATAAACAGAAGCACCTGATCAAGAAGAAGATAATGCTTTATAGACCTCAGCTTTCCCATTAGATCATACTGCAAATTAAAAACATCTACATTGTCTTAGGAGATTGGCAAAATGGAAGGAAATTGCCACGGATAGTCACTTAAACAAAAAAAATCTCAAGCAAAATGTATGGAAATTTCTTTGTGTTATAAAACTGGTACTTACCTTTTCTTTAATGAGATTTAAGAGCTCACTGCTTGCAAAATTGTAAGCTGCTTTTATGCATTCAAGATACTGATGGTTTGAGCCAAAGCTCATCAATTTGGAATTTTCTGAGGAAGGGACCTAAACATAATAATTCAATCCAGGGCAAGGAAAGATCAACACGTGTCAAGAGAGAGCCCTGTTCTTCATGCAAAACTAATATACCATAAGCAAGAGTATAAACTTATGCAAACCTGAACATTGTGCCCACATTCTCTCATAACATTTAAGTATTTCCCTGTGGTCAATATTGTTCCAGCAATATTTGCAAGGAAGCCCGGAATTCCTTCTTTAAGGCTATATCGTTGCCTCCAATACTTAGCATCATAGTCCTGTGCAAGGCTGTCCTGTAAAAGGAAAACTGTTAGCACCTTAAGCAACTTCAAAACACCTACCATCTTGAACAGAGTTAATATACCTTATGAAGACATTTGTTCTCAGCAATAAAAAATTCACCATAAGGATCGTCAATGACTCCTTCGTAGATCCACCTAAAAACACATTTCATTAGAGTGCGAATCAAAGTAACCGGCAAAATATGCTGCTGTGTAAAAAGAATAAACAGAGAGGATTCTCAAACTACAGCTATATTAATAGGAAGAAATATTAGAAAATCTATCATGCCTTTTTGAACCAAATAGGTAACACAAGTAACTTCCACTTAAAAACAAAATAGCAGACTCCAGTCTAATGTTACTAAACTGTGGCCTGAACCTGTGAAACATGAAGACACATGGCTGTAATGCCATAAGGACACCATAATGTGAAAAATAAGGAAAATTAACTCGCAAGTCACAACACAATCTTGAGGTATATTCCAGGACAGCATGTTTAACATAATCATAAAACCTATTTATTTACTTGGATCAATATCTTCCACCAGTTGTATATCTCCCAAAATCAAAGGGGTGACAGCATAAAACACAAATATATCCTTATTTTTTCCAACTGTATGATTAGTCCTAGTCACGGTCTGGTTTGGACCAAGAACCAGAATTGATCCATTTTGCTGCTCCTTGAACCAGAACTGGAACCAGACCAGAATCAGCCGGTTTGAACAGGAACCAGCTTGAATTTTTTTTTTTTTAACTTATATTGATTAAATTTAGTTCCCTTTAATTCTTTTTTTCACTATATGTAAATAAATGATGTATTATAAATATAAATTTTCTAAATTTACGTATGTAATGTATAAAATATTGATATAGTTATAGTTTTTCATTAAAAAAAATCAAATAACGTAACTGGAACCGTTTTAAACTGTAACCGTTTTTCAAACCATAACTGTTTTCAAACTGGAAAGCCTATGAAACCAGTGGTTCCAGCCTGAAATTGGACTGCAACTAGCCCATCGTGTCTATGTACAATATATATTATGATCAGATTATGAATCCTACTTACCTAAAGCAACTGATATTCTCTAAGCAACTCTGTCATATTACAAGAACAAAATGAAATAAAATAAAATAAGAGACATTGAATCTTTTAAGCAATGTAACTTAATCATGGATGTCATAGTGACAACACAATAAGGTCACCATGATGCTAAACTCCAATATGATTTGCATGAATGATCTTATTCTGTAGTTTCCAAGCATTATTAACAAGAAAGGGGACAAAAACAGAGTCAAGTAGCAAGATAGAACATTAGGTTTATATGCTTCAATTTTTTAACATATAATTTGTAGCCTACATTGCTATAGTATATCATCCAAACGATTAGTGTATTGCAAAGTTAACAATCTTAAAAAGATAGAATAACATGCTTGGGCAATTTACCTCTCTAATATGCCAAGATAAGCCTTGCTTGCACATTGTGTCATCTTCTCTAGCAATGATCTCACTGCATTATCACCAGCCATGGCCTTTGACTGAATATAGCAAAAGCTGTGTTAGAGACGAATGTGAACCACTGGAGAAAGTTAAGCTCACAAAAGAGACAGTTATGTCAAAACAGTAATCTATTGACTAAACAAGTTAAGTCAATCAGATATGACATTTTACCTGGCTCTGCAGGAGGTTAAGGACTGCAGAACCTGTACAATTATTTGCTGAAGCCTTCTTTACCACAGTAGATAATGCTTGCATGGAACCCATCAAGGGCTGCATTACAACATGGAACAAAACTGTCAAAGAAAGAAAATCCAAGAAATGATGCATGTAGGTTTAGGAAAAAGTCAAACCTGACAGTAAAACCACAACCCATGTATGGAAAGTCTTCCAAGTCGAAATTGGTGTTCAAGCTGTGCTACCATGGCCTGGTAATCCTGACGAAATGTCCCAATGACAATTGAGTTAGGAGAAACACTCGTATGTACAAAGCAAAGAATGCAAGCTTTGAACTGAACCAAAACAGTCCTTCAATATGGCCATGGAATTCCATGTTTTGTGCTAAGAGAACATACCAGCCAGTGGCATAGAGTGAATGCACACAAAGTCCAGATATAATTGTTTTCATTTAACTACTTGTTACAGAAGGCATTATGACTTGCACAAGAGGGTCTTGCACTTGATAAGTGTTTGACACGTGAAGCTTCATGACCTTCAGCAATGAATTAAACAAAGGTTTACAGCAGGAATTCAGATCTTACCGAAAACAAGAATTCCAAGGTCTTTTATCCTCCTAGGTTTATTTGTTTTCCTATATGAAATTCAATCCCAAGTTCTTGTCCTATTTTGACTCACATGGAGGCGTTCTTTTTATTTTACTTTGGTTTACATGTAACTCTCTATCATATATATATATAGGATTTTGTTATCTTGTGGCTAAATTGCAGAGTCATATTGACGGGAATGGAATGCACTAGCAGCAACCACATGGAACATAAGTTTAAGCACATGAATATTTAATAGAAGCAGCAAACAATTCCAAATACAGACAAAATGGAAACAATGCAAATATCACACAAATTACTGAAGAAAAGACCTACTAGAAGAAGTGCCCTGAGTGCGGCAGCAAATGCATGATTAACTACACCATTCTTGAATTGTGACCTTGACTCCACAAATTGGTCAATCAGTAGATAGCTCTCACATAAAGGAAACACCCGTTTTGCTAATTCCTGATATAACAGGTGGTCATCAGTTCAAATGATTTTATAATGATTTTTGGTTTATCACAAATCAATGAAGTCCATGGGTCAGATTCTTCACTATCTTAAATGGATAAACTAACAAGCACAGGTTCAAGAGTGCTCTCCTGGAATTCAAAATGATTTGTGCATTTTAAGTATGAGAATACAAGCGTAGATAAAGTATTGCAATACCCAAAATGTTCAATAATTCTAGAAATTTACATCCATCCCCAAGACCAGGAAATCAAAATTAAACCTCTACTGTCTTGAGCTGCTCTTCAGAACAGATGGAAACTAGAGGCAAAAATGAATAAAATAGAACACTAAACATCTATCAATTTTTCAATCCAGTTAGCAAACCAACAATTAACAAGACAGCAACCTATGGCAATAGCATTAGTAAATGGTTTAAACCAGAAGGGAATGGCCAAATAAGTTAAACTAAGCATAATTTCCCAAGTTGCCAAATTCATGTAGTAGGGATAATACCTGGAGTGCCAAATCCATTGAAGCATCAACCTGAAAAGTAATGCAATCCTCCATTCCATGGACACTTTTGATCGAAATATATCGTCCTTCAATTCCAATTAAAGCAGACATGAGATCGTCGATGACAATAAGTTCCTATTTGCAAGAAAAACAAAATATCAGTTATTATCCATGGAAAATTTCCAAAGACAATAACCAAATTATGAACCCAAAACATGTCTTCCACTGTTTGTCAACAAGACAATAAAGCATTTCACAACATAGTCAAAATAGATGGTACGAGAGTTGTATGTTGCTGCATCTATGTCCGTCTCTCAGGGGGCACAAAAAGTAACTTAGATCCATGAAAACATGAGTTTCTTTTTTCGTCCTGCAATCTTACAACTTCTAAACAACCCCATGCAATAGAGAGCAAAATGAATTTTGTTATCCCAGTATAGCATGCTTTCCTTAACTTTAAAGTAAAATTTCTATTTTGTATCTGCATTTCATAAATATGTTCAAATAATAACAAAAGAAATGACAGTTAGAGAGTTCAGTATAATTATTAATTGATTATATATAACACATGTATATCTCATACTGGGAAAAGGAAAAAGAAAAGATGAAAAAAGAAAGCAAGAACATTTGAAAAACAAAAGCATTTGAGAGCTGTGAGGCATACCTGAACTGCGGTATCATAACAGCCAATGGCCTTGTCCATTCCCGGGCTGCTTAAATATACACAAAATATATTTATAGTTTTATACAAAAACCCTTTATTTTTACAAACATGGTAACTCATCTCATTAAAAATATGAAATATCAAATAATAAATTATATTTAAAAAAAGAAAAAGAAAAGAGCAAAATGAGATGATACAAGATAATTAAGACAAAGACATTGAACCAAATTCATGAGCAGACACACCTAAAGGAATCTAAGGATAGTCCCTTTGTATCAGCAAGCCTCGAGATTCCTTTTGTTTCCTAAACAGAAATTGGAAAAAAAGGTTATTGTACAATACAATTTTCAGTAAAATAAGGATCAATTTCAAGAAGAATTCCCTCTACTTTCTTAAACAGCAAAAAGGGGATTAAAAGAAGTAATCATTAAGTAAATGCTTTCAGCCAATGTGCTTTCCATAAAAGACAACGCATTTGAAGTGATGTGCTCAGACGAAGATATTTGTGTGTGTGAGAGAGAGAATTGATGGAATTTCTACTTCATTCACTGTAACTGGTGGGAGTGTTTGTTTCTCTAGGAAATTGTGAGTTGAAAATAAAAGGGAAAGGGAAAGGGAAGAACAAAAACCTGGAGGAAACGGCCGGTGAGGAAGGGCCTCTCAACGTTCCATCGAGGCGTTGAAGGACAGGAAAGCGACGGTGGTGTTTCCATCTGTAATTTCTCTCTGGCCTGCATTTCTATGGAACGACAAGCGACGAGTTCATATTCAAAAGTCACTCGACAGTGTGAGTATCCCTTTCAACTACGGATGGAGGAGTATTTTCTGTACCGATCCTTATAATCGAATTTTAATTGAATTTAAATTTAAAAATTAAAACCTGAATGAATTTAAATAGATTTTAAGGTAGAATCTATTTATATAAATAATTAATTTAATATAAAAAATATATTTTATAATAATATTTATAAAAAAAATTATATATTTTTATTTAAAAATTTAAATTTAAATATTCTTTAAAAATATTAAATTTTTTAAATAAAAATTATTAATAAAAAATATTTTTTATATAAATTATTAATTAAAATATATAAAATTAAAAAATTTTAAATTTTATTCGAATAATAATAATTAGATTTAAAACTATTTATATAATTTGAATTACTTTTTAATAAATAAATTTAAATATTATTGATATAAATTAAATTTTAAATTTAAATAATTTAATTTTTACAAATATTCAACCCTTTTACATCTACACATTCAAATCAGATAAAGCTTTTTCTCATGTAGATCCGGCCAAAAATTTATTAATGGATTGTACTTTGAATCTATATTTTTAGGGTTCCCAAAGACGGAATGGGCTCTTAATTTCAATCAATTCAGTATTAGTAGGCATCCAATTACTTTATCAAAGCATTCCACAAAACGATGACTTTTTTTTTAAACTACTCTATAATTTTATTAATTTGATTTGAAATAAAAAAATTTTACAATCATTTAATTATCTTCTTTAATTTTTAAATTTTTTAAAAAATTATAATCATACATATTTTGGTGAAAATTCACTTGAATTATTCTCTGATAAAATAAATCATTATTTTCTTAATTAAGTATTATTGTATTATACAAATTCTGAAATACATACATTTGTAGTTTGTAGCAAGAACAGTGTTTGATATAATTCTAGAGAAAATGATCAACTTACGACGCACTTACAAAAGAAGTTGATAAAATTTAATAAGAGAGGAGAGGCAAATGTCTCATCAACGCCATTTTCACCTTCACTTGCTCCATCATCAATATCACCATCGTAGAGAAGTTGGACTCCACACTTTTTAACAATGGAAGAAGGCCAAGACTTGCCACAGTCGTCGACAATGAAAAATTGAAACAATACCTCCTTTGTCCCCAATATCCATAGGAAACTTGTCATTGTAGCACACAAACACATGTTCTTTCGGTCGAAATAACCTCCACTCCCAATATATATTTAAACTCTGCAGATATACAATAGCTTTCTCCATAGTTAGACTTGAATTGGCATTTCAATTTCATCCACCTGCGTGTTAAAGTATTATCCAATTTAAAAACAGCACTTAGAGCGAAACCTAAAAAATTATGATGCCAAGTTGAAGAAAGAGGAAAAGTAGCTGAATCTCCTATTCTTTCATGTTGGATCCTGATGAGTACATGACTGCCGGACTTCGCACCTCCAGGTAGGAGGCCAGGCCAACAAAGGCTGCTGCAGCCCCAAAACCCAGAAAGCTTCCTGTCAGGCTGATTTGACTTCTTTGTCCCAGACCTAGTCCTAGAGAGCAGATCGGAGAAAGCACAACAGGCTCAGTCACCTCGCAGCCCTGTCTGCATGCTCATCTGGCGTGGAGAGGACGCTGGCGTGGAGAGGACGTGTGACGCCATTCGTACATACGGACCTATTCAACAGAGACACAAATGGCACTCTAACAGGGGCTGTTAGATATCGCTGATAGACAAAAAGAAAAATAATAAAAGGGAGGAATTATCTTAATGTCAGAATATCAGATCCACCTTGGGATTTTGTTTCCTCCAAGCATGATCGTCAATTGCTTTTCCCAAAAGTTGTCACTGCTATAAAATTACTACGCCATGTATTTGTTGGAAAAACTAGAGATGGCAAGGTGAACACAGCCAAAGAGAGATTATTTATATATGTACCTGGTGTCGTTTGGTTGTTGCATGTGCTGCAAGTAACATCCTACGTCGCATATGTCTTAGAATGTTTTTATGTTCATGCCGATTCAAACTTGAGCAATTAACAAAATCAAAGAATCCCCATGTTTGTGTGAGTGCCATTATTGAATTTGAAACTGATTGTAAGCTTGTACAATGAGATGCCTTCTAAAACTACCAAAAGAAATGGAAGTTGCGGCAAAGATTGAAGCCTTGAACAGAAATTCAAGTAGAGTTCTCGAAGCCCCGAAACAAGCTTAATGCATGAAGGTATGCTCTCAAACTTGCTTCCTGCTAGTGATAGTTAGTCAATGACACAAAGGAAGACAGTCTATTTATAAGCATGGAACGATTGACTTATGGCCCGCATATAGAAAGCTTCTCAATGTATCCCAATTGGAAAAATGCAATAGGGAGATTCTTAAGATTTTCACAGTCCAACAGACTCAGTATCTTCAGTCGAGAAAACAAACAAATAGATGAGGGTATTTCTTGTATTGCAGTT
Source organism: Manihot esculenta (assembly GCF_001659605.2). Lineage (NCBI taxonomy): Eukaryota > Viridiplantae > Streptophyta > Magnoliopsida > Malpighiales > Euphorbiaceae > Manihot > Manihot esculenta. The sequence goes on from NC_035173.2 coordinate 737,941, forward strand.
CCCATCAGACATAGATATTTTATAGAGTCTGGAATTTCAGGAAACTCCCTTATTTTTGAGCAATCGGAAAGATCAAGATTTTCAAAGGATGTCAAATGTTTGATACTTGGCAAACTGCTAATCTTTATACAACGTGCTAATTCTAATGAATGAAGCTTTTGGAGACATCCAATGGAAGGACAAACCTTAACTACCTTTATACACCCTCGACAATCTAGTCTCCAGATTTTCTGCCCCACTGAGGTTTGGCATTTCAATCAAGTGTCTACAATGACGTGGTTTGATAACTTTCAAACTTGCAAGATTCTGCTACAACAAAAATACAAGAAGATAAAAATTGTTGTATTGCCCAAAAATTAAAGAAAAGAAAAATCATATGCAACTTTACCTGCACTCCATTCCAAAGTCTTACAACACTGCTCCCCGACATGTTAAGTTCTATCAGTTTATCAGTATAGAACTTTGTTGGCAAACGGGTCAAAGGATAAAAATTCCAGTGAAAATACCTTAGCTCTTCTGGAAGACACAAGACCTTCAGGCAATTGCACATCATTGGGAACAGATTTTATGTCTCTATCATAATTCCAAACCCCGTCAAGATCAACATTTGAATAATGAAATTTGAGTAGTTTAACTTGATTCATATTGGAGAATACTGTGGGAGTAAAATGCATTGTATTCAATTTTGATTTGTCAAGAAATATGCCTTGGACAGCTTCTGTCCCCTAATCAAGAACAAAAAGTTCAAGCTTTTACAATTCATTCAAATTTAATGTCTCTAAAACCTCTACTTATAATACAAAAAAAAAAAAAAAATACACTTATGGTATTTTTTGTTAATACATGATAAATATCCTCATGATTCCATAACCTGCTACGTTTAACTGGCTCTTTTATACATGATAAATATCCTCAAGCCCATCATAACTTATTTTCAATACATCCTGTATTTTCTTGTGAGGAATCCTCTCAAGTTTCTTTAGTGCACTTTCCTATTCCTCTTTGTTCTGGCCATTTAGAAAGAAACCCAAAATTTTAAGACCTAATGGGTTTCCTCCAGCATTACTTACAACATTACTTGACAGCTCCATAAGATCTTTCTTGGGATGGATTTGCTTAAAGGCACATAGGCTAAAAAGCTGAAGAGCTTCATGACCAATTAATGCTGGAACCTCATATATTCCATGAACTCTATATTGAAACACATTTTTGTCTCTGCTTGTTATAATGATTCTACTTCCCATACCAAAAGCAGTACTCTCTAAAATTTCTATTTATTCAAAATCATCTACATCATCACGTACAACAAGAACCTTTTTGTAGCGAAGCTGGTAAATTCCTAGCATTGATTTTGAATTATTATCTCCTTCACCAAATATTTCAATAAGAAGATCATTTTCTAATTTAGCTTTTATGATATTTCTCTAACATTTTGAAGAAAGCAGCAACCTTCAAAGTGAGAAGAGATTTTCTGGAATACTTCTCTAGCAAGAGTTGTTTTACCAATGCCCCCCATTCCCCATATTCCAACGCTGCGAACCTCATCATCTACCCCAACACATAATAATGACTCAATTTTCTTGATTCCTTGTATTTTCAAAATTTTGTTGACAATATCTTGAACAAGTGCAAACTCGGTCCTAGTGACAGTAGAAAGAACAAATTACAAGATATATAAGCAAATCATCATATTTTAAAAATTAACTTAATAGTGTTATATCAATGAGCTTCAATTTAGTGATAAGTCTCGAATTTGAGTCCCAATAAAAACAAGAAAGTATAAAAAAAAAGTCATCAGTATTATCAAAATAGTAAAGGTCTCCCCAGAAATAGTAGCTGCTCTGGTGGACGCAGTTCTCCACTACCGCACCTTGTCCGAATTCTTCTTGAAATCTTGCTCGTGCTTTTTTAATGCCCTTCCAAAACTAGCAGCTCGGTTGTCTACATCTGTTGGATCAACATGGTAGAACACAGGAATTAGCTTCTGCCCTTGTTTGTCCTTGCAGTCCAAGGTCTTGACAAGTTCATCCAAGCACCACGGAGAATCAGCATAATGTTTTGAGAAAATAACAACTGAAATAATCAAATATTTGGAAGGGCATTACAAAAGCACGAGCAAATGCTTTTTGATTCGCGAGCTTAAGCCAACTAAATTTTGCACTGAGAAAATAATAACGATGCCCCCCATTCCCCATATTCCAACAATGCGCACCTCATCATCTAGATCAACACATAATAATGACTCAATGTTTTTGATTCGTGAGCTTAGGCCAACTAAATTTTGCACTTCATTTGGGTACAAGTGCTTCAAACATTTCAAAATGTTGTTGAAAATATCTTGAACATGTTCAAACTTAGTCCTAGTAACAGTAAGAAAGAACAATCTATAGTAAGTTTGAAGTACTAAACATGGATTAAACAAATAATACCATACCAGATAAATAATCAAATATTTGTGCAGTACATGTAGAACTAAATTATCCACTAGCTATTACTAATATCAGATTAAGAAAAAGTTTCAACTCGCATAGCTAATTAAGTTATCAATGTTACAAGAATTATAAAGGTAATTACCTGGTGTACGACTCAGTCAAAACCTCCCCAGAAATATTGGCTGCTCTGCTCAATGCGGTTCTTCACTTCTGTACCCTGTCCGAATTCTCCTTGAAATCTTGGTCGTGCTTAACAAATGCCTCTTCAAAACTTGCGGTTTGGTTGTCTAAATCAGTTGGATCAACATGGTAAAATACAGGAATTACCTTGTTTGTCCTTGCACTCCAATATCTTCACAAGCTCATCCAAGCACCATGGAGAATCTGCATAATTTTTCTAGAAAATAATAACTGAACTTTCAGAGTCTTGGATTGATTTCAAAATTGCTGGCTCGATCTCTTCCCCTCTGTCAAGCCTATTGTCTATAAAGGTCATAATTCCTTGGCGATGCAAAGCACCATAGAGATGGCTAGTAAAATTGTTACGGGTATCTGCGCCTCTAAAACTAAGGAACACATCATGTTTCACTGGATGCAAGGCAGAGGATGCCATATGTATACTGTTTCTGGGTTCGTTTAGCTGAGGGAAGCTCGCGCTGGTTTTATATATAAAGTAAGCGCAAAGAGAGAGAAATTGCTTTGCTTTGCTTTGCTTCCTTCTTAAGTTGTAGGAAGTTGCAGGCAGGGATTTTCACCGGTTCACTCAAGAGTCGGTATGAAAGTGTTTGTCCACCAAATGGGAAAAAGCTCGAAATTTCCACAATTTTGTTGATGACTTCCACCAAAAAATTAGAAGATGTCAAACTGCGAAGTTCTTTTTGTGTGAAAGCATCTAAGGAGGACAGAAATGCCCAAAACCAAATGGAAATTTATTAGATTTATTTTAATTAATTGCTTTTTTTAAAAATAATATTTATTTAAATAAAATTGAGAGGTTTTGTCTATTCCATCGTGCCACGTGGGTGCCGATATAGCTATGCCCTTTATTTTCTTTTTTTTTTTGCTCTTTTTTTAGCTTTTGGACTCCGTGCTTCTCTTGTTCTTTCCCGTTTTCACCTCACAAGTAGCAGAGAGGAGCAACAAGCTAAGGGAAGCTGGAAACGGAAAGGCTGAAGTTTCACTCTCACTGCAGGTTAGGGATTTATGTTTCTGCATTTCTTTATTCATACGCATCTAGATTAATTTTACACTTTACTGGCTCTAATTATTAATAGTTTCAATCCCTAGAAATTTCAAGTAAAGGAAATTAATTATGCATAAATTTACACGTATAGGCCCAGTGAGAGAGAGATCCAAATATCCCTGCTGAATTATCTTTTTGGATAAGAGTTATAGGTAATTCTATTCCCGGATATTATATGTATGGCATTCAAGGTTTGTGAGAGATCTCGATGTTTTTGCCAGGATGGTCTCCAATTCGAGTAAGCAGTGAGGAAAGAGCAATATTCAAACTGCAGGTTTGAGAAATACAATGCTTTGCATTGTAGAGGGTTCTGAATTCTAATGCATTGGTAAAATTTCTGCTTATAGTTATGGCCTGTCAGGTGGGAGCGAGCATGCCGAGCTCTGCTTTGTTTGTAATGGAGACTCTCACAGTGTGTGCAATGCAGAAATGGAGCATTGAGCCCAATTTCAGTGGACAGATATCAAAGATTGGCATAAAGGATGCTCCTTTTCTCGGAAAGAGGTACACTTTAAACTTTTTTGGTGGGTGTACATTTTGTCAAAGGGCATTTGCTTTGCGCGGATCCATGACATGGTATTGCAGTATTCACAATCAAGTTCACTTTCTTTTGTGAACTGAAATAATGTCTCTTCTTGCAACTGTGGATCTGAATTGGTGTCCAGTATCTTGAAAATATGAATTTTCCTGAGTTAATGCTACAATGCTAAAATTGATTTATTGACTTTTGTTTGTTTTTTAGGTTCCTATGCATAGGTCTCATTTTGTTGTTGCTGTTTATTGGTACCAGATGATTACAGCAACCATTATAAGTGCTGTCTGAAGGAAGGATCTCTAGGTTACTTATAGATTGATAGAATCATTTCAAGCATATTAGTCTATTCATTGGTTTCAAAACTCCACTTGAATGAATTGATCTGTTGCTATTTTTACTTACAAGTTGCCATGTACATTTTCATTTTATTTTATTTTTAAAATTTGCTTATTAGAGTTCTTAGTTGTATTTTATTATTTTTGCTGTAGCATTGGCAGTGATCTAATGGTCTAATGGAAGGCTTATGCCTCTAAAAACAGCCATTTTTATATCCCAAGTTGCAAACTTGTTTGTTTGGTTTATTAACCTTGTGAAATCATGCAAATTTACATCGTTGCCACTGATTCTACCGCTCTGAAACAGGTTTCAAATGAGAAGACCATTTGCCTTGGACACAGGGGGGTTACCTGGAAATGCTGGAGAAGAGAATCTTGATGGTGATGGTCCTGGTCTAGGCGGCACTCGATTAGGAAGAATAGTAAGTGCTGGTGGTCGACAGCTACTACAGAAGCTGAATTCAGCAAGAAAGAATTTCCCCATGAAGATATTTCTCCTTCTATTTGGTTTCTACACAGCAAATGCACTCGCTACAATTCTTGGACAGACAGGTGACTGGGATGTATTAGTTGCAGGCGTTGTGGTTGCTGCCATAGAAGGGATTGGCATGTTAATGTACAGAAAGCCTTCTTCTATGTCTACTGGAAGGTTGCAGTCTTTTGTGGTGTTGATGAACTATTGGAAAGCAGGAGTGTGTTTAGGACTCTTTGTGGATGCATTTAAATTAGGCAGTTGAACTCCTCTTCCTCACTACATCTTCCCCTTGAGGTTTTCATTTTTCAGATAATTTAACTGCTAATATATCGAACACAAATACTATAATTTATTACAGAGGCGAGGAATGTAGAATCAAGGTTTAACAAACATAGCAAGGCCCATGACAGACACCAGGGCCCAGGAAAAAGTATACAAGTAATATAACTCATACAATATGAGTTATATTACTTATATAATTCATTAGTTTATTTGTATTTAAAAGTATATTATATAATTAATATATGATTCGCATGCAATCAAGGGTGAAATTGTATTTTTTGGTCTGCCAAAGTGCATAAGTACAGAACCATGCACATAGAAAACACAGCCTGAACCACACTCTGGCTGCATAAGCCTCAACCAATACAAACATAACTGATAAACTATACAAGCAAACCAATCAACACAAATGGTTTACATCCCGAAGAATCATGAAGTGCATCAGCCATAAGACCCGCCTAACAAACCACGACAATAACACATAAGTGCATCAGTTCAAACCCAAAAAACCAAAAACAAACATCTCTCCAGAATCATGACGGCAACACAGACCCACCTCTAAACCCCATTACAACCAAACAACAGCTCAAACCCAAAAAGTCTCACATCACCCCTCAAGAACACATCCACCTACTCCTAACAATAGTCCTATGCATAATTAAGAGAATGAATCTTGCATCATTTATACATTTTTAATTCTTCCATGTGGTGTGCTTCATACTTAATATTTACCAACCAAACTGAGAGTAGCTATTCATAATTTAAATCACGAGCCTTTGTCTTACATTAATTGATTTGTGACCTAAAATTGGAGGTAGTTAACTAATTGTACTTTTGACATAAATTTATCCCAACTATATATGGTCCCTACTTAAAACAAAAATGCATATGATATAATTACCTGCAGTTTAAATTTATAATAAACCGAATCTAGGTAAATATTATATACATGTATACATAGAGCAACTAATGTATATATAACTACAAACAGCAGTCAGCAGATAGCAACTCTTCTAACAGAAATGGCAGCCATCAATTTCTTCCTTATTTGTAGTCTGGTTTTCTACACTTGTAATGCCTCTGCAACATTTTCTTCTTCTCCTTTACCGAAATTTCCTGCCATTCTCGTCTTTGGTGATTCTGTGGTGGACACCGGCAATAACAACTATATTAAGACATGGGTGAAGGCTAATTATCCTCCCTATGGTCAAGATTATTCAGACCATCTTCCTACAGGAAGGTTTTCAAATGGGAAACTCCTTCCTGACATGCTTGCTTCTATTCTAGGGATCAAAGATTCTGTTCCACCTTTCTTGGATCCAACGCTGTCGGAGAACGACCTCATCACTGGTGTTAATTTTGCTTCAGCTGGCTCAGGTTTTGATGATTTAACAAGTGCAATTCCCAACGTTGTCTCATTCTCTACGCAGATTCAGTTATTTAAGGAGTATATAGAGAGGCTTAAGGGCATTGCTGGAGAAGTAAAGGCCATGGAGATCACTAATAGTGCTCTGGTGATTATAAATGCTGGAACAAACGACTGGGTTAACTTTTATGACATTCCTACACGAAAGTTGCACTTCAATGCAAGTGAGTACCAAGATTTTGAGCTCAGTAAGTTACACGGCTTTATTAAGGTGATAATATATATATATATATATTAACCATTTTAGTTGAAATTTGAACTCCAGACCTAGTAATTTTGAATGCGATATTGCCTTCAGGAATTATATAAAAGTGGGTGTCGTGCCATGATTATAAGTGGGCTTCCTCCAATTGGTTGCTTACCAGTGCAGAGGACTCCAAGTGTTGAGAAACCAGAGGGAGAGAGGCATTGTTTGGAGGATCAGAATAGAGATTGTGAAGCTTATAACCAAAAGCTTGTGAAGCTCTTACCTGAAATACAGGCAACTCTTCCTGGGACTAAAATTGGCTATAATGATGTTTACGAGATATTTGTGGACATAATCATCCATCACCAAAAATATGGTATTTTTCACATTTAAATTAAAAGATTTTCAAGTGAGTGCAATTTAATCTAAATTTAATGAAACAGGTTTTGAGGAAACGACAAAAGGGTGTTGCGCAAGTGGGTCACTTCATGCATCACAGTTTTGTGATACGACAACTCCAACATGTGAAAATCCTTCAAAGTTCGTATTCTGGGATATGATTCATCCAACTCAGACAGCCTACGAGTACTTAGTTGCACAAGTTGTGAACACTCTTCTTCCCAACTTCTTATAGAATTTTAAATACCATTATAAGTGAAAGCACGAAAGAAATAAAAGGGGACATGAAATGATTATCTTGTATTATGACAATGTTAAATTTAATTAATAAGCTATTGAAAGTTAAATAAACTAAGAATTTTAATAAATAATTAATTAGTCCTCAAATTCTAAGTATACAAGTGACTTATTTTAATAGATAAAAGTAAGTTTTATGTGCTTGACCCTATTTTAAAATATTCTCCAAATTTATAATTTCAATAAGTTAAGCTAAACATTATCTTAAAATTTATTTTTATTGTTATATTGAAAATAAAAATCCATAAAAAAAAATTAATTAATGGATTCATATTCCCTTGAATTTAAACCGGAAAGATTATGTTTTTGAAAGGAATAAATCAATTTAAATTAATGGCTTTTAATATACTAATATTTTAAATTTTAATTAATTATATTCAATTTTCGTGTCTCTTAATATAAATAAAAATTTTATAAAATAATTTATTTTTTATTATTTAATTTTAATTAATAAATTTATATATATATAAATGTTCAAATATATGGGCCAATTAATAAATTTTGTAAAACGTAAAAAATTTTACCCAAAATGATAGAACTGGGGGCAAATAGTAGTAGAAGTTGTTGAATCAGAATTCACAAATAGCTGGGGGCTTCAATAATTAACATGGAAGTTAATGGATTAACTAACTTAGCACTTGCATATGTGCACAAGTTTTTAATTTTTAACAACATTTTCTTAATCACTATGAATTTTTTTTTTATTTTTTAAAAATATATATATATGGAAAGAGAAATATAGAGTATTGTATTTTTTTTCTATAAAAGTTATTAATTTGAAGTGAATATTTAATTTATTAAAAATAACAAATGATAATATAAAACTATTTCAATAAGATATATATATTCAATGATATGGTAAAATCTTAAACATATGCTATTGTTATTATACACAAGTGATTGATTAATTAATTAAAAGATATTGATGCATATATAATATTTAAATTATTATTTTTTTTAAAGTAAAAAATTAATAAAATTCTATCAAACAAAGAGAGATATCATTCCAAATAGAGAGTCGATTATGCCTGATAAATTCTCTAGCCAAAATGTGAGCAGCTAGAGTAGTATTACAATAAATCCATCTAACAGAAATATCAGTTCTAGAGTCTAACAAAAATTTATAATCATTCAAAATCAAATCTCTGCATAAGATAATTTGGCAAAAATGCTCCTTAAGTGTGAAAATCAAATCTCTGCATAAGATAATTTGGTAAAAATGCTCCTAAAGTGTGTCTAATTCCCTGTATAAGATAATTTGACAAAGATATTCCTTCTTTCTCATATCTTGAGCATAAATCATTAAAATCTCCCGAACAAATTCACTGAAGAGAGATTCTATGAAATAAAGCTCGAATAAGATTTCAAAACTGACGTCATCGTTGCAATTCTGGAAACTCATAATAACTAGACATTACTTTCCGAAACAACTGAATCAATAAAATTTGAAGAAAAAATTCATGACTCTTCCACATTAACGAAAGATCTCCTTCTAATCCTTATCTATTAACTGAGAAACAACAATCAAAATGTTAAAAATTATGAAAAAATTTCATACGAGAACTAAGAGTTTTTGTTTCCATTAAAAATAAAATGTCCGACTTGTAATTAGAAACCAAATCCTTAAATGCAATAACTATCCGGGGATTGCCGCCATAAATCTAACAAAGAGGTTTGTATATTCTGAAAATTGATTGGATTGTATGTGAAAAACATCCCTACCATACAGAAATCATAAATGACGATCAGAATATCTCTACAGCTATTAATAGGGACAACAACATCTTTTTTTTCATGGATAGTCAATTGATGCAGATCGTCTTTTATGGAGAAGGGAAAAGATGACGATCGGAATATCTATGTAATTATTAATAGGAACAACAACATCTTCTTTTTAATCGATAGATAGTGAATTGACGTAAATCGTCTTCCATGAAGAAAGAGAAAGAAAAAGTTAAGTTTAAAGAAAAGAAAAATGCGAAGAGAAAGAAAAAGTTAGGTTTAAAAAAAAAAAGCGAGAGAATCACTGAGAAAAACGTGCGTAAGTTAGATTTTACAAAATTTTAATTATTATTATTACACAATTGTAATTGAAAATTTTATGCCTTTATTAAATACCTTTTTGTAATACTATATTTATAATTTCTTTTTTTTAAAATATATACATATATATAATTTTATAATAATTTATTTCTAGCTAGACTTTTTTTTTTTTTTTTAAATCTACCATATACATGTACATATAAAACTTTATGCACGACACGAGGTTGATAAAAAGAAAAAGAAAAAGAAAAAGAAAAATTAATTAAGCGCCCATTTTTCATCCCACAAAATAGACCATTACCCTGTTTTTTTAATTTATTGGTAACGGTTAATTATAATATCTCACAATTTAATTTGTATATATATTAGCAATTCTGCAGAAATCCTAGCTAGTTAGCTATTTCAAATTAAAAGCTCTTCTTGATTCTGCAGCTGCCTTTATAGGAAGTTTATTATTTTATTTCAAATATTTTTTTCATTTAACAATAGATTTATATATTAATTATATATATATAAAAAGAAAAGAAAGAGACCGGTAATAATTTTGAAATAATAAAAAATAATAATAAAAAAAATAAATAAAAATGATGAGACGAGTAATACTTTTAAAAACGATATGATATTTAAGAGTTAGTTATTCCCAATTTAATTTAGCACTAAGCAAAATTACAAAGTTGGCTGTCAAAATACTATTCCGAGGATCTGAAGTTCCCCAAAATTCATAGCAACCGAGAATTTTTAAACTCTGGCTTGCTATTGCTGAACTTCACCTTAGAAGACAAAGATCAAGGAACCCAATGCAAAGAAGAGAAAGATCAGCCAATCTTCTTTAGGCCCCCATTAGTGAACATACATATATAGAAGGAAATATTATCAAAATTGAAAATCAGTTGTGTATACAAGAATCCCATCATCCAATTCTTAATCATGTGTGGTTCCACACTGCAAAAGTTGAAGCTCCATGGCAGACAGCCATATTGCTTGACCTTGTCCCAACTGTAGGAACTGCTGTTGGAACCCAATTGTTGCACGCTGACCCCTCATCATCATATGCACTTATTATTCCCTTCACTACACCTCCTCCTTCTGCTGCTGATTGCTGTGAAAGATAATACAAGCTTCTACCATGGAAAGGGTCTGATGACCCTAACATATTTTCATACCCAACAACCTTCACTTCTCCATCTTCATAACCATTCCCTTGATTTTGTTCCCCATCATCATTAGCCACAACTGTAGTGGCCATTGGGATTGCACGGGAACCCATTCCATGATAGCTTCCATTGACTCCATTGTTACCATCTGCTCCTCCACTGCTGTAAATAACTGAATTAGACCCTGAGCTATGTTCCATCGAAGAAGAATCCATGCTCATGAGGTTATGCAAAATAGAAGGCTGAAAGAAATTGTGGGTGTTTCCCACTTGAAGTTGATCTTGTTCTTGCTTGCACCAAAGCCTTTGCCCATAAGGATAGTGCAAGCTAAAAGGTTGATGATGAGATTGTTGAAATGCAACAGTAGACCAAGGGTGGTGTGCTGTGCCATAGCTGCTGATTCCATCTGAAAACTGAGAACTCATATTTTCATGTTCTGCTCTGTGTGAATCTATTTTCCTTTCTGCCTGCTCTGCATCTTTCAACCGCTTAGCTGCTCCTCCAATGGGTAAAGTGGTGCTCTCCAGGATGCTTTTTACATCATATCTGCTCATGTCGAAGTTGGTTACAGCATTCAATCCGCGGAATTTTATGGCTGCAATGTCATATGCTTCTGCTGCTTCCTCTTGGGTACCTATAAAATTCAAGCACGATCAAACTCCTCCATAATACATAGGCATTTCACTTCTATATATAAAAGAAGAACAGGAAGTGAAATCAAGAGAAAATTAACTTACTGAAAGTTCCCAAGTAAAGGTCTTTGTTCCCGGCAACTCTTCCAATTCTTGCTTGCCATCTTCCATGCTGATGGTGTCTTATATGAAAAAAAGCACACAAATTAGTATATTTTTTTTCCCTATACAAATGTCAAATTATTGCCATTACCACTCCAAAAATCAACTCGGTAAAAACAACACAAAATTGTATACTCTGTATCAAGATAAGATAATTAGAACTAGTTGGATATAATTACCTAGTAACACCTCGGTAGATGGATGCACCCCGAGAAAAGCCACTACTCTTCCTGCATTGAAATGATGGATAGTTTATTGTTATTTTTTGAAACCCAATAAAATTCAAATTCAAAATTTTACAATCATGCATAAGATAATTTTAATAATATAATTGCGTTGCAGGTTTATTAATTACGAATTTGATTTGGTGAATTGAATAAAGGAAGAAGATGACGGCATTTGTAAGTACCTTCGAAGAGAGGCAACATACTCCTGCCTGGTCATGTGCTTCATTTCTTCTAGCTCTTTTTCATAGTTGCTAATCTGCAATTTTATTTCCAAAACAAGTTCCAACATCACTAAGCATATCGCTGAAACTATTGCATATGAAACTCCAAGATTTTCTTCTCTGTAAGGACACAAAATCCCAGTTAATGGGATACTTTCGGGGAGCACAAGAGCATAAATTAAGTGGGTTTTCAATATAATACTCCAAAACATTTCTCCACTAATTAATGTTTTATATAGATTTAAAGAACTGGACTGCACGTCAATGAATACAGTTCTTACTGTTATTTTACCTGACAAAGTTTTTAAAAAATAATAATATTAAAAGAAAAAGAAGTGAGGTTAATGATTCAAAATTCCCTGAAAGGCCAAGAAAAGTTGAAACTCACTGGGAAATTTGTCGTAGTAGTGGTGCCCCAGTATTTTAGTGCCGCTAAATCATATGCTCTTGCTGCCTTCTCTTCTTTATCATATCCACCTGTGAAAATAAAGGCAAAAAAGCATTTCAAGATAAAATAAACACATCACCTTAAATTTTCAAATGAGGAAAGAATGAGAAAAAAGATTCTTACCCAAATAAACTGCAATGAGATTTGGCAAGCCCCATATCAAGAAATGTTAACATATCCAAAAGGGAAATGCAAGTTAGTATAAAAGGAAACCTTATATATTATATATAATTGAATGAATGATTATTGAGAAGGGGGCAGAAAAAAAAAAGAAATGATTATTTTCATTTCTACAGAATCTATAGATATGTATATGGAGTTTATAAATTAATTATAAATATATGTAACCCCATACCTTGTCTTCCCTTTCGGGTTTGTCCTTCTCTTCTGCAACTATTATCCCACAGATGAGCCTCATATCTACCTGTCCATCTATGTCTGTAAAAAACAAAGCCCTAATAATATCATTCTCACATATTAACTGCTAAAATGTAACAATATGAGGAAACAAATTACTACAAGGTGGAATCTTTTCATGTTTAGAAGAGAAGAAGATTCATGGGATATCAAGAGATACCTGGTTACACCACGATAAATAGATGTCCTTTGGCCAAAGGTATCTATAGATTTCCTGGGAACCGACTCAAGGGCGCCGGTTTGGCTGTCGATACCAGTAGCTATCTTTTGCTTGTTGTTATCAGAAGAACTGTGATTATCTCCACCATTGTTGTTGGTTTCGCCAGTATTTGTTCCGAGAAGTGGCAAAGGCGAGCCTGATTGTGACCCAGTACTCATAGAAAGGGACAAAGTTTGTGCACCACCGCCATTGTTCTTGTGCTCATGTTGTTGTGTCGGTGCAGGCTGGTTCCTTAGCCAAGTCTTGATCATAGACAACCCAATAGAGCTACTATTACTACCAGTATTGATACTATTGTTATCTTCTCCAAAAATGCTTGTTCCATCATGTGGTGTAGCCTGTTGAGAAGAGCAGTTTTGGAACATGTGCATAGTATTACAACCTGCAGGAAGCTTGTGCTCATGATTAGCGAAGGAGTGGCCACCAAGGAAATTTTCCAACTTGGGTTCTTGATTCTGATCAAGGTTTTGGCTACTGCATGAAGTACCCATGAGCACGGAGAGGTGATCTGAGTTGGTTTTGTAGGTAGTGTCCTGGTTCATGCCTAAACCCTTCATATTCCAATCTGCCAAGAAAAAGGCAAAGAGAAAAAAAAAGAAGACGAGGATAAGAAAACAAAAAGAACATGTTTTTATTGCTTTAAGATTCCAAGTTCAGAGAAGTACTGGGACAAGGAAAAAAAAAAACACTTTGAACCATTCAAAGATGCCAGAGAAGACGAGTCATTTTCAATCTGATATTTTCTTTTTGACAACCTCATCAGCTTTCTGAGTACTAAACAGTGAGGGTTCGGGTTTTAAAACTTTTGTCTTCCAAGTGAATGAGAAAAATCAGTTTTCTGAATACAAACCTTGAGATTGATCGTTTCTGAAAGCTTCAAGAATACCAAAAGTGGCGGGGAGGTTGAGAGAAGGAAGAGTTGAGTTAGAAGTGAGATCGAAGCACTCGCCAGACACATCGGTTTCTGAGATTTCATCTGAGTGGAAACCTAAGCGAGAAGAAGTGTTTTGAGAGTGATTCTGATGATGATCAGATTGTGATGGGAGTTGTTGCGGGGAAAGAGAGAAGCCCAACCAGTTGTTCATGGAAGCAGTATACTGAAGGACTCGAGAGCGTCCAAACTTTGGGTTTCTTATATCAAAGTGATAGGCAGAGGAAGATAAAGAATTACTTCATGCATGAGGTAGATAAAGAAGGAAAAGCATCAAGAGAACCCAGCATAAGTAAATCAGTATAGAGTAGATAATAAAGGGAAAATGGGGAGAAGAGGAGAAGTCAAGAAAAAAATTGCAAGAGAAATTAATAATATATTCCAAAAAACAAATGCACATTCAAATAATTTCTCTCTCTCTTTCTCACTCTGAAAAAACCATAAATTCTGTACCCACCTTAATGAAAGCTGGGCACTTGAATCTTTCACACGCCACAAATAAGAAAATGGATACAGTGGATTCAGGCCTTGTGGACATTTGTGTGCTTTTGCATGCAGTTAATTTAACAAATACTATATATTTACCAATAAGAAAGAATTAAAAGTACTCTAAATAAATGGTTTTTTTCAAATATTGTTTATTTAGTTTGAGTGAATAATTGGATTTAAATGTGATTAAAATAAAGGAGGATTGATATATATAATAGTGAGGGACGTATTATTGCACCAAATTCTCTCTCTATATGTATCTAATAATTGCTTACAAAGCAAATAAGCAGAATGAATCATAAAATAACAAAAAGGTAGTTTTTAAAGGGTAAATTAGATTGCAATCCAAAACTAGGCAAGTTGAACTTATCATCATGAAGCCTGCCTTCCTTTAATGTAGGTAAAAGTTATTTTAAGAAGGAGAGCATTGTTATAAGTGAGGGCTAACACATGGGTCATAACCTATAAACCCATGTGGTTTCGTAGACTTAACACAAAACCCTTTGAACATTCAAAGATATATGCATGATCTATTATTTAATTAACAAAAAATATAATATTTTTCTACTGGTAAAAACATATATGATCCTCTGCTCCTCTCCATCGTCTAAAAACCTAGTGAACTAACTCACTTTCCATGATCTGTCTATGTATTGCTTTGCTGTACAACACCTGTAAGTATAGTATATGACAAAAAACCCACACGCTTCCCTTATCTCCAAGCCCATTTGTTGATGCCCAGTTGGACACAAGTCATTTGGTGTCAGTGTAATATCTGCTCCGACCACTCCCTTAACCAATCTATATCATCAGCCTCAGCTTCTGCCTACAAACACACCCATAACTTTCTCACATTCCATCCATTCTACCATTTGTTTACTATATTTTCTCCCACTCCAAATCATCAAACTGCTCCCCCGCTAGAAACGGGAGCTACTCTCTATGCACATAACAATAATTCATGCATGACTGACAAATTTCCTCTCTCTATATTTTTTTAAAATTCTGATGTGCTATTATACATTTATTGCTGTTGTTATTATTTGTTAGTAATATAGTAATTGAAAGTGAAAAAAATCCCACTTGAAATATAGAAAATGGGTGGGCTTCGATCATGCACCCTATAAGAGGACATTAATCCCTGTCTTCTGGGTCATTTTAAGGTTACTTTTTTCCTGTTTTCTTGATTAATTTTTCTTGAGAGAAAGAGGGACAGATTGGAGGAAAATCTAATTTCCAAGTACCCAAATGGAATTCTCAGATGCTTACATCACTTTTCAATGCTTTTGTCAACATTTTCTCTCCCTCTTATGTTTATTTATATTTACTATATTGTCTGATATAACAACCATGCATGCATAGTTCATAATTATTTATGATGAATTATCATTTCAATATAAATAAACATACATACATGCATGCATGCATGCATTGAAAAGATGTACTCATTCAAACATAAGCTGAAGAAATATTAGTGTAGAAGTATTTTAATTAATATCTATGGAGGGAGTAGAAAGTAGGTAAAAGGTGGGTAGAAAGGGAAGAGATTGAAATGCAAGGGTGCAAAAATAAGAGTGTAAGTTTGATGATCAAGAAAGGAATCAAATTAAAGATGAAACCACATGTCCACAAAGATGATAATATTATATATATATAGATATAGAGAGAGAGTAATAAATTAAAGCCTGCAGCTCCCACTGTAAAAATAAGTGTTCTTGGTAACCTAATCATAAAATCATGCTCATCCCCAACGTAAAATTAAAGTTTAAGACTTTTGACCTAGTAAACCCCTCCCTCCTCTTGTAGGGTTAGGGTTGGTTGGTTGGTTGGCCCTTTGCATTGTCCCCCAAAATTATCATTATGTGCCCTAGTTAAGGGCAGTTTCAGCAACATATATATATATATATATATGTAATCAATTTGGTTTAGTTTATTAATTAATTATTATAAGGCCAAGATAAAGTTTGAATTCCATTCATATTAAAACTAAACTTAATTAAACAAATATATTCATACTTATATATAACATTTCGTTTAATTTGAATTGAGTATTTAAGTTAGAAAAACTTAGAATTAATTAATTTTTTTAACATTGAAATTAAATAATTTTTTGTGTGAGTTTAATAATTAAGTTAACATATTCAAAAAATAAATAATAAAATTAAATAAACTTTAATATTCTTGGTAATACTTTCATAGTATTAGGGTAGTATCCTAAGATACTAAGAATTTAGAGGGACATGAATATGCATTGATGAGGTATTATATATTATTATTATAATATGTATTGGTTAGGGAGGAGGCAGTGGGTCACGTGGGAGGTGAACCCCACAAAATCAGAAATCAGAATTCAAAGATAAAGCATTGCATGGGATCCATCTGTACTCTCATTGGGCCCATCTGGCCCAACCTCTCCCTTTTCTCTTCAATTTGATTTTGACATTCATAGATTACTTCTCCACTTGGATATCACAGTTTCATCATTAGACAATTAGTTATAGCCAGATCATTTGAATGCACAGTTTAATTAAATTTTGTCACAACTTGGTGTTATATCTAAAAGCATGCTATAAATATTCGTCAACTCAAAAGCCAAGAAGGAAAGAGAAGTGGGATACTGCATTGGAGAAATGAGCGGAGGAGCACCCGTGCCTCCTTGGAAACGATTACGTCAATTTTCCCCACTTTCTGCAGCTGCTTGCTTTGCTTGCACCCTTATCCATGCATTTCTCTTTCGCGCTCGTTCAAAAGAAACCAGCAGAGACTTCCAAGAAAACTGAGCTTTATTAAAGTTTAAAATAATGGATTCCCTTACCTTGTCCTCCATTTTCCTTTTTCTTTTTCTTCTTCAAATTTAGTAAGAATTTGCATGGATGATGGGTGTTCTTCAATTTGCTACACTTGCTTCACCATTTTTTTTATACATGTGATTCTGTTATTCAATTTGAACATTTTCCTACGTGATTTTTCCTTTTTTATATGTCTCAGGAGGTAAGAGGTAGGGGTGGGGGAGTTGGCGTATATGAAATTTTTAAGCATAATATGTAAGGGTCAAGTCAAAGCAGGAAGAGAGAGAGAGAGAGAGATTTTGGCGTATATGAAGTAATTAAATTAAAATAAAGGAAGCCTCATGCGTGTCTGTGACTGTCTCTTCTCATATGCTAACAAGCCCTAGGAATGCTCATTCTCGTCTCTTTATCGGGGTTGTTCTTTCTTTTCATTTTTTTTTAGCTACTCCAAAACCCTAAGTAGGGTTACAAACTGTTTGGGATTCAAACCTTTTTGACTCGGACTTTGTCTCTCTCCCCTTGAATAATAAAAAAAAAAAAGAAAAAAAAACTGTTGTTTCTGGGATTTAACAGTATATGTAGACCTAGCCATGGTCAAAACCTCATATTCATCGTTTTTCACAAAACTGATTTCCAAACGGTTTTGATTTAAAAGAGTTACAGTTTAAAATAATTTCGATTTGAACTTTCATTTAAAAGTTTAGGATATGTATATTCATAAAACTTAAATTTATAATATGTTATTTATCTTTTTCTAGTAAAAATTAAAGTAAATCAGATCAATAAATATAAATTTTTTAAAAAAAAATTCAGGCTGATTTTGGTTGGAAACCAATCAGTTTCAATTTTGATTCACCGGAAGAGCATACAAATTAATTTTTAAATTTCTTAAAAATTCACTGGTTTATTAAGTGAATATATTGTGTAAAATTAAACCATTTAATTCTTCTAAAAAAAATAGTTAACCTATTTTAGTATTGATTAAAGAAATTAAATATTTAAAATTATAAAAATTAAATGAAAAAAATAATTGAATGATTTTGAAATTCAATCTTGGCAGGTCTACACGTTTGTTTGTGTTTCCCAAAATAATAAAACTAATATAATACTAAGCTTAAATCGTAGTTATCAAATATAAGAATTTACAAATACTGAAATCAATCAAGCCTTGTAATATATTATAGATTATACAGCCCAAGTCAATCGCAACTTCATCAACAATAAATCTTTCTCCTTTTCTTTATCCACATATTCATTCTTTAACCTGTGAACCTCATGAAACATCCATTACTCTGGATGTCCTTGAATGCTTACAAAGCTTCTGATCACCTCCCAACCATTTCTTGATAAGCTCAAACACTGTCTTGTCTCGTAGCACTCCACGGTGAGTAGCTGCAATTCCTACTCTCTCAACCGCATCAAATCCATCCGCCTGTCCGATACAAACATCATTTAGAATCTAAGCTGTGTGCTATAAGAATCATCCATCCAAGCGGTATGCAGAACAAAGCTACTTTGATACTTCAACAAAGAAAACCAACAACAAATTTAACTTCTCATATTTGATGATGTTAATTAACGTGACAGGATTAATGGTTTAGCCTTATCTAAAATTTCAACCCAACCACAAGAATAAGATGCTATGAATGAACATGACAGCATCATGAGAACTATCTAAAATAAAACTGACACAATTGAGTGTCTGATATACAATGACCCACTTCAACCGTGTTGAATCCCACATCGGTTGTGGAAAAGGGTAATGTGCCCCTTAAATGGGCTATAGGTAATCCTCCCCTTGAGCTAGCTTTTGGGGTGAGTTAGGCTTGGCCCAAATTTAACATTGTATCAGAGCCTTCCATCCGATGTTGGGCACCCTATAAATGTGCCACGCACCAGTAAAAATTCTGGGCGTGAAGGGGTGTTTTGAATCCCACATCGGTTGTGGATTGGGGTAATATGCCCCTTATATGGGCTATAGGTAATCCTCCCCTTGAGCTAGATTTTGGAGTGAGTTAGGCCTGGCCCAAATTTAACAAACCGTTATGTCAGTTTTATTGCTTACTTCCAGTTACTATAGATCTTTTCCAGCTAGACCATAGGCAAAGATAACACCTTGTGGGTGCCCCATTGCCATGGCCATTGATATTTCTATTGCCATTACGATAGTTTAGGTGCCATCTTGGTATTGCAGAATGCAGACATCATCATATGAAGGCTTGGTTGATCACCGCTGTATTTAGGATTGTCATCGTTTAGAATGTCTGTCTTACAGCAGATTTGAGATTTTGCCCTCTCATCTGAGTGAAATAAGTACATGCTAACTTCTAACGTCTTTGGTCTGAGAACAAATGACCAATATGCTCTATTATTAATGGCCAAAGACCATTCCAAAATCATCGAAGAACCAACCTTATGAAAGGTTATAGGAAATACCTTAGCTGATTCCGCAGGAACTGTTCCATCCCCATCCACATAAGAATACTGAGGCTGAGACAAACATGTTTAGGAGAATTACATTATTAACTAAGCTACAATGATAATATCAGGAACCATTATAACAAGCCACCAGATCTGGCAGTCAGAAACAAGGCTGAAATGGCAAACTTATGTAGGATGACTTTTAGGAGCACCAGGTAATCATATGTAAATCAAAACCACTCACCATTGTGTGGCAGACTTCAGACAAATCTTTGATTGGAGACGTCTCTGTACCGTATCTGCATTAGATGTGGACATATAAGAACAGATTCAATAGAGAACATTTTCATGGACATTAACCAAAACATTGAGAATAGGATAAAGTTACTGATCATAGAAGAGAACATTTTCATGGCATATCTAACCAAAATGTTGAAGAATAAGATAAAGTTATAGACAGGATGAATTTCATCGCATGCTGATAAAATAAATTTCAGATTATCCCATAAGCTGTTTTGGATATTGTTTCCTAAACTTCCTGTGAAAGATATGAATCATCCAATGTAGGATATGTATATACATCTATGGCAGACCCCAGATCCAGTACCATGTATCTTAGTTTCGACAGAATTTCAACCATAAATAACCTTGGCCAAATTAAGGATTTTCACTAAGTAGTTCTTTAGGTATTTTAAACTCTTATGGCAAATGCATATGAGAAGTACACCTGATAAACACGGTGCATTGGACTTGGCAAGATGAACTGTGATCTTCAAGGTTTTAACACTTCCATAATATGTTCATTCCAAACACTTTAGACAAGTATATATTATAGGAAATCAACTAGATGTCTGCCAGATTTTTCACATCAATTATACTTGGTCAGCCCATGAATCAATTCTCTTACATACCGAACATCAAAAGGTGTATCATATGAAGTCCCAAAAATGTTATAGAAGGAAACCCCTTTGGGCAGTTGCACATCATTTAGAATCTGGCGAGTACCAGCAGCCCATCTGAGGATGTAAAAATTGAAGGGCAGAGCAACTGTATTTCCTTCATAATTTAGCTGCAACAGAAGGAGAACATAATCATTTTAGATGGCATTTTAATAGGAAATGGAAATTATTAGATTAAATATGCAGATAGAATGTGAAAACAAATAATCCGATACAAACATTTTCTTATCCTTCTCCTTTTTTCTTTTCTTCTTTTTGGTGGAACTAGCAACTTACATTTACAACAAGATAAATCAGGAAGAATCACCACTGTCACTGATAGCAGTAAGTCAATAGTCACTATAGCATATCACAAAGGTTATTTGTGTACCAGGGGAATGAAGAAGAACATTATAAAGTATGCACGAGGGAAAGAGGAACAACTATAATAGCTCATAATGTGTGATAACTTTGTAATCAGCCATGATACGATAAATAGCTCGTGTTTCAGCACTAGCATTATCCAACTAGAGAAATACAAATAGCAACATTGTGGGAATTGCATTGGTTACTATCTTACCACAATTAATACATTTGCATACAGTGTATTTGCAGGCATCAGTAGCTCATATTCCTGCACTAGAGAAACACAGACAGCATCTCCTGGATAGTTGCACTCTTATCATTTTACCACAAGAACACTTCCATTGTAGCTGTTTCCCTCAGACAGGCAATAAACTCCAAACTAGTAGTTAAGCTACCTACATAAGGACAACCCTACCAACCCAAATCTCTCGTAACCCTTGTTTGCTTTTTCTCGCCTACACGTTCCAAAAATTGCTTCCTCGGTTATAGCATTAATTCCTACCAGTAATCAGCTATAATATCTATCCAATAAACAGTATTTTAATAAAAAACACACTTATGCATCCTCAAATCCTTCAATGGATTTTTGTCCACACCCTCAGTTGCAGATATAAAGTTGAAGTAGCTGCAGCTTATTCTTTGCTTTGTCTGTACCTCTACTAGAGGAAGATGTAGAAATGTTGAAATTAACTATATAATTTACACAAAACCCCCAAAAATAAACCATGAAATGACATGAATAAATCATTTTTGCAGAAATTCATTGGACTTGGAATAAAAAAGATGTTACCTCATTATTCCTCAATGCTTCCTGGAAGAAAGCGATACTGTCAAGTGGGCCATAGGACTCCAACTTGACAGAACTTTCTCCATCATCCGATTGCTCCCGCCAAACTTGAATTTGTGGTTGCCTTTCCCACTTAAAATCTGGATTTGCCAACATTTCATAGATCGATGGGCACTCAACCAACTATATGCAAAAGGAAAAGCACATAAAGTATGAATTTTTCACATAATAACATCACAATATATATATATGTGTATGTGTATGAGCATTAAGTTAGGAGATTGTTTTACTGTAGTGTTACATATGCCCAATTCAAGTATTCAGAAAAGAGAAATTACCAGCTGGTGCATTGTCCATCGAGATACAAAAAAGTAGCTCTCAAAACCTTCAATAAACTGCAACCCAGTTAACAGGGAATCATTGATGCATCCTGGTGCACCTGTCAGCATTATAAAATTAAATTTGATCTAATAAGATGTGGCAAAGAAAAAGAGAGCAGAATAGATTCAAAATTATAACACTTAAACTTGGAACTAAACTATTGGGGGTAAATTTACTTAGCGTACAATTTTGTCAGGTAGTTTCAGTGGTAAAAAATTACCACCATATACTGGAATCATCTATATAGATTTTACAAGCCATTGCATACATTTAAGCAAGCCAATTTTGAATTTCTTGGTAACAGATTACAATTCTTGAAGTCATAAAACAGGATCAGTGAAACTTACAGAAATACCAGAAGTCATTCGTGAGTATTTATTTGTAATGAAGAAATCAACACAAACGAGATGATAATTATATAGGCATTTCTTGATTAAAGTAGGGACAGCCAGAAAAGTACATATGCAACCTATAATTTACAAGAGCTTTATTTTTATTGCATCTAATGCAAGCAGTTTTTTTACCCTTTTTTAAAACCATTTTCCAAATAATTTACTTTTATTTCATGTTACATTCCAAAGCAAGCTAGTAATTACCTCTTTTGAATAAGAAAGAATCATCTGATATTCATCAATGACCACAAGCAACCACTGCAGGATGTTTGATTAACAAAAGGACAATGTCTTATGAATGACTAAAAAGAACATTTCTCAAACAAAAGTTAATATGGATGAAACAAAAGTTAATATGGAAGAAGTATTTATAGGCACCGAGTATCTCTGTTTAGTGCACATTTTATGATCACAAAAGCATTATGTAATTCAAAGTACCTTGGAAAGGGCATGCAATACAGATCCATTTGTTAACAAATTTTGAGAACACCTGTCAATGAACAAGTTAAAATCAATGATGTAGTTGTGGAAAATGAAGGGACTATACTTTTGTCCACGAAGTTCCATGAAATTTGAAATCACTTGTCATCAAGAAAAGAGTATGCATACATCTGCATGAAGTGATATGAAACATGACACCAAAAGTCCACCCATTGAATGTGAAATTATATCGATTTTCCTATTCCCAGATGCTTCGTAAGCAGTTTCCAACTTTGCTTTAAGATCTTCCATTAATTTGTCAATTCTGCTAACAATAAAAAATCTTAAGGTCCTCACATTAAGTACAGAAATGTGCAAGAACCTTCAATGTTAGCCGGACAAAATGACATTATACTGAACTTTGGAAAAGATACATTGCATGACAAGATACAGAAATCAAAACAGCTTATATATGAAATGAGGGGTAAATAGATTACCTATTGCTTTGCCGGAAATCATAGCCATATCCAAACAATGTGGTTCCCTTCTTATATCCACATTTAATGAGCATATCAATCATATCATGGAAGTGATACACCTCTGTCACATGGCAAAGTTTAACAAACTGGAGCATCAAGGAATGTAACATCAGCAAGGGGGAAAATACTGTTCTGGGATGGAATATCGAAAAAGATAATGACAAAATACAAAAACAATAATAGAGTTCGAGTAAACATTGATAGTACTTGCAACAGAATGTTTCAATATGTCAATGGCAGTAAAAGTGAACAATTTCCAAGGTCTCAAGAGTTGACAAGCATTACAGTCGCTTGGGATAGCAACTGCGTAATTTCAATAAGTTACAACAGTGACTTTCATAATTGGGTAAGGTCAATATATTTATAAATATGATCATGCAAATTCTCCAGGATGGACCATATTATGCTTCATGGACAGGTGCCTGATTTTCTCCAGTTCACTGAGAGGGTGGATTACTGACACAAGCAACAGATACTGAGAATATGCATATGGAGGCAAACGGGGGCGGAACTAGAAATTTTTTTTTGAGGGGCCGACACACGCCTATTGATCAAGCATAATTTAGCCACATTTTTATCATAATTATTGTTGCTTATTTACACATTTTTTAGTTTAATTTATGATTTTTATCTTGTTTTTACAGAAAAGGAAGAAATTAGAAAATGGGAGAAAAAGTGCAGAAAAAGTACAGAAGGATGATTTGCCCAGTGATTTGCCCAAGATCACCAGCTAAACTGCTCCAATCACTGCCCAGATCAAGCTAAAGCAGAAACCCGGAGGCAACAGACAGCAGTGATATGGGCAGTGATTTGCCCAAGAAACTCGAAGATCACTGGCCAAATCACTCGCAGAGACATAGAGGACTGACTCACAGAGAAGCGATCTGGTCAGTGATTTGCCCAATCACTTGAAGAAATTGGTCAAAGCACCGGGCAAATCACTCTGACAGCAGAAAATTACAGCAGAGCGGGAAAATGGGCAGCAAACAGAAATCCGAATTTTCAGAAGTCCAAATCCAATCCAATCACTTCCAACACAAATCCAAGAGCCACGAAAGAGCTTCTCATCCAAGGAAATCCAATTGCAATTAAATTCAACATCAAAAGAGGAGTCCAACACCAAATCAAAAAGGGATTTCAAAACCCTAGAGAATTCTTCAGCTATAAAAGGGGAGTCTCAAAACCAGCAAAGGCATCTTCTGCTGAGGAATTGAACTCGCGAGAAACTCTCCAGCATCTTCCTTTTTCTTTTCCTTTCATCTTTTTGTGTATTTAGTCCACCATGAGTGGCTAAACTCTTTCTTTTCTAGTTGAAGTTGGTGAATTTCAGATTTTGTGATGAATTGGGAGATTTAAATCTCCATTGTTAAACTTCTATTTATTTTCAATATTTATGCAATTTGAGTTTTCCATAATTATTACTTTGCTTTTAGAATCAATAAGGGCCCATTGCTTTTAAATTGCTTAAGTAATATTGTTTGAATGATTTAGGTCCGTAATTGCTTAGGTTGTTCAAATACACATTCAATCAAATTGCATAATCTAAACTTGACCACGCGGTTGGCAAGGATAGAATTGGGTTTCTCTAAGTCTTAATGCAATCAACAGTTGTTCGATGCTATAATGCCCCAAGGACGTTCCTTGGCAACTTGTTGATTAGTGTTTGATTAGCGAACGTTTCCTAATCAAACTAGAACTAAGGAGGAATTTGGATTGTGAGAAGCGTCTTCCACATCCTAAACTAATTTATTGAGATAAATAAGAGTATTAAAGAATCAATGATCAATTCTAAACAATCTGAAATAAGATCCATACTTCAACTAGAAGCTTTTCTCTTATTGATTTACTCATCTTTAAATTATTGCTTTCTTTTGCTATTTAGTTTTAATTCATCAACTCAAACCCCCCTCTTTTAATTATTTGTTATTTACTTATCTTGGTTATTATTAGGAAGACCTTTAGTGTCAATTCCCTGTGGTTCGACCCTATTGCCACTATCTACAAATTTATTTTGTTGGTTGATAATAGGTTTATTTTTGACGGCTTCGACAACCGCCTATCACCTATATAATAGACTAAATAAATAAAAAATAAATAAAAATAATATAAAATTTTATCTAGACCCGATCTACTATGGACCCAAGACACAAGGAAGTGGGTCTCATTACATGAGACCTACATTTCATGTGTCTTAGTTTACGGTGAACCGAGTCTACCTAAACATTTTCTAAGACTAAATAATAAAAAATTAAATTACATTAATTTATTAAAATATTTTTAAAAGCATTTTAAGGAACTAAAATTTTTATTGTTCACTGTATTTTAAATCTTATTACTAATTTTGGAGCAGCCAATGTAAAATAATTAAAAATTATACATATATATAAAAATATTTTTGGGGGGAGTTTGGGGGGGGCCAAGGCTCCCCCTTGTCCCCCCTACTTCCGCCCATGGATGCAAAAAGAGAATTCTTGTTAAGCAAACAACTACATAGTACACAATAGCAAGTGAATAACTTTAAAGTGTCACGGGCAGTTGGTTCTGCAATAAAATTTCAAATTATTATCTAGACTCATCAATCTACATTAATAGCAAGCAAGAAGAAGAAAAGGAACAAGGATATTCCATTTCATTTGATGATTGTACTACAATTTTCAGGAGCTCTCATGGATGCACCAATTGTCAACA
This sequence comes from Manihot esculenta, assembly GCF_001659605.2. NCBI lineage: Eukaryota > Viridiplantae > Streptophyta > Magnoliopsida > Malpighiales > Euphorbiaceae > Manihot > Manihot esculenta. The sequence goes on from NC_035173.2 coordinate 764,217, forward strand.
AGGATAGACTTGTTTTACGTAGATCAATCATGTGGTTTAAAATCTAATCTTAGATTCATATCATGCAAAATGGAATGTGTTCAAATGCACAGGCCAAACGCAGACATGAACTTTTGAAGAATAAAGAAAATTTATTCAACAAATAATTTGACGAATTGTTAAGTTGAATACAATGAGACCAACATATCGATCTTACCAATGATGGATCTAAAATATCAATTGCATACAGCCCATAATCATCATCAGGGACCAAAAGTTCAGTTCCATCATCCAGTACTTCTGTATAACCTGTGGAGAAAGAAAATGGAGAAACTTCAAGGGAACAGATTCAAAAGATCAAATTGCCATGAAGCACAAGCCAAGAGCCAAGTAAGTGAGAAACTTAAAGAGGAATATATTTAATTTAACAAACAAGGCTCTTACCATGTAGCCGATAGGTTCAGATTTAAATCATCTAATAACCAAACAGTATTGTATCTACCAAACTAGTACATTTAAATTATATATGAGCAGATTCACTCTCAAGACACTTCATGGCTAAGATTGTCTCCAAATTATCATATTCATAACCAGATAAGACTTTTTTTTTAACTGACAGAACATTACAAAACGAAAACATAAACTGCTGGTTGTACTCATTCCATCAAATATATCCGGGAAATTCACAAAAGATTCAAACTTTTTGGAACCAAAGAAAAAAAACCTCGATTCTTCTAGTTATAATAAATGCTACGACAAACAGCACTAGTGGATGATATCCAACTTCTTTTCCCCAGCTTTTGCCTCCTTAAGTTATTTCGTCCAACCAACCAAAATCCATAAACCCAGCTCATTTTCGTATAAAAATAATTCCTTATCCTCTTTTACTCTCTATCATAACAACGAAATCGGAGATACCAAGACATCGTCACCACATAACCAAAAAAAAAAATCAGCAGAAAGCTTAGCTATTGGAATACATGCATAAGTATACGCACAGTAAATGCATTGAGAGAGAGAGAGAGAGACCTGTGTTGGGGTTGTAAAGAGACCAAATTCTCTTCTTGAACTCATAATCAGCTAAGAGAATCCGGACCCATACCCGATTCTGAAACCCGAACTTCTTGTTCTTCGAGTGCAGGATGGACCCTCCGATTCCAGACACTAAAAGAACCGGGTTGCGGTCGGGATCAGTATCGACGCTACTCCGACTTCCAAAGCAGGGACAGAAAGAGAAGCCTCCGACCATGATTTGCTCCACCCTTTCGGGTCAGAGCGACAGTTAAGTTGGAAGCTTTGCAGTGTTTGAACTCTTGCCGTTGGTCCGACATTTGTAATTATGTGAAGACTTGAGTGTGGATTGGAATTTGCAGTTCAGCCCTTGTGCTTTTGCCTTATTTTCATTTCTTTTGTTTGTACTTTTATCTCTTTTGCCACTATACTTAAGCCACAATTAGCCAAAGAAGATAAAAGAAAACATATATATTTACAAGTTTATGCCTATTTTCAAGCAATTATATGCTCTTCAATCTCAATAATTTAAGAAAACATTAATATTTTTTGAATGAAGATACAGAATGAACAGTATAATTTTATCATAAAAAAATAAATTATTATTTAATTTTTATAATATATATAAATTTATTAATTAATTTATTAATTTTAAAAATATATTAAAATATTTATGACATTTTAAAAAATTTATTAATTAATTTATCTGTAAACAAAACAAGAGTAAATAGCATCAAATGCAAATAATGGAAAATGGAGGGGCCAATAAGTAATAAAGAGAAGATGAAAGTAATTGCCACGTACTTTGTGTATGGATTGAACTTGTACCTAACCGCTGTATATTCCACCTGGGTGCTGACTGGTAGCTGGCTCACAATCACCTATGGCCAAATCTATATTTCATACTCTTCAATCAATGAGGCCTTAAAAATTTTATTGGAAACATTACTTGTTACGCCCTTGAGTAATATTAAAATTACACACATTTTTATTTAAATTTTAATATTTAATTTTTCTATATTTGAATTCAGTCTAACTGAAAGCTTCTCCATGAAATAGTTCAGTTTAATAAAATATAAGAATTCAATTATTTATTTTTTAAAAAGAAAGGATTATAAATATTGATTTTAACATAATTTAAGGATTAAAAAATGCAGTAAATTTAAAGATATTTTAAATATAACCTATTGAGTTTATAAATAAATAAATATATTTTATAAATATAAGAATAATTTACCTATTTTATTTAATAAATAAATCGATCGGAGTCAATCTCAAATTAAAAATATTGGCCTTACTATAAAAGATAAAATTAATTGAAATAGAACTGAAAGAATAGTTATAATTTAATTTAAAATTTAAATTTAATGAAATTTAAATAAGAGTAACTAAAATCATTTTCAAATTTAATTGAGTTGAATTCACTTTAATTTTTAAATTAAATTAATTAAGATACATATAATAAAGTTTTTTGGTTAATTTTTTACAGGGGATTTTGTAGGGATTAAAAAGAATAGGCAGCAGAGGATTAGGACCCAGCATGAGGAAGAAGGTTCTACTCCCATGAAGTGGATAAAGCTGGAGGTATCCAACTGGGATATGCTTTAGGATTGTGCTTTCCAAGACGGAACTCCCACCGACCTCCATTTTCCTATTCAGATTATCCATCTACTTCAAATTTAATAATTAATAAATTAATCTGTTATTTTTCTATTTCATTCATAATTTAGCTCTTATAGTTTTACCTATTATAAAGAGTTAAAAATATAGTTAAGTGCTATATTATTATTTAAATATTAATGTATTATATATATTTAAGAATTTTTTTTTATAGAAATATTATTTAAAAAAATATTTGTAGAGAAGGAAAGACAAAAATATTTATAAAATAAAAATTAAAGAGGAGAGAGAAAGGAATAATATTTTTATTTTTTATTTTTCTTTAATTTTTTTTCATAACACTGTGGGTATAATTGAGTGTGATAGCTTTACATATTAATTGGATTTTTTTTCTGAATTAAAAATTAAATTATAAAAAAAAAAAGATCATATCAAGGCACAAATTCAAATGTTCCTTTAATAAGAACAATAATATTTCTATGCAATCAGCTGTTTTAGATGAGTCTTATTTATCCAATGTGCTACTCTTTACCACAAAGAGAGGAACCTAAAATATTAAGAGCTAAAGGAAGACCATGTTAGAAAGCTTCTTAAAAGGCTTTTGAGCAAAAAAGTTTAACCAAACCAATGTTCTTCTCTTTTTCCAATTAATAATTCTCATTGCTCCAACTCATCAACAATCATCAAAACCTTCTATGTCTCTTTCCATCAATGTTGCTGACAAAACTTGTTTTTGCAAAGAAAGCAACCCATATTTTCTGCAAGTCTCTCTAACATCTGCAAGCAAATTCACATGTCCCTATAACTCTTAACTTTATCCATGTCCCTTGTCTCTAAATACAAACTTATCTTCTCCAACCTATGCTTTTACTCCATCTTCTCAATTGGCTAAGTATGTCTTTCAACTTCGTCTTTAACAAAAGTAAAAATATAATTACTTATTATGCACAAAAACTAAAAATAAGTTTGCACTAATTTTGTCATCAGAATTGGACAACCAACCATCTCTCAATATTCTTAGAGGTTTTTGCCATCCGGTTTCAGCTCCGAATCCACAGTCATTTTCAATCTCTTGGAATGCAATTCCTTAACAGAGTTGTCGTTTTCACTGTTGGGTTCCACGTTACTGTCAGAACTACAATCCTCATGGCTTCTCTTGCTCGTACCAGAATTATCATGACAGAGGAGACCCAAACTCTCAGAAGCTCTGTTGCATTGGATTAATTCACCAACATCATGATCATATATTATGCGAAGCCCACAACGCTTCACCTTCAACCCATTTGAAAAAAATGATGCTTTAAGGCTTCCACATGCTTGCCACCCATCTACACAATTTAAAGAGCTACGTGGTATGAAGTTGAACCAAAGTTGATTTGATGCAGAGCCTGTGTCCCCAGAAATTTCTGTAGCTGGGCGACTGAGAAACAAAAGTTGATCTGGCGAAATCTGTGCGTGCAGATCACAGAAAAGAGTAGGAGGCTCTGAGGAAAGAAGATCAAGGAATTCAAAAACTACGCAAATAGAAAATCCCATCCACTTATTGTTGAACCAGTGAGGAGGAAGCTGCACTTCTAATGAAGTCCCCATTCCATGATAGTTAAACCACTCTGGAACTTCACTTCCAGCTAAACGCATCGATATATGCGAGCTTGGATTAAAGAATCCCTGTATAAAAGAAAAGCAAGTTATTAGTTAATGGCATTTTTGTGTGAAAATTTTAAAAGAGGAGAAGAGAGCTTGGTATGCCCATGGAGAGAAACCTGAGAGCTGTGCTTTAGCAGGAAATGCAGGTAACTTGTCAGCCTTGCAAAAGCAGAACAATTTTTGCCTTGAATCTCAACCAACTGTAAGTTACTTACGAAAGTTAATGATGGATGTTTGGAATCATCTTTCTCAAATGAATTTGGGAAAGTTTCCTGTGCAGTTAAACCGTCAACTTTTAGATGAACAATGCTTGACGCAAGAGCCGGCAATGACTGAAGCCTCTCACAAGTAGCAAAACAAAGGTTTTCCAGTTTATAATGTCTACTGATGGTGTTGGGCAGAGAAGTTCCCAGGGAAGAGCAACCATCTGTACTAAGATATAAAATGCTTGATGGAAGACTTGGCAATGACTGAAGCCTCTTGCAATTAACAAACCATAGATCTTCAAGTTTAGAAAGTCGATTAATGCTCGTAGGTATGCTTACAAAATCATTTCCACTTAGATTTAATGTCTGCAACAATGGGAAGCAGCTCAAATCATCAGGAAGTGCTCCTTCTTTCAGATTGCAGTAGCTTAAATCTAAAGTTCTCAAGGAGCATAAGACTGACAAAGAAGGCATAAAAGCCATTAGATTTGGATTCTTCCTTGGCAGTAACCATGAAGGGAGAAGCAGATCCCATAGTTTAGAATATGGAAGTTGTCTATTAGCAATTCCACCAAGTTTAAGTTTCTCCAAGCCTGTCATATTCCCTAAACTTTCAGGCAATTCATCAAGTTTTGAGCAGCCTTGCAAGATAAGAACCTTGAGGGACTTAAGCTCACATATGCTACTTGGAAGCCTGATAAGACCTTTGCAGTCCTTCAAATTCAAAATGACTAGCCTTTTCAGAACTCCGACGGATGGATGCACCTCAACTAGCCTCACGCAACCTTCCAGATTCAGCTTTTCAAGGTTTGGCACTTCTCTAAAGTCCATGGTCTTGATCAAGTTAACAGAGTAACTAAGATCAATCACCTTCAATGTCTTCAAAGGCTGCAAGGACATATATAAAGTAAAATGTTTGAAGCTAAAAAATTATTAGAGAATAGAAATGAAAAGGAAGAACGTACCTTTATTCCCTTCCATAATTCTTTGATGTTGCTATAGCGCAAATGCATCTCCACAAGTTCATCTGGCTGGAAAGTAGATGGAAGAGATTTGAAAGGATACCTATCCCAGTCAAGATATCTCAACTTATTGGAAAGATGCTCAAGGCCCTCTGGAAGGTGTAAATTTTTAAGTATAAGCAACCTGAGATTTTTCATCTTCACAAAGGCTTTAGCACTCAGAACTTCATCGTCTTGTTCACATGAATCTAGGACTATGCCTTCAATATGTTCTGTTCCCTAAACATTAAAAGGCAAGATATAATAGTGAAGACTAAGAAGAAATATTCAATTTAAGAAACCATGCAGAGATTCACAAATGCACTAAAACTAAACTACTTACTGTGTTATTCATTAGGACATGATAGACATCCTTATAAAGCCATAATCTACTTTGGTTTCCTTGTTCTTCATAGCATGATCGTCGCACAATTTCTTGCCCCATTTCTTGAAGTAAATCATGCATCCATATTCTATCATCTGAAATGGTTATGAGAGATTTGTTGAGGAGAACTCTTATTCCAATATCTGGACAAAACCCACAACTTTCCAATACTTTAATCACATAATCTTTATCATCTCCTTTGAAAAAACAAGCAATATCTAGGAATATTTTCTTCTCCAATTCCTCTAATCCATCAAAACTTATATAAAGCTTATCCAAAATTTCTTTGTTGGGAATTTCCTTTAGCCTATCCAATGCACTTCTCCACTCATTTATTGATCTACCAAGTAAGAAGGAACCAAGAACATCAAGAGCTAATGGAAGGCCATTAGCATAATTCACAAAGTGATTGGATATCTCCAAATAGTCATCTGCAGGATAATCACTTCTGAAAGCTCTCAAGCAAAAGAGCTGAAGAGCTTGATCATGATCTAATCCTTCTACTCTATATATTTTTTCCACTCCATGGCACAGCAACAAATGTTCATCTCTAGTTGTTATAATAATCCTACTTCCACAGCCAAACCAATCAGGCCTACCAGCTAATGATTTTAACTGCTCCAATCGATTTACATCGTCAAGAACTATAAGGACTCTTCTATGGCGCAGCTTATTTCTGATCTCACAGGTTCCACTATTAGCATCCCAAATTGTTATGTTTCTTTCCATGAGGATTTCAGAAAGAAGTTGCTCTTGTAAAGGAATTAAGCCATGTTTCTCCTCAACTTCTCTAATGTTTGCAAGAAAGCAACTACCTTCAAATTGAGAAGATAGGTATCCATAGATAGCTCTGGCAATTGTTGTCTTCCCTATACCACCCATACCACAAATACCCACAAAACGAACATCATCCAACTGTGCTTCAACTAAATGCAAATTCATTTCCTTGAGACGTGAACTCATTCCAACAAAATTTTTAGCTGCACTTGTGAATCTATCACTTGATTTTCTCAGTTTTTTCAGTACTTCCTCTACAATTTCTTCAATAAGCTCTGACTCATGCCTGTAAAGTAACAAACACTTCCATTGTTCACACAAAGATATGACAGCATAAAATATTTTGTACAACAAAATGAGTGCTTTGAATGTGATTACAGCTTCAGGGTGTTTAAGTGACTACTCTAATCTTCATTATCATTTAGCAAATCCAGTTGAAGAACCATAGATTGCCTCTAACTTATTTCCACTCCAATTTTTCACCTACCCTTTATATCTAGGAAAATAAATCCAAAAAATGACATGAATGGTAAAAGAAAACAATGTCATCCAAGCATAATTAGTCATTACTAAAAGAAAAGAAAAGAAAGAAAAAAGGATCTGAAAATAGAAAGTTTTCTAACCTGTCTTGTAAATCCCATCCACTGAGATTGGCCAGTTGGGTGGCTGCAACTCTCCACCGTTGTACCTTCCCAATATTTTCCTTGAAATATTCTTGATGCTTAGCAAATGATTCACCAAAGTTCCCACTCTGTTTCCGCACGTCAGAAGGATCCACACCATAGAAAACAGGCAACACTACTTGTCCCTTGGTTTTCATGGATTGGAAGATTTCCACAAGTTGATCCAAGCAACAGGTGGAAGAAGCAAAATTTCTTGAGAAAATAACAATAGAAATTTTCGATTGTTGTATGACATTAATGAGCTCTTGAGAAAGGGATTTTCCTCCTTCAAGTTCTTGATCATCCTTGAAGGTGGTAACTCCTTTCTGAGATAAAGCAGCAAAAAGATGGCTACTAAAATTCTTGCGGGTGTCTTCCCCACTGAAGCTGAGGAAGACATCATATTTCCAAGGAAGAGCAATGCAAGAAGCCATTACAGAAAGACAAGAATATGCAAGAAAAGATGAAAAAACAAGAAGCTAATATACTCGTATATAATACCCATTTTCAACTGTGGAGAAATAGTCTTGGCTTTCTGTTAGAGATTCTCAGTTGGACTATGGTTTCTGTTTCATACTCATTTTAATTTAAATATAATTAACTCCATGCAGAACTATAACTAAGACTTTTAAATATAAAAATATAAATAAAATTTATAAACTTTCTTAATAAATAATTAAGAGGAAATGTGAAAAGGAAGAAAGCGTGTGGGGGAACTGACTGAGAATGGAGTATGGGGAAGCTGTTGAGATATGAACAAGTCCATTCAATAAATCAAACCGAGTGGTGAAATCATCTTGTTTATTTTATTAGTCAACTTCTTTCATTCAACAATCAGAATCGAGTGTATATTAATCAATTTCTTTTATTAGTTTTTTAAGTTTTTTGTTGAAGTGGAGGACTTCAAAATTTTCTTTCAAGAAGGTGGAAGATTTTTTTTTTTTTTTATTTTTTTTTACTCTCTAACATTAGTTGATATATATTTGTTGTTATATGATCAAATTTATTTAATAATATTTATAAAATTTTATTATTAAAAGTGAGGTGATTGTCTGAGTTCTAAATAAATCTCCAAATATTTTGCTCTCGCTATTGTCATTTGTGAATGTCCACTAAACTTATTAAGATGATTTAGGTGATTCAGATAGATGAGTTTCATGTGTAATATCAATTATTATTTTTAAAATTATAACTTTACATAGTAAAAAAGTTAAATTAAATTAGTCTGTAAATTTAACTTTATTATTCAAAATTAGTTTCAAATATATTAATTCAATATCAATATGATTTTAAGCTTAATGAATTAATTTATAAAACTTAAAAAGAGAATATGCTTGTTTTTCAATTCTAAAAAGGAATAATTACTATTTTTTATATTTTTTAAAAAAATATTATGAATTTAAATTAAACTCTCTGTTGTTATCTAAATATTATAGGTGTTTAAATATTTCATTATATTATAATAAAAAATTTTAAGAATATATTTGACAAAAGCCCCATCTTTCCAATTAACCACAAAGGATGATTTATTTATTTATTTATTTATTTTTCTTTTTTGGGTCACGCAGTCAAAATTCATAGAAGATATCAGCAACAGAGGCCAATTAAACACACTTTCAAATGCTCAAGAATGAATCACAATTATTAGTCACTGCACAGTATTTCCAGCAACAATTGTGCAATAGGCTAAATCAACAATCTTTACCGTAGTAAAAAACTCAAACATCAAACAGAAAGAACTTGAACACCCTTTTGGCCATGAGTTTCAGCTCAGGACTCAGGATCCACAGCCATTCTCAGTCTCTTGGCTGGGAGACTCCCACTTTCATTGGGTTCCCTTCCACTGCCACAGCTATACTCGTCCCGGCTTCTCTTACTCTTCTCAACATTATCGTTACAGGGGAGTCCCAAATTCTGGAATGGATTGCTACAGGTTACTAAATCATCAAGATCTCGACCATATATTGCACGCAACCCACAATACTTCACCCTTAAATGGTTTGAAGAAAATGTAACCTTAAGATGACAACAGGCTTCCCACAAATCCAGACAAGTCAAAGAGCTTCGAGGCATGTAATTGAACCAAAGTTGATCTGATGTAACAATCATGTCCTTGGAGATTTCAACAGCAGTGTGACCCAGAAACAGATCTTGATTTGGAGTAATGCATGCGTGCAAATCACAGGAAATGGTCGAAGAATCTGGTAGAGGCTCATGGAATCCAAACTCTATACAGAATGCAAACCCCATCCATTTCGTAGCCCACCAATATGGAGGCAAATGGATTTCTAATGAAGAACCAGGGGACTGATAGTTGAACCAACCTGGAATTTCAGTTCCAGCTAAACACATGGATATGTGAGAGCTTGGACTAAAGAGTCCCTGCATTGAAAAAAATAAATATGTCATGTTTTCTGTATAGGAAACAATAATGTCTAATGGGGACATGTGGGAAGGAGATAGAAATAGAGATATACCTGAGAGCTGTGCCTCAGCAAATAATGCAGATAGCTTGTCAGCCTTCCAAATGCTGAAATGTTTTTGCTTTGAACCTCGAACAATTTCAAGCAACTTACCAGAGTCAATGATGAAGGTCTGGTAGTGTTTGTCCCAAATGGATTTGGGATGGTGTCTTCTGCTGTTAATCCATCCACACTTAGATATAAAATACACGATGAAAGATCTGGCAATAACTGAAGCCTCTTGCAATCCACAGCAGCACAAAGATTTTCAAGTTCAAATTGTCTGCTGATGCTTCTAGGTAGCAAACTTTCCAAGGCAGAGCAACCATCCATACTAAGATATAAAATGCTTGATGGCATACTTGGAAATACTTGAAGCTTCTTGCAATTAGCGAATCGAAAATCTTCGAGTTTCGAAAGTCTACTTATGCTTGAAGGGATGCTAAAAAAATCATTTCCGCTTAGATTGAGTGTTCTCAGTGACGGGAAGCAGCTCATATCACTAGGTAGTGCTCCTTCTACCAGATTGCAGTAACTTAAATCTAGTGACCTCAATGATCGTAACACTAACAAAGAAGGCAGCAAGGTAACCATTTGATTTGGAGTTGGATTTTGATTCTTCCATGGCAATAATCTTGAAGGGAGAAAAAAATCCCACAGTTTAGTTGATGGAGCTTGTCTTGTAGTAATCCCACCTGCATAAAGCTTTTCCAAGCTTGTCATATCTCCCAGCCTTTCTGGCAACTTCTCAAGTTTTGAGCATCCATGCAAATTAAGAAACTTAAGGGACTTCAAATCACATATGCTATTTGGAAGCCTTATAAGGCTTTTGCAATCCTTCAAGTTCAATAAAACAAGCCTTTTCAGATCTCCAATGGATTGGTGAACCTCCAACAATCTTGTGCAGCCTTCAAGATTCAACTTTTCAAGGTTTGGAGCATCCTTGAAGTCCGTAGTCTTGATTAAGTTAATAGAGAAACTTAGATCAATGACCTTCAACTTCTTTAGTGGCTGTGAAATTTTACACATGCACAAAAATCAAAATGGCTGAAGCTCTGAAAAGTAACACCATTTAAAACCAAGTTAATTATGAAACATCATAGTACTTACTTTGATAACTCCCTTCCACAAATGTTCCATGTTACTGCAGCGCATATGGAGCTCAACAAGAGTATCAGGCTGGAAAGTTGATGGAAGAGATTTGAAAGGATATCCATCCCATTCAAGATATCTTAATTTATTTGAAAGATACTCAAGGCCCTGGGAAAAGTGTAAATTTCGAAGTTTGAGCAATCTTAGCCTCTTCATCTTTGTGAAGGATTTAGCACTCAATTTTGCATCTTGTTGATTGCATGAGTCCAGGACAATGCCTTCAATCTGTTCTGTTCCCTGAACATCAAAGATAATAAGGTGAATACTAAGAAACTATACATGTGAAGGTTGCATTTTAGGGCAATAAGGATCAAGTCATTTACCTTATCATTTGATAGAACATGCTCAACATCCTTAAAAAGCCACAATCTACTTCTTTTTCCTGGTTCTTCAGCAGATTCTTGGCGAACAATGTCTCGACCCATTTCTTGAAGTAAATCATGCATCCATATTCTCTCTTTTGAAATGGTTATGAGAGATTTATTGATGAGAACTCTTATTCCAATTTCTGGATAGAAACCACAAGTTTCCAATACTTGCATCACATGATCTTTATCCTCTCCATTGAAAAAGCAAGCAATATCTAAGAATATTTTCTTCTCAATCTCCTCTAAACCATTAAAGCTTATATAAAGCTTACCCGAGATTTTTTGATTAGGAACATCTTTCAATCTACTCAATGCACTTCTCCACTCATTTACAGATTTACAAAACAAGAAAGAACCAATAACATCAAGAGCTAATGGAAGGCCATTACAATAATTGACAAAGTGATTAGTTAGTTCCACATAATCACCTGTTGGATAATCACTCTTAAAGGCTTTCAAACAAAAGAGATGAAGGGCTTCATCATCACTTAGTCCTTCAACCCTGTAGATTTTATCAACTCCATGGCATGTGAGTAAATGCTCATCTCTACTCGTTATAATTATCCTACTTCCCTTCCCAAACCAATCATGCATGCCAGCCAAAAATTTTAACTGATCCAATTGGTTGACATCATCAAGAACTATAAGAACTCTTTTCCTGTGTAACCTATTTCTGAGCTCATTGCTTCCGCTATGAGCATCCCAAATAGTAATGCCTCTATCCAGTAGAATTTCACTCAGAATTTGTTTTTGTAAAGGAATTAAGCCATGTTTCTCGTCAACTTCTCTAACGTTTGCGAGGAAGCTGCTGCCTTCAAATTGAGAAGATAGTTCCTCGTAGACAACCCTAGCAATGGTGGTTTTTCCAATGCCACCCATCCCACAAATCCCTAGAAAAAAAACATCATCTGTTTGGCCCATGTCTAAATACATACTCATGTCCACCAAACGTGAACTCATCCCAACAAAATTCTTAGCTGCACTTATCACTGAACTCGATTTTCTCAATTTGCGTAGCACATCTTTTACTATTTCTTCAATAAGCTCTGACTCATGCCTGTGAAGTGGAATTAAATGTCACACAAATTTACGACACTGTCAGATATCATCATCAGAGAAAAATTTGTATAATATGTTTGGCAATTTCACATAAGCATAACAAAGTCATCAGTTGAGTTGCCTGCCTACATATATTGAAATTTGCCTAAGATTGAATTTCATATTTTAATTAACTAACAATTAAATTAATAAGTCTGTATGACATTGCAGTTCTCCATTGTTAGATACATAATCCCAATCCCAAATAAGCACAGAACAGTCTTAGCCACTGGTTGCTCGTATGAACCCAAAACAACTGGGAAGCATTGATCTAATACATCAAATTATATCTAACTGATGAAAAATAAAATTTAAATTATGCAAGAAAGATATAAATGTATACCTGTCTTGTAAATCCCAACCAGAGAGATTGGCCAATCCAGTCATTGCAGTTCTCCATTGTTGAATCTTGTTCAAGTTGGTGTGGAGACGCTGTTCATGCTGAGCAAATGATTTTCCATAGTCACCAGTTTGTTTTCTAACATCAGTTGGATTAACATGGTAGAAAACAGGCATAACCAATTGTCCCTTTGTTTTCATGCACTCAAAAATATGCGCAAGCTCATCCAAGCACCAAGAGGAAGAAGCATAGCTTGTTGAGAAAATAACAATACAAATCTTAGAATCTTGGATTGCTTTAAGCAGTTCTTGAGAAATGGTTTTGCCTCTCTCGAGCTCTTTATCATCCTTGAAGGTCAGAATCCCTTTCTGACATAAACCAGCGTAGAGATGGCTAGTGAAGTTTTTTCTAGTATCTTCCCCTCTGAAACTGAGGAACACATCATATTTACAGCAGGAAGAAGCAGGCATGGGAGAAGAAAATGAAGCATGCAGTATAGTGTATTGATGAGTGGTTGTAATGAAGGTGTGCGACTGCATGTGGGATTTATATATACATACTACCAAACGCGTCTACGAAGAAATTACACAAAATGAAATAATAAATTAACATGAATTTTGGTGATTGATGAACAAGTGGGGTCGTGGTCCAAGTCTTATTTTCTCAAGGACTTGTATTTTGGCATCAGTCGTCTCTCTAGAGCAGATCTAGCTAGGACTTAAAGACTCGTACAAAATAAAATCATATATATATATATACAGTGTTTCCGCAATCTCAGAATTTCTCACATTTTTATCGTCTTTTAGCCTTCACATTTGAACAATTACATAGACTACCAGACTTTCTATGTTGAAACAGTAAAGAGATTGTGGCAACTAAGATTAATCATCTTTAGAATTCTATTTTCTCTTCTTTACTTTTCCTTTCTCCTCTACTTTGTTTGGCAGCCATCAGTGAGTTTGTCACGTGTCTATATGTCTGATTTTACTTCTTTGATAGGTACAAAATGTTTTATTCACTGTCAATAGAAGTCTATTATATATAGAAAAATCACATGACCCATGATTAACCTGCAATTTCATCTAAGAATCTTCCCTGTTCCAGCTTTTTATGTACGTAGCTCCTTATTATTAGAGTTATTAAATTAACAATACATATTACTAATTTTTTAATACTATTAAATGACTAAATATTAATATATTAGAATTATTAATATGCATTTCTCTTAATTCATTTACTTTTTTTTTTTTTAAATCCATCATTATATTAAAATTGTATCAATAATTAATCTTAAAAGGGACGTTCTATAAATAGAAAGTCAAATGTAAATAGTAAATTTTCTTTAGGATAAAAATAAACATAGGCAGTTAAACCAATGCAACGCACTCTTGGACGTCCTATGATTGCATCCCGACAACCAGTCCGTGTACGCTATTTTTTCATTAAATTTTAAATATAAAGATAAATAATTTATTAGGTAATGTGGTTGTTGAAAAATAATTTAGGTCACTTAGTTATTTTATTAATTTCATTTAATTTTAATAAGGGGCTATAACCATATCTAATCGAATAACTAGTTCCTAGTGTGGGGATACAATAGTAGTCCCAAGAATTTGAGTCTTAATTAAAATTAATTAATTAATAAAAATATTTATAAATAGATTGGTTTGAGTGGGTAGAAAGATTAGCATAGTGGAAAGCTTTGGGAGTATTCAGAAAAGCATTTGGAGCAGACCAACTTTGAAGTTTGAACAAGTCTTGTGTGTGTGAAACAAGCAATAAACGAATATCCTTTTTAAGATTTCAGAAGAAGGTCTTCATATTCAATCATCATCAATTCACCTACCTCCCCTCATACATCCTCTACTTTGATTCATATATTTAGTATTAAATTCATCTATTAAAATTTATTTTAAATAATTTAAATGCAATCTTTAATTTTATAAATTTTAATTTAATAATTTTAAAATATATATGATTTAAAATTTTATTAATTAAATACTATTATTTTCATATAAATAAATAGTATTAAAAATATAAATGTTACTACAGAAATATATTTAATTATTAATATGGATATCATTTCCAAAATACCAATTATATATTATAATTCGTACTCGCAAAAGCCTACCAATCAACATCCCTATTCATAAGTATTTTCTTTCTTTCATGTTATAATTAATTTGCTTATATAAGCAACCTCAAAGTATATATGCGTTTTTCATATATTTCATTAAAAAGAAAAACATAAATAGCAACTCATCAATCACGTAGAAGCCTCTTTCTGGAGGGTCCCTATGAACAATCATTCCACTTGGCTTGATTATTTCATTCCTTTTTTGCTTCTTTCTGAGACTTCATCTTCCTCTTCCTCAAATTACCAAATCTTTTAAAGGTCTGTTCATTTGGATAATCTCTTGTATTTCAACCTCATATACTATACGGATTCCGCATTTCTTGATTTTCTCTTCAGGCTCAAAAATAAGCAACAGCTCAGTCGGACTGCATTCATCGTTTGGATCTACCAACTGGTTCACTTGGAAGAACATGCTAAGGTGGTCCGAAGGAACTTGGGAAGTTTCAGGGATAGGAACATGGTTGCTCCAACACCTAGCCGACCCAATATTTCTACCGACTGTAATGGACCAAGTTATAGGTTCACCAACATTTCCCTTCTCAACAACGGCGCAAACTACAAATCCTGCAATATTCCACCAACTTTCATTTGGATGTAGTTCTATTCTTAAATGACTCTCCTCTGCCTGATGCTTGAACCAATCAGGAATTCCACTTCCGGGTAAGCATATATAGAACTCGGGGAGCTCCAAAAATGAAAGCATGGATCTCTGCGACAAAATCGTATTAGAATGCAAAAATGGAAAAAACAAAATCACCGAGTGCTTCTCTTTTTAATAAGAAAAGGAGATATTGTTGTATTTTAGAATTGGAAAAGTTATATTATTGAATTGCAAAGCTGGAAATATTTATAGTTACAGCAAAAACAGAAAAGCTAAAAAATAGTGACCACTACTGCCACTTCGCTTAACAGACCACTATTGCCACCTCGCTTAACAGACCACTACTGCCACTACACTTAACCGACCACTACTGCCACTACGCTTAACAGAAAAATAAAAACAAAATATCTTGCTAAAAATTAGCTAAAGATTAGAACAACATGAAGACCAAGTTTATTGTGGAAAAAGGTCCTGATACATCTGCCAACATTCTCCTCCTGGATCAGGAACTGCAAACTCCCAGCTTCTCCCTAAGAAGCTCAAATCTGTTAACATGAAGTGCCTTCGTAAATATATCTGCAATCTGACTTTCTGTGTTGCAGTGCACCAACATCACTTCACCATTCTTCTGGACCTCTCTTAAGTAATAAAACTTAATATTAAAATGCTTGGTTCTCCTATGAAACACTGGATTTTGAGATATAGCTATGGCAGCCTGATTATCTACAAAAATCACAGTGCTGTCAACTTCTTTCAGCTGCAAATCTACCATAATCTTCCTAAGCCACAGTGCTTGATTAGCCGCAGCCGTTGCTGCTACAAACTCAGCTTCTGCTGTTGATTGTGCCACAATCTCTTGTTTCTTGGAACACCACGAAAAACACCCTGATCCAAAGGTAAAACAGTAACCAGAGGTGCTTTTCATATCATCAAAGGACCCTGCCCAATCACTGTCAGAAAATCCATGAAGCTTAAAATTCTGACTTTTGCTGAATTTTACGCCATAACTTTGAGTTCCTTTGAGATATCTAACCACACGTTTAGCTGCCATCATGTGTATTTTGCTGGCACAATTTAGAAACCTTGATAGGACACTTACAGGATACAAGATGTCAGGTCTTGTTGCTGTAAGATACATTAAACATCCGATCAAGCTTCTATATACCCCTTCATCAACACGTTCAGCTCCATCTTCTTTCTTCAACTTCTCTTTTTGATTCATCGGAGTATTCACACTTTTGCACTCATCCATTCTGAAACGCTTCAGAATTTCCTTCAAGTATTTCTGTTGACATATAAAAACTTCGTTCTGGGCTTGTTTTACTTCCATTCCGAGAAAGTAATTCATCTCTCCAAGATCTGTCATATCAAAGACCTTCATCATCTCCTGCTTGAATTCTTGAATCTTCACAACAGAGTTACCTGTAACAAGTAAATCATCTACATAGAGAGAGATGATTACAATTTCAGATCCAGCTTTTTTAACATACAAAGTTGATTCACTCAAACTTTTTTTAAAGCCCAAATACAGCAAATAATCATCTATTTTGCTATACCAAGCTCGTGGAGCTTGTTTTAGCCCGTAAAGAGTCTTTTTTAACAAGCAAACCTTCTCCTCATGTCCCGGCACAGTGAAACCTTCTGGCTGTTCAACAAAAATTTCTTCCTGCAATGTACCATTCAAAAAAGCCGATTTCACGTCAAGCTGGAAAAGTTTCCAACCTTGTTGTGCCGCTAGCGCCAACAAAATTCTGATTGTGTCCAACCTTGCGACTGGAGCAAATGTTTCAGAGAAGTCTACTCCCCAAATTTGTGCATAGCCCTTCACCACTAGCCTCGCTTTATGCTTGTTCAATGAGCCATCAGGATTTAATTTTGTCCTGAATACCCATTTCACCCCAATCACCTTTCTATCTTGAGGTCTTTCGACTAGCACCCAAGTTTGATTTTTTTCAATCATAGCCAGCTCCTCCTCCATTGCTTTCACCCAATTTTTGTCGGTTTTTGCTTCCTCATAACTTGCTGGTTCAAAAACAGCAACGTTGCATCTTTGATAAACATTTGAAAGTGTTCTCGTTCCTCTTACAGGAACATCATCAATTGATTCATCAGGAACAAGAGGTGCAATCTGCTCTTCAGTTGGAGAGTTCTCATTCCAGTCCCACTGTTCATGTTCAAGAAACTGAACATCTCTGCTTGTTACAACCTTCCCTGTGTGAGGTTGAAAAATCCTGTAGGCTTTAGAAACTGAACTATAGCCAACAAAAATTCCTTGTTCAGCTTTCTCATCTAGTTTGTCTCTTTTAACCTGTGGAACATGCGAAAAACAAAGAGAACCAAAAATTTTAAGATTAGTCAAATCTGGTTTGACACCATGCCAAGCTTCATACGGAGTCTTCTTTCCCACTGCTCTTGTAGGCAGCCTATTCAGCAAGAAAACAGCAGTATTTGCTGCTTCTGCCCAGAATTTTTTTGGAAGATTCTTCTCATGTAACAAACACCGAGCCATTTCCATAATAGTTCTATTCTTCCTCTCGCTGACTCCGTTTTGTTGTGGAGAATAAGGGACCGTAAGCTGGTGCTCAATTCCAGCTTCTTCGCAAAATAAATTGAATTTCTCTGAAGTGTATTCAGTGCCATTATCTGTTCTAATGACCTGAATCCTGCAACTGCTTTGATTTTCAATCCAATTTTTAAATTTCATGAAAATCCCAGCAACCTCTGATTTAAACTTCATGAAGTATATCCAACACATTCTTGTTAAATCATCAATAAACACTATGTAATACCTGCTGCCATTCAGCGAAGGAGTTGATTGTGGGCCACATAAATCAGTATGGATTAGTTGTAACCTCTTGGTAGCTCTCCATGTAGATGTTCTGAAAGGAAATCTGATTTGCTTCCCAAGCATACACGTCTTGCAACTTGTAAAATGTTTCTCTAGATTCGGCATACCTCGAACAAGATCATTTCGCTGCATGAACAGCAAGGCTTGATGATGAAAGTGCCCCAATCGTTTATGCCAAGTATCTGAAACAGTGAGCTGACACGAAAATGCCATTTGCTCCTCCTCCAAAGGATTCAAAGAAAAACTTCTCTGCCTCATTTTGATTCTGAAAAGTTCTTGACCACTTGGATCGAAAATCAGACACATACTATCTTCAAACAAAAGTTTGAACCCTTTTTCTAGTAATTGTCCCACACTTAGCAAATTCTGGTCAATTTCAGGAACATACAAAACTTCAGAAATTATTTTTATACCTGTAGGGCTTTCAATGGCAACCGTCCCCTCTCCTTCAGCTGTGATGAATTCTCCATTCCCAATTTTGACCCTTGAGCTTGCTGATTTGTCAAGCTCTCTGAACAGCTCCTCACAATTGGTCATGTGGTTTGTACAACCCACTAATGATCATGGGAGGTATAACTACCCACTTCCCATTATGGGAGTTATAACTACCCACTATCCCTCATGGGAGAACATGGCCACTACTCTTCATGGGAGATCATGCCCCACTCTAGCATCACTTCCCCACGTTTGTAGGCCACTCCTTTGCATTCAGCAACTTCCAATCCCGACTGTAGCAACATCCTCACATGATGGACCGAACCGACACCCGAAGTCCAGCCCTTGCACTCAGCAGTCTTCCAGTCTGCCCAAGCACACAGCCTTGCCAATCAAGCATGCCCCTGCACACTCGCATCCAGCAGTACTCTCGCCTGCCGAAGTACACAGCTTTGCCAATCAAGCATGCCCCTGCACACTTGCATCCAGCAGTACTCTCGCCTGCCCAAGCAATAGAGCCGTGCCAATCATGTGCACCCCTGCACACTCCCCAGTTGTGGTGAAATCAAGGCCCAACTTCACCCAACTCAAGCCTACCGGCTCAAGGGTCTAACAAACCACCCCCACCAGAAGAAGCCAACGTCCTCGTTGGTAGGGCTCGCAAATAATCCCCTATTTGCTCTTCAGACTGCCACAAGGTCGTACCTCTCTTCCAAGTAGCCTCTGCGACTGGTTTGTCTTTCCATCGAATAAGGAACTCCATTCTCTTATTCTTTCTGCTTTGCCCAAATGTCCTATGATTTAGATTTTCCCCAATCTAATCATCGAACTGTTTCCTCACAACCCACGGAGCTTTCTTCACTTGGCTCCTTGAAGATTCAGCGACATCCTCGTGAAACTTCTTAAGGAAACTAACATGGAAAGTTGGATTAACTTCCACTCTCTCGAGCAATTTCAACTTGTAACCAGCATCCCCATGCCATGGCTACGAATCATGTCCATCCTATCAGACTGAACACGAGTAGTGTTGTACACTCCAACAACTACCTCCTTTCTGCTTAGGAAATCAGCAACCTGATTGTGCCTGCCTGGCTTGTGCCCCCACACAAAACCACATTGCGCTTCATTTAGGTTCCTGCTCTCAAAGGCAAATGTATTTTAGAATTGGAAAAGTTATCTATTGAATTGCAAAGCTGGAAATATTTATAGTTACAGCAAAAACAGAAAAGCTAAAAAATAGTGACCACTACTGCCACTTCGCTTAACAGACCACTATTGCCACCTCGCTTAACAGACCACTACTGCCACTACACTTAACCGACCACTACTGCCACTACGCTTAACAGAAAAATAAAAACAAAATATCTTGCTAAAAATTAGCTAAAGATTAGAACAACATGAAGACCAAGTTTATTGTGGAAAAAGGTCCTGATACATCTGCCAACATTCTCCTCCTGGATCAGGAACTGCAAACTCCCAGCTTCTCCCTAAGAAGCTCAAATCTGTTAACATGAAGTGCCTTCGTAAATATATCTGCAATCTGACTTTCTGTGTTGCAGTGCACCAACATCACTTCACCATTCTTCTGGACCTCTCTTAAGTAATAAAACTTAATATTAAAATGCTTGTTCAATGAACCATCAGGATTTAATTTTGTCCTGAATACCCATTTCACCCCAATCACTTTTCTATCTTGAGGTCTTTCGACTAGCACCCAAGTTTGATTTTTTTCAATCATAGCCAGCAAAAATTCCTTGTTCAGCTTTCTCATCTAGTTTGTCTCTTTTAACCTGTGGAACATGAGAAAAACAAAGAGAACCAAAAATTTTAAGATTAGTCAAATCTGGTTTGACACCATGCCAAGCTTCATATGGAGTCTTCTTTCCCACTGCTCTTGTAGGCAGCCTATTCAGCAAGAAAACAGCAGTATTTGCTGCTTCTGCCCAGAATTTTTTTTTTTTTTTTTTGTTGTATTTTAGTGGCAGTAGTGGTCGGTTAAGTGTAGTGGCAGTAGTGGTCTGTTAAGCGAGGTGGCAATAGTGGTCTGTTAAGCGAAGTGGCAGTAGTGGTCACTATTTTTTAGCTTTTCTGTTTTTGCTGTAACTATAAATATTTCCAGCTTTGCAATTCAATAGATAACTTTTCCAATTCTAAAATACAACAGTGGTATCAGAGAATGAAATCCACCAAGCCATCAGCAGCAGCAAAGGCACCAGGCAAATCCTTCACGTTTTGTCGTCTCAACTCCATTTGTGCCCATGGTTGAAGACTAGACATAAAATTGAATAGTTTGTCCTCCTCGGACATATTTTGGATATCCAGCATCAAAGAACTAAATTCCTTGACATAATCCCTTACCGTACCCGATTGTTTCAGCCGCTTTAAAGAATCCCTTGCAACCCAAGAGGCATTGCAAGGTAGGAACTGATCCTTCATTTCCTTCTTTAATCTCTCCCACGAGTCAATCCTCGGCCTGCCAGCACTGGCATCATCAGACATACGGGTTCGCCACCACAACTTGGCATCCCTATTTCCTTATTCGATGGAAAGACAAACCAGTCGCAGAGGCTACTTGGAAGAGAGGTACGACCTTGTGGCAGTCTGAAGAGCAAATAGGGGATTATTTGCGAGCCCTACCAACGAGGACGTTGGCTTCTTCTGGTGGGGGTGGTTTGTTAGACCCTTGAGCCGGTTGGCTTGAGTTGGGGTGAAGTTGGGCCTTGATTTCACCACAACTGGGGAGTGTGCAGGGGTGCACATGATTGGCACGGCTATATTGCTTGAGCAGGCGAGAGTACTGCTGGATGCAAGTGTGCAGGGGCATGCTTGATTGGCAAAGCTGTGTACTTCGGCAAGCGAGAGTACTGCTGGACGCGAGTGTGCAGGGGCATGCTTGATTGGCAAGGCTGTGTGCTTGGGCAGACTGGAAGACTGCTGAGTGCAAGGGCTGGACGTCGGGTGTCGGTTCGGTCCATCATGTGAGGATGCTGCTACAGTCGGGATGGAAGCTGCTGAATGCAAAGGAGTGGCCTACAAACGTGGGGAAGTGGTGCTGGAGTGGGGCATGTTCTCCCATGATGAGTAGTGGCCATGTTTTCCCATTATGGGAGTTATAACTACCCACTATCCCTCATGGGAGAACATGGCCACTACTCATCATGGGAGAACATGCCCCACTCCAGCACCACTTCCCCACGTTTGTAGGCCACTCCTTTGCATTCAGCAGCTTCCATCCCGACTGTAGCAGCATCCTCACATGATGGACCGAACCGACACCCGACGTCCAGCCCTTGCACTCAGCAGTCTTCCAGTCTGCCCAAGCACACAGCCTTGCCAATCAAGCATGCCCCTGCACACTCGCATCCAGCAGTACTCTCGCTTGCCGAAGTACACAGCTTTGCCAATCAAGCATGCCCCTGCACACTTGCATCCAGCAGTACTCTCGCCTGCCCAAGCAATATAGCCGTGCCAATCATGTGCACCCCTGCACACTCCCCAGTTGTGGTGAAATCAAGGCCCAACTTCACCCCAACTCAAGCCAACCGGCTCAAGGGTCTAACAAACCACCCCCACCAGAAGAAGCCAACGTCCTCGTTGGTAGGGCTCGCAAATAATCCCCTATTTGCTCTTCAGACTGCCACAAGGTCGTACCTCTCTTCCAAGTAGCCTCTGCGACTGGTTTGTCTTTCCATCGAATAAGGAACTCCATTCTCTTATTCTTTCTGCTTTGCCCAAATGTCCTATGATTTAGATTTTCCCCAATCTAATCATCGAACTGTTTCCTCACAACCCACGGAGCTTTCTTCACTTGGCTCCTTGAAGATTCAGCGACATCCTCGTGAAACTTCTTAAGGAAACTAACATGGAAAGTTGGTTTAACTTCCACTCTCTCGGGCAATTTAAACTTGTAACCAGCATCCCCATGCCATGGCTACGAATCATGTCCATCCTATCAGACTGAACACGAGTAGTGTTGTACACTCCAACAACTACCTCCTTTCTGCTTAGGAAATCAGCAACCTGATTGTGCCTGCCTGGCTTGTGCCCCCACACAAAACCACATTGCGCTTCATTTAGGTTCCTGCTCTCAAAGGCAACGGGATGTCCCTCCTGGACCAGCACCCTTCCAATAGCCTTATCAGGAGCGTCAATATGCTCTTTGTTCTCAAAGGCAACGGGATGTCCCTCCTGGACCTGCACCCCTTCAATAGCCTTATCAAAAAGCATCAATATGCACTTCAAATGGTGCATAAAAATTAGGCAACTTCAGCATCATGGTTCTGAAGAAATAGTAGCTTTCAACTTCTCAAAAGCACTTTGGCAATGACTCCCCCATTGCCATCTCTCATTCTTCCGCAGAAGATCTGTCAACGGTGCAGCTTTCTTGGAATACCAAGCCACAAACTTCCTGTAATAGTTTGCCAGCCCAAGATATGACCGCAACTCCGAGACTCCAGTTGGTATAGACCACTCCACAATGGCATCTACCTTCCTCGGGTCCATCTTCACCCTCCCTTGGCTTACAAGATGACCCAGGAACATGACTTCCTGTCTTGAGAACTCGCAGTTCTCCATGTTGACGTACAGTTTGTACATCTGCAACCTTTCCAACACCACCCTAGGTGCATCAAATGCTCATCCCAATTCCTACTATAGATGACTCCACCATCTAAGTACACCACAACAACTCATCAAGAAAGCCCTACAAGACATCACTCATGAGATTTACAAAATGTGGCAAGAGCATTTGCCAAACCGAAAAGGCATAACTCAGAATTCATAGACTCCACAGAGATTGACACCCATAGTCTCCGCTTTGTCTCCCTCAGCAATCCAAACCTGCCAATTCCCAGCCCATAGGTCTAGCTTTGTAAACCAGCAAGCTCCACTCAATCTGCCCATCAGATCATGGATAAAAGGCATAGGATATTTGTTCTTTATCGTCACTTTGTTCAAAGCACGATAATCTACACCCATCCTCAAACTACCATCTTGCTTTCTCTGAAACAAAACCAGCACACCATAAGGAACTTTTGAAGGTTGAATGCACCTTGCCTCCAGCAACTCATTCAACTCCTTCCTTAACTCAGCAAGTTCAAAAAGAAGACATCCGATATGGAGCATGCACAGGAGGTTGAGATCCTGGCACCAATTCTATCTTGTGATCAATTGCTCTCCTAGGAGGCAACTCCTTTGGCAACCCAAGAGGCATCACATCTGCAAATTGCCTCAGCAACTCAGCAACTTGATCTAGGACTCCCCAGTCCTGTCGGGCTTGACATCTAGCAAGGCAGCAAGGAAGGTCTTCTCACCTCTCCTCAACTCGTTCTCAACCTGTGTAGCACTCAGCACACTATTCACCTTACTAACATCATTACATTTGTCCTTAGGAATACCCTCTCCTTGGACATAGGAGGTTTACAATTCATCTAAAATGAACAACCCACCCAAATGAGAAACAACAACAACTTTAGCCCGCATAAAGAAGTCATTCCCCAAAATCAACTAAAAGAACAACCAAGAAATTTACATACCCAACCCAATTCCCAACAATACAAACAACATTAGCAGCCATGTTTATCACATCCCTAACTGTCGAATTTATTGCCTTCATGCGGTTGGAACTCTTGATCGCTTCCAAACCCAAACTTTAGGCCATCCTCTCAGCCCAAAAGTTAAGTGAAGTACCAGTATCACCCATAGCCAGCACTTCTGCACTAGTCAATCTTATAGTCACATAGAGCAATCCTTTCAAAGAACTCACCTCTGAAATAGCATTCACCAAATGCATTGGATTCATGACAGAAGAATCCCGAAAGTCAGCAACTACAAGGGCATGGTCATCTTCAGCCACAAGAGCAGTCAGCTTCACCCTCTTCGAGCAACCCTTTGCACGATGGGGTCCATTGCATAGGAAACACCCCTGGTTTCCCTTCAATACTTGCTCTCCGAACTCTGACCATCAGCCTTCCCTTTCTCACTACTGTAGTCACCACCATTCTTCTTGCCACCCTTCAACCTTTTGCCCTTTCCCTTAATCAGGCTAGCATCTTTACTGAGCTTGAAATCCACCAAGCCATCAGCAGCAGCAAAGGCACTAGGCAAATCCTTCACGTTTTGCCTTCTCAACTCCATTTGTGCCCATGGTTGAAGACCAGACATAAAATTGAATAGTTTGTCCTCCTCGGACATATTTTGGATATCCAGCATCAAAGAACTAAATTCCTTGACATAATCCCTTACCGTACCCGATTGTTTCAGCCGCTTTAAAGAATCCCTTGCAACCCAAGAGGCATTGCAAGGTAGGAACTGATCCTTCATTTCCTTCTTTAATCTCTCCCACGAGTCAATCCTCGGCCTGCCAGCACTGGCATCATCAGACATACGGGTTCGCCACCACAACTTGGCATCCCCTGACAAGTACATGCTGGTGAATGTAACTTGCTCCACATCAGGGATCCTAGCAGCAGCAAAATACTGTTCCATGTCCCAAAGAAAATTCTCTAATTCTTTAGCACTTCGGGCACCATTGAATGCCTTAGGTTCCGGCACCTTCATCTTCCCATTAGAGACCGTCTCACCTGGGATCTCCGCAACTGTCCGCTTCACCAACGTCACGTCTGCCTCTAGCAAACTCACCCTTGCTCTCATCTCCTCAGAGAACTCTTTGAGCATGGTCTCAAGACGTTGAACAGACTCATGAAGGTCATCCATCCGAGTAGAAATACTCTCTACCCCATCAGCATCAACTGGGCCAATGATAGATTCTAACCGTGCCACCCTTTCTCGAACAGCTTCTATAGCTCCACCTCCAGCCATAGTAGTCAGTGTAACTGTTCAAAGCAAACCTTTGCTCTGATACCAAATTGTCACAGGGTTCTAAGTCGAAACACACGCAGCGGAACAATCACTCAGAAACCTGCTAGGCAACCCAGAAATCCCACTTGGCTCAGCCACACAATCTCACAAAGTGAGGTTCGAAAGGCACAAAATCTCAACCAACAAAGTGCAAGACAACAGTGTTTACAGGAAATAACTTTCCCAACCTTTCATTCACTAAAAGGAAACAATACAAGAGACACCTCTCACAGAACTCTTCCCAAAGTGTTCTAGCAGTGCTCTCTCTTTAGCTCTCTCCCTAGCTAATGGGGTCCCCTCTCTCGGGGTTCCTCCCCACATTTACATGTGTATGAGTATATATAGGATACAGCAACAGTTTACAAGAAGTTGTGGTTGACACCCCCAACCACTAAGGAGAAAAATCCGCCCACTACTCATTATGGAAGTTATATAACTACCCACTACTCATCATGGAAGTTATATAACCGCCCACTAATGATCATGGGAGTTATAACTACCCACTTCCCATTATGAGAGTTATAACTACCCACTATCCCTCATGGGAGAACATGGCCACTACTCATCATGGGAGAACATGCCCCACTCCAGCACCACTTCCCCACGTTTGTAGGCCACTCCTTTGCATTCAGCAGCTTCCATCCCGACTGTAGCAGCATCCTCACATGATGGACCGAACCGACACCCGACGTCCAGCCCTTGCACTCAGCAGTCTTCCAGTCTGCCCAAGCACACAGCCTTGCCAATCAAGCATGCCCCTGCACACTCGCATCCAGCAGTACTCTCGCTTGCCGAAGTACACAGCTTTGCCAATCAAGCATGCCCCTGCACACTTGCATCCAGCAGTACTCTCGCCTGCCCAAGCAATATAGCCGTGCCAATCATGTGCACCCCTGCACACTCCCCAGTTGTGGTGAAATCAAGGCCCAACTTCACCCCAACTCAAGCCAACCGGCTCAAGGGTTTCTCTCCTTGTGAACTTTGATCTGAGCCATGGTTGGATTGCCTGGCAAGGGAGGTACCTCGTAATCCTCCTCTACAGCTTCCCACAAATCACACGCATCCAAATATGCTTCCATTCTTACTGCCCAAACTTGATAGTCTTCTCCATCAAACACAGGTGGAGCAGCTATCGAAAAAGAACTTTCACCTTCCATTAAAGAAGTCTTACAGCAACAGAATTGGAAAACTCAGTAAAAACACTCAAGAAAAAAACTCACAAGTCTCTCACAGATCCCTTAAGATAAGAGGGCTCTGATACCACTGTTGTATTTTAGAATTGGAAAAGTTATATTATTGAATTGCAAAGCTGGAAATATTTATAGTTACAGCAAAAACAGAAAAGCTAAAAAATAGTGACCACTACTGCCACTTCGCTTAACAGACCACTATTGCCACCTCGCTTAACAGACCACTACTGCCACTACACTTAACCGACCACTACTGCCACTACGCTTAACAGAAAAATAAAAACAAAATATCTTGCTAAAAATTAGCTAAAGATTAGAACAACATGAAGACCAAGTTTATTGTGGAAAAAGGTCCTGATACATCTGCCAACAGATATTCTGAGAACGAGAGATCAGACCTGATGGCAAATTCCACTTCCTGGTAAGCATAAATAAAAATCCGGGAGCCCCAAAAATGGATGGATGCGTCTCTGTGACAAAATCATTACATAACATTTGAGGATGCAAAGGAAAATAAAACAAAGACAATGTAACTAAAAAAAATGAAAAAGCAAAACTGAGAAAGAGAATAACATGAGGAAAGCCTTCATCAAACTCGTCCATATCGCAACCTACTTGCATCTTCAGTAGCTGCCGAACATCATGCAACCAAAGCATGTAATATCTCAGCCATGTAAAAGGCACTCTAATTTCACCTTGAAAGTAATTCAATTTGGAAAATTTTGAGAAACCTATATAAAAACTCTTCTCCACATTGTGTGTTTCAATTAGATTGGGAAATATTGCAAGCGCAGTGCAATTTTCCATATCCAGAAATTTAACGCTGGAAGGAAGATGTGGCAATGACCGAAGGCTCTTGCAATTAGCACACTTGAGTGTTTTAAGTCTAAGAACTTGAACCAGATTAGGAAGAGTTTGCAATGAAGTGCAATTTTTCATATCTAGACATTCAACACTAGATGGAAGAGCCGGCAAAGACCTGAGTCTTGTGCAATTAGAAAAATCAACATCCTTAAGGTTAGAAAGTTCGCTGATGCTTGAAGGTACGCTCAAAAGATAGTTTCCACTTAAATTTAGTTTTACCAATGACCGCAGGTAGCTAATATCGTTGGGAACTTTTGGTAGGTTGCAGCAACTTAAATCCAGTTTCCTTAGAGCTCGTAGACTTGAGAAAGCAAAAGCCTGGAGATTTTGGTTCCTCTCCGCATGTGGTAAGAAATTACTAAGAAGATCCCAAGGTTTAGCAAATGTCATTTGTCTTGAACCAATTCCAGCTGCATCAAGCTCCTCCAAACTTGTCAAACCCGCCAACCCCTCAGGAAGTTTGCTAAGCTTCAAGCAGCCACGCAAATTAAGAATCTTGAGAGACTTCAAATTCCATATGTCGCTTGGAAGAGCAACTAGATTTTTGCAGTCTTTCAAGTTCAATGAGAAAAACCTTCTCAATACACCAATGCATTTGTGCACCTCAACTAGGCTTGTACAACCTTGAAGTTTCAACACCTCAAGATTTGGGACATCTCTAAAGTCTGGGGTCTTGATTAAATCTTTAGAGAAACTAAGATCAATGATCTTCAGCAACTGTAAAGGCTGTTTCAAAGACACAGAGTTAACCTCAAATATGAAAGCACAAGACTAATTAACATTTATATATACTTACTTTTACTGCCTTCCATAATTGTTTCAACTTGCTGTGTTGCATGTTGAGCTCAACAAGTTTATTTGGTTGAAAAGTTGATGGAAAGGATTTGAAGGGGTATTTGTGCCATTCCAGATATCTTAATTCATTTGAAAGATATTCAAGGTCATGAAAAACAAATGCATTCTGGAGAATAAGCAGTCTTAGATATTTCATCTTTGAGAACCCTTTAGCTCTGATCAATTGGCTTGTTTCACTTAATAAATCCAGGACTATACCTTCATTTTCTTCTGATCCCTAAACATCAAATACAACAAAAAAAAAAAAAGAGAAAAACAATAAGAAACTTAATTTATGTTGATGTCTCGCTAGTCACATTACAATTGATTTACTTACTGTATCATTTATTAAGACATGGTAGACGTCCTCATAAAGCCATATTCTACTGCGTCGTCCTGGCTCCTTAGGGGATTCTCGACGAACAATCTCTTGACTCATTTGTCGTAGCAAATCATGCATCCACACTCGTTCATTTGAAACAATTATTAGAGATTTGTCCATAAGTTCTCCTATTCCACTGTCTGGGTAGAATCCACAACTTTCTAGTATTTTTCTCACATAATTCTCTTCCCTTCCATTGAAAAAGCATGCTATGTCTAGAAATAATTTCTTCTGCATCTCATCTAATCCATCAAAACTTATTTGAAGTTTTCTTAGAATTTCTGCACTGGGAATATCTTTCAATCTGTCCAACGCACTCTTCCATTCTTTTATTGATTTAGCATACAAGGATGAACCTAAAACACTAAGAGCTAATGGGAGGCCACTTGCATAACTTACAAATTGGTTGCACAACTCCATATAATCTACTGTGGGGCAATTGTTTCTAAAGGCTTTCGAACAAAAGAGTTGAAAGGCTTCATGATCAGCTAACTCCTCCATCCTATATATACATTCATCATCTAGTCCACATTGGGCCAATAAATGCTTATTTCTAGTTGTTATGACGATTCTACTTCCCTTGCCAAACCAGTTTTCATCTCTTTTTCCAATTAAATACTCTAATTGCTCCAATTCATTAACATCATCAAGAATGACCAAAACCTTTTTATGACATAGCCTCTTTCTTAACTCATCTGTTCCCTTATGAACATCATGTACTTCTAAATCCCTATTCAATATTGCAGATAAAAGTTTGTTTTGCAAAGAAACCAAACCATTATGTCTTTTGGAAGCTTCTCTAACATCTATAAGAAAGCTACTACCTTCAAATTGAGAATGTAGTTGCTTGTATACAACACTAGCAATAGTTGTTTTACCTATTCCTCCCATCCCCCAAACACCTATAAATTTGACCTTATCTGGCTGCCCCAAATCCAAATACATTCTCATTTTCTCTGATCTGGACTCCATTCCAACGAGACCCTTGGCTATGTCACTACTGAATCGTCCCAACTTGCTAATTATGTCTTTGACAATCTCACAAATAAACTCTGACTCATCCCTGCAGCACAAAAATTATAATACTGAATCATACTGGAATGAGAAGCAATAAAAATATTAGGTGTTAATTTTGTTTTATGCAACAAAAGGTGAAGATAAATAATGTCACACCTATCATCCACTAGTAGGGCAGGATACTAAACTGAAAAAGTTATCCTAGAACAATTGGCTATGGAACATAAGGACCCCCTAAAAACACATATTTCAAAAACCATTAATTTAAATACATTAAATCACTATATATAAAGACACTAAAGACACCGTCACACTATCAAGTTAAAAATCTTGATACTTATTAACATTAAGATTTTCTAGCTCATGTTTTCCTTCCTCATACACACAATTTAGAAAAACATTAACTATACCATAGTTGTTCTAGGAAAACAACAATGAAAATCAAACACTTAGCATCAAACAAAATACAGAAAATTATCATTTCAATCTTTAGTTGTTTGTAAATAGGACTAACTAAATGTTCAACAGAAAATTATCACTGAAGCCTAAGTAAGTGTTTGACTTCACTTATAATAAAAGATTAAGCTGCTCTAAGACGTCAATCCATTTTCCCTCTGTGATCCCTTTATGACTCGATACTCCCGCCTTTTACTCTTCCTTAAATTTAACTTATTCTTTCCCTTTCTCCATAGAAGACTATCTGCGTCAATTGACTATCGATGAAGAAGAAGATATTGTTATCTCTGTTAAGAGTTTCAAAAATATTACAATCGTTACTTATGATTTCTGTATGGTGGGGAGGTTTCTCACATACAATTTAATACATTTTATTTTTTATGGAAACAAAAACTCTTAGTTCTCGTATGGAATTTTTTCGTAATTTTTTACATTTTGATGGTTGCTTTTCAGTCAATAGACAAGGATTGGGAGGAGACCTTTTCGTTAATGTGGAAAAGTAATGTGTTTGTTTCTGTGGTCGACTTTTCTTCAAATTTTTTAATTTGGTTGTTTCGGAAGGTAATGTTCAATGGAGGTTTATTAGTTATTATGGGTTTCCGGAATCGCAACGACGACGTCAGTCTTGGAATCTTATTCGAGTTTTATCTAGTAGAAACTCTCTTTCGTGCTTTGTTCGGAAGATTTTAATGATTTATGCTCAAGAGATGAGAAAGAAGGAGAAGCATATTTACTAAATTATCTTATGCAAGAATTTAGACAGACACTTGAGGAGCATTTTTGCCAAATTATCTTATGTAGGGGTTTGATTTTGAATAATTATAAATCTTTCTTAGATTCTAAAATTGATATTTCTGTTAGATGAGTTCGTCCTAATGATATTCTAGCTGCTAGAGAATTTATTAGATATAACTCTCTCTATTTGGAATAATATCCCTTTTTATTTGATGAAATTTTACTAATACAATAAGTAATTTAGCTTTAAAAAAAATTATATATATATATATATATTACTGTATCAATTCTATTATTGTAAATAATATGTTCTTCAATAATTATTAATTTTAGTTTAGGAAATTATTGTATAATTTAATTAGAAAATACTATTTCTTTAAAAAAATTAACAAATGTAAATAGGTCGATTATGAAAAAATATATTATAGTATTAATTTTCAAGAAAAATTACCATTTCGTTATGTGACTTACTGTATAATCCTTTTTCTAGAAACACAATAGTTATTTATATTCTTTTCAAAATTGTAGCTTTTTAATCTATTCCTTTTATTTAATTATTTAGTTTTTTATTTAAAAAAAAACACTGGTTTATCTAGTAAACTACTATTAGTATAGTGTAATTTATATCATTTAAGAATACAATTATGTGATTCTTGAAATTTTATAACTAATTAAAGAAAATGACATTTTAATGAATTAAATAATTAAAATTTTAAAATTACGTGAACTAATTAATAATTGTAGTTTTATACAATTTCAGAACACAACTATTTATGGTCCATCATTTAAAAATTACAATTATTCCGTTATTATAATTTAAAAATTATAATTATTTAATTTATAAAATTTCAAAATCATAATTATGTGGTATAATAAATTTATGAAAAAAAATTATTATTAATATTATTTTAATATATATCATTCAATTAACTTATTTACACTCAACAGATCCATTAAAAAATAAATTGCATTTCTTAGTTCCAAATTGAATAGAAAGCTTTAATTAAAGAAGAATGCATCCTTACCATCGCATCTGACGTGGCGAAGAGTTGTTATTATTATTATTATTATTAAAAAATGATGTAAGACTATCAAAGACTTCTGATCATGGCATTGAAGAAGAAGAGTTTCAGCATGTCATCAAATCAACAATAAATTAAGCTAAGGAAATTGAAAAATAAAATAGACTGACCTATCATGTAAATCCCATCCACAGAGATCAGCCACTTGCATTATTGCATCTCTCCACTGTTGCACCTTCTCCTTGAAAAGCTGTCCATGAGAATCAAATGCATTTTCAAAATTCCCACTCTGTTTTCGCACTTGCGATGGACTCACATCATAGAAGATCGGTAAAACTGTTTGGCTCCCAGCTTTCTTGCACTTGAGAATTTGCACAAGTTCATCCAAACACCATCTTGAAGAAGCATAATTTTTCGACAAAATAATGATTAAAATTCTTGATGATCGTATTGCTTCAGTGAGGGTTTGAGAAATACTTTGGCCTGTCTCGAGTTCTCGATCATCTATGAAGGTGTTGATTCCTTCACGGCTCAGCTCTTTGTGTAGATGACTAATAAAGCTTTTGCGTATGTCTTCACCTCGGAAGCTAAGAAATGCATCGTATTTCCACTCTCTTAAAGAAGAAGAAGAAGAAGAAGAAGAAGAAGAGACTGCACCATTTGAAGCCATGAAATTATAACTAGTGAAGAAGAAGAGAAGACTTGGGTGATTGATGTTTTTAATTTCCACAGCTGGATGTGCTTATTAAATGGTGGGGCTTGGGTGGAGCACAAATTTTCAATATTAAATAAATAAATAAATAAAATAGAGGTGGGTAGCTATTCGCAATTATTATGATTTAATGGTTATTAGATTAAATATTTATATTAAAATTTAGAAAAAAAAATTAGTTAAATGTATATAATAGAATCATAAATCTAAAAGACAAATATTTAAGTAAATTGATGGTTAAACTTACTTTTCATATAGTTTGAGCTTATGTCTAATGAAGTTTGAGCGTGGATTCCCCACGTCCAACGGCAGTGACTTATTTGATCAAGCAATCAATTCAAT
Source organism: Manihot esculenta (assembly GCF_001659605.2). Classification (NCBI taxonomy): domain Eukaryota; kingdom Viridiplantae; phylum Streptophyta; class Magnoliopsida; order Malpighiales; family Euphorbiaceae; genus Manihot; species Manihot esculenta. The sequence continues at coordinate 797,358 of NC_035173.2, forward strand.
TTTCATTTGAAATACTCAAACTAGATTAACAAAATATATTTTTCTAAAAAAAAAAAAAATCAAATCCTTTTGAAATCTTCAATGCACGGATATTCAAAATTACAGAGGGTTGGCCATCATTTACGCCTATAATCCAGATACAGCATACGTGGATCTCCCCTCATAAGACCAAATTGCTCATAAGATAAATAAGAAGAAAAATGCAATGGAATCAAGGTTGAAGCTCCAAATCAAGCAGCAATGGCAGCCACAGAAGGCAAGTTCCAAATCTGGAGGAGGTAGATTTCTCAAAGTTCTCAAACACCCTCTGGTTGAATGAAGGCAGCCATGAAGATTACAAACAAAGCTCATCAACAACTCATCAACCATATAGAGTCGAGGGTCCCTCGTAGCAATCAACTAATTAGTTATCTTCTTCCTCAACTTTACCCATATCTTCCAATGCTTTGTTCAATCGGATCATCTCTTCTATTTCTTCGTCATGTACAATACGGATTCCACAATTCTTTATTTTCCCTTCCGGCCAGAAATTAAGCAACAGCTCAGTTGGAGTGCATTCCCTGTTTGATTCCCGATGATTATTCACTTGGAAGAAGCGGAAGAAATTCACTTGGAAGAAGAGGCTAAGGTGATCCGATGTAACTTGGGAGGCTCCTGCAGGAACACGGTTGCCCCAACACGAAACCTGCTTACCTTCTATAACGACTGCAATCTGCCATTCATTATCTTTAATAACATTTCCATCCTCAACAACGCAACAAACAGCAAACCCAGCAATTTTCCCCCAATCTTCATCTGGAGGTAGCTTGATTCTCAACTCACCCTCCTCTCCCTGATACTTGAACCATTCAGGAATTGTACTTCCGGGAAAACATATATAGAAACAAGGGAGACTAGTAGCTGCAGGGATCCTTGTCTGCAATATAATCTTTGCTTCATTTAGAAAGAAATTTTCTTCGAATTCCGCCTCACTTGGGCTGCTTTCTTGTAGCTTCAGTAGCTTCCGAACTTCATATAACCAGAGCAAGTAACTTCTCAGCCATGTAAATCCCACGCTAATTTTACTTTGACAGTATTTCAATTTGGAGCAGTTCGAGAAACTTATGAAAAAATTCTTCTCCACATTGTGTTTCTCAAATAGATTGGGAAGTGTTTCTAATGCTGTGCAATTTTCCATTTTTAAATGCTGAACACTCGATGGAAGATCCGGCACTGATTGAAGGCTCTTGCAATTGGAGCATTGAAAATTCTCAAGTTTGCAAAGTTGAACCAGTGGTGGAAGAGTTCGCAATGAAGTGCAATTACTGGTAGATAGCCTCTCAATATTTGATGGAAGATCAGGCAATGTCTTAAGCTCTGTGCAATCATAAAGGTAAAGACCTTTAAGTTTAGAAAGTTGACAGATGCTTGAAGGAATGCTCAAAATAGGATTTCCACTTAAATTCAAATATTCCAGCAACTGCAAGCAGCTCATATCATTTGGGATTGCTCCTTCTGGAAGGTTGCAGTAACTCAAATCCAGATGCATTAAAGATGGGAAAGCTGTGAAACACCACATCTGTCTTGCAACTAATCCAAGCCGTTTTAAAAGCTTTGAGCAGCCACCCAAATTAACAATCTCGAGGGATTGCAAATTCCACACGCCATCTGGAAGATTCACTAGGTTTTTGCAGTCTTGCATGTTCAATGAAACCAACCTTGTTAATACTCCAATGGATTGGTGCACCTCAACAAGCTTCGTACAACCTTGAAGATTCAACTCCTCAAGATTGGGAAACTTTGAGAAGTCCGGGGTCTTGATCAACTTTGTTGAGAAACTAAGATTAATGATCTTCAAAGACTCTACAGGCTGTCAAAAGACATGGGAAATCAGAGTGTTCTTGAAACAGTTAAGTACTTTTAGACTTAACACGACTAATTAATGGTAATATATACTCACTTTTATTGCTTTCAAAAAATTTTTCAAGTTGCTGTGTGGCATGTGAAGCTCAACAAGTTTATTTGGTTGGAAAGTTGATGGGAAGGATTTGAAAGGATATTCACGCCATTCCAAATATCTTAATTCATTTGAGAGATATTCCAGACCTTCAAAATTGTGCTCGATTTGGAGAATGAGCAGTCTTAAACATTTCATTTTTGTGAAACCTTTAGCACTGATTGATTGTCGCCCATTATGACAAACGCAGGACTATGCCTTGAGTTTTTTCTGATCCCTAAACAACAAAGACAACAATAAACAATTAGAGAAAAACAATAATAACAAAGTATAGTCACGACATATATGATTTACTTACAGTATCATTCGTCAATACATGATCCAGATCCTCATAAAGCCAGATCCTACTGCGCTGTCCACACTTAGTGCATTCCCGACGAACAATATCTCGTCCCATTTCTTGAAGCAAATCATGCATCCACACAGTTTTGTCAGAAATAGTTAAAAGAGATCTGTTGATGAGTTCTCTGATCCCAGTTTTTGGGTAGAATCCACAACTTTCTAGTACCTTTGTCACATAATTTTCATCCGCTCCATTGAAAAAACATGCTATGTCTAAGAAAATTTTCTTCTCCGTCTCATCCAATCCATCAAGACTTATTTCAAGTTTTTTTAGTATTTCTTCATTGGGAATTTCTTTTAGTTTCTCTAATGCAGACTTCCATTCTTCTATTGATTTAGCATACAAGTAGGAACCTAAAACACTGAGAGCTAGTGGGAGGCCACTTGCATATCTTAAAAACTGGACAGACAACATCACATGATCTAGTGTTGGACAATCATTCTTAAAGGCATTCAAAAAGAAAAGTTCAAAGGCTTCATCAACTTCTAACTCCTCAAGCATATATGCATCATCCACTCCATGTTGGTCCAACAAATGTCTATTTCTAGTTGTTATAATGATTCTACTTCCCTCACCAAACCAGTTTTCATCTCTTTTCCCGATTAAACACTCTAATTGCTTCACTTCATCAACATCATCAAGAATGACCAAAACCTTTTTACTACGTAGCTTCTTTCTTATATCTTCGGTTCCTTTGTGAACATCATGTACTTTTACATCTCTATTCAAGATTGCAGATAAAAGTTTGCTTTGCAAAGAAACTAAACCATCATATCTTTTAGAAGCTTCTCTAACATCTGCAAGAAAGCTACTCCCTTCAAATTTAGAACACATTTGCTTGTATACAACACTAGCAATTGTTGTCTTTCCTATTCCTCCCATCCCACAGACACCTATAATTTTGACCTTATTGGACTGCCCCATATCCAGATAGGATCTCATTTTCTCAATTCTTGATTCCATTCCAACGAGACCCTTGGGTATGTCACTGCTAAACTGCTCCAACTTGCTAATTATGTCTTTAACAATCTCTTCGATGAACTCTGACTCCTCCCTGCATTAGCAAAATTCTAAATTAAATTCAATCATAGTGGAATAAAAAGCAATAAAATTTTGTTCATTCACTAACTGAATTATAACTTCACATTAAGAAAAGTAAAGTTATTTCTTAATCATTCCAATCAAATTGCATATATAGAGAATCGCTATTAATGTAGACATTCTCAAATTTCATTCATATCATCAAGTATCTAGTGGCTGATGTAGTTGACAAAATGGAGTGAATTGACTAGGAACCTAGACAGGTAGGTACGTACCTGCGAAAATCACCCATTCTGAATCTAAACCAATTAATATTATTAATAACCGAATCTCGAAACTCATTCTAAACTTCATTAAAATTTATCATAAACTATTGGAACTCCTCCCAAACTTAATTATTACTATCCAAATTTATTTAATTAATTTTAAGAAAAAATTATTTTTTAGTCCTGAAATAAGCATAATTAACATATTCATCCCTCTATTTTTAGAACCCAACACTTTCATCCCTGATGTTTAATTCTGTCAAAATTAAAGTCCCTTTATAAAAAATGCTGTCAGTGACAGAAAAAATGACCGAACTACCCTTTCTAGAACCCAACACTTTAGTCCTTAAAATTTAATTTCTACTAATTTATAGGTCCCTCCCAAAAAGAATTGAAGAAAAAAATATTTTTTCATTTCTAAAATATTACATAATTAACAGATTTGTCTCTCTATTTTTCGAATTCAACACTTTAGTCCATGAAGTTTAATTTCGTCAAAATTCAAAGAAGAAAATCTCAAAATCAATCTCCATAAACAAATAAAAATTTCAATAAATCTAAGATTTAAATTCAGCAAAGATAATAAAAATTAAAATATATAAAAAGTTAAAACTCAATACAAATTACTTTTGTGATGTCGCTCGCTGTCGATCGTTGTCGATCATTGCTCTCTATTTGAAAAATTCATTAAAATGTCTCTAACATTTTAAAAAGTCTACTAGTTAGTCTTTCCGTTAATTTTAATCGTTAAGTATTATAAAAAAAAATCTAAAATATTCTTAATATGAAGGAACTAATTAGTAAACTTTTTAATAATTTGAGGGACCAACTAATAATTTTTTCTAAACTATAAGTACTAAATAGTAAAATATTTAGTGATAAAATTAATAGAAAAACTAATTAGTAGACTTTTTAAAATATCAAGAACATTTTAATATATTTTTCAAATTTGAGAGATTAAATAGTAAATTTTTTCATATTAGAGGGACTAAATAGTAATTTGTTCATTTTATTATTGATAAGAGTATTTTTGATATTATATTTATTCTCTTTTCTTTAATCGAAAAACTTTGAATTTTAACGAAATTAAATCTGAAGAATGAAAACGTTAAATTCTAAAAATAGGGAGATAAATCCGTTAATTATGTTATATATCAAAGATTAAAAAGTAATTTTTATTATTTTTAATTAATAATCTTATAAAAATATATTTTTCATTAATACTTTTCATTTTAAAAAATTAATCTTTCTAAAATATTTTAATTTTAATTTTTAAATAAAAATATATATAAAAAAATTATAAATATTACTTAAAAAAGTATATTTTATATTTAATTAATTATTTATAAGAACAGATTTAGTTGACAAATACTCAATTTATAAACTCCGAACCTAACCTAAACCTATAATGTGTATTAATTTTTAAATTTCAATCTAAATTATAAATTATTCAAACTTTTTTCTATTAGAATTGCTATCCCCATAAATGACCCGTTACTATTGTTGATCTAGTATTCAATTAAGTAGTAACGTACGGGAGATAGTAACAGATTTTTTATTGCTAAATTCGCTACTGTTTTGTAACGGAAATATCCAACATTACTTCTTAACAGAAAATCTATTACTGTTTTGGAGATAGTAGCAATCTTTTTTTTTGTGTTGTTGTTGATCCATTACTGATCTTATTAAAAACCAAAAATAATTTATGCTGCATTTCCTTTACTCAACTAAACAACCTATACACCACTGTATAAAATTTCTCAACGGAATAACCACCATCATACACTAAAACTGAAATCCACACAAGGAAGTCATAAAGTTTGTAGTTGTTATGATGATTCTACTTAGTTTTCATCTCTCTTTCCAATTAAACACACTCTTGTTGCTGCAATTCATCAACAATGACCAAAATATTTTTATGACAGCCTCTTTCTTATCTCGTTCATTTCCCTAAGAACATGCAAATCCGCATACAGGATTGCAGATATAAAGTTAGTTTTCAAAGAAAACAAACCATCATGTCTGTTAGAATTTTCTATAATATTTGCAAGAAAGCTACTCCCTTCATTCAAATCGAGACAACACTCCTCCCATTCCCCAAACCTATATATGTCCATATAGGATCTCATTTTTTCTCTTATCTTAATTCCATTCCAACAAGACCCTTGGTTATGTCACTACAAAATCATCCCAGCTTGTTGATCATGTCTTTAACAATCTCATGAATGAACTCTGACTCGTCCCTGCACCAACCAACTCATAATGGAACAGAATGCAATAAAATATCAGGTGTTTATTGTATTCATGCGCCCAATGGTGAAAATGAATAATAACTTTAGATTAGGAAAACTAAACTAATGTTAGTCTTTAACCATGCTAATCAAATAGAATATGTAGAGCATTACACTTAATGAAGACATTAGCATATTTTCTGTTCACTAGAGTCTGATATTGAAATGAAAAGGAAGTTAGACTGACCTATGTTGCAACTCCCATCCCTTGAGATTGGCCGCCTCTGTCATTGCAGCTCTCCACCGTTCCACTTTCTCAATATTCTCCTTGAAATGTTCTTCATGGACAGCAAATGCTTCTCTGAAATCTCCACACTGTTTTCGCACTTGACCCGGAGTTACGTTATAGAAAATTGGCAGAGCTATTTGTCTCCCAGCTTTCTTGCATTCAAGAATCTGAACAAGTTCATTCAAACACCATGTTGAAGAAACATAATTTTTGGAGAAAATGATGATTAAGATTCTGGATTCTCCTATTTCTTTAGGAAGTGCCTCAGAAATACTTTGGCCTGTTTCAAGACTATGATCGTCCTTAAAGGTGATGATTCCTTCATCACACAACCGTTTATATAGATGACTAACAAAGTTTTTGCGTATGTCTTCACCTCGAAAATTAAGGAATACATCATATTTCCACTCTTTAGAAGAAGGAGAAGAATAAGAACAAGAAGAATAAGAACAAGAAGAAGAAGAGGCTTCAGTAATTAAAACCATGGAATTGAAGCTGGTGAAAGGCTTCTTTGTGTTTACTGATTATTATAATTTTTTCTGAACACTTACACTGGCATTTATAGTTGAAGCTACAAGTTCACTGAGTTTCTAGGAAAGAAACTACTTCTCATCATTTTTTTTCCATTTTTTTCTTTTTTTTTTTTTATCTCAAAAATATTACATACTTTCCTTTTTTTAGTAAATAACCTTATTTAATTTTATCTTATTTTTTAAAAACTCTCAAAATATCTCTTAATATTTAATAAAATTGAATATCTTTAAATTGAATATAATTAAAAAATTAATAAAAAAAATTATATTTCTTAATATATATAAAAAATAAAATAGATAAAAATTATGAAACGAAATGAATAATTAAAAAACTTGTTTTGATATATCCACAAATAAATAAAAGACATGCAAAGATTTGACGTAGCTCAAAACTTTAACTTAATTCACCTCTCAATATTCACAGGCATCCATCTTCCATAATTTTTCAATAAAATCATTTATTACAAAATCAAGTATCTAACTATTGATCTAACTACATTCAATCAACCCCACATGACAATCTACCCATAGAAAATATATTAGGAGTAATTTAATATATTTACTATAATCACATAATGCATCACTTATCTATTTTAAGTCGAAACTTCTTTCTTTTTCCATGAACTATACTGTACTACACCACGATATGCGAAAACTCATTTCCACAATGGACAAGAGCTACTCTTGATAAAGGACAAGCTACTCAGCACAATGGAAAAGGTCACTCACCATGAGGGAATAAAGCCCCTTGCTACCATAGGCAATGCTTTCTCTTCAACTGAAGAGAGCCAAATATCTATCAACCATACTCTCATTCATAGTATTGGACTCTTTAATCTCAATCTAATTAGAAATATCATTCAATTTATGTATAAATAAGATCTACCGTATTTAGGCTTCCACGCATTAAAGAATCGGTCTCCCTTCCTGATTAGGAAATAATATCCTAATAGGACTACGAGTCATCAATCTTAAAATCCCCCAACAAAACATACCACTATCATATATTCATACTTGACCTTGAAGCCTTTAAATCTCCTTGCTTGAGCTTAAATCCTTTAAATTTTTCCATGTTTAAAACCTCAAATTTTGTGTTCAACATCTTTGACATCACGAATCTCAGCTCCTATACTAATTTGGTGTGATAATCATTACAAAGAAAAGATCTACCTTATCTAAGCCATACTTATTGAGGAATAAAAATCTACCTTATCTAAGCCATATCTATTGATTAGAAAAGAGCATGCTAATAGGATAGGATTATGAGTCATAAATCTAACCTAACAAGTGAACTTGTGGCTGTAAGCAAGCTTCCATGTAGTATTAGATGATAAATAAGTACATAATTGCCTGAATATAATGAAATAGGAGAATCTATAATTGATTCTTTGAAAACTGAGTACATAAGAATTGAGCAAAGCAGGAAAAAAGTTACATATATCAACCGTAATGTGAAATTACATTGTGCATTGAATAACTTTTTAAATTCCTTGGTTCATATTATTAAATGAAACTCCCCATGTCTAAAATCCAACTACTAATAATTTGCAAGCTAAAGTTCATGACCATAGATTTCATAGATAAAAGGTCTTAATTAGGTCTCTACAATATCTGACAAACAAAACCAAAATAAGATTTATGCTTTCAGAAGTATTGTGACAAGCATTTATCATTAAATTTCTACTCAAATAGGCTTAATGCACCTTACCTTTTTTTTGTTTTTGTTTTTCGATAAGCAAGAAAATATACATGTATATATATAGAAAGGGAAGATAGCTGGAAGATTGGGGTTTCAGATTCCTTACCCAGTGAATAGTTGAGTCTCCTAATTTGGTAATCAGTTGCAAGGAGGGCTTGCTGCGATTTGGTTGCTTCTCCTAATTTCATGATAATGGAGATCATACCTCGTTTGCATGCGTTGGATTTTTGAATTCAAATTCTGGACTTTGGTTAAATCCCTTGTCGAGACTTTATGTTACGCTTTCTCAACTTCACCGAAATCTTGTAATTGTTCATTCAATAGAAAGTAAGCAACAGCTCAATCAAAATCTAATCCCTGTCAGTGTTATCATCTAGCATGGGATGGGATTCGTGAGATAAAATGGCAGGCAGAGAAATTAGATCGAAAAGCAGAGTATATACCAAGAGATGGAAGTTGAAAGATCAGTCCTACACAAGTGAATAGGCTAATCTTAGAGGCATTTCGCAAATATTGCTTCTGGGTTTGAAATTCAAATGAAGAAAAGTTTTAAAATATTGAGAAAGATTTTTTCCTGAAACTTGCAATAATTTGACCTTAATCTCTAGACAAGAAGTGAGTTCTTTTAATTGTTAACTTCATAATGCGCTGATGTAAATAAGAAAAGATGTATTCTGAATCTTTAGGGTTAAAGTATTATATTTTATTGGTAAGAATAAGCTGTGTTTTTCTTTTTCAATTTCCAAGATATGCAAGACGCTTGAACACAGAATTCTTAGCTTGCAGTTGTGTGAAATTGTAGAAATGAACGTCCATTTCAACCACAATTTTGCACCAGGGTATTATTTTCCCTTGTTTTTTTCATCTGCATTCTACTTCCTGTGAATTTATTTATTTATTTATTTTTTGGTCTAAACATATAAGGTTATATTGATTAGAAAAGGCACAGTGACCCATCAGACGCCCAAATTATAATCGGCTATCGGGTACAAAAAATACTTGATTCTATGGCAAATTGCTTTTCGATGGGTTTGCGTGTCTTACTTTGCTTACAATAATTAAAATTGTGTCGAGTGTGAAACGTGAGAGGAAGGAATCTCATTGATCGATGAAGTACCAGTGACCTGTGCAGTGCAATATTTTATTTGAGAAACAGCTCACGCGCGTACGAAATGTCTTTTCACCTGTAAATTACGCATGAATTAGCAATAGAATAGCATCTCTTGACTGGGATAAATGTTTGTCAATAAAAAAAATAAAAGAAAAAGACTTGGATAAAGTAAATCGTCGTGACCATTATGATGAAGGTAAGGTGAAAAAGTGGTGGATGCAGCTCTTGAGATGTGCCTGATGCTGCATTGCTACAGGCAGCCCGTGACCCTCTTGTCCCTGTCCTGTCAAAACCATTAGCGTGTTTACTAGGACTCCTTCACTCATCCCATGGAATCCTAAGCATAGCCGCCTTAGCATTGCTATTTGCTATCATGATCTTATTTCACGCTAAACATGACTTATGAATTATGATCAAATTATATATTATATAATAAATAAATTAATACATGTTTTATTATAAAATTTTAATTTTACTATTCATATTTATATTAATTAAATAATTATAATATTTTATTAGAGACTATTTATGACTTGTAAGATTTAATAAAAATTAAATTTATTATCAATTAATGTTAACTTATCGAATAACACACAAAAAATATATTATTAAATTAAATATTATTAATAAACTTAATATTTATTAATCTGATATTAATAATAATATTAATTTTTAAAATTATTATTATTAATAAATAATAATAATATTAATAAATTAATCTATATTTAATATTAATTGGTATATCAATCATTTTCCTCTCTATTTTAATTTGAATTATCAGTATTATTTTTTGTTAGATCCCATAAATAAAAATATATTTTTTATAAAAATACGTTTTTACAAAAATTAAAAGAGTTGAGAATTCATGCGCTTTTTAATAAATTGAAAAGTATAAAAATTCTAGCTATTTTTAAAAAATTAGTACTCTAGACAGCAAATATTCCAATAAAATCCGATAGAAAATATTCGAAAAAAGTATTTAGAGTTCACTCAATATTTTAAAAACTTGTAAAAAATTTAAATTAAAATTTTTATTTTCAAATTAGACGGATCACTTAACTCTTAAAAGGTAATTTAAAAATTAAAATTTTTATTTCGCGTATTTTGATTTACTGTGATCTCATTGATTGATGAAGTACCGGTGACCTGTGCAGTGCAATATTTTATCTGAGAAACAGCTCACGCGCGTACGCAATGTCTTTTCATGTTTAAATTGCGCATGAATTAGCAATAGAATAGCATCTCTTGACTGGGATAAATGTTTGTCAAAAAAAAACAAAAAAAAAGACTTAGATAAAGTAAGTCGTCGTGACCATTACGATGAAGTTAAGGTGAAAAAGTGGTAGATGCAGCTATTGAGATGTGCCTGATGCTGCATTGCTACAGGCAACCCCTGACCCTCTTGTCGCTGTCCTGTCAGAAGCATTAGCGTGTATACTAGGACTCCCTCACCCATCCCATGGAATCCTACCTCATGATCTTACTTTATATAAATTACATATGCCATCATTGAAAATTTTGAATTTAGACATCTATGTAAAATGATAAAGGACAAAACAATTTTGTCTTTTATATTATTAAAAAACTCATTATTTAAATTTTTAATGTTAAAAATATATTAAAATATTATTTTTTATTAATTTTAACTAAATATAAAATATTTTTAATAAAAATAATTAATTAATAAATTTTTTTATAATATCAAAAACTCAATTAATAAATTTTTTTAAATTATAAAAATTAAATAATAAAATATTTAATAATTAAAATTAAAATTAACTTTTTAATAAATTTTTAAAATGTTAATATTAAAATTAAAAAATTAATTAATAAATTTTTATCGTGATATAAAAATTAAATAGTAGATTTTTCAATAGATAATCTCTACTCTATATTTTTCACATATAAGATATTTTCTCGTAACCTTTTGATTTTCTTCTAGACTCTTAGGCCTTTTCTATTATTACTAGTTGATTTTCTCTTTGTCCCTATGTGCCCTAGCCTATTAATTTGAATCTTTATATTAGAGATTTTGTCCTTATTATTAATTTGTATGATATATAATAATAATTTATATTTTTAATTTTTATTATTATAAAATAATATATATATATATAATTAATTTATATATGGTGATATAAATTAATATCATAAATATTTAATAAAAAATAAGTTATTGGATAGATTCATATTAAAATGACTATAATAATTATGAGTTAATTATTGATTTGATATTATTATAATTTTTGATATAAAAACTATTATGTTTTGATATAATTAAATATTATTTTTAAATAAATAATTAAAAAAATTATAATTAAACATAATATAAATTATGTAAAGAATATTAAAGAATCAAAATAAAATTTATATTTTTCCTTCTGAAATAATATTTTATGAATTTCTCGATAAATCAAACTAAAAAATATATAGATATATTTAAATGAATTAATAATGTGATTAATGATATTTAATTTTATCAGTTTATTTAAAATTTAAGTAACACTATGAGTATAACATTAAATATGATTTATGTTCAAAATTAAATATTATATGATAAAATAATTAATGCATAATTTATCATAAAATTTTAATTGGACAATTGGTGTTCATATTAGTTAAGTATTTATAATGTGTTAATAGAGTACACTTATAATTTATAGACTTTAATAAAAATTTAACTTACTGCTAATTAACATAAATTTATTGGATAACACACAAAAAATACATTATTAAATTGGATATTATTAATGAACTTAATGTATATTAATTCGATATTAATAATAATATTAATAAACTAATCTGTATTTAATATAAATTAATCTTCTTTCTTTTAATTTGAATTGAATAAATATATTAATATTATTTTTGTTAGATCACACGAACAAAAACACATTCTCTACAAAAATCAAGGGAGTTGAGAACTCCAGCGCTTTTTAGTAAAATGGGAAGTATAGAAACTCTAGCCATTTTTTAAAAGTTAACATCAAGGGATTTAGCTTTTGCAGGTTGAATATCCCTTTGATCGGCTTCGTTGTGGCTTTTTCCGGTGGCAGGATGTTGGTGGTGCTCGATGATTTGGATCTCAGCAAACATTTAGAAGTTGTCGGAGAGCACATCCACCCACTTTTGGCGATATTACTTTGATTCGGGTGATTCTTCTTTATTTCAGGTTCAATCGTTTATGAATGCAATGGATTTGTCCTCATCCTCTCAAATCTAGAAGTTTTATTTCTTTGGTTGTCTTCTTCCCCAGGCTTTAATGAATATTTATAAGGCTGACTTTTTGCAGTATAATGTGAGATAAGTCTTTTCACCATGATCGCCATCAATTGTGATGGCGAATCATCCAAAATTGGATGTGGGCGCCGCTGTAGCTTTCAGGCAGACAAATTCCTCAGTCATCTTCACCTCCTGTTGGTGGGAATGTAAACAAATCCCACTGAATGGAGTTTTGAAAAATTCAAATGTAGTTAGCTAAAATCTTTTTGATCTACTGTTGAATTTGAACTGAAATTTTACTTATGTCTCCTTTCAAATTCAAATTGAATATTAATAAATTTAAATTTAATTTATTGAATAAATAAATTTATATAAATCAAATTTTATTTAGAGCTTAATTTAAAATAATTTATTAATAATTTAATATATTTATATATATAATAAATTTTAATTTAAAATTAAATAATTTTAATTAAGTGATTTTATATATAAATTAATTTATAAATTTATAAAAATAAATTTTTAAATATTAAAAATTTAAATTACATAGAAATATAATTCATAAAAATATATATAGAATTTAAATTTATTTTTTTTCATGATATTAATTTAAATATATTTAATGAACTTATTTATTAAACGAGTCGAATATTATAAAATTTAAATTTAACTTATTTATTAAATGAATTTAAAAATTAAATTTAAATTTGATTCATTTAAAAATTAAATTGAAATTAGTCAAATTTTTATCGAATTAAATTTTAAATAACTCACGAATAATTTAATTTATTTATACTCGTATTGTTTTTTTAATTTTGTTTCTCTTGGGCTTATCTTTTTTGGGCATATAAATTTCTTAATTTTGTACTTGTTTTCAAGACTTAGGGTTGTACTTATTTTTTTTATGTTTTGGCCTTAGTAATTTTTTTTATACTAGTTTAGACTGTTTATTTGAAAAAATAATTTATATTTAAAAAATATTTTTATGAAAATATATTTTATACTAAAATAATTTATATTGAGATTTTAATAAATTTTTTAAAGCATAAAAAATATTTTTTTTCTTCATTTTTAAAAAATAATTTAATTTTCATTTGATAAAAAAATATTTTTGTAAAAAATATATTTTAAAAATAAATAGAAATTTAATCTAAAAAAATAAAATGATAAATTAATAAATAATTAATTAAAACTAAAGTGATTAATTTTTATATTTTTAAAAATTGGCTTTTTTGACTTAATAATTATATTTATGACTTTGGTATATGATATTAAGGTAATTTGAAATGCATCAAATTGAATTATTATTTAAATTTAAGAGAATAATTTTTCGATGGATCTAACCCACCATGAATTTAAGAAATATGAATATAAATTCTATATAATTTTTGAATAAAAAGATCCACATTTATGTGTTCTTTATTTCTTTTTACACTGCTCAAAATGTTTCCTTTATTTCTTGAGTTAGATCTACAAACCTCCTCCTCCTCCTTTTGTCAAGAGGACCAGTGAGCGGTGCTGCTGTTGGTCTTGGTTGACTGTTAATGGACTCCCAAGGATGTTTCATATATGTTGGTATAATATATTCACCACTGATTTCAGAAACTTTGACTTTATCTGAAGCATTCAAATGGTTAAAGGAGCATAGTCTCTTTTATACATGTTCTTGTTCGAGCTTCTGTTTTCTTTAAAATTTTGGAAGAATGGAATAATTGTCCTCCATCTCTCCTCTTTCATGTACTAATCCATGATCTTTATTAATTTACAAGTATTTTTTTAATTTCAATTTTTTAATTTTAGAGAAATAGCATGGCATGAAAATTTATACTAAAATCAAAAGGCTAATCGAAAATAATTGTCTTTAACAATCTCATGAATGAACTCTGATCACTCGTCCCTGCATTATCAAAATTCTAAATTAAATTCAATCATTACGTGTGGATCTTTGACTGTAGGCAAGCTTCAGTCTTTTGCTGGTAAACTTGGATCTGGCTTGGAAAATGAACTGCGCCAGTGAAAATGAAATTTTGAGCATAGAATGCAGTGAAGAATCTAGAAATTTAAGTCAAGTCCAATTTTATTTTTTCAGCAAAATCTTTAATTATATTAGAAATAAAGTTTTTAAGTTGAGAGTCAAAGTAATTGGAGAAAATTTATATAGATAAAATTTTATAAGCTAGAATGAAAATTTTCATTTAATTTTTTTTAAGTTGAATAGTTTAACATATTGACATAACTACTATTTAATTTTATCTATATTTATTATTTTTTTAAAAAAACAAAAATTAATCAAACTCATAACTTATTAGACTCATTTTTTTCTAAATTTATTTTTTATATTTAAATAATTTATGAAAATATTAAATAATCTAATCATTACTTATAATAATTTTTTAATTTAAAATTTATTTTTTTATAAATTTAAATATTTTAATATATAATTTCAATCGTATAAATAAAAATAACTATTATTAATTATTAATAAAAAATAATTATAAAAAATAAATATGAATAACTTAGCTTATAAAATATTTTTAAAAAGAAAAAATATCAGTATACTTAAAGTTGAAATATCAAAAATTAAAAGTAAATTTTTTAAATTGAAATAAGAGTAGTTTATTACTATAAAATAATATTTAACATTGCAATTTTATTTATGAGAAAATAACTATTAAGTTTCTAAATTTTTAAAATTTATTAAATTATTTTTATATCGAAATTACACGGTGAAAATATCTTTATATTTTATAAAATTAAGTTATTTAGTAATTTATTTAAAAGTTATTAGGAAATTTATTTAGATTTTAATAAAATAAATAATATGAATATTTAAATTTATAGATATTAAATAATATATATATTTAAAATTATATCTACATAGATAATTTAAAAAATTTCATGGACCATTTGATCCCATGATTATCAATGGATCTTCTTAATGTATATTTCTAAGGAAAACCTGTGTATTTAATCAGAAAATTAATTTTTTTTATGGACTACTTTTTTCTGAATAATTCAAACACCAGAAAATAAAAAAGATGTTATTTATACAAGTCCTCCTTCTGGAGTTCCCTCTGAATAACCAATGCAGTTATCTTCTGGACTTGGTTTTTAATTCCTTCTCCTTGCTGCTTCTTTAGATTTTGTCTTCTTGTTCCTCTATATTTTATTTTCTTCGCTCAATATTCACAAGTCATTGCACTAGCTCTTGTATGTCTTTCTCGTATACCACACGGATTCCACACTCCTTGATTTCCTCTTCGGGGAAATCAAGAAAAAGCTCAGTTGGATTCCATTCCTTGTCCGGATCTAGCTTGTCACTTGCAGCAAAGAACAGGCTAAGATGATCCGATACAACTTTTGAAGCTCCAGGAATTGGGACCTGGTAGAGCCTACTCCAAGCCACTCCACTTTTACTATTGACTTCAATGCAACAAAAAGGTTCAAGACGTTTTCTTCCCCCAAAAACATCACAAACTGCAAAACCCGCAATGTTCCACCAAGTTTCAAATGGAGGTAGTTGTATTCTCAACGGGCTACGGTCTCCCTGATAGCTGAACCAATCTGAAATTACACTCCCAGGTAAGTATATATAGAGGTCAGGGACTCCAATCTCTGGACTATTACATCTCTGTAACAACATTGTTGATAAAGTTGAAATTAGAATGACAAGAATGGGTGGGACTGCTAAGAAAAATTTTTTTGACAAGTATACTGAGAAAGATAGTTCAGATCTGATGGCAAATTTCTTCCAAATCCTCTTCACTTTGGCAGCTTTCTTCTATCTTCGTCAGCTTCCGAATTTCATATAACCAAAGCAAGCAACTTCTCAACCATGCAAATGCCACGCTAATTTTAGTTTGACAGTAATTCAATGTGTAGCAATTTGAGAAACCTATATAAAAACTCTTCTCCAAATTCTGTTTTTCAAACAGATTGTGAAATGCTTCAATGCTGTGCAATTTTCCATATATAGATGTTGAACGTTTGAAGGAAGGTCCGGCAACAACTGAAGGCTCGTATAATTAGTACACCGAAGACTTGCAAGTCTACAAAGTTGAACCATTTCTGGAAGAGTTTGCAGTGAAGTGCAATTTTGCATATTTATACTTTCAACATTAGACGGAAGAGCAGGCAGTGACTCAAGTCTTGAGCAATTATAAATCACAAGATTTATAAGTTCAAAAAGTTGAACTAGATCTGGAAGTGTCTGCAATGAAGTGCAATCTTCAATAAATAGCCATCCTATATTAGGTGGAAGAGTAGGCAATGACTTAAGTCTTCTGCAATTTGGCATCCAAAGATCTGTAAGTTTAGAAAGTTGAGCCATGTCTGGAAGCGCTTGCAATGAAGTGCAATTTCCAATAGATAGACGTTCAATATTACACGGAAGAGCAGGCAAGGACTCAAGTCTTCTGCAATTAGAAAAATCCACATCTGTAAGATTACAAAGTTGGTTGATGCTTGAAGGTATGCTTAAAACATGATTTCCACACAAATTTAGTTTCCCCAAAGACCACAAGCAACTCAGATTATTCAGAACTTGTGGAAAGGCGCAATAACTCATAACCAGTTTCATCATGGCTTGTGGACTCGAGAAAGCGAACGCCAGCGGTTTTTGGTTCCTCGTAGCAGGCACCAAATAATTACTATGGAGATCACATGCTTTAGCCAATGTCATTTGTCCAGAACCAATGCCAGCCGCATCAAGCACCTCCAAACTCGTCGCACTTACTAACCCCTCAGGCAGTTTGCTAAGCTTCAAGCATCCACACAAATTAAGAATCTTGAGAGACTTCAAATTCCAGTTGCCACTTGGAAGAGTTTCTAAGATTTCACAGCCTTTCAAGTTCAACCAAACCAACCTTGTCAATAATACAATGGATCGGTCCACCTCAACTAGGCTTGTACAACCCTCAACCTCAAGATTCAACACCTCGAGATTTGGGACATTTCTAAAGTCCAGGGTCTTAATTAAATCTTTGGAATAACTCAGATCAATGACCTTCAGTAACTGCAAAGGCTATCAAAAGACATAGAGTTAGACTCAACTATGAAAAACGAGAATAGTGAAAGTCTATACATACTTTTATTTCTTCCCATAATTGTTTCAAGTTGCTATGGTGCATGTGAAGCTCAACAAGTTTACTTGGTTGGAAAGCTGATGGCAAAGAATTGAAAGGAAATTCATGCCATTCTAGATATCTCAATTCATTTGACAGGTATTCAAGGCCATGAAAAATGCTCGCATTTCGGAGAATGAGCAGTCTTAGATGATTCATCTTCGAGAAACCTTTTCCATTGATCAATTCTGCCTCTTTACCAAGTAAATCCAAGACTAGGCCTTCATTTTTTTCTCTGATCCCTGAACCATCAACAGCAGTAACAAACAATGGAAAGAAGAAAAAAGGAAGAAGAAACACTTCTTAGAAATTTAATTTATGTTGACAGCTCCTTAAGTAATAAAGTATAATTGTATTACAATTGATATCCTTACAGTTTCATTCATCAACACATTATAGATATCCTTATAAAGCCATATCCTACTGCGTTGTCCTGGCCCCATAAAGGATTCCCGACGAACAATTTCTTGTCCCATTTCTCGAAGAAAAGCATGCATCCACACAGTTCTGTCTGAAATAGTTATTAGAGATTTATTGATGAGTTCTCTCATTCCATTTTCTGGGTAGAATCCACAACTTTCTAGAATTTTTCTCACATAATTTTCATCCTCTCCAGAAAATATTTCTTATCTATTTCATCCAACCCATCAAAACTTATTTGAAGTCTTCCTAGAATTTCTTCATTGGGAATTTCTTTTAGTCTCTCTAATGCACTCTTCCATACTTTTATTGATTTAGAAAACAAGTACGAACCTAAAACACTGAGAGCTAGTGGGAGGCCACTTGCACATCTTAAAACGTGGTCAGACAACTCCACATAATTCCGTGTTGGACAATCAGTTTTAAAGGCTTTCAAATAAAAGAGTTCAAGGGCTTCATGCCCATCTAACTCCTCAAGCATATATGTATTATCCACTCCATGTTGGACCAACAAATGTTTATTTCTAGTTGTTATGATGATTCTACTTTCCTTACAAAACCAGTTTTCATCTCTTTTCCCAATTAAATACTCTAATTGAACCAGTTCATCAACGTCATCAAGAATGAGCAAAACTTTTTTATGACGTAGCCTCTTCCTTATCTCATCTATTCCCCTGTGAACATCATGTACTTTTACATCCCTATTCAAGATTGCAGATAAAAGTTTGTTTTGCAAAGAAACTAAACCATCATGTCTTTTAGAAGCTTCTCTAATATCTGCAAGAAAGCTGCTCTCTTCAAATTGAGAATACATTTGTTTGTAGACAACACTAGCAATAGTTGTTTTTCCTATTCCTCCCATCCCCCAGACACCTATAATTTTAACCTCATCGGACTGCTTTATGTCCAGATAGGATCTCATTTTCTCTAACCTTAATTCCATTCCAACTAGACCCTTGGTTATGTCCTTGCTAAATCGTCCCAACTTGCTAATTATGTCTTTAACAATCTCATGAATAAACTCTGACTCATCCCTGCATAAAAAATATTCCATCACTGAATCATATCATCAAGTACTTGCCAATCAGATTGTTAAAGCAGAGAGTTTCCAGAGCAGCAAAATCTAATACAGAATTGAAAATATAGTTGCACTAACCCATCTTGCAATTCACATCCTTTGAGATCGGCGACTTCTGTCATTGCTGCTCTCCATCGTTGAACTTCCTCAACGTTTTCCTTAAAACGTTCTTCAAGGTCAGTAACTGCTTCTCCGAAATTCCCCGACAGCTTGCGCACTTGAGATGGAGTCATACCATAGAAAATTGGCAGAACTGTTTGCCTCCCAGCTTTCTTGAATTCAAGAATTTGCACAAGTTCATCCAAACACCATGTTGAAGAAGCATAATTTTCTGAGAAAATGATAATTAAGATTCTGGATTCTCCTATTGCTTTAGGAAGTGTTTGCGAAATACTGTGGCCTGTCTCAAGTTCTCGATCGTCCTTAAAGGTGTTGATGCCTTCATGAAGCAACTCTTAGTACAGATGACTAATAAAAACTTTTGCGGGTGTCTGTGCCTCGAAAACTAAGGAATGCATCATATTTCCACTCCGAAGAAGGAGAAGAAGAGACGTCAGTAATTAAAACCATGGAATTGAACTGGTGAAAGGCTTCTTTGTGTTTACTGATTATTATAATTTGTTCGAGCACCTGTAGCGGCTGTTATAATTAAAGCTACTGATCAATGACTTCCCTGCAATCCGATCAGGAGTAGTTGAGTAAGTGACTTCCCCTGACACTGACGACCACTTCTTGAGTAACTTGCTGGAAAATTTGTAAAGTTTCTATTAAGTTTTAACATCCCTTGGGAAATCGTTGTAAATTTTCAATTTGAAGGCAAATAAAAAGTTGAAATTATGGAGTGGAAGTAGAAAATTCATGTGGGGATGTCAATCTTAATAAAATATTGAATTGTTAATAATAGATATTTTAGTAAAAAAGAACATATGCATATATAATCAATGGTTCTAATTCATTAGCATTTAACTCATCTCCAAGGCTCGAGTTCAAATCTCAGTCATAATCAATTGAAAATATATATATATATATATATATATATGTAATTGAGTGAAATATGGTCTCATATGAGGAAGGAATACAAAAGGAGAAAATTATTATATAAGCATGTGATTTGAGTTTTGATCATTTATTTATTTATTGTTATTTATTTTTGAATTGTATAAATATAAATATTTATACTTATAAATAACAATAATTTTTATCATATTTATTGAAAAAATATTATTAATATTTTTATAATATTTAAATTTTAAATTTTATATAATTTTTTACCATTAAAAATATAAAAATTAATTTTTTAAATTAATAAAACAATATAATAAATTTTTAATAATATTATAAATGTATTAAGTATTAATAGTGACTATTAAATTAAAATAATTTTTGTAAGGAGTAATTATTAATTAAAAATAAAAATAAAATTAAAATTAAAACAAATAAAAAACAAAGGATAAAGGAAAAAAATAAAAAGAATTTTCAAGAGCTAATTAAGTAATTTTAATGTAAATAACTTTAAATGAAATTATTTTTGTAAAATTTTAATAATTTTAGTAAGATTTACTTTTAATTCAAAATCAATCCCCATAAAAATTTAAGAAAATTAAATTCTTATACTAATGATTTTTCCAACATAAAATTAAAAAAAAAAAATCATTTCTTTTAAATTATTTCAAAATTTAACATGTTAAACAAGGGCTACATGTTCGTGAGATGAATCTTAGGCAAATTGATAGACTTCCTTGTGAAGAGAGAGAAAGCGCGTGAAGACTTGACAATGGAGTGTGAACATGTTTAATGTGACTTGAATTAGAGTATGTTCAAGATTATAGTTTTTATTAATTTATTTTTTTCAAATAATTGAATTAGAATGTTATTGCAAGATCTACAAGCACATGCATCGGAATAAACTAGAATATCGTTCGCACGATAATTACATTTGATTATAAAATTATGGTAAATTCGATTATTTAAAACATTAAAATCTAATAAAAAAGGAAAGAGAAATGAAAATAAATTGATTTCAAGTAGAATTTTTTGTTTTTTCAAGTAGAAAAGAAAACAAATTATGAATTTAACATGGGTATTAATTTTAAAAATTATAATTGGCAATTGGGTGGAATTCGATGTGAATGATTAGGGACATGTACTAAATTACTTGATTCTATGGTTAATAGCTTTTCAATGGGTTTGCATGTCTTATTTTGCTCATCTTAATTCAAATTGTGTTGAGTATGAAACGTGAGAGGAAGGAACCTCGTTGACAGATGAAAGTACCAGAGTCCAGAATTAACAAAACATGCGAAGCTGAGGACCAAGTGCAATAAGGAATCACATATCCTATAACAGAGAGTACCATCTTCTATCTCTACCTCACTGCAAATCTAAAATCTCAAGCATAATAATATCTAACCAACAAAATCAGACCAGCATATTCAAAAAGAAAATAAAAATAAAAATAAAAATTAAATGAAGGCACAAGCATTAGATCCTTCAATTTTCGTAAGGCCAAAACTCAAGTTTGTCCGTTTCTTCACAGGTCTTGCACGCTCAAACCTACAAACAGGGCATATGGACCCATAATTAGACATAACCTAAAACATGTTTTAGAGACCCAATAGAATCCTTCCTACTGTCCAGAGATCTTAGAGACAGAGAGAGAAGCGAAAGTAGTGCAAAGTTCTAAGCTCCAACAATCTATTGCAAATCTACACACTTTGAGCATGTGGATAATACATAAGAAATGTATTTCCACTGACAAACTGGAACACAAAACAATGATACCAGGATCATAGAATATTACTATATCTACCTAATGAACCACAGAAAAACAAAAAGCAAAGAGGTGAAAGTTCATACCTGGAGGAAGAGATTGCTTCAACTTGTCAGCCTTCTCAGAGTCAAACACACAAAGAGTATAGAGGTACTTGGAGCAGCGAACCTTGAACTTCACCACATCTTTGCTTCGCTTGATCTTGACAGAACGGGCATCCTTCCTTCTTGCTGTAAGAAGGAAATCCTTGATCTCATGAATTTGCTTAGGCTGTTTATGGAAAAGCAAAGCATAGTCACAATCACAAAACTATTACAGAATTCAATTATTGGAAGCTACAAAAGTTCGATAAGATGTTGGATAAACGAAAAAGCATATAATCAAAATCAAATAATAAAAAACACTATCAGGAGAAAAGCAAAGTGTTTGATTAGCAAGTAGCATCCACACATAAATGTAATCAGACAGCACATAACCAAGCCAAGCCATGTTCCCATAAACAAAAGTAGGCTCTCTCGGAAGACTATCCAATTTCCTCATAAGAAAACCTATCTAACATTTGGAAACTTAGTTAGTTACTTCAAGGAACTGTATTTAGGCCTTGTCCCTCAGTTGTTTAAGAATTCTAACTATAATTACAAAATTAACAGCCTGTCTAGATGAACAGATTCCAAATGCTGAACAACTGAGATACGGCTCTCCCGCAGCATAGCTAATTTGGCTGAACAAGAAGAAGAATAGGGGAAAGAAAAAGCTATGCTCAGCAGGCCATATCCTGAAGCACACTGTTCATGTCATTTGTTCTAACCATAGCCATAACAAAGTTAACTTGATTACAAGTCAATTATTAGCATTGCAAAAAAGTCAAAGTATCTGCAACATCAAAATGCATGGAGCTGTCCACAGAGTAATCCAGATTTACTTCAAATGACATCTAAAAAAAACCCCAATTCCAGAGATGTTAATAAAATTTTTCATGTTCCCATTACCTTCTCAGGTTAAAAAGAGTAGAAAATAAACCAAATGCGGAAAACTCCAGTGGGTGTATGTTATTCATATTGTGTTTGAATTGAGTAATTAAGTAATTAACTATAACTTCTACCTCCAATTGCTCTTATTAAATGCAAGAAGCCTATCTTTAATCTAACAACAATCGATATAGCTCTACTCTGTGCGTCTGTGTGTATATATGTACATATACATATAGAGAGAGAGAGATCCAATTTCATCACTGTTGTGCATCCAATAACGAGAAAATATAGCATAATGCTCCTGTCAATACAGCTTTATCTACTGCAAAGACCTAAATTAAGCAAATATCAAGACTTGGAGATTTCCCCGTTAATTTTTGCACCTAGGAAGCAAACAATCCTGTTATAAGCATAAAACGGCAATGATGCTCGAATTTTGAAATTCCTTTTTTAAGCTATCAAATTTCTTGACAAGGAGAAAGAGAAAGCAAACCAAATAGAGATGCATAGAAATTACCATTTTCTTCCTTCCTCTCGTCGAAAGGAGCTCGGTTCCGGAAGCAGCGAACCAGAGTCGTCTCTTTGAGCTGCTAGCGATTATATATGTGTGGATTAGAAGTTCTAATCCCCAATTTTTTGTTTTTTCAAATCTTACATTTCCGTAAATGCCCCTTTTGTTTTTTTCTCGTTTAGTTATTATGGGTTGGGTCGTTGCACTGGCCCGACTGGCCCATCTGATTTCATCACCCTCCTGCAGTCGCATGGCCTATGGCCGGTTTTTTAAGGGTTAAAAGAGAAAATCTTTTTAATCCATTCAATTGTAAATCCAAAAACGATAAATTATTTTGATTTTAACTCGGTTTAAAATAACTCAATAATTTTTTTTTATTTTGAATTAAATTAAAATCGATCTATTCGATTCATTGAGAAAAAAAATTCAAGATTTAGGTTTATTTTGTAACAATATTGATATTGAATTAAACCAATTTTATTTGGTAATTTATTTAGCAATCCCAATGTGCAAAAGGCGATTAATGCACAATCAATTGCAGACCTTTTTATAAGCGAAGTTGCATAGTATTGTAAAATTTGTGAAGATTTAACAATCCCAATGTGTAAAATCCTTATCTTTTGCGTTTGATTCTATTTCATAATTAATACATATATTAAAATATCATATACATATCCTTTCTATTAAATAATTTTTTTTTAAAAAATACATTATTGCTATTAAGTAGTTTTCTAATTGTCCATTCACTTTGAATCAATACTTATTTTCTTTAGTTTTTATAATTTTTTTTTAAAAGAAACATTCGTTGTTTTATTATTGCATTAAAGAAGTCATAATAAAAAGAGGTAGATTAACATACCAAACTCTCGAGTTTGATTCGGAATGGACATCCTTTGCTAACAAATGGACAATCACATTCACAGACCTATAGCTAAAACAACATTTAGTATCAACGATCTCACTTAATAAGATTTATAATCACTAAAAATCAAACCAAAAGATGATCTAACGGTAAAATCTAATGAATTAATTGCTTGAACAACTGAAATGGCATCCGATTCAATCAGAACTCGCTGCCAACCTTCACTCTTTATCCAACTTAAAACTTCAACAACGCCTATAGCTTTTGCATTTTTTGTTGAGAAGAAACCTGGATAACGTCAAACTTTAACCGCCACAAACTCCCCATATGAGTCACGTACAACAACACTGTAATACCCGGCTAGACTCCGGAATCGGAATTCCTACCGTCCGGTGGAATCTCGGATGTCGGAAGTCTCTAGTAGGGTAGAAACATGTTTTCTTAAAATGTTTTAAGGTATTTCATGGTTTTAAGTATGAAAATTTAATGAGTTTTTGCATGAAAAGTCTTTGGAGGAAAACCCAGGTTCGGCCGCCGAAAGTCAAGTTCGGCCGCCGAACATGCATGCGTTTTGGAGGCACGTTAGGCCCCCGAAAGCATGAGCGAGGGAAGTTCAGGTTCGGCCGCCGAAAGTCAAGTTCGGCCGCCGAACATGGCATGCATGCGGAGGCAAGTTCGGCCCCCGAACGTGGCCTGGCCAGCCACTATAAAAGGGGCACTTAGCCGAAATGGGCGAGCTTCCTCCCATTTTCGGCCACAGCTAGCTTCCGACCTCCCTCTTCCGAATCTAGTGTTCTTCCTTCAAATCCCCACCATTTTTCTTGAGTTTTAAGCTTTCATTGAAGGTTTTGAACTTTTGAAACAAGTTTTGGAGCTTTGGGAACTCAGGAGCTCATTTTCGTGGATCTCCAAGTTTAGGTCGTCTCCCTCTCGATCTTCAAGAGGTAAGAGCCGATCTTAAGCTCCTTATGTGTTTCAAGTAAGTTTTAAGTTGTTTTATGGGTAGAAATGCATGTTAGGCTTTAAGTTGAGTTTATGGGTTTTGTTGATGATTTGAACAATGTATGTTGATTGTGTGTAGTGGGAGTGTTGTAGTTGGGGTATTTGATAGTTTGAGACCCCTAGGTGTGATATATGGTATGTATGCATGTTTTAGAACAAGTTTATGCATGATTGGTGAGTTTGGAGGCAAAAATGCATAAGGGAGCCAAGTTTCTGCCCTTTGGCAGAAACCAGGTTCGGCAGCCGAAGGAGCTTTCGGCTGCCGAACATGGCTGGGGAGGCAGGCCTTTCGGCTGCCGAAGTTGCCCCCGAAAAGAGACTTTCGTCTCTGTCTGGGACTTTCGGCCGCCGAAGGTGCCGCCGAACATGCATGAGTTTCGCCTCTGTCTGGGAGTTTCGGCCGCCGAAGGTGCCGCCGAACCTGCCTGACTTTCGGCTCTGGAGGGACTTTCGGCCGCCGAACCTGCCGCTAAAAGTGCCCTGTTCAGCCATTTCTTGCATGTTTTTATGTGATGTTTTCATGATGTTTTAGGGGGTTTTTGGGGAGTATATTAGAGTTATGTTTTTGTATGTTTGGTCCCTCATTGGAGTCCACCTGTGTAGGTTCGGACCCGAGGAACCGAGGACCCCAGCAGTGAGCCAGCTGCTACAGAGTTTGTCAGAGCTAGCTAGAGGTGAGTGGAATAAACTTTAAGTTTTAAAATGAATGAAATATGAATTTTGAGCATGATCCATGCATCACGAATGCCATGAGATATAGTAGGTTGTTTGCATTAGTATTCACGAATATGTTGTATTGCATTTATGATGTTGATGTGGATTGGTTATTGAATGATCCTTTAGTCCTCATATGATATGATGATGTTATGGCATGAGATGGTATGGAAGTCCAGGTTGTACCCATTCTACGTCCCTGGCACGATGTAAGAGAAAGTCCAGGTTGTACCCATTCTACGTCCCTGGCACATTGGTATGTTATGATATGTTATGATAAGGGAAAGACCGGTTGTACCCATTCTACGTCCCGGCACAGTTGGACTATGTAGAGGACTATTGGTGACAATACCATCCGAGATGTGATTAGTTGTGATGTGTTGCATTACATAATAGCATGAGATTTTAATATATGATTTCACTATTCTGCTCACTGGGCTTTGTAGCTCACCCCTCTCCCCTAACCCCAGATGTGCAGGTACAGGGTAGACCAGGAGGTTAGCCAGAGTTATGAAGTATGTATGTAATAGTTAGATGGTGGACATGACAATTGTTTTATAATGTGATGTAAGAGATTTCAGTATGTTGCAATGAGATTTTTGAGGTTATAGATGTGCTTGACCCTATGAGTATTGTTATCCCTTTTGATACATGATCTATAGTTATGTTTTATAATGTTTATGAAAGCCAACTCATCTCATGATGTATTGCCCATTGAGGCATTGTTGAGATCCCACAGAGGGGTCATGATTATGGTTATGTAATGTATGTTCAGGTTGAGTTGGATGTATGAAAGAAAGGTTTTAAATTTTTATGTATGATTGTTGATCATGTATGGGATTAAACAGGTTTCCAGGATGTATGTCAGGCTTGCTACGGATCCCGGCGGCCTTAAGTCGACCCGGATCCTAGCGCCGGTAGCGGTCCGATTTTCGGGTCGTTACAAGCACCTAAACCCACAAAACCCATACTCGGGCCGGTAGATGCATCTACATTGACCTTCATTCATCCTTCTGATAGCTGATCAGTCCAAATTTAGACTATTTTATCATATTGTTCTTCATGCTAATTTACACTTTTTCTGCCTCATTTTGTGGTTTTGATCTTATTTTACAGAAAATGGTGTAAAGAGGTAATTTGGAAAAAATACTCTTAAAACTGCCTAAAATGGAACAAAGGAGAACAAGTTGTTTGCTCCAGTCAAGTTGCAACTGAAGTGAATATAAATAAGAAAAGTGCTAAATAAGGAAAGTGGCAAATAAGGAAAGTGCAGTCAGCAGAGCAGTTCGAAATTCAAATTTCAAATCTTCAAGAATCCATTTCCTTGTTGAGGAAGCCAAATCTCGAGAAGATGCACATTCAAATTTTGAAATTCAAAATTCAACTTGTTGAGGAAGCCAAATCTCAAGAAGACATACTTGCCTCCCAAGTCTTACACATTCAAAATTCAAAATTCAAAAGGAGGCTCCACCTCATCAATGCAACTTGGGCGGCAAGGGCAGCAACTTGGGCGGCAAGGAAGACCAACTTGGGCAGCAAGGAAGACCAACTTGGACAGCTAGTAAAGAGCTAGGGCAGCACATAAAAGCTATAAAAAGACCACATAAGCCAGCCGCACCATTCAACCTTGGACATACACAACATTTGGCCACTCCTTTTCCTTCACTCCAAGACCGCCAGTGTAATACCCGGCTACGTCAGACATCAGAAATTCTACCGTCCGGTGGAATTCGGGGATGTCAAAGATTTCTAGAAGGGTATTAGAAAGATGTTCTAACGTATTTGTACTGTTTTAAAGTGTTTTAACGGTTTGATTAAGAAAATAGTTGAATTTTAAAGAAAAAGGGTTATGGGAACAAAGGCCAGGTTCGGCCGCCGAAGTTAAGTTCGGCCGCCGAAAGTGCCCAATGTTCGGCCCCCGAAGGTTAAGTTCGGCCCCCGAAAGTTGCATGGTTTTGCATGCAGTTTCAGCAGCCGAAACTGGGGTGGTCGGCTAAGTTGTGCATGCTCCTCAGTCCGTGGTTTGGCCAGCTGTTGCCTCCAGATCATGGCTAGAGGATAAGGCCACGTCTCCCATGACTCATCTGCAAGCTTTTATCAGCTTAGGCAGAAGGTTGGTCGTGATTTGTGTGAGTTGAATGTTTTTGAGAGAAAAGAAGAGTTGTGAGGGTTTGAAGCTTTGGAGGAGTTGCTGAGTTTGCTTGTTCCTCTTCTGATTTCAGGAGGTAAGGGACGTCTTTAAGTTGTTTTAATGAGTTGTAACAGTTTTTTAAAGAGGTTATGGAAGTGTATGCATGAGTTGCATGCTTCGGTTAGTTTTGATGTTTTAATGGTGAAAGCATGATTATATGTTGTGTTAGTTGTTTTGTTGGAGTTTAAGTTGTTTTAAGCTCCTTTATGCTTGTTAAAGTGTTTATGCATGTTTTAGAGGGGTTAAATGCATGTATTGAGGGCTGAGCAGGTGATGGAGGGACTGGCAGGCGTCCTTGTGCATGAAACTGAGTTCTGGATGAACTCAGGTTCGGCCGCCGAAAGTCCAAGTTAGGCCGCCGAACATGCCTGACTTTCGTCTCTGGAGGAGACATTCGGCCGCCGAAGGTGCTGCCGAAGGTGCCCTGTCCAGCCTTCCTTTGCTTGTTTTGCCTGCATGTGTTGAGGTGTTCTAGAGGGGTTTTGGGGAATTGTTTTATCAGTGGCATAGAGTATGTGTGGTGCCTCATTTACATCCTCCATTGTAGGATTGGACCCGAGGAACCGCAGAGTTTAGCAGTCGTAGCGGTCTCAGAGTTAGAGGTAGCCCAGAGTTAGCCAAGCAGTGGCTACAGGTGAGTGGAACTAACTGTACTATTTTACATTCAGAAATGACACGAATCTAGCATGATCCATGCATCATAAAATGCCATGTTATGTATTAGGTTGTATTGCATTAGATTCCACGAATATGCTGCATTGCATAAGCTGATATTTGTGTGGATGAATGTTGGATGATCCTTAGCCCTTGATAGAGCACAGATACAGAGTTATGGCATGAGATAGCCATACCAGGTCGCCCCTGGATAGTCCAGGTCGCTCCTGGTACTATGAGTGAGACAGCTGGGCTGTCAGATCAGAGCTCAGAGCAGTCCAGGTGAGGCCTCATCGCCCCTGGCACAGTTGGACATGTTATGATATGAGTTACTTCAGAGTAGTCCAGGTGAGGCCTAATCGCCCCTGGCACAGTTGGACATACTATTATGTATGTAGAGGGCTATGGTGACAAGTTCATCCTTGAGATGATATGTTTGTGATGTGATGCATTTCATGAGAGCATGTAATGAATGAACTGGTTTTATTGTTCCTCCTCACTGGGCTTTAGAGCTCATCCCACTCCCTTAACCCCAGTTTTGCAGGTTCTGAGATAGCTGTGGGAAGGAAGTCAAAGTCAGCAAGAGTACAGAGGAAAGTAATGCATGAATGTATGTTTGTAATAGCATAGTGGACATGATGTAATTAACAGATTAGTTGTCATGTCATGTATCGATATGTACTGTCAGTTACTGGATAGACTTGTGCTTTCTCTAGTGTCTTTGCCATAGTGTGATGTATGATTAATCCCTTTGTACATGTATCCTGTTTTACGTTTCTTGATGAGAAATGTGTGAGTTAGGCTTAACGTATGGCTTTGATGAGATACCGATGGGATGTGTTACAGATTAAAAGGGTTTCAATCCCTTGACCCACAGCAGATAGTAGTCCCTGGTATAGGCCCTGAGGGCCATTTCAGATTGACATATCTGACAGCAGCAGTTAAGCCTACAGAGTTTTACAGGATTGTTGAGTCGTTTTGTATCATGTATGGGATTTATCAGGTACACAGAGAGTATAGTTGGCTGACTACGGGTCCCGGCGGCCTTAAGCCGATCTGGATCC
Organism: Manihot esculenta; assembly: GCF_001659605.2. NCBI lineage: Eukaryota > Viridiplantae > Streptophyta > Magnoliopsida > Malpighiales > Euphorbiaceae > Manihot > Manihot esculenta. The sequence goes on from NC_035173.2 coordinate 827,449, forward strand.
TAGTGCCAGTGATGGTTCGGACCGTTACTAAGGGGTACCGATTTCCGGGTCGTTACAGATTGGTATCAGAGCTTAGGGCCTCAAGAGTACGGTGTGCTGAGCATCTTTGCTCACGGACTAGAGATATCCCACATCGGAAAGAGGTGTTGTCTGGTATAGGAAGGGAAGCACAATAGGTACAATCATGTCCACCAGGATAAGATGTGTAGTCCTGTCTTGCATGATGATGTGAAATGCCATGATGAGCTGCATGTGCATTATTGATATGTTAGTTATATATGTTGTGGATTCATGTGTTCTCACATGGATCATTTGATGTTTTGTGTGATGTTGTGCTTTTCAGAAACAGGATGAGAGGAACTCGTCGATCTGCTAGATTGACAGGAGCTCCGCCAGAGGATGAGAGCATGGATGCTCATCTCCCTGTTCTGCAAAGGGTAACATCAGATAGCTTAAGTAGAGAAGGTACATCAAGGGACCCGAGAAGGTCTGTTGATGCGAGTAGAAGGGGAGTCGTTCAGAGTGGTATGTCAGGGTTTATGAGAGAAAGAGAGGAGGAGGAGCAGAGTAGAGAGGGTGCCTTTGGCATGAGCGGATTAGGCGGCGATGTGGGTGAGTCCCAAGGAGGCACTCAGGCCTCGAGGTTTGTTCCACCTCAGTATCCATCCTACCAGTGGGGGACAGAGTACCCGATGAGAGGTACATCAGAGTTGCCTAGATATCACCCATATCCCACCTTTATGCCCTATCCTCCCTTTTATTTGCCATCTCCACCGCCACATCCACAGTATACCATGTTTCCACCCTTCTTTGGTTATCCAAGTTTAGCAAACCCTACCTCAGGGAATGTTGCACCTCCTTCACCACCAATAGAACCAGTAGTCCCAGTTGTGCAACCATCTAAGCCTAGTTCACCTGGAGAAAGTATGGTGCAGATGACAGACTATTTGAGGTTAGATGTTCCCCAATTTGAGACTGGTGATGACCCTTTTGAGTATCTCAGAACGGTCAAGATGATAACTGATGAGTTGGGAGCCAGTGAGCGTAGAGCCATTCAAATGGCAGGGGTCACATTGAAATGTGAAAAAGCAAGGGAATGGTTCACCCAGTATGTGGATCCGAGGGTAGAAAGCTTATCCTGGGAGCAGTTTGCTCATGAGTTTGTAGGAGGGGTTTTCGATAGGTCAAGGGCGAGTTCCCATGATATAGTAGATATGGTACAGAAGAGGGAAGCTAGTACCAAACTTGCAGGGACAAGTGATGTTACTCTCTCCCCTCTGCCTGAGGCTGATACAAAGAGGAAGAAAGGAGGTAGAGGCCTCAGGAGATCAAAGAAGAATAAGTTCTGGAAGCAGATCAAGTCTGGTCTGGGAATAGGTGAGGGATCGAGCTCTGGTTTGAACAACTCCAAATGTCCGAGGTGCGGTAGGCCGCACAAGGGAGTCTGTTTAGTAGGGACAACAGCATGTTTCAGGTGCGGACAAGAGGGGCACATAGCACGTGAGTGTTCCACCGCCACTTTGCTAACACAGTCCCAGCAGACAGTCTCAGACAGAGTGGCTCAGCCAGAAGCTCTAGCCATGGCGCAGGGCAGAGGCAGAAGGAGCGGGATCACTCCTTCTTCCACAGGTTCCCCAGGTGAAGGTCCATCAGTGCCAGCACGGATCTTCGCTTTGACGCAGCAGGAGACTGACACATCGGACATGGCGGTGACAGGTACTTTTCACTTCCATATGTTTTGATGTGTTTGTTCATAGCGACTTTGATGTTTCGCTTTCCTTAGGGCTGTGAGAGCCGTCGAGAGTATGGGTTTGATCACTTCTGGCATTAGAATGTCCTCTTTGGGTCAATAGACTCAAGTGTGATCCGTCAGTGGCAGAGTTAGTCTGCCAATAGAGTTGAGTGCGAGTTTTGAGTAGGTGCCTTCCAGCTGACCTTGTGGTTCTAGAGTGACTGGTTGATGTCATTCTAGGGGTGGATGGGCTAGCTACTCATCGTACTGCCTTAGATCGCAGAGGCAGAGTAGTCAGGCTTTGAGACTAGGATGGATGGATCACAGGTAATGTGTGAGGGGACAAAGTAGAGATGCCTAGAAGTTTGCTATCAGCCCTAAAGGCTCTTATGGGAGAGGTTATCAAAGGTTTCTTGCTTATTTCAGAGAACAACGGAGTTAGTCAGATTAGAAGGGGAACAGGTTGAGTGCCCACAGCCAGAGAAAAGTTGTCGATAGGACCCAGACAAGTCATCAGGTGTACCACCCGCTAAACGAAGAGAGTGAGAACGAAGAATGGTAAGGATTGTACGAACAGAGTGCGAGAGATAGGAAAAGCCAAATGAGTAATAGCTAGATAGTGAACCAGGGAAGATATTCGAGAGTGTTGCTAGGAGATGCTTTTTATCCAGGTATAGGGAGAGTGATCTCTCATCTCCGAGTGCAGCCCTCAAAGATAAGAAATAAGTCAACGAACAGAGTAAGAAAAGAATAAGAGTAAGGAAAAAGTAAGTGTCATAGATCAGAGTAACAAAACAAAAGAAAGAAAAAGAATACGCAAACTAGAATGAAATAGAAAAAGAAAAGAGTAAGACTAAGGGTAAGTTCAGGAGGAGCTTTCAGTTTACTCTGGGATTCGGTGATAAATTGAGACAGAGGAAAGGGTTAGCCTTTTCATTAGTACGTTCCCGAGAGAAGGTCCGTTACCTATAGTTCGGATCTTCACTCTGACTCAGTAGGAAACTATCACATCGAACACAGTGACGTCAGGTATGTTCACTTGTGGATGTTCGGATGTGTATGTTGTTTGTTTTGAACCCGCGTGTTTCTACTTTCTTGTGACTTAGTGAGCTGTTAATCGAGTGGGTTGGATGCCTTTTAGGCTTTGTTTTCTCTGGGTTAGTGGACCCGAGTATGATCCATCTGAGGCAGAGTCAGTCAGTCAGAGCAGTTTAGCGGTTGGAGTGAGTAGAGACTATCCAGCTGACCTTATGGTTCTAGAGTTGACTAGTTGATGTCATTCTAGGGCGGATTGGCTACTTACTCATTGTACTACTTGTATCTGTGTCTGTAGAGACAAGGTAAGAGAGTTCAGAGGCTAAGATGGATCAGAGATAGTCCTTGAAAGGGACAGAGTTTAGGTGCCTAGAGGTTTGATGTCAGCCCAGTAGGCTCAACGGTACACAAGAAAGGGTATCAGAGGGTTCTAACTCTTGTGAGCGAGTTTAGGAGTCAGATCAGGGAATCAGCCTCAACGCCCATTGCTAGTGAGTTCATGGTTGTCCCAGACGAGCTGTCAGGTTTTCCATCTGTTAGGGAGTCAGAGTTTGGAATAGGAGTGGTGTCTGGACGCGGAACCATTTCTTTCCTTCTTTCTTTCTACCCTATAGCATGGCACCTGCAAAGAGAGCATAGTCAGCATAGTATAGAGAAGCTTGGTAGAAAAAGGTTATCCGACCTAGTACCTCACCCTGGAATGTTCCAGTGTGTTCCAGTGTTAGTGTGAGAAACGAAGGATGAAACCTTAAGATTTTCTAACGACTGTGAGCAGTTGAACAAAATCCCTACCAAGGACAGGATTAATGGTCTGTGGAGACAGCGAGTAGGAGCTGTTTATCCTCCACAATAGATCTACGAGTTGGGAACTAGATGGTGAGAGGTAGAGAGAGAGAGGTAAAACAAACAAGTATAGTAAAGGAGAAGAAAGGCAAGTAAAGATTAGAGTGCGCAGCAAAAGCATAGAATAGTGCAGAAAATCAGAGAAGTGTGTTGTAAGAGAACGCGGCATAGAGGCCAAGTTCTGTAACCTGAGTTCCATGTCGAGGCATACGTGAGAGAGAGAGAGTTAAAGCTATAGGCAAGGCATCTAGCATTTCCTTCGAGGTATAGCTCCTCTGACCGGGTTGAATAAAGAGAAGTAAAGGTTAGTGTAACCAGAATAGTGTGACTAAAGCTGAGAAAAAAAAAAAGAGGAAAAGTCAGTAGTCAGATGAAAGAATCAAGTCAGTTGGGTACTGACAACAGTACGAAGCAGTCAGTATAGAGTGTGGACACAGATTAAGCCGATAACAGTTAGCAGAGTCAGGGAATGTAGATAACCCGGGAGTTTGACTCCAGTAATATCTGTGTCTCTTCTCAGAGGAAAGTGTTAGGCTTTCCTTAATTGCTTATTTGTTTGTTTTTAACATTCGAGGACGAATGTTTTTAAAGGGGGGAAGATTGTAATACCCGGCTACGTCAGACATCGGAAATTCTACCGTCCGATGGAATTCGGGGATGTCAAAGATTTCTAGAAGGGTATTAGAAAGATGTTCTAACGTATTTGTACTGTTTTAAAGTGTTTTAACGGTTTGATTAAGAAAATAGTTGAATTTTAAAGAAAAAGGGTTATGGGAACAAAGGCCAGGTTCGGCCACCGAAGTTAAGTTCGGCCGCCGAAAGTGCCCAATGTTCGGCCCCCGAAGGTTAAGTTCGGCCCCCGAAAGTTGCATGGTTTTGCATGCAGTTTCAGCAGCCGAAACTGGGGTGGTCGGCTAAGTTGTGCATGCTCCTCAGTCCGTGGTTTGGCCAGCTGTTGCCTCCAGATCATGGCTAGAGGATAAGGCCACGTCTCCCATGACTCATCTGCAAGCTTTTATCAGCTTAGGCAGAAGGTTGGTCGTGATTTGTGTGAGTTGAATGTTTTTGAGAGAAAAGAAGAGTTGTGAGGGTTTGAAGCTTTGGAGGAGGAGTTGCTGAGTTTGCTTGTTCCTCTTCTGATTTCAGGAGGTAAGGGACGTCTTTAAGTTGTTTTAATGAGTTGTAACAGTTTTTTAAAGAGGTTATGGAAGTGTATGCATGAGTTGCATGCTTCGGTTAGTTTTGATGTTTTAATGGTGAAAGCATGATTATATGTTGTGTTAGTTGTTTTGTTGGAGTTTAAGTTGTTTTAAGCTCCTTTATGCTTGTTAAAGTGTTTATGCATGTTTTAGAGGGGTTAAATGCATGTATTGAGGGCTGAGCAGGTGATGGAGGGACTGGCAGGCGTCCTTGTGCACGAAACTGAGTTCTGGATGAACTCAGGTTCGGCCGCCGAAAGTCCAAGTTAGGCCGCCGAACATGCCTGACTTTCGTCTCTGGAGGAGACATTCGGCCGCCTAAGGTGCTGCCGAAGGTGCCCTGTCCAGCCTTCCTTTGCTTGTTTTGCCTGCATGTGTTGAGGTGTTCTAGAGGGGTTTTGGGGAATTGTTTTATCAGTGGCATAGAGTATGTGTGGTGCCTCATTTACATCCTCCATTGTAGGATTGGACCCGAGGAACCGCAGAGTTTAGCAGTCGTAGCGGTCTCAGAGTTAGAGGTAGCCCAGAGTTAGCCAAGCAGTGGCTACAGGTGAGTGGAACTAACTGTACTATTTTACATTCAGAAATGACACGAATCTAGCATGATCCATGCATCATAAAATGCCATGTTATGTATTAGGTTGTATTGCATTAGATTCCACGAATATGCTGCATTGCATAAGCTGATATTTGTGTGGATGAATGTTGGATGATCCTTAGCCCTTGATAGAGCACAGATACAGAGTTATGGCATGAGATAGCCATACCAGGTCGCCCCTGGATAGTCCAGGTCGCTCCTGGTACTATGAGTGAGACAGCTGGGCTGTCAGATCAGAGCTCAGAGCAGTCCAGGTGAGGCCTCATCGCCCCTGGCACAGTTGGACATGTTATGATATGAGTTACTTCAGAGTAGTCCAGGTGAGGCCTAATCGCCCCTGGCACAGTTGGACATACTATTATGTATGTAGAGGGCTATGGTGACAAGTTCATCCTTGAGATGATATGTTTGTGATGTGATGCATTTCATGAGAGCATGTAATGAATGAACTGGTTTTATTGTTCCTCCTCACTGGGCTTTAGAGCTCATCCCACTCCCTTAACCCCAGTTTTGCAGGTTCTGAGATAGCTGTGGGAAGGAAGTCAAAGTCAGCAAGAGTACAGAGGAAAGTAATGCATGAATGTATGTTTGTAATAGCATAGTGGACATGATGTAATTAACAGATTAGTTGTCATGTCATGTATCGATATGTACTGTCAGTTACTGGATAGACTTGTGCTTTCTCTAGTGTCTTTGCCATAGTGTGATGTATGATTAATCCCTTTGTACATGTATCCTGTTTTACGTTTCTTGATGAGAAATGTGTGAGTTAGGCTTAACGTATGGCTTTGATGAGATACCGATGGGATGTGTTACAGATTAAAAGGGTTTCAATCCCTTGACCCACAGCAGATAGTAGTCCCTGGTATAGGCCCTGAGGGCCATTTCAGATTGACATATCTGACAGCAGCAGTTAAGCCTACAGAGTTTTACAGGATTGTTGAGTCGTTTTGTATCATGTATGGGATTTATCAGGTACACAGAGAGTATAGTTGGCTGACTACGGGTCCCGGCGGCCTTAAGCCGATCTGGATCCTAGTGCCAGTGATGGTTCGGACCGTTACTAAGGGGTACCGGTTTCCGGGTCGTTACAGCCAGCCACCATCTCTTCTTCTTCCTTTCTTTATTTTTGAGTTTTTGTTTCAGTCATGAGTGGCTGAAACCTTTATTTCTAGTTAAAGATTGGTTGATACTTTAGTTGTTTTATGGATTGGGAGATCTGAACCTACATTGTTTAACTTTTGTTTTTCAATATTCATGCAATCTCATGCTTAATTCCATTGTTGCTTTGTTATTTTGATCAATAAGGCCAATTGATTCTTGATTGCAAGGTAATAAATTGTTAGTTTGGATAGTTTTAAGTCCGTAATTGCTTGGATTGTTCAAACACAAGTAACTCTTGGTGTAAAAACTAAGGAAATTGCATGATCTAGCGATATCACCATGCGTTTGGGTAGCTAGAATTAGGTCTCTCTGTTTCCTAGCGTAATTGACAGTTGTTAGATGTCAAAGGCCCAAGGACGTTCCTTGACAACTTGTTGATTAGTGATTAGTTAGAGGACGTTCCCTAATTAATTTATGCTTAAGGAGGGATATGGTGGTGAGAAGCGTCTTCCATCTCCATAACTAATTTATTGAATCAAATAAAGGAACCAAAGTATCAATGATCAATCCCAACAACTGAAGTGAATCCAATTCTTCAATTAGAGCTTTTCTCATATTTGAATTCCTTTACTTTAATTATTCGCTTTACTTTACTACTCTCATCATTAGTTTAATTGAATCAATCTCAAACCCTCCCTTTTTATTTTACTTGCAGTTTACTTTTTTTTACTTTCAATTTATTTTCTTGGTCTTGATAAGAAAGATAGGTAAATATCAATTCCCTGTGGATTCGATCCTTTCACCACTATCTGCAGTTGTAAAATTATTGATAACTGAAAAGGTTATTTTTGACCGGCTTCGACAACCACACAGTCAGTAGTCGTTGCCATGAACACAGGTGGTCTGAACTTGGTGCAGCAGCAGTAGCTAAGAAAGAAGCAGCAGCAACAGTCTAATTTTGTAGGAACCGTGAAGCCATATGGGAAACTTGAAAGGGAGTGAGCATCTTCATTTTGGAGCAATGTATGCATGGTAGGTGGAGGTAGCAAATCTGTTAAACCCATTAGACCCATTAAAGTTGCTTGCAGGAAAGGTTGTGTAAGCACCCATATCATAAAACACTATCAAATCATCAACTCCTAGCTCAGGCAACTTGCACTCACTCGCCACAATGTCTTCTCCATCACAAGTTGGTCCAAAGATAGTAATTGGACCTTCACCATATTCATTTCTCAGCAATGGCTAATGATATCCTAAAATCCAATAGAGGGTAGACTCAAGGTATACATTCGTGAACTTAGTTCGGTTGGTTCATACCTTCCTTTTTTTTATCCTTTTCTCTTTTGTGCTCTAGTGACGCATAACTGTTGTCCTACATTGGTACACTTTGTCATTATCATGCGGAGCGGTACATACGGATGTACTGTTCCTTTTTCCATCGTCAGACGATCATTGTAACGACCCGAAAATCGGACCGCTACCGGTGCTAGGATCCAAATCGACTTAAGGCCGCCGGGACCCGTAGCAAGCCTGACATCTAACCTATAAACCTGTATAATCCCATACATGATCAACAACATACATAAAAATTAAAGCTTTTCTTTCCATTCATACACCAACTCAACCTGTGCATGCACTATACATAACATAATCATAACATTGATCCCTCTGTGGGATCTCATCAGTGCCCCCAATGGGTGACATAACATATGCTGAATTGGTTTACATAAACATCATAAAAATCTCTAAGGTCATGTATAAAAGGGGATAGCAACAATCTATGGTCAAGCACACCTCTAACATCCATAAACATCATCTCATTACATATCTAAACTGTACTTTTACATTACATCAAAATCATTTATCATGTCCACACTAACTAATACATAACCCAAACTTCAATACTCTATCCGGACTCCTGCTCTATCCTGTACCTGTAAGCCTGGGGGTAAAGGGAGAGGGGTGAGCTAAAAGCCCAGTGAGTAGAACTATAAAACATATTAACACTATGCTCTATGAAATGCATCATAACACAGACAATTCACATAAGGGTTGGGTGAACTTGTCACCAATTAGTCCAAGCTAACTCTGTGCCAGGCCGTAGCATGGGGTCCTGGTCTTCCTGTCATAACATACATTACTTACCATTGCCCCAGGGCCTCCTCTGGGCTCCTGGTCTTCGAGTCCTATAACCATGCCAGGCCGTAGAATGGGGTCCTGGTCTTTTCTTACTCTGTGCCAGGCCGTAGAATGGGGTCCTGGTCTTCCTGTCATGGACTAATTGGGTCATCCAATATTCACCCACATCAACAACAATCGATGCAATGCGGCATATTCATGAAAACTAATGCAATCATCCTATTGCATAATCATGATGCATGAAACATGATAAAACATTTAATTTCTCAATTTAAAAGATTAAGCTTGGTTCCACTCACCTCTGGTTGACTCTGACAACACCGAAGCAGCTGAACTCACTGCTGGGGTCCTCGGTTCCTCGGGTCCGAACCTACACAGGTGGACTCAAATGAGGGACCAAACACACCTGAACATAACTATAAACTACTCCCCAAAAACCCCCTAAAACATCATGAAACAACCATAGAAAAACATGCAAAGAAGGCCTGGACAGGGCACTTTCGGCGGCAGGTTCGGCGGCCGAAAGTCCCTCCAGAGCCGAAAGTCAGGCAGGTTCGGCGGCACCTTCGGCGGCCGAAACTCCCAGACAGAGACAAAACTCATGCATGTTCTGCGGCACTTTCGGCGGCCGAAACTGCCAGACAGAGACGAAAGTCTCCTTTCGGGGGCAGGCTTCGACAGCCGAAAGGCTGCCTCCCCAGCCATGTTCGGCGGCCGAAAGTCCTTCGGCTGCCGAACCTGATTTCTGCCAAAGGGCAGAAACTAGGCTCCTTTTGCACATTTCGCCTCCCAACCTTCCAAACATGCCTCAAACCTATTCTACAACACACATACACAAGCATACATGTTCCTAGGGGCCTCAAACCATCATAAACCCCATCTACAACACATCAAGCATCCACATTGTTCATGAACATACATTTATACCCATAAAAATAACCATAACCTAAACATGCATTCTAACCCATAGATCTACTTAAAACTTACTTTAAACATGCAATGAGCTTAAGATCGGCTCTTACCTCTTGAAGATCGAGAGAGAGACGACCTAAAACTCGGAGGTGGGAGAGATTGGGTTCTTGAACCTCCAAGCTCCAAAACTTTGCTCAAAAGCTCAAATCTTCAAAACAAAGTTAAAACAAATGAAAATCTTGAAAGATCTAGAGGAAAAACCTCAAAGATTGGTGAGGGACGGCGGAGAGCTTACCTTGGCCGAAAATGGGGAAAAAGCTCGCCCGTTTTCGGCTAAGGGACCCTTTTATAGTGGCTGGCCAGGCCACGTTCGGGGGCCGAACGTGCCTCCGCATGCATGCCATGTTCGGTGGCCGAACTTGAGGTTCGGCGGCCGAACCTGGACTTCCCTCACTTATTCCTTCGGGGGCCTAAAGCACTCTCGAAGTGCATGCATGTTCGGCGGCCGAACTAGGGGTTCGACGACCGAACCTGAGTTTTCCTCCAATGCTATTTGCATGCAAAAACTCATTTTCTTTCATGCTTAAAACATAAAATACATTAAAACATTTTATAAAAATATGGTTCTTACCCTTCTAGAGGCCTTCGACATCCAAGATTCAACCGGACGGTAGGAATTCCGATACCGGAGTCTAGCCGGGTATTACATTCTCCCCCCCTTAAGAACATTCGTCCCCGAATGTTCCTCAACTAGCACATGCAAGGCATACAACATAACATACACATAAAACTCATAAGGAACTAACCTTAGAAAAGATAAGGGTACTGCTGGAGCATGGACTCCCGTGTCTCCCAGGTGCATTCTTCCATATTGTGGTGATTCCACAGGACTTTTACCATCGGGATTTCCTTGTTTCTCAGCTTCCTGATTTGAGTGTCCAGAATCTGTACCGGATGCTCAACATAGGTGAGATCCTCTTGGATCTCCACATCAGGCTCACTAAGAACCTTGCCCGGATCTGACACGAACTTTCTCAACATAGAAACATGGAAAACCGGATGGATTCTCTCCATTGAAGCAGGTAAATCCAGCTTATACGATACATTCCCAATCTTTTGCAAGACTTCAAAGGGTCTGATGTACCGCGGAGCCAGCTTACCTTTCTTCCCAAACCGAACCACTCCTTTCATTGGAGACACCTTGAGCAATACCAGATCCCCCTCCTGAAACTCTACATGCCTCCTGCGGATGTCTGCATAACTCTTCTGTCTGCTTGCAGCCGTCTTGATTCTTTCTCTGATTAAGGGTACCACCCTGCTGGTGATCTCTACTAACTCAGGCCCTGCCAAGGCCTTTTCTCCAACTTCCTCCCAGCAAACAGGTGACCTGCACTTCCTTCCATATAAAGCTTCATATGGAGCCATCCCGATGCTAGCATGATGGCTGTTATTGTAGGCAAACTCCACCAGAGGTAGATGCTGCCTCCAAGAACCGCCAAAGTCCAGCACACACATTCTTAGCATATCTTCTATGGTCTGGATGGTCCTCTCTGACTGTCCGTCTGTCTGTGGATGGAAGGCAGTACTGAAATCCAATCTAGTACCCATGGCATTCTGCAGACTCCGCCAAAACCCGGAGGTGAACTGGGGCCCTCTATCTGACACTATAGAAACAGGAACCCCATGCAGTCTGACTATCTCATCAACATACACCTGCGCCAACTTGTCCATAGAATAGCCACTCCAAACAGGGATGAAGTGAGCAGATTTGGTGAGTCTGTCCACAATCACCCATATGGAGTCCAATCTGTTGGACGTCGCCGGTAACCCCACTACGAAGTCCATAGCTATATTCTCCCATTTCCACTCTGGAATAGGTAGCGGGTTAAGCATTCCAGCCGGCTTCTAATGTTCCGGCTTCACCCTCTGACACATTGTAACGACCCGAAAATCGGACCGCTACCGGCGCTAGGATCCAGATCGGCTTAAGGCCGCCGGGACCCGTAGCAAGCCTGACATGCAACCTGTAAACCTGTATAATCCCATACATGATCAACAACATACATCAACCAAACTCAACCTGAGCATATACATTAACATAACATTGATCCCTCTGTGGGATCTCATCAGTGTCCCCAATGGGTGACATAACATATGTTGAGTTGGTTTACATAAGCATCATAAAAGTCTCTAAGATCATGTAATAAAAAGGGATAACAACAATCTATGGTCAAGCACACCTCTAACATCCATAAACATCATCTCATTACATATCTAAACTGTACTTTTACATTACATCAAAATCATTTATCATGTCCACACTAACTAATACATAACCCAAACTTCATTACTCTATCCGGACTCCTGCTCTATCCTGTACCTGCAAGCCTGGGGGTAAAGGGAGAGGGGTGAGCTAAAAGCCCAGTGAGTAGAACTATAAAACATATTAACACTATGCTCTATGAAATGCATCATAATACAGACAATTCACATAAGGGTTGGGTGAACTTGTCACCAATTAGTCCAAGCTAACTCTGTGCCAGGCCGTAGCATGGGGTCCTGGTCTTCCTGTCATAACATACATTACTTACCATTGCCCCAGGGCCTCCTCTCGGCTCCTGGTCTTCGAGTCCTATAACCATGCCAGGCCGTAGAATGGGGTCCTGGTCTTTCCTTACTCTGTGCCAGGCCGTAGAATGGGGTCCTGGTCTTCCTGTCATGGACTAATTGGGTCATCCAATATTCACCCACATCAACAACAATCGATGCAATGCGGCATATTCGTGAAAGCTAATGCAATCATCCTATTGCATAATCATGATGCATGAAACATGATAAAACATTTAATTTCTCAATTTAAAAGATTAAGCTTGGTTCCACTCACCTCTGGCTGACTCTGACAACACCGAAGCAGCTGAACTCACTGCTGGGGTCCTCGGTTCCTCGGGTCCGAACCTACACAGGTGGAATCAAATGAGGGACCAAACATACCTGAACATAACTATAAACTACTCCCCAAAAACCCCCTAAAACATCATGAAACAACCATAGAAAAACATGCAAAGAAGGCCTGGACAGGGCACTTTCGGCGGCAGGTTCGGCGGCACCTTCGGCGGCCGAAACTCCCAGACAGAGACGAAAGTCTCCTTTCGGGGGTAGGCTTCGGCAGCCGAAAGGCTGCCTCCCCAGCCATGTTCGGCGGCCGAAAGTCCTTCGGCTGCCGAACCTGGTTTCTGCCAAAGGGCAGAAACTTGGCTCCTTTTGCACATTTCGCCTCCCAACCTTCCAAACATGCCTCAAACCTATTCTACAATACACATACACAAGCATACATGTTCCTAGGGGCCTCAAACCATCATAAACCCCATCTACAACACATCAAGCATCCACATTGTTCATGAACATACATTTATACCCATAAACATAACCATAACCTAAACATGCATTCTAACCCATAGATCTACTTAAAACTTACTTTAAATATGCAATGAGCTTAAGATCGGCTCTTACCTCTTGAAGATCGAGAGAGAGACCACCAAAAACTCGGAGGTGGGAGAGATTGGGTTCTTGAACCTCCAAGCTCCAAAACTTTGCTCAAAAGCTCAAATCTTCAAAACAAAGTTAAAACAAATGAAAATCTTGAAAGATCTAGAGGAAAAACATCAAAGATTGGTGAGGGACGGCGGAGAGCTCACCTTGGCCGAAAATGGGAAAAAAGCTCGCCCGTTTTCGGCTAAGGGACCCTTTTATAGTGGCTGGCCAGGCCACGTTCGGGGGCCGAACGTGCCTCCGCATGCATGCCATGTTCGGCGGCCGAACCTGGACTTCCCTCACTTATGCCTTCGGGGGCCTAAAGCACTCCCGAAGTGCATGCATGTTCAGCGGCCGAACCTGAGTTTTCCTCCAATGCTATTTTCATGCAAAAACTCATTTTCTTTCATGCTTAACACATAAAATACATTAAAACATTTTATAAAATATGGTTCTTACCCTTCTAGAGGCCTCCGACATCCAAGATTCCACCGGACGGTAGGAATCCCGATACCGGAGTCTAGCCGGGTATTACACACACTTCGCAGGCTGACACAAATTGTGCCACTTCTCTCTTCATAGCTGGCCACCAATAAACCTTTTTCAGATCTTGATACATCTTGGTGGCTCCGGGGTGAACGCTGTATCTTGCATTATGAGCCTCTCTCATAATGTCTCCTTTTAGCCCTATGTCATCTGGTACACATAAACGACTCCCATAGCGGAGGATCCCCTTGTTGTCGAATCTGAACTCGCTGTCCTTGCCCGACTGAGCAGTCCTGGCAATCTTTACTAACTCTGGGTCCTCATGCTGTTTCTGAGCCACTTGCTCCAGAAACACAGGTGTCACTCTCATCTGGGCCACTAAAGCACCTGTACCAGACAACTCCAACTGTAGACCTTCGTCAATGAGCTTGTAAAACTCCTTCACCACTGGTCTCCTCTCTGCTGTGATGTGGGATAGACTGCCTAGTGACTTCCGGCTTAGGGCGTCTGCCACGACATTCGCCTTACCCGGATGATACTGAATCTTGCAATCATAGTCACTCAGCAGTTCTACCCATCTCCTCTGTCTCAAGTTCAAATCTCTTTGACTCAGGATGTACTGCAGGCTTTTATGATCTGTGAAGATCTCACATTTTACCCCATAGAGGTAGTGCCTCCATATCTTGAGTGCAAAGATTACTGCTGCCATCTCAAGGTCATGTGTGGGGTAATTCAACTCATGCTTCTTTAGCTGCCTAGAAGCATAAGCAATCACCCTCTCATTCTGCATTAGTACACAACCCAGTCCCACACGGGACGCATCACAAAAGACTGTAAAGTCTGCATCACTAGATGGCAGAGCTAACACTGGTGCTAAAGTCAACCTCTTCTTAAGCTCTTCAAAACTCTCTTCGCACTGGTCAGTCCACATGAACTTCTGATTCTTCCTGGTCAGTCTGGTTAGAGGAGCTGCTATTTTCGAGAAGTCCTGAACGAACCTCCTGTAGTAACCTGCCAAACCCAAGAAACTCCTAATCTCCGTCACTGAAGTGGGTCTAGGCCAGTTAGCCACAGTTTCTGCCTTCTTGGGGTCCACCTCTATCCCGTTCTCTGACACTACATGCCCCAAGAATGAAATGCTCCTCAGCCAGAACTCACACTTGGAGAACTTGGCATACAAGCCATGTTCCCTCAAGGTCTGCAGAACCAACCTCAGATGATGGGCATGCTCCTCTGCATTCCTGGAATACACTAGGATATCATCTATGAAGACGATAACAAAGTGATCCAGGTACTGGCTAAACACTCTGTTCATGAGATCCATGAATGCTGCAGGGGCGTTGGTTAACCCGAACGACATCACAAGGAACTCAAAATGCCCATATCTGGTCCTGAAAGCTGTCTTTGGCACATCTTCTTCTCTGATCCTCAGCTGATGATACCCAGATCTCAGATCTATTTTGGAGAAACAACCCGCTCCTGCTAGCTGGTCGAATAGATCGTCGATCCTTGGCAATGGGTACTTGTTCTTGGTAGTGACTTTGTTCAACTGCCTGTAGTCGATACAAAGTCTAAGGGATCCATCCTTCTTTCTCACAAACAAAACTGGAGCACCCCAGGATGAGGTACTCGGTCGGATGAAGCCCTTGTCTACCAACTCCTGTAACTGCTCCTTCAACTCCTTTAATTCTGCTGGCGCCATCCTATAGGGAGGGATAGAGATCGGTCGGGTTCCAGGCATCAGTTCTATCTCGAACTCTATCTCCCTAGCAGGTGGTAAACCTGGCAGCTCGTCTGGAAATACATCTAGGAACTCTCTAACCACTGGCACCGAGGCGGGCTCTCTGACCTGACTGCTAAGCTCTCTCACATGAGCCAAATACCCCTGACATCCCTTCCTAATCAACCTACGAGCTTGAAGAGTTGATATCAGACCTCTAGGTGTACCCCTCTTGTCTCCCCTGAAGACAACCTCAGACCCATCCTGACCTCCGAACCTGACTACCTTGTCCCTGCAGTCCAAGGTAGCACCATGGGTAGATAACCAGTCCATCCCTAGAATGACGTCAAAATCTGACAAATCTAGAACCACTAGGTCGGCGGACAAGCATCTTCCCTCAACAAACACAGGACTACACTGGCAGACTGACTCTACCACTGATGGAGCACACTTGGGTCCACTGACCCAGAGAGGACACTCTAACCCAGAAGTCATCAGACCCAACCTCCCCACGGCTCTTGGAGCAATAAAAGAATGAGATGCACCAGGGTCCATCAAGGCATACACATCTGAACAACCAATGATTAAGTTACCTGCCACCACGGTGTTAGATGCATCTGCCTCCTGCTGTGTCATTGTGAAGATCCGTGCTGGAGCCGATGGACCTTCACCTCTGAAACCCGCTGAAGAAGAGGCTGCCCCTCTCCCTCTGCCTCTGCCTCTGCCACTGGCCTGAGTCATGGCTGGAGCTGCTGGCTGCGCTACACTGCCTGAGGCTGTCTGCTGGGACTGAGCCATCGGGACTGCTCTTGGACATTCTCGAGCCATATGCCCCTCCTGACCACATCTGAAGCAGGTGTTCGTCCCAAACCGACATACTCCCTTGTGTGGCCTACCACACCTCGCACAAACTGCATTATCAGCACCAGAGCTTGAGCCACTCCCAAATCCCAGACTAGACTTGACTTTGCTCCAGAACTTGTTCTTCTTACCCTTGGGTTTACCCCATCTCTTACTGCCTGAGGCTGCTGCACTCAGGGTAGAGGGATCTAACCTTCCCCCACCCGGAGTTTTAGAACCAGAAGGCTGTGCCACTGTTTGCTTAACTGTCCCCTGAATGATGGCACTGGCCTCCATTTTCCTGGCCATATCTACTATGGCATGGAAGCTCTCCCTGTCCACGGACTGAATCAAGGAGGAATACCTGGAATGAAGTTTCATGACATACCTCCTTGACTTCTTCGAATCTGTATCCAGACTCTGCCCAGCAAAAGGTAACAGCTCCAAGAACCTGTCGGTGTACTCCTCTACACTCATATCCTCTGCCTGCCTCAACTGTTCAAACTCTATTATTTTCAGCTCCCTTGAACTATCGGGAAAATCCCATCCTGCAAACTCGTTTGCAAACTCTTCCCAAGACAAGCTCTCCACTCTCGGGCTCACATAACTCTTAAACCACTCTCGGGCTTTCTTGCATTTTAATGTGAACCCAGCCATCTGAATGGCTCTACTGTCATCCGCCCCTAACTCCTCTGTAATAGTCTTGACCCTCTCAAGATACACAAACGGGTCATCACCTGACGCAAATTGCGGAGCACCCAGCTTCATGTATTCAGTCATCTTGACCTTGCTCCCACTGGCTAAGCTAGGTCTAGAAGGTTGAGTAACTGGGGCTGCTGGTTCTGTAGGTGGTGGAGGTGGTGCAACATTTTCTGAGGTAGGGTTTGTTGGATTTGGATAGTAAGATGGGGGTGGATACATTGGGTATTGTGAATATGGTGGGTAGTATGGTGGGTATGGCATCTGTGTGGGATAAGGGGTGAAGCTAGGGTAATCCGATGTGCCTCCCATCGAATACCCAGGGTTTTGTGAGAAGGGTGGGTAGTATGGTGGCTGAACAAATCCCGAGGCCTGAGTGCCTCCTTGGGATTCTCCCATTCCTTCTTCTGACATTCTAACTCCCAGACTGCCATCCCTCCTATGCTCTACATCCATATTATCCCCCATACCTTCTGACGCTCCTCCCTGAACTGTTCCTCTGACTGATCTGCTCCTATCCAGATCTAGAGACCTTCTAGGGTCTCTTACTGCTCTTTCTCTGCTAGACCTACTAGACATTGCCCTAGGCAATGCTGGAGGACGGGCGCTCGTGCCCTCATCCTCAGGTGGTACTCCAGTCAATCTTGCTGATCGACGAGTTCCTCTCATCCTGTTTTCTGAAAAACAGTGCACATCACATAAACATTAGCATCATATGGTTCATGTGGGCACACATGAACCCTCATCACATACATCACATATCATAGTATATTATTAATGCACATGCATATTATCATGGCATTTCACATCATCATACAAGACAGGACTCCACATCCTATCCTAGTGGACATGATTTTTCCTATTGTGCTTGACCTTCTATAACATCTATGAGTCCGACACTTTAGGTCCGACCATATGAACCTAGGGCTCTGATACCATTCTGTAACGACCCGAAAATCGGACCGCTACCGGCGCTAGGATCCAGATCGACTTAAGGCCGCCGGGACCCGTAGCAAGCTTGACATCTAACCTATAAACCTGTATAATCCCATACATGATCAACAACATACATAAAAATTAAAGCTTTTCTTTCCATTCATACACCAACTCAACCTGTGCATGCACTATACATAACATAATCATAACATTGATCCCTCTGTGGGATCTCATCAGTGCCCCCAATGGGTGACATAACATATGCTGAGTTGGTTTACATAAACATCATAAAAATCTCTAAGATCATGTATAAAAGGGGATAGCAACAATCTATGGTCAAGCACACCTCTAACATCCATAAACATCATCTCATTACATATCTAAACTGTACTTTTACATTACATCAAAATCATTTATCATGTCCACACTTACTAATACATAACCCAAACTTCAATACTCTATCCGGACTCCTACTCTATCCTGTACCTGCAAGCCTGGGGGTAAAGGGAGAGGGGTGAGCTAAAAGCCCAGTGAGTAGAACTATAAAACATATTAACACTATGCTCTATGAAATGCATCATAACACAGACAATTCACATAAGGGTTGGGTGAACTTGTCACCAATTAGTCCAAGCTAACTCTGTGCCAGGCCGTAGCATGGGGTCCTGGTCTTCCTGTCATAACATACATTACTTACCATTGCCCCAGGGCCTCCTCTCGGCTCCTGGTCTTCGAGTCCTATAACCATGTCAGGCCGTAGAATGGGGTCCTGGTCTTTCCTTACTCTGTGCCAGGCCGTAGAATGGGGTCCTGGTCTTCCTGTCATGGACTAATTGGGTCATCCAATATTCACCCACATCAACAACAATCGATGCAATGCGGCATATACGTGAAAACTAATGCAATCATCCTATTGCATAATCATGATGCATGAAACATGATAAAACATTTAATTTCTCAATTTAAAAGATTAAGCTTGGTTCCACTCACCTCTGGCTGACTCTGACAACACCGAAGCAGCTGAACTCACTGCTGGGGTCCTCAGTTCCTCGGGTCTGAACCTACACAGGTGGACTCAAATGAGGGACCAAACACACCTGAACATAACTATAAACTACTCCCCAAAACCCCCTAAAACATCATGAAACAACCATAGAAAAACATGCAAAGAAGGCCTGGATAGGGCACTTTCGGCGGCCGAAAGTCCCTCCAGAGCCGAAAGTCAGGCAGGTTCGGCGGTCGAAACTCCCAGACAGAGACGAAACTCATGCATGTTCGGCGGCACTTTCGGCGGCCGAAACTGCCAGACAGAGACGAAAGTCTCCTTTCGGGGGCAGGCTTCGGCAGCCGAAAGGCTACCTCCCTAGCCATGTTCGGCGGCCGAAAGTCCTTCGGCTACCTGTAATACCCGGCTAGACTCCGGTATCGGGATCCCTACCGTCCGGTGGGACCTCGGATGTCGGAAACCTCTAGAAGGGTAAAACTATGATTTTATGAAGTGTTTTCATGTATTTTAATGGTTTTAAGCATGAAATTAAATGAGTTTTTGCATGAAAAGTCTATGGAGGAAAACCCAGGTTCGGCCGCCGAACTCCAAAGTTCGACCGCCGAACATGCATGCTTTCGGAGGGACTTTAGGCGCCCGAAAGTTTTGAGTGAGGGAAATGCAGGTTCGGCCGCCGAACTCCAAGTTCGGCCGCCGAACCTTGCATGCATGCGGAGGCACTTTCGGCCCCCGAACGTGGCCTGGCCAGCCACCTATAAAAGGGGCACTTAGCCGAAATGGGAGAGTTTTCTCCCATTTTCGACCTTAGCGAGCTTCCGACCTCCCTCTCCCAAATCTTGTGTTTTTCCTTCAATCCCCACCATTTTCTTTGAGTTTTAAGGTTCCACAAAAGTTTTTGAGTGTTTTTAAGCAAGTTTGGAGCTTGGAGGTCTTGGAGCTAAATCCCTCCGTTTTCCGAGCTAGGGTCGTTCTTCCTCTAGATCTTCAAGAGGTAAGCTTCGATCTATGCTTCTTTTATGTTTTATGAAAGTTTTATGCAAGTTGAGGGGGTAGAATGCATGTTTAGGTCTTATGTATGTATATGGGTATAATGTATACTTTGAGGAACAATGTATGTTGATGTTTGTGTGTTTGAAGTGTTGTAGATGGGGTATGTTATAGTTTGAGACCCCTAGGTGTGATGTATGATGTGTATGCATGTGTAGAAACAAGTTTATGCATGTTTTGAGGTGTTTTGGAGGCTGTAGACACAAGGGAACCAAGTTTCTGCCCTTCGGCAGAAACTCAGGTTCGGCCGCCGAACCCCCTTGTGGAGGCAGTTTCGGCTGCCGAAGCCTGCCCCCGAAACTCAAGTTTCGTCTCTGTCTGGGAGGTTCGGCCGCCGAAAGTGCCGCCGAACCTGCATGACTTTCGGCTGCAGAGGGACTTTCGGCCGCCGAACCTGCCGCCGAAAGTGCCCTGTTCAGCCATTTCTTGCATGTTTTCATGTGATGTTTTCAGGATGTTTTAGGGGGTCTTTGGGGAGTATTTTGGAGTCATGTTTATGTATGTTTGGTGCCTCATTTGAGTCCACCTGTGTAGGTTCGGACCCGAGGAACCGAGACCCCCGATTGTGAGATAGTCGTTCAGAGTCCGTTGTTAAAGCTTCAGTCACCAGGTGAGTGGAACAACCCCTTAAGCTTTAAAGTAAAGGAATAAATGAATGAATCATAAAGCATTGCCCATGCATCATTATGCTATGCAATATTAGGTTGTATGCATTAGAATTCACGAATATGTTGCATTGCATACTTTGTTGTTGATGTGGATGAATGTTGAATGATCCATTAGCCCTTGTATGTCATGATAGCCTATGTGAGTCCAGGTGTGCCTGCTACGGCTCTACGCCCCTGGCCCTATGACTGATTATGAAAGTCCGGGTGTGCCTGCTACGGCTCTACGCCCCCGGCATGTATAAGTAAGAAAGATTGGGGCTAAATGGTGACAAGTTCATCCTTGTTGTGAAATGTTTGTGTTATGGCGCATACATGAAAGCATGAATAAGAAAAAGTTAAATAATAAAAATAATAATAAAATGAATAATAATATATCTAAAAAGGGAGGAATTAAAACAAATGTTTTTAGTTTCTGCTCACTGGGCTCTAGTAGCTCACCCCACTCCCTTTATCCCCAGAGTTGCAGGTACAGGATAGGTCAAGAAGTCGGCTAGAGTGAAGTCAAGCCTTGCATGCTGTAATAGATAGTGGTGGACATGAATATGATGTAATGAGTAATTATGACTATGTACTGTAATGAATGTTTTGAGGATGTATTGAGGATTATAGTAGTGCTTGACCTAGAGGTGTGTGAATCCCCATTATGTACAGAGTGTTTAATGAGTAATGATGTTAATGACCATGATTATCCAAGCTTATATGTATGATGATACCCCATTGGAGTATTTGATGAGGACTCCAGTGTGGGGTTTATGTATGATTTTGTGCATGCACAGGTTTTGCTTGGATAAGAGAAAAGAAAAATTTTTACAGATCATGTATATGTTGTTATGTATGGGATTCCACAGGTTTACAGGAGGTATGTAGGCTTGCTACGGGTCCCGGCGGCCTTAAGCCGATCTGGATCCTAGCGCCGGTAACGGGTCGGATTTCCGGGTCGTTACAGAGTGGTATCAGAGCCCTAGGTTCATATGGTCGGACCTAGAGTGTCGGGCTCATAGATGTTCTAGAAGGTCAAGCACACTAGGAAAATCATGTCCACTAGGATAGGATGTAGAGTCCTGTCTATATGATGATATGATATGCCATGATGATATGCATGTGCATAAATGCTATGATATGATGCTATGTATGTGATGAGGGTTCATGTGTTTCCACATGAACCATATGATGCTAATTATTGTTTATGCTATGTGCTATTTTTCAGAAGAGAGAATGAGAGGAACTCGTCGATCTGCACGATTGACTGGAGCGCCACCTCAGGACGAGGGCGCTGATGCCCGTCCTTCAGCTTTGCCTAGGGCAATGTCCAGTAGGTCCAACAGAGACAGAGTAGCTAGAGACCCTAGAAGGTCTTTGGATCTGGGTAGAAGCAGATCAGTAAGGGGAACAGTGCAGGGAGGAATGTCTGAGGATATGGAAGTAGATCAGAGGAGGGATGGCAGTCTCGGTGTGAGCATGCCGGAAGAGGGCATGGGAGAATCAGAAGGAGGCACTCAGGCCTCGAGTTATGTCCAGCCACATCACTACCCACCCTATTCACACCATCCAGGGTATTCGATGGGAGGTACATCGGATAACCTCAGTTTTAGCCCTTATCCTCCACATATGCCATACCCACCTTACTACCCACCATACTCTCAGTACCCCATGTACCCACCTCCACCTCCCTATACCAGTACAGCAAACCCTACCCCAGGGGATGTTGCACCTCCACCACCACCAGTACCTACTGTCCCGGAAACACAAGTACCCAAACCTACCTCATCTAGAGGGAGCAAGGTCAAGATGACCGATTACATGAAGTTGGGTGCTCCTCAGTACAGAGCAGGTGATGACCCATTTGAGTATCTGAACAGGGTCAAGACTATTACAGATGAGATAGGGGCTGATGATAGTAGAGCCATTCAGATGGCTGGGTTCACACTGGAGTGCAAGAAGGCACGTAGTTGGTTTAAGAACTATGTGAACCCGAGAGCGGACAGTATGTCCTGGGAGGAGTTCGCAAATGAGTTTGCAGGATGGGCTTTCCCTGAGAGCTCTAGAGAGCAGAAGATGATAGAATTCGAGCAGTTGAGGCAAACTGATCAGATGAGTGTGGAGGAGTACACAGACAGGTTCCTGGAGTTGCTGCCATATGCTGGGCTGAATTTGGACACAGATCAAAAGAAGTCAAGTAGATATATTATGAGGCTGCACTCCAGGTATTCCTCTTTGGTACAGTCAGCAGAGAGGGAGAGTTTCCATGCCATAGTGGATATGGCTAGGAGAATGGAGGCTAGTGCTATCGTTGAGGGGAAGGTAAAACAGTCAGTGGCACAGTCTTCTGGTTCCAAGACCCCAGGTGGGGAAAGGTTAGACTCTTCTTCTCTGAGTACAGCAGTTGCAGGAAATAAGAAGTGGGACAGAGGTCACAGAAAATCTAAGAAGAATAAGTTCTGGAACAAGATCAAGTCAGGTCTGGGTTTAGGCAGTGGCTCAAGCTCTGGCGCGGAGGTTACAGCATGTATGAGATGTGGGAGACCACACAAAGGAGTATGTCTGGCAGGGACAAACACATGTTTCAGATGCGGACAGGCGGGTCATTTGGCTCGAGACTGTCCTAGAGCAGCCTTTGCAGCACCGTCTCAGCAGACAGCCTCCGGCAGTGTGGTGCAGCCAGTAGCTCCAACCGCAACACAGGCCAGTGGCAGAGGCAGGGGGAGAGGGTCAGCCTCTTCATCAGCAGGATACAGAGGTGAAGGTCCATCAGCTCCGGCACGAATCTTCACTATGACTCAGCAGGAGGCCAGCACATCCAACACCGTGGTGGCAGGTAATCTCATCGTTGGTTGTTCTGATGTGTATGCCTTAATGGACCCGGGTGCATCTCATTCTTTTATTGCTCCGAGAGTCGTGGAGAGGGTAGGATTGATGGTCTCTGGGTTAGAGTGTCCCCTATGGGTCAGTGGACCCAAGTGTGACCCGTCAGTGGCAGAGGCAGTCTGCCAATGTAGTCCAGTTTTCATAGAGGGAAGATGCCTTTCCGCCGACCTCGTGGTTCTAGATTTGATAGATTTTGACGTCATTCTAGGGATGGATTGGTTATCGACCCATGGTGCTACCTTGGACTGTAGAGACAAGGTAGTCAGATTCAGAGATCAGGATGGGTCAGAGGTCGTCTTCAGAGGAGACAAGAGGGGTACACCTAGAGGTCTGATCTCAGCTCTTCAGGCTCGTAGGTTGCTCAGGAGGGGATGTCAGGGGTTTCTAGCTCATGTGAGAGAGTTAGATAGTCATGTCAGAGAGCCCGCCTCAGTGCCTGTGGTGAGTGAGTTCTTAGATGTTTTCCCAGACGAGCTGCCAGGGTTACCACCTGCTAGGGAGATAGAGTTCGAGATTGAGTTAATGCCTGGTACCAGACCGATCTCTATCCCTCCCTACAGGATGGCACCAGCTGAATTGAAAGAACTGAAAGAACAGTTGCAAGAGCTGGTAGATAAGGGTTTCATCCGACCGAGTACTTCACCTTGGGGTGCTCCGGTTTTGTTTGTAAGGAAGAAGGATGGATCCCTCAGACTTTGTATCGACTACAGACAGTTGAACAAGGTCACTACCAAGAACAAGTACCCTTTGCCGAGGATCGACGATCTATTCGACCAGCTAGCTGGAGCAAGTTGTTTCTCCAAAATAGATCTGAGATCAGGGTACCATCAGTTGAGGATAAGGAATGAAGATATACCGAAGACAGCTTTCAGGACCAGGTATGGGCACTATGAGTTCCTTGTGATGCCGTTTGGGCTGACCAACGCCCCTGCAGCATTCATGGACCTCATGAACAGAGTATTCAGTCAGTATCTGGATCACTTCGTTATTGTCTTCATAGATGATATCTTAGTGTATTCCCGAAATGCAGAGGAGCATGCCCATCACCTGAGGACAGTTTTGCAGACCTTGAGAGAGCATGGCTTGTATGCCAAGTTCTCCAAGTGTGAGTTTTGGCTTAGGAGCATATCATTCTTGGGGCACATTGTGTCAGAACAGGGTATTGAAGTAGACCCCAAGAAGGTAGAGGCTGTAGCTAACTGGCCTAGACCCACCACAGTGACCGAGATCAAGAGTTTTCTGGGTTTAGCAGGTTACTACAGGAGGTTCGTTCAGGACTTCTCAAAGATTGCTGCTCCTATGACCAAATTGACAAAGAAGAATCAGAAGTTCATATGGACCGATCAGTGTGAGGAAAGCTTTGAGGAGCTTAAGAGGAGGTTGACTTCAGCACCGGTGTTAGCTCTGCCAAAAAGTGATGATGACTTCTCCGTATATTGTGATGCATCCCGTGTGGGACTGGGTTGTGTGCTAATGCAAAATGAGAGGGTGATCGCTTATGCTTCTAGGCAGCTGAAGAAGCATGAGCTGAATTACCCCACACATGACCTAGAGATGGCAGCAGTGATCTTTGCACTCAAGATGTGGAGGCATTACCTTTATGGGGTAAAGTGTGAGATCTTCACAGATCATAAGAGCCTGCAGTACATCCTGAGTCAGAGAGAACTGAATATGAGGCAGAGGAGATGGGTAGAGCTGTTGAGTGACTATGATTGCAAGATTCAGTACCATCCGGGTAAGGCGAATGTTGTGGCAGACGCCCTAAGCCGGAAATCACTCGGCAGTCTATCCCACATTTCAGCTGAGAGGAGGCCGGTGGTAAAGGAGTTCCACAGACTTATGAGTGAGGGATTACAGTTGGAGTTGTCTGGCACAGGTGCCTTAGTGGCTCAGATGAGAGTGACACCCGTGTTTCTGGAGCAGGTAGCTCAGAAACAGCATGAGGACCCAGAGTTGGTCAGGATAGCCAGAACGGTTCAGTCAGGCCAGAGTAATGAGTTCAAGTTTGATGATAAGGGGATCCTCCGCTACGGGAACAGATTATGTGTGCCAGATGACATTGGTCTGAAGGGAGATATTATGGGGGAAGCCCATAATACCAGGTATAGTGTTCACCCTGGAGCCACCAAGATGTATCAGGATCTGAAGAGAGTGTATTGGTGGCCAGCTATGAAGAAGGACGTGGCACTGTTCGTGTCAGCCTGCGATGTGTGTCAGAGGGTGAAACTGGAGCATCAGAAGCCGGCTGGAATGTTGAATCCACTACCGATTCCAGAGTGGAAATGGGAGAATATAGCTATGGACTTCGTAGTGGGGTTACCGGCGACGTCCAACAGATTGGACTCCATATGGGTGATTGTGGACAGACTCACCAAATCTGCTCACTTCATCCCTGTCAGGAGTGGTTACTCTGTGGACAAGTTGGCGCAGGTGTACGTAGATGAGATTGTTAGACTGCATGGGGTCCCGGTATCTATAGTGTCAGATAGAGGGCCCCAGTTCACCTCCAGGTTTTGGCTGAGTCTGCAGAATGCTATGGGTACCAGATTAGACTTCAGTACTGCCTTCCACCCACAGACAGACGGACAGTCAGAGAGGACCATCCAGACAATAGAGGATATGCTCAGAATGTGTGTGCTAGATTTTGGCGGTTCTTGGAGGCAGCATCTACCTTTGGTGGAGTTTGCCTACAATAACAGCTATCATGCTAGCATAGGGATGGCTCCATATGAAGCTTTGTATGGAAGGAAGTGCAGATCACCTATCTGCTGGGAGGAAGTAGGAGAGAGGACTCTTGCGGGTCCGGAGTTAGTAGAGCTTACCAGCAGGGTAGTACCCATAATCAGAGAGAGGATCAAGACTGCTGCTAGTCGGCAGAAGAGTTATGCAGATGTCCGCAGAAGACAGCTAGAGTTTCAGGAGGGGGATTTGGTTTTGCTCAAGGTGTCTCCTATGAAAGGAGTGGTTCGGTTCGGGAAGAAGGGTAAGTTAGCTCCACGGTACATCGGTCCTTTCGAGGTGCTTCAGAGGGTCGGTAATGTGTCGTACAAGCTAGACTTGCCTGCTTCGATGGAGAGAATCCATCCGGTTTTCCATGTTTCTCTGTTACGGAAGTACGTGTCAGATCCGAGTAAGGTTCTTAGTGAGCCTGATATGGAGATCCATGAGGATCTCACCTATGTAGAACAGCCAGTGCGGATCCTAGACACTCAGATCAGAAAGCTGAGGAACAAGGAAATTCCGATGGTGAAAGTCCTTTGGAACCACCACAATATTGAAGAGTGCACCTGGGAGACACGGGAGTCTATGCTCCAGCAGTACCCCCATCTGTTTTGAGGTGAGTGTTAGTTGTTCTATGTGTTGCATGTATGATATATTGTATGCTATGTTATATGTTATGATTGATGCCATGCTTTGTATGTTAGTTGAGGAACATTCGGGGACGAATGTTCTTAAGGGGGGGAGAATGTAATACCCGGCTAGACTCCGGTATCGGGATCCCTACCGTCCGGTGGGACCTCGGATGTCGGAAACCTCTAGAAGGGTAAAACTATGATTTTATGAAGTGTTTTCATGTATTTTAATGGTTTTAAGCATGAAATTAAATGAGTTTTTGCATGAAAAGTCTATGGAGGAAAACCCAGGTTCGGCCGCCGAACTCCAAAGTTCGGCCGCCGAACCCCCTTGTGGAGGCAGTTTCGGCTGCCGAAGCCTGCCCCCGAAACTCAAGTTTCGTCTCTGTCTGGGAGGTTCGGCCGCCGAAAGTGCCGCCGAACCTGCATGACTTTCGGCTGCAGAGGGACTTTCGGCCGCCGAACCTGCCGCCGAAAGTGCCCTGTTCAGCCATTTCTTGCATGTTTTCATGTGATGTTTTCAGGATGTTTTAGGGGGTCTTTGGGGAGTATTTTGGAGTCATGTTTATGTATGTTTGGTGCCTCATTTGAGTCCACCTGTGTAGGTTCGGACCCGAGGAACCGAGACCCCCGATTGTGAGATAGTCGTTCAGAGTCCGTTGTTAAAGCTTCAGTCACCAGGTGAGTGGAACAACCCCTTAAGCTTTAAAGTAAAGGAATAAATGAATGAATCATAAAGCATTGCCCATGCATCATTATGCTATGCAATATTAGGTTGTATGCATTAGAATTCACGAATATGTTGCATTGCATACTTTGTTGTTGATGTGGATGAATGTTGAATGATCCATTAGCCCTTGTATGTCATGATAGCCTATGTGAGTCCAGGTGTGCCTGCTACGGCTCTACGCCCCTGGCCCTATGACTGATTATGAAAGTCCGGGTGTGCCTGCTACGGCTCTACGCCCCCGGCATGTATAAGTAAGAAAGATTGGGGCTAAATGGTGACAAGTTCATCCTTGTTGTGAAATGTTTGTGTTATGGCGCATACATGAAAGCATGAATAAGAAAAAGTTAAATAATAAAAATAATAATAAAATGAATAATAATATATCTAAAAAGGGAGGAATTAAAACAAATGTTTTTAGTTTCTGCTCACTGGGCTCTAGTAGCTCACCCCACTCCCTTTATCCCCAGAGTTGCAGGTACAGGATAGGTCAAGAAGTCGGCTAGAGTGAAGTCAAGCCTTGCATGCTGTAATAGATAGTGGTGGACATGAATATGATGTAATGAGTAATTATGACTATGTACTGTAATGAATGTTTTGAGGATGTATTGAGGATTATAGTAGTGCTTGACCTAGAGGTGTGTGAATCCCCATTATGTACAGAGTGTTTAATGAGTAATGATGTTAATGACCATGATTATCCAAGCTTATATGTATGATGATACCCCATTGGAGTATTTGATGAGGACTCCAGTGTGGGGTTTATGTATGATTTTGTGCATGCACAGGTTTTGCTTGGATAAGAGAAAAGAAAAATTTTTACAGATCATGTATATGTTGTTATGTATGGGATTCCACAGGTTTACAGGAGGTATGTAGGCTTGCTACGGGTCCCGGCGGCCTTAAGCCGATCTGGATCCTAGCGCCGGTAACGGGTCGGATTTCCGGGTCGTTACACTACCGAACCTGGTTTCTGCCAAAGGGCAGAAACTTGGCTCCTTTTGCACATTTCACCTCCCAACCTTCCAAACATGCCTCAAACCTATTCTACAACACACATACACAAGCATACATGTTCCTAGGGGCCTCAAACCATCATAAACCCCATCTACAACACATCAAGCATCCACATTGTTCATGAACATACATTTATACCCATAAACATAACCATAACCTAAACATGCATTCTAACCCATAGATCTACTTAAAACTTACTTTAAACATGCAATGAGCTTAAGATCGACTCTTACCTCTTGAAGATCGAGAGAGAGACGACCTAAAACTCGGAGGTGGGAGAGATTGGGTTCTTGAACCTCCAAGCTCCAAAACTTTGCTCAAAAGCTCAAATCTTCAAAACAAAGTTAAAACAAATGAAAATCTTGAAAGATCTAGAGGAAAAACATCAAAGATTGGTGAGGGACGGCGGAGAGCTCACCTTGGCCGAAAATGGGGAAAAAGCTCGCCCGTTTTCGGCTAAGGGACCCTTTTATAGTGGCTGGCCAGGCCACGTTCGGGGGCCGAACGTGCCTCCGCATGCATGCCATGTTCGGCGGCCGAACCTGGACTTCCCTCACTTATGCCTTCGGAGGCCTAAAGCACTCCCGAAGTGCATGCATGTTCGGCGGCCGAACTAGGGGTTCGGCGGCCGAACCTGAGTTTTCCTCCAATGCTATTTTCATGCAAAAACTCATTTTCTTTCATGCTTAAAACATAAAATACATTAAAACATTTTATAAAAATATGGTTCTTACCCTTCTAGAGGCCTCCGACATCCAAGATTCCACCGAATGGTAGGAATCCCGATACCGGAGTCTAGCCGGGTATTATAATCATTTAATTCCCTCCAGCGCCATGTGGACATGATCTCGGATGTATAGGGGTTTGTTGCTCTACTAACCTATAAAGTCAGTTGAGCTGGATCTCCCTACGATGGGCCTGAGTCTTATTCTGTTCGGCCTATTTGCACAAGGTTAGAGTCGCACGCTAGTGGGTGGACCCGCATAACGGGCTTTGATAAGGCTACGGTCCGATTTCCCTATATGGGCTTAGTTGTGGTCTGAGTATCCGAGACCCAATAGTTATCAAGTACCCACACCCTCGCTAATTATTCCATGATTAATGAGGGGTAAATCTCAAGGCTCCAATTATGACTGCGCGGCTCTAGGAATGCTTTTATCAAAATATCTTCTTTTCGCCTTTACCCATTTCAAATTTGCACTTTTCTTTCACTCATGGTTCTTTCTCTTGCGCTACCTCTACTATCTTGCTCTCCTTCTTCTCTATAATCCCTGCTTTTTCAGTTTGAGGTACGTCGTACTCTTCTCATGGCTTCAGTTAGAATCCCCAATGTTGTGGGTCTGGTGTCCTCTATTATCCCTTATTCCCTTTCTGATTTATTCTCCAGCAACTACGCTAATACCATGATTTATAGGATTAGGGCTCCCCTTCCTAATGAAAGGATTGTCCTTCTCAATCTACTTCCTGCGGGCTTAATAGACACCCAGCAATGGCATAGCTTGGCCTTCTTTGTCAAGCAGCGCGATTTCGGGCTGACCTTTCCTTTTATCCCTTTCTTTATTGAGGTCTTCCATCACTTTAAAGTGACTCTCCATATGTTGTCTCTCAATTCCATTTTGTTTATGTGCTGCTTTGAGTCCGTTTGTCTGTGTTGTAATTTTACCTCCTCTGTCGCTTTGTTCTCCACCTTCTTCTGCCTCGTTCGGTCTAACCACGGGTTTTGCTACTTTGATCCCTAGGTAGGGTTATCCATCTTCACCAGGTACAAGGACTCGATAAAAGGCTGGACTGAGGCCTTTGTGGTTGTTGAGCTGAAAGAGAGCTTGGAGATCAACTGGGATGTTGATCTCTCTTGGAGAGAAGTCTTTTAGGGCTGCAATGACTTTTTCAGGTTGTCCCTGTTGGACCAAGTCTGCCTTCTTCGACTGACCTCTGTAAGGAAGAAGTATGACGTTGACAAGTGTAAGTTCATGTCCAATCTTCGGGACTGCCGGAAAGCTAATATTATTATTTTTCTATTTTTCTTCCTTGTGTTTTCTTGTGAAGTCCCTGAAAGAGTTGCAGTCGAACTGCATTCCATTATCCGATATAAGCGTCCTGAATATCCCGAATCGGCATATAATGTTGCCCTAGACGAAGTCTATTACTTTCCAGGCTATGATAGTGGGTACGGCTTCTGTCTCAGACTACTTAGAGAAGTACTCTACAACCACTATCACGAATCTCTTCTGCCTTACAATCTTAGGGAATGGGTCCAGGATGTCTATCCCCCATTTTTAGAACAGCCAGGGGCTGGATATGCTCGATTGTGGCGTGGTCGGGCTATTGATAACATTGGCAAACCTTTGGTAGATATCACATCTTTTAACAAATTTCCCAGATTCTTTCTTGACTGTGGGCCAGTAATATCCTTGCCAGAAGATCTTATTCATCAATATGGCTGCCCCTTATAAACTCCATAGACCACTTAATTTACCTCTGAGATCACTCTGGCTGCTTCTTCTGGGCCTAACATCTCAACCACGGGCTGGATTTCCCCCTTCAGTATAAGGCTCCCTTTATTGTTTGGTAATTGGCAGCTTTAGCTGCAATTTTTTGGGCTTTTGCTTTATCCTTGGGCAATTTCCCTACTTCAAGGTATTCTAGATGACCACAGAAAGGTGTCTCCCCTGTGGGTGTCTGAGGTGTAGTCCAAAATGCCCATAGGATGCTATGTAGCTCGACTGTCTAGTTCTTCTTAGCACCGTCTAACCGCTTCTTTAGCCCTTGGAGGATAGCCCGATTTGTCACTTTAGTTTGGCCATTTGTCTGTGGGTGAGCCACTGAGGAGAACTTGTGCCATATGCCTATGTTCCTCGTGAAATCCCTGAAAGAGTTGCAGTCGAACTGCTTTCTATTATCCGATATGAGTGTCCTGGATATCCCGAATCGGCATATAATGTTGTCCCAAACGAAGTCCATTACTTTCCGGGCTGTGATAGTGGGCATGGCTTCTGCCTCAGGCCACTTGGAGAAGTACTCCACAACCACTATCACGAATCTCTTTTGCCCTACAGTCTTAAGGAATGGGTCCAGGATGTCTATCCCCCATTGTAAGAATGGCCAGGGGTTGGATATGCTCAATTGTGGCGTGGTTGGGCTATTGATAGCATTGGAAAACCTTTGGTAGATATCACATCTCTTGAAAAATTCCCTAGCTTCTTTCTTGACTATGGGCCAGTAATATCCATGTCGGAAGCTCTTATTCATCAATGTGGTTGCCCCTCATGAACTCCACAGACCCCCATAATGTACCTTTCAAATCACTCTGGCTGCTTCTTCTGGGCCTAACATCTCAGCCACGAGCTGGATTTCCCCCTTCGGTATAAGGTTCCCTTTACTGCTTGGTAATTGACAGCTTTAGCTGCAATTTTTCAAGCTTCCACTTTATCCTTGGACAATTTCCCCGCTTCTAGGTATTCCATGTAAGGGATCATCCAGCTTCATTCTTCATTGATATGCATGACGAGGGCTGGCCTTTCAAAGTTAGGGGTGTCAATTAGTTGCAAATACACTTCGTCTGGAAGCTGATCTAGTTCCTCTACAAACAACTTACTGAGCAGGTCTGCCACTTCATTCTCTTCCTAGGTATTCTCTAATACTGGACAATGATCCTTTGCTCACCGAGTTTGGCCTCTAAAGTTCGTACCCTGGCTAGGTACTTCTGCATAATGGGATCCTTCACCTGGTACACTCCTATTATTTGATTTACAATAAGCTGAGAATCACTGTTTATTTTGAGGTCAGTTGCCCTTACTCCCAAGGCTATCTGCATCCCGTTTATAAGAGCTTCGTATTTTGCCATGTTGTTAGATGCTAGGAACCCAAAGCGTAGAGCATAACACACTCTGAACTCATCTGGCCCTTTCAATAGAATCTCTGTCCCACTGTGTAATACCCGGCTAGACTCCGGTATCGAAATTCCTACCGTCCGGTGAAATCTCGAATGTCAGAAATCTCTAGAAGGGTAAAACCATGATTTCATAAAATGTTTTAATGTATTTTATGGTTTTAAGCAAGAAAGGAAATGAGTTTTGTATGAAAATAGCCTTGGAGGAAGACCCAGGTTCGGCCGCCGAACCTCAAGTTCGGCTACCGAACATGCATGCATTTCGGGAGTGCTTTACGCCCCCGAAGGCATGAGTGAGGGAAGTCCAGGTTCGGCCGCCGAACCTTATGTTCGGCCGCCGAACATGGCATGCATGCGGAGGCACGTTAGGCCCCCGAAAGTGGCCTGGCCAGCCACCTATAAAGGGGTCCCCATGTCTGAACGGGTGAGCTTTTCTCCCCGTTTTCGGCCAAGGTGAGTTCTCCGCCGTCCCTCATCAATTTTGAGCTTCTTCCTTCGAATCTTCATGATTTTCTTATGAGTTTTTACTTGGTTTGAAGATATTTGAGCAAAAGAGCAAGTTTGGAAGCTTGGAGACTAAAGAGTTGATTTCTCTCCATCTCCAAGCTAGGATCGTCTTTCCTCTCGATCTTCAAGAGGTAAGCTTAGATCCGACCTTCCTTGTATGTTTTAAACAAATTTTATGAAGATCTAAGGGGTAGAAATGCATGATTAGGTTTATGTTGAGTTTTTGGTTTATGTTGTGTTTATGGATAATGTGGGTTGTTTGATGTGTTTTGGTTGGGGTTTAAATTAGTTTGAGACCCCTATGTGCTTGTTGGCTTGAGTTTGCATGTTGTAGACTAGGTAAATGCATGTTGAATGAGTTGGGAGGCTTTTGTGCATGTTGGAGCTGAGTTTCTGCCCCTTTGGGAGAACTCAGGTTCGGCAGCCGAAGGCTCTTTCGGTCGCCGAACCTACCTGTGGAGGCCAACTTTTGGCTGCCGAACCCTGCCCCCGAAAGTGGACTTTCGGCTCTGGAAGGGAGTTTCGACCGCCGAAGGTACCGCCGAACATGCATGAATTTCGTCTCTGGAGGGAACCTTCGACCGCCGAAAGTGCCGCCGAAGGTGCATGACTTTCGGCTCTGGAGGGCCTTTCGGCCGCCGAGCCTGCCTCCGAAAGTGCCCTGTTCAGCCCTCCTTTGCATGATTTCTATGATTGTGTTAAGGTGTTTTAGGGGGTTTTTGGGGAGTATTTTAGAGTCATGTTCTAGTATGTTAGGTCCCTCATTTAAGTCCACCTGTGTAGGTTCGAACCCGAGAAACCGAGGCCCCCAGCAGTGAGTCAGCTGCTTCAGAGTCTTGTTAGAGCTAGCCAAAGGTGAGTAGAATGACTCTTTATGTTTTTAAGCAAATAATGAAGGTTTTAGCATGATTCATGCATCATAATTGCCATGTTATATAATAGGTTATTTGCACTAGAATTCACGAATATGTTGCATTGCATATGATTATGTTGGTGCGGATGGATATTGGATGATCCATAGCCCTCGATCTATGATGTGATGATATGATATGTACGGTACAGAATGAAAGACCAGTGGGACCCATTCTACGTTCCTGGCACTATGTAAGAGAAAGACCAGGACCCATTCTACATTCTGGCACTTTGGAATGTTATGCTTAAGTGAAAGACTAGGACCCATTCTACGTTCTGGCACGATTGGATATGTAGAGGGCTATTGGTGACAAGTCCATCCTTGATATGATATGTTTGTGTTGTGATGCATTTCATGATAGCATGAACTTTTAATGTAATATTTTATTATTCTGCTCATTGGGCTCTAGTAGCTCACCCCATTTCCCTAATCCCCCAAGGTTTGCAGGTACGGGATTGGCCAGGAGGTCAAGAAGAGTGAAATTATGTTATGTAATAGTTAGATGTGGACATGATGAAATGTAAAGTATTGAATAGTTATGTAATGTAATAGTGTTGTTGAGAATAGAATTGTGCTTGACCCCAGTATGTTGTTAATCCCCTTGAGTACATGGTTTTAATGATGTTTTATGTAGACCAAACTTAATGCATGTTATGTTACCCCAGTGGAGCATTGTTGAGGACTCCAGTGAGGGGTTAATGATTATGTTTATGTATAGTGCATGCACAGGTTGAGTTTGGTGAATGAATGAAAAGAAAAGTTCAAAATTTTATGTATGTGTTGATCATGTATGGGATTAAACAGGTATGCAGGATGTATGTTTGGCTTGCTACAGGTCTCGGCGGCCTTAAGCCGATCTGGATCCTTGCGCCGGTAGCGGTCCGATTTCCGAGTCGTTACAGATTGGTATCAGAGCCCTAGGTTCATATGGTCGGACCTAGAGTGTCGGGCTCATAAATGTTCTAGAAAGTCAAGCACAATAGGAAAATCATGTCCACTAGGATAGGATGTAGAGTCCTGTCTTGAATGATGTTGTGAAATGCCATGATTATATGCATGTGCATTAATGATATGTTATGTATGTGATGTATGTGATGCGGGTTCATGTGTTTATACATGAAC
This sequence comes from Manihot esculenta, assembly GCF_001659605.2. Taxonomy (NCBI): domain Eukaryota; kingdom Viridiplantae; phylum Streptophyta; class Magnoliopsida; order Malpighiales; family Euphorbiaceae; genus Manihot; species Manihot esculenta. The sequence continues at coordinate 862,337 of NC_035173.2, forward strand.
CATTTGATGCTAATGTTTATGTGATGTGTGCTGTTTTTCAGTAAACAGGATGAGGGGAACTCGTCGATCTGCACGATTGACTGGAGTACCCTCGGAGGATGAGGGCATGAGTGCCGGTCCCCCTGCATTGCCAAGGGCAATGTCTAGCAGGTCTAGCAGGGAAAGAGCAGTGAGAGACCCTAGAAGGTCTTTGGATATGAACAAAAGCAGATCAGTAAGGGAAACAGTCCAAGGAGGAATGTCAGAGGATGTGGGGGATGATATGGATGTGGACCAGAGGAGGGATGGCAGTCTTGGAGTGAGTATGTCGGAGGAGGGTATGGGAGAGTCCCAAGGAGGCACTCAAGCCTCGGGATTTGTTCAGCCACCCCAGTACCCACCCTTTTCTCAGAATCCCGAGTATTCGATGGGAGGTACATCGGATTACCCCAGCTTTAGCCCTTACCACTCGCACATGCCATACCCACCTTTCTACCCACCATACTCACAGTACCCTATGTACCCACCCCCATCTTTCTACCCAGGTACAGCAAACCCTACTCCGGGGAATGTTGCACCTTCTCCACCACCAGCAGCACCTACTGTCCCAGAAACCCAAGTACCAAAACCTAACTCATCTGGAGGGAGCAAGGTCAAGATGACCGACTACATGAAGCTGGGTGCTCCCAAGTATGATACCGGTGATGACCCATTTGTGTACCTTGAGAGGGTCAGAACTATTACAGATGAGATAGGAGCTGATGACAGTAGAGCCATTCAGATGGCTGGGTTCACACTAAAATGCAAGAAGGCCCGAGAGTGGTTTAAAAACTATGTGAACCCGAGGTTGGACAGCCTATCATGGGAGGAGTTTGCAAATGAGTTTGCAAGATGGGCTTTCCCTGACAGTTCAAGGGAGTTGAAGATGGTTGAATTTGAGCAGTTGAGGCAGTCAAATGAGATGAGTGTGGATGAGTACACAGACAGATTCTTGGAGCTGTTGCCGTTTGCTGGGCAGAATTTGGACACAGATCAGAAGAAGTCAAGGAGGTATATCATGAGGCTCCATTCCAGGTATTCCTCCTTGATTCAGTCAGCAGAGAGGGAGAGTTTCCATGCCATAGTGGATATGGCTCGGAGGATGGAGGCTAGTGCAATAATCGAAGGGAAAGTTAAGCAGTCAGTGGCACAGCCTTCTGGTTCCAAGACCCCAGGTGGGGGAAAGTTAGACCCTTCTTCTCTGAGTACAGGCAGCAAGAGGTGGAGTAATACCACCAAGAAGCCAAAGAAGAACAAGTTTTGGAGCAAGATCAAGTCAGGTCTGGGATTGGGAAGTGGCTCGAGCTCAGGTGCAGATAATGCAGTATGTAGGAAGTGTGGGAAGCCGCACAAGGATGTATGTCTGGTTGGGACGACAGCCTGCTTCAGGTGTGGGCAGGAGGGACACATGGCTCGGGAGTGTCCTAGAGCAGCTTTTATGGCACAGTCTCAGCAGACAGCTTCTGGTAGTGTGGCTCAGCCAACAGCTCCAGCCGCGACTCAGGCTAGTGGCAGAGGCAGAGGGAGATGGGCAGCCTCTTCTTCAGCGGGTTTCAGGGGTGAAGGTCCATCAGCTCCAGCACGGATCTTCACCATGACTCAACAGGAGGCAAATGCATCAAACACAGTGGTGTCAGGTAATCTCATCATTGGTTGTTCTGATGTTTATGCCTTAATGGACCCTGGTGCATCGCATTCTTTTATTGCTCCGAAGGCCGTCAAGAGATTGGGTTTGATGGTCTCTGGGTTAGAGTGTCCCCTATGGGTCAGTGGACCCAAGTGCGACCCATCAGTGGCAGAGACAGTCTGCCAGTGTAGTCCAGTTTTTGTGGAGGGAAGATGCCTTTCTGCCGACCTTGTGGTTTTAGATTTGATAGATTTTGACGTCATTCTAGGGATGGATTGGCTATCTACCCATGGTGCTACCTTGGACTGCAGGGACAAGGTAGTCAGGTTCAAATGTCAGGATGGGTCAGAGGTTGTCTTCAGAGGAGACAGGAGGGGTACACCTAGAGGTTTGATATCAGCCCTACAGGCTCGTAGGCTGCTCAGGAGGGGTTGTCAGGGTTTTCTAGCTCATGTGAGAGAGCTGGATAATCATGTCAGAGAGCCCGCCTCAGTGCCCGTGGTCAGTGAGTTTTTAGATGTGTTCCCAGACGACCTGCCAGGGAAATAGAGTTTGAAATTGAATTGATGCCTGGAACCAGACCGATCTCTATCCCTCCCTACAGGATGGCACCAGCAGAATTGAAGGAGCTTAAGGAGCAGTTGCAAGAGTTGGTAGATAGAGGCTTCATCCGACCGAGTACCTCACCTTGGGGTGCTCCAGTGCTATTTGTGAAAAAGAAGGATGGATCTCTCAGACTTTGTATCGACTACAGACAGTTGAACAAGGTCACTACCAAGAATAAGTACCCGTTGCCAAGAATCGACGATCTATTCGACTAACTAGCAGGAGCAGGTTGTTTCTCCAAAATAGATCTGAGATCGGGGTACCATCAGCTGAGGATAAGAAAAGAGGATGTGCCGAAGACGGCATTCAGGACCAGATTTGGGCACTATGAGTTCCTTGTGATGCCGTTTGGGTTAACCAATGCCCCTGCAGCATTCGTGGACCTCATGAACAGAGTTTTCAGTCAATACCTGGATCACTTTGTTATTGTCTTCATAGATGATATCTTAGTGTATTCCAGGAATGCAGAGGAGCATGCCCATCATCTGAGGTTAGTTCTGCAGACCTTGAGGGAACATGGCTTGTATGCCAAGTTCTCCAAGTGTGAGTTCTAGCTGAGGAGCATTTCATTCTTGGGGCACGTTGTGTCAGAAAATGGAATCGAGGTAGTCCCCAAGAAAGTGGAAGCTGTAGCTAACTGGCCTAGACCCACTACAGTGACAGAGATCAAGAGCTTCTTGGGTTTGGCAGGTTACTATAGGAGGTTCGTCCAGGACTTCTCTAAGATTGCAGCTCCTATGACCAGACTGACTAAGAAGAACCAGAGGTTTGTATGGACCGACCAATGTGAAGAAAGCTTTGAGGAGCTCAAGAAGAGGTTGACTTCAGCACCAGTGTTAGCTCTGCCAACTAGTAATGAAGACTTCTCAGTGTATTGTGATGCGTCCCGTGTGGGACTGGGTTGTGTGCTGATGCAGAATGAAAGGGTGATTGCTTATGCTTCTAGGCAGCTGAAGAAGCACGAGTTGAATTACCCTACACATGACCTAGAGATGGCAGCGGTAATCTTTGCACTCAAGATGTGGAGGCATTACCTTTATGGGGTAAAATGTGAGATCTTCATGGATCATAAAAGCCTGCAGTACATCCTGAGTCAGAAAGAGCTGAATTTGAGGCAGAGAAGATGGGTGGAACTGCTTAGTGACTATGATTGCAAGATTCAGTACCATTCGGGTAAGGCGAATGTTGTGGCAGACGCCTTAAGCCGGAAATCACTTGGCAGTTTGTCCCATATTTCAGCAGAGAGGAGGCCAGTAGCGAAGGAGTTCTTTGAGCTCTTCAATGAAGGTCTACAGTTGGAGTTGTCTGGTACAGGTGCTTTGATAGCCCAGATGAGAGCGGCACCTATGTTTCTGGAGCAGGTGGCTCAGAAACAGCATGAGGACCCAGAGTTAGTGAAGATTGCTAGGACTGTTCAGTCAGGCAAGAACGAAGAGTTCAGATTTGACAGCAAGGGGATCCTTCTCTATGGGAATAGATTGTGTGTACCAGATGACGTGGGACTGAAGGGAGACATTATGAGGGAAGCTCATAATGCCAGATACAGTGTTCACCCTGGAGCCACCAAAATGTATCAAGATCTGAAGAGAGTGTATTGGTGGCCAGCTATGAAGAGAGAAGTGGCACAGTTCATGTCAGCCTGCGAAGTATGTTAGAGGGTGAAGCTGGAACATCAGAAGCCGGCTGGAATCCTTAACCCACTACCTATTCCAGAGTGGAAATGGGAGAATATTGCTATGGACTTCGTGGTGGGGTTACCGGCAGCGTCTAACAGACTAGACTCTATATGGGTGATTGTGGACAGACTGACCAAATCTGCTCACTTCATCCCTATCAGGAGTGGCTATTCTGTGGACAAGTTGGCGCAGGTGTATGTTGATGAGGTTGTCAGGTTGCATAGGGTTCCTGTTTCAATAGTGTCTGATAGAGGGCCCCAGTTCACCTCCAGGTTTTGGCGGAGTCTGCAGAACGCTATGGGTACCAGGTTGGATTTTAGCACTGCTTTCCATCCACAGACGGACGGACAGTTAGAGAGGACCATCCAGACAATAGAGGATATGCTCAGAATGTGTGTGCTGGATTTTGGCGGTTCTTGGAGGTAGCATCTACCTTTGGTGGAGTTTGCCTACAATAACAGCCATCATGCTAGCATAGGGATGGCTCCCTATGAAGCTTTGTATGGGAGGAAGTGCAGGTCGCCTGTTTGTTGGGAGGAAGTTGGAGAAAGGGCCTTGGCAGGGCCTGAGCTTGTAGAGATCACCAGCAAAGTTGTGCCCATAATCAGAGAAAGGATCAAGACTGCTGCAAGCAGGCAAAAGAGTTATGCAGATATCCGCAGAAGGCTAGTAGAGTTTCAGGAGGGGGATTTGGTATTGCTCAAAGTGTCTCCAATGAAAGGGGTGATTTGGTTCGGAAAGAAAGGTAAGCTAGCTCCACGGTACATCGGACCCTTTGAAATCTTGCAAAAGATTGGGAATGTATCGTATAAGTTGGACTTACCTGCTTCTATGGAGAGAATCCATCCGGTTTTCCATGTTTCCATGTTAAGAAAGTTCGTGTCAGATCCGAGCAAGGTTCTTAGTTGGCCTGATATGGAGATCCAAGAAGATCTCACCTATGTGGAGCAGCCAGTGCGGATCATAGACACCCAGATTAGAAAGTTGAGAAACAAGGAAATCCCGATGGTGAAAGTCCTTTGGAATCACCACAACATTGAGGAGTGTACCTGGGAGACACGGGAGTCCATGCTCCAGCAATATCCTCATCTCTTTTAAAGTAAGTGTTATGTGTTTTATGTGAATGTTTATGTTTTATGCCATGCTATGTTTGTTTGGTGAACATTCAGGGACGAATGTTCTTAAGGGGGGAAGAATGTAATACCCGGCTAGACTCCGGTATCGGAATTCCTAACGTCCGGTGGAATCTCGAATGTCGGAAATCTCTAGAAGGGTAAAACCATGATTTCATAAAATGTTTTAATGTATTTTATGGTTTTACGCAAGAAAGGAAATGAGTTTTGTATGAAAATAGCCTTGGAGGAAGACCTAGGTTCGGCCGCCGAACCTCAAGTTCGGCTGTCGAACATGCATGCATTTCGGGAGTGCTTTAGGCCCCCGAAGGCATGAGTGAGACAAGTCCAGGTTCGGCCGCCGAACCTTATGTTCGGCCGCTGAACATGGCATGCATGTGGAGGCACGTTAGGCCCCAGAAAGTGGCCTGGCCAGCCACCTATAAAGGGGTACCCATGTCCGAACGGGTGAGCTTTTCTCCCTGTTTTCGGCCAAGGTGAGTTCTCCGCCGTCCCTCATCGATTTTGAGCTTCTTCCTTCGAATTTTCATGATTTTCTTATGAGTTTTTACTTGGTTTGAATATATTTGAGCAAAAGAGCAAGTTTGGAAGCTTGGAGACTAAAGAGTTGATTTCTCCCCATCTCCAAGCTAGGATCGTCTTTCCTCTCGATCTTCAAGAGGTAAGCTTAGATCCGACCTTCCTTGTATGTTTTAAACAAGTTTTATGAAGATCTATGGGGTAGAAATGCATAATTAGGTTTATGTTGAGTTTTTAGTTTATGTTGTGTTTATGGACAATGTGGGCTGTTTGATGTGTTTTGGTTGGGGTTTAAGTTAGTTTGAGACCCCTATGTGCTTCTTGGCTTGAGTTTGCATGTTGTAGACTAGGTAAATGCATGTTGAATGAGTTGGGAGGCTTTTGTGCATGTTGGAGCTGAGTTTCTGCCCCTTTGGGAGAACTCAGGTTCGGCAGCTGAAGGCTCTTTCGGCTGCCGAACCTGCCTGTGGAGGCCAACTTTTGGCTGCCAAACCCTGCCCCTGAAAGTGGACTTTCGGCTCTGGAAGGGAGTTTCGGCCGCCGAAGGTGCCACCGAACATGCATGAGTTTCGTCTCTGGAGGGAACCTTCGGCCGCCGAAAGTGCCGCCGAAGGTGCATGACTTTCGGCTCTGGAGGGCCTTTCGGCCGCCGAACCTGCCGCCGAAAGTGCCCTGTTCAGCCCTCCTTTGCATGATTTCTATGATTGTGTTAAGGTGTTTTAGGGGGTTATTGGGGAGTATTTTAGAGTCATGTTCTAGTATGTTAGGTCCCTCATTTAAGTCCACCTGTGTAGGTTCGGACCCGAGGAACTGAGGCCCCCAGCAGTGAGTCAGCTGCTTCAGAGTCTTGTCAGAGCTAGCCAAAGGTGAGTAGAATGACTCTTTATGTTTTTAAGCAAATAATGAAGGTTTTAGCATGATTCATGCATCATAATTGCCATGTTATATAATAGGTTGTTTGCACTAGAATTCACGAATATGTTGCATTGCATATGATTATGTTGGTGCAGATGGATATTGGATGATCCATAGCCCTCGATCTATGATGTGATGATATGATATGTACGGTACGGAATGAAAGACCAGTGGGACCCATTCTACGTTCGCTGGCACTATGTAAGAGAAAGACCAGGACCCATTCTACGTTCTGGCACTTTGGAATGTTATGCTTAAGTGAAAGACCAGGACCCATTCTACGTTCTGGTACGATTGGATATGTAGAGGGCTATTGGTGACAAGTCCATCCTTGATATGATATGTTTGTGTTGTGATACATTTCATGATAGCATGAACTTTTAATGTAATGTTTTATTATTCTGCTCACTGGGCTCTAGTAGCTCACCCCATTTCTCTAATCCCCCCAGGTTTGCAGGTACGGGATAGGCCAGAGGTCAAGAAAAGTGAAATTATGTTATGTAATAGTTAGATGTGGACATGATGAAATGTAAAGTATTGAATAGTTATGTAATGTAATAGTGTTGTTGAGGATAGAATTGTGCTTGACCCCAGTATGTTGTTAATCCCCTTGAGTACATGGTTTTAATGATGTTTTATATAGACCAAACTTAATACATGTTATGTTACCCCAGTGGAGCATTGTTGAGGACTCCAGTGAGGGGTTAATGATTATGTTTATGTATAGTGCATGCACAGGTTGAGTTTGGTGAATGAATGAAAAGAAAAGTTCAAAATTTTATGTATGTGTTGATCATGTATGGGATTAAACAGGTATGCAGGATGTATGTTTGGCTTACTACGGGTCCCGGCGGCCTTAAGCCGATCTGGATCCTAGCGCCGGTAGCGGTCTGGTTTCCGGGTCGTTACACACTGCCTGTGGAACTTGATGCCCCGTCCATGAATAGGTTCCATATGAATTCATGTGGTTGTTGATCACCCTCCTTCTCTTCTATCGAGCTTGGTGATGCTTCACTCTATTCTTCTTTATTCGAGTTGAAAGAGCATTCAGCTATAAAGTTAACTAAGCCTTGGATCTTAATGGCCATTTGAGGTCGGTAAATAAGGCAGTAGGGGTTGATTTCAATGGACCAGGCTAGCATTCGTCCTGAAGTCTTTGGCCTATGTAAGATCTTCTTCAGGGGTTGATCAGTCATTACCACCCCTTGGTGGCCTTCTAGATACATTCTGAACTTCCTCACTGCCAGTAACAAAGCAAATGCTAGCTTCTCAATATTCATGTATCTGACCTTGGTGTCTCTGAGCACCTTGCTAATGTAGAAGATAGGCTTCTGGTTCCCTGCTTCTTCTCTCACTAACAAGACACTCACTGCCTGCTCAGATGCTAACAAATAAATTAACATTTTCTCTCCTGCCAAGGGGCTACTTAGCACATGCAGGGAGCTGAGGTACTCCTTGAGATTTCTAAAGGCTTCTTGGCAATCATCTGTCCATTCAAAGTTCGGGACCTTCCTCAGCTTCTTAAAGAAAGGTAGGCACCTGTCTGTTGATTTAGACATGAACCTATTGAGTGCTACCACCCTTCCTGTAAGCCTCTGTACATCCCTTACACAAGTTGGCTCAGGCATTACCAGTATAGCCTCTACTTTCTCCGGGTTCGGCTCTATGCCCCTTCCATTGACCGTGTAGCCTAGAAATTTTCCCTCTTTGATGAAGAAAGAACACTTTGCTGGGTTCAACCTCATTCTGTATCGTTGCAATATTCTGAAGACCTCTTCCAAGTTGGCTAGATGTTGCTGGAAGGTCTGGCTTTTAACTACAATGTCGTCGACATAGACTTCCATGTTTCTTTCCATCTGATCTTTAAAGATCTTATTCATCAACCTCTGATATGTTCCCCCAGCATTTTTCAACCCGAAAGGCATAGCCCTGTAGCAGTATATCCCATCTTCAATTATGAAGGAGGTATTCTCTTTGTCCAACTTGTCCATAGGGATCTGGTGATATCCTGACATAGTATCTAGGGACGATAAGTAATCAAATCCGGCCATAGAGTCGATTATTTTATTAATATCTGGGATGGGATAACAATCTTTAGGGCATGCCTGATTTAAATTGGTGAAGTATATACACATTCTATATTTTCCATTAGCCTTCTTTACTAACACAGGGTTGGCTAACCATTATGGGTATATTACTTCCCTAATAAACCTGGAATCCTCCAGCTTCTGAACCTCTTCTTTTTTGGCTTGTTGCTTCTCCTTCTAAAACACTCTCTTCTTCTACTTTACCGGTTTGGCCCAGAGAGAATGTTCAGTTTGTGGGTCATCACCTTAGGATCAATCCCTGGCATGTTTGAGGGCTTCTAGGTGAAGCTTAAGGCATGTCCTCGATTAGAGCCCTTGCAACCTCCTTTTGGTCCTTTTTCAAGACCTGAGTTGATGCTGAAGACCTTGTCGCTTTCTTCCTTGGAAAATGAGAAGGTCTTTAGCTTATCTACAGGTTTAGTCCTGGTCTCTTTAATCTCATCTCGGACTTCCATGACTTCAGGGTTTACCTCTTCTGGCAGGGCACTTGGTTCCTCCACCGTGGCCAGGTACACGGCTGTAACGAACCCAAAATGGACCGTCACCGGCGCTAGGATTCAGGTCGGCTTAAGGCCGCCAGAACCCGTAGCAAGCCTGCTATACTCTCTGTGTACCTGTAAAACTCATACATGATCATACATTTTCTGTGAAAAATAAAACTTCTTTTCTCTATACCAAGGCTTAACCTGTGCATGCACTATCTCTGTACTCTGTACTCTGTACTCTGTACTCTGTACTCTGTACCCCTGACTAGAGCTTTCTCTAGATGGGTTCATATCTGTTAAGCCTGGTAATAAAACATATATATATATATATATACAGATCATGTACGTAACAAAAGCTTTACAACACAATACAACTAAGTCAAGCACAACTCTAACTTTATACACAACTATTACATCTCTTTAAAATTTACATGTCCACTCTATACTATTACAAGCTCTTTTACTCTTTCTGTACTCTGCTGGACTGTCCCTGTACACTGTACACTGAACCTGCAAAACTGGGGTTAAGGGAGTGGGATGAGCTCTATAGCCCAGTGAGTAGAACAGTAAAACATTTCAGTAAAATATGATCTCATGGAATGCGTCATAACACAAACAATCCACATCAAAGATAAACCTGTCACCACATAGTCCCAGTAACTCTGTGCCAGGGCGTAGAATCGAGCACCTGGTCTTCCTGTGATATATGTATATGTGTATATAACACCTCTGTACTTACCATTGCCAGGGCGTAGTCAAAGGCTCCTAGACTTTACTATATACCTGCCAGGGCGTAGTCAAAGGCTCCTGGACTTCTCTATACCTGCCAGGGCGTAGTCAAAGGCTCATGGACTTCCTGTCTGGAACTATTGGATCATTCAGCATTTACCCACACCAACAATGTAGCTATACAATGCAACATCTTTGTGAGTTCTAATGCAATCAACCTATTGCATAAACATGATGCATGAAAAATGCTAAAAGCCGTTAATGTCTGTCTTAAAATGAGTTATAAGTTTAGTTCCACTCACCTTTGGCTCTCTGGACTGACTGACTGTGCAAGCTCTGAAACTCTGAGCAGGACTCACTACTGCTCTCTCTGGTTCCTCTGGTCTGTATAGGTACAGATAAACTCAAATGAGGGACCAAACTAGCTGTAACGACCCCAAAAAGGACCGTCACTGGCGCTAGGATTCAGGTCGGCTTAAGGCCGCCAGAACCCGTAGCAAGCCTGCTATACTCTCTGTGTACCTGTAAACCTCATACATGATCATACATTTTCAGTGAAAATAAAACTCTTTTCTGAACCAAGGCTCAACCTGTGCATGCACTATCTCTGTACTCTGTACTCATGTACTCTGTACTCTGTATCCCTGACTAGAGCTTGCTCTAGATGGGTTATCTCATACCTGTTAAGCCTGGTTTTCACATACAGGAAAACATATATACAAATACAGATCATGTACAAAACATACATCACTAGGTCACTAGGTCAAGCAACAACTATTACATCTCTTTACGATTACATGTCCACTCTACGCTATTACAGATCTCTTTACTTTTTCTGTACTCTGCTGGACTGTCCCTGTACACTGTACACTGAACCTGCAAAACTGGGGTTAAGGGAGTGGGATGAGCTCTATAGCCCAGTGAGTAGAACAATAAAACATCTCAGTAAAATATGATCGCATGAAATGCACCATATCACAGACAAGCCACATCAAGAGTAAACCTGTCACCACATAGTCCCAGTAACTCTGTGCCAGGGCGTAGAATCGAGCACCTGGTCTTCCTGTCATATATGTATATGTGTATATAACACCTGTGAACTTACCATTGCCAGGGCGTAGTCAAAGGCTCCTGGACTTTACTATATACCTGCCAGGGCGTAGTCAAAGGCTCCTGGTCTTTGCTATACGTGCCAGGGCGTAGTCAAAGGCTCCTGGTCTTCCTGTCTGTGACTATTGGATCATTCAGCATTTACTCACATCATCAAATAACAATGCAATGCAACATATTCGTGAATACTAATGTAAACAACCTATGGCATAAACATGATGCATGAGATATGCTAAAAGTAGTTTGTGATTCAATTAAAAGTCATAAGTTTAGTTCCACTCACCTCTGGCTAACTGGACTGCCTGACTCTGCAGGTTCTGAACCTCTGGAGCAGGACTCACTGCTGCTCTCTCTGGTTCCTCTGGTCTGTACCTATACAGATGGACTCAAATGAGGGACCAAACTCACTTATCAATACCTCTATTAAACTCCCCAAAAATCCCCTGAAACTCACTTAACTAGCCATGCAAAGCATGCAAAAGAAAAGCTGGACAGAACACTTTCGGCGGCAGGTTCGGCGGCCGAATGTCCTCTCCAGAGACGAAACTCAAGCACCTTCGGCGGCACCTTCGGCGGCCGAATCCCCCAAACAGAGCCGAACATGCAAAACACTCGGGGGCAAGCTGTGGCAGCCTAAGCCACCATGCAAGAGGTTCGGCGGCCGAATGAACTTTCGGCTGCCGAACCTGAGTTCATCCAGAACTCAGTTTCAACGACAAACCATCTCCTTCTTTCCTTCAACGTCTCAAACCATGCAAACTTCACCTCCTCAACATACATACATATACTCATGTATATGCTCACAGGGGTCCAAGACTAGCTAATAACCCCAAACAACAAAACAAACATACATATAAACATGTAGCTATATATAATTCTTTAAAACTACCATTAATACCCTAAGCATGCATCTCCTTCCTTTATCCCCATAAACGCAGAAACATATACACATGTTCAAGTGCATCACTTACCTCCTGTAGCAAGAAGCTAAACACTCTGAACAAGGGAAAACGGCTCACCTCTTCTCACACTCTCAAACTCTCTCAAACTCACGTTTTGCTTCAACCCCTTCAAAACTTGGTGAATGAGCAAACTCCTGCATGAGCTGCTCAAAACACTTGCAGATGAGTCATAGAAGACGTGGCTAATTCATGGCAAGAATCTGAAGCCAACATCTGTCAAAACACATGACTCAGCTCACTAGCCAACTCAGCTTCGGCTGCCCACTCACATGCACAGGCATGCAACCTTCGGGGGCCGAACTTCCCTTCGGAAGCCAAACACTTTCGGCGGCCGAACTTACTTTCGGCGGCCGAACTTGGCTCAACTGCCTTAGGTCATTTCAACTCAAAACTCAAAACTAAAGAACTGTAAAACCATAAAACACCTCATAACACATAGAAACCATAACTCCTATCCTTATATAGAATCCCAACACCCCGGAGTCCACCAAACAACAGGAATTCCGGTGCCGGATTCTAGCCGGGTATTACACTAGCTTATGACCAACTCTATTAAATTCCCCAAGAATCCCCTTAAACTCACTCTAACATCCATGCAAAGCATGCAAAAGAAGGCTGGATAGAACACTTTCGGCGGCAGGTTCGGCGGCCGAAAGTCCTCTCCAGAGACGAAACTCAAGCACCTTCGGCGGCCGAACTTTCACTTTCGGCTGTCGAACCCTTTCGGAGGCAAGTTTCGGAGGCCACAAGGCACTCCAGAGACGAAAGTCTCTAACCTTCGGCGGCACCTTCGGCGGCCGAACTTCCCTCCAGAGCCGAAAGTCCAAAAGCTCGGGGGCAAGCTTGGGCAGCCGAAGCCACCTCCACACACCTCCTCAGGGATTCGGCGGCCGAATGTACCTTCGGCGGCCGAACCTGAGTTCATCAGCAGGGCAGAAACTTGCCCTGCCTCTCGCCAAATGCACCAAACGCCTCTCCACCTGCACACCACACTTCCTCCTCTTGCATACACTCATGTATATGCTCAAAGGGGTCTACACCTACCTACAAACCCCAAACACACAACACAAACAACACAGAAACAAGCTCTATGTACAAAATCATCAAAACCTCACAAATAACCCTATTCATGCAACTCTCTCCATAAACCCCATAAAACCTTCAGAAAACATACAAACAAGCTCAGGATCTTCACTTACCTCTTGAAATCAAGAAGATGACCGATCCTAACGTGGAGTTTTGGAGCAAAACTCTCCAAACTTCAAACTTTGAGTTGTAGCTTAAAACCTTCAAATAATCATGAACACTAATCAAATCTTTGCAGGATTTAATGAAAACATGAAAGAATACTCACACAGGACAAGGTTTCACCTCAGAAGACAAAAGAAACGGTGCTTGCACCGCTTCAACCGACTGAGGGCCATTTATAGGTGGCTGGCCAGACCACCTTCGGCGGCCACACGTGAAACCGAAAGCCATGCATGTTCAGCGGCCGAACCTAGCTTTTTTGCCTTGGTTCATTTCACTCAAAAACTCATTTCCTTATGCATAAAACTTGATAAACAAAGTAAAACATTTAAGAAAAACATAAAGCAAACCCTTCTAGAGACTTCCGACATCCCGGATCCCACCAGAAAGCAGAATTCCGATGCCGGACTCCAGCCGGGTATTACATTCTCCCCCCCTTAAGACCATTCGTCCTCGAATGATCCGAAAACAAATAACAACACAGAAAAAGGAGGAAACTAACCTCAAAACAAATATGGATACTGCTGAAGCATCGACTCTCGTGTCTCCCACGTACACTCTTCTAGATTATGATGGTTCCACAGAACTTTCACCATCGGAATCTCCTTGTTCCTTAGCTGTCTGATCTGCGTGTCCAGAATCCACACTGGCTGCTCTATATAGGTGAGATCTGTCAAAATCTCCACCTCAGGCTCATTCAAAACCTGATTCGGATCTGACACAAACTGCCGGAGCATAGAAACATGAAATACCGGGTGAATTCTCTCCATCGAAGCAGGTAAAGCTAGCTTATATGACACATTTCCGATCCTCTGCAAAATCTCAAAGGGTTCAATGTACCGTGGAGCTAACTTACCCTTCTTCCCAAAACGAACCACTCCTTTCATTGGAGACACTTTTAGCAATACCCAATTACCTTCTTGAAACTCTAATTGTTTTCTGCGAACGTCTGCATAACTTTTTTGTCTACTCTGCGCTGTTCTGATTCTCTCTCTGATCATGGGCACTATTCTACTGGTAATCGCTACTAACTCTGGCCCTGCAAGAGCCTTCTCGCCTATCTCTTCCCAGCAAACAGGGGATCTGCACTTCCTCCCATATAACGCTTCATAAGGAGCCATCCCTATGCTAGCATGATGACTGTTATTGTAGGCAAACTCCACCAAAGGTAGATGCTGCCTCCAAGAACCGCCAAAGTCTAACACACACAGTCGAAGCATATCCTCGATGGTCTGGATGGTCCTCTCTGACTGTCCATCAGTCTGTGGGTGGAAAGCAGTGCTAAAGTCTAATCTCGTGCCCAAAGCACTCTGCAGACTTCGCCAAAAGCGGGAGGTAAACTGAGGTCCTCTATTTGAAACTATCGACACGGGAACACCATGTAATCTCACTATCTCATCCAGATAGACCTGTGCCAACTTATCCACAGAATAGGTACTCCGAACTGGAAGAAAATGAGCAGATTTCGTGAGTCTGTCCACAATCACCCATATAGAGTCTATCCTGTTGGACGCTGCTGGTAAACCCACTACAAAATCCATGGCTATGTTCTCCCATTTCCACTCTGGAATTGGCAATGGGTTAAGCATTCCTGCTGGTTTCTGATGCTCTAGTTTCACCCTTTGGCAAACCTCACAAGCTATTACAAACTGCGCCACTTCTTTCTTCATGGCTGGCCACCAATAGACCCTTTTCAGATCCTGATACATCTTGGTGGCTCCTGGGTGAACACTATACCGCGCATTATGAGCTTCCCTCATAATGTCTTCTTTCACATTGCTCCTATCTGGTACACAAATTCGACTCCCATAGCGAAGGATCCCTTTGCTGTCAAATCTGAACTCTGCACTGTTGCCTGACTGAACAGTCCTGGCAAGTTTCATCAACTCAGGGTCCTCATGCTGTCTCTGAGCTATCTGCTCCAGAAACACAGGTGTCACTCTCATCTGTGCTATCAACGCACCTGTACCAGACAACTCTAACTGTAACCCCTGAGGGGTTGTACAGCTCTATCACAACTGGTCTCCGCTCTGCTGCTATATGGGATAAACTGCCTAGTGACTTCCGGCTTAGGGCATCTGCCACAACATTTGCCTTACCCGGATGATACTGGATCTTACAATCATAATCACTGAGCAATTCTACCCATCTTCTCTGCCGCAAGTTCAGCTCTCTTTGACTCAAGATGTACTGTAAACTCTTATGATCAGTGAAGATCTCGCATTTCACCCCGTAGAGGTAATGCCGCCACATCTTAAGTGCAAAGATCACTGCTGCCATCTCTAGGTCATGGGTAGGGTAATTCAACTCGTGCTTCTTCAACTGTCTAGAAGCATACGCTATCACCCTATCACTCTGCATCAAAACACAGCCCAATCCCACTCGAGATGCATCACAGAACACTGTGAAATCCTCATTACTCACAGGCAGAGCTAGCACTGGTGCTGTTGTCAATCTCTTTTTGAGCTCTTCAAAGCTCCCTTCACATTGGTCTGACCAGACAAACTTCTGGTTCTTCTGAGTCAATTTGGTCATAGGAGCCGCTATCTTTGAGAAGTTCTGAACGAACCTCCTATAGTAACCTGCCAGTCCCAGAAAGCTTTTAATCTCAGTCACTGTAGTGGGTCTAGGCCAGTTAGCTACAGCCTCTATCTTCTTGGGGTCTACCTCAATACCCTTTGCTGATACTACATGTCCCAAGAAGGAAATGCTCCTCAACCAAAACTCACACTTCGAGAACTTGGCATACAAACCATGCTCTCTCAGTGTCTGCAAAACTATCCTCAGATGCTGGGCATGCTCCTCTGCATCTCTGGAATACACTAAAATATCATCGATGAAAACAATGACAAAGTGATCCAGAAACTCACTGAACACTCTGTTCATGAGATCCATGAATGCTGCAGGGGCGTTAGTCAACCCGAACGGCATCACTAAGAAATCATAATGCCCATATCTGGTCCTGAAAGCTGTCGTAGGCACATCTGCCTCTCTGACTTTCAACTGATGATACCCGGATCTCAGATCTATTTTCGAAAAATAACCTGCTCCAGCTAGCTGGTCAAAGAGATCATCAATCCGAGGTAGCGAATATCTATTCTTGATAGTGACCTTGTTCAACTGTCTGTAGTCGATACAAAGTCTGAGGGATCCATCCTTCTTTCTGACAAAGAGCACTGGAGCACCCCAAGGTGAGGTACTAGGGCGGATGAAACCCTTATCTACCAAGTCCTGCAACTGTTCTTTCAACTCTTTTAACTCTGCTGGCGCCATCCTGTAGGGAGGAATAGAGATAGGTCTAGTACTTGGCAGCAATTCAATTTCAAACTCTATCTCCCTATCAGGTGGGAGTCCTGGTAAATCGTCTGGGAACACATCGAGAAATTCTCGGACTATTGGTACTGCGGCTGGTTCCCTCACCTGACTGTCTAGCTCTCTCACATGAGCTAGAAACCCCTGACAACCCCTCCTAAGAAAACGACGAGCCTGAAGGGCTGAAATCATACCTCTGGGTGTACCTCTCCTGTCTCCTCTAAAGACACACTCTGACCCATCCTGGTCTCTGAGACTCACTATCTTCTCTCTACAGTCCAACGTAGCACTATATGTAGATAACCAATCCATCCCTAGAATGACATCAAAATCCGTCAAATCTAGAACCACTAGGTCAGCTGGAAGGTATCTACCCTCTATAAACACTGGACTGAAACGACAGACTGACACTGCCACTGATGGGTCGCACTTAGGTCCACTGACGCAGAGAGGATACTCTAACTCAGAACTGATCAATCCCAATCTCTCTATGGCTCTCGAAGCAATAAAGGAATGAGAAGCACCGGGGTCCATCAAAGCATACACATCTGAACACCCAATGATGAGATTACCTGACATCACTGTGTTCGACGTGTTCGCCTCCTCCTGTGTCACAGTGAAAATCCGTGCTGGGGCTACCGGATTTCCACCTCGGGAACCTGCTGCTGAAGTAGAGGCTGCCCCTCTCCCTCTACCTCTGCCACTACTCTGAGGTACGGCTGGAGCTGCTGGCTGAACAACTGGCTGTACCACACTGCCTGAACTCATCTGCTGGGATGGTGCAAAAGTCACCTGAGGACAATCCCGAGCAATATGCCCTTCCTGTCCACAGCGAAAACAAGCCGTAGATCCCAACCGACAAACTCCTCCATGTGGTTTTCCGCATCGTCTGCAGACTGGAGCTGTGCCAGAGCTTGAGCCACTACCTATTCCCAGACCTGACTTCACTTTACTCCAGAACTTACTCTTTGTTCCTTTTGCTCTGTCCCATCTCTTGCTGCCTGACGTGCCTACACTGGGGGTCTTAGAACCCGAAGCCTGTGCCTTTGACTGTTTCTGAATATTGGCACTAGCTTCCATTTTCCTGGCTGCGTCCACTATGGTGTGGAAACTCCCCTTTTCTGCTGGAAGAATCAAGGAAGAATACCTGGGATGCAATCTCATAGTATATCTCCTTGCCTTCTTCTGATCAGTATCATAGGCTTGACCCACGTACTGAAGCAAATCCAGGAACTTATCTGTGAATTCATCAACACTCATCTCATCTGTCTGTCTCAACTGTTCGAACTCTATCACTTTCATCTCCCGAGAACTGTCAGGAAAAGCCCACCCTGCAAACTCATTGACGAACTCTCCCTATGACATGCTGTCCATTCTGGGTTCCACATAGTTCTTAAACCATTCTCTGGCTTTCTTGCATTTCAATGTGAAACCTGCCATCTCAATGGCTCTCCTATCATCTGCTCCCAATTCACTGGTGATCATCCTAACTGCTCTGAGATAATCAAATGGATCGTCTCCCGTGTTGTATTTAGGAGCATCCAATTTCAAGTACTCTGTCATTTGTACTTTACCTCCAGAGGAGCTAGGTTGAGGTATTTGGGCAACAGGGGCTACTGGTTCTGGTGGTGGTACTGGGTCATTTAGCTCTGGGTGTGTTGCACTAGGATGGGTAGGGGAAGATGGATACATAGGATATGGTGGATAGTACGGAGGATAAGGCATATATGGCATGTAAGGAGGATATGGGACAAAACTAGAGTACTCCGACATACCTTCCATCGGATACTCTGGATAGCCAAAACCTGAGGTCTGAGCACCTCCCTGCGACTCTCCCATACCTTCCTCAAATCTGCCTATACCCATGCTGTCATCTCTAGACTGATCAATCGCCATAGCTTCCCTCCTTTCCTCTGATCTTTCTCCCCTAACGGTTCCCCTTCTGCTCTCGTCTACAGACCTTCTAGGGTCTATTGACGTACCGTCCCTGCTAGATCTCTGAGACCTTGCCCTCGGCAATGCAGGAGGACGAGCAGCTGGTCTCTCACTCTCTGGTGGGACTCCAGTCACATAAACAACACATAGCAATAAAGCACATGCATACCTCATGGCATATCACAGATAGGACTCAAAACCCTATCCTAGTGGACATGGTTTCCTACTGTGCTTGACCACTTCTACCGTCTATGAGCCCGACACTGTCTCTATAGGTCCGATCATGTGAACCTAGGGCTCTGATACCAATCTGTAACGACCCCAAAATGGACCGTCACCGGCGCTAGGATTCAGGTCGGCTTAAGGCCGCCAGAACCCGTAGCAAGCCTGCTATACTCTCTGTGTACCTGTAAAACTCATACATGATCATACATTTTCTGTGAAAAATAAAACTTCTTTTCTCTGTACCAAGGCTTAACCTGTGCATGCACTATCTCTGTACTCTGTACTCTGTACCCCTGACTAGAGCTTTCTCTAGATGGGTTCATATCTGTTAAGCTTGGTAATAAAACATATATATATATATATACAGATCATGTACGTAACAAAAGCTTTACAACACAATACAACTAAGTCAAGCACAACTCTAACTTTATACACAACTATTACATCTCTTTAAAATTTACATGTCCACTCTATACTATTACAAGCTCTTTTACTCTTTCTGTACTCTGCTGGACTGTCCCTGTACACTGTACACTGAACCTGCAAAACTGGGGTTAAGGGAGTGGGATGAGCTCTATAGCCCAGTGAGTAGAACAGTAAAACATTTCAGTAAAATATGATCTCATGAAATGCGTCATAATACAAACAATCCACATCAAAGATAAACCTGTCACCACATAGTCCCAGTAACTCTGTGCCAGGGCGTAGAATCGAGCACCTGGTCTTCCTGTGATATATGTATATGTGTATATAACACCTCTGTACTTACCATTGCCAGGGCGTAGTCAAAGGCTCCTGGACTTTACTATATACCTGCCAGGGCGTAGTCAAAGGCTCCTGGACTTCTCTATACCTGCCAGGGCGTAGTCAAAGGCTCATGGACTTCCTGTCTGGAACTATTGGATCATTCAGCATTTACCCACACCAACAATGTAGCTATGCAATGCAACATCTTTGTGAGTTCTAATGCAATCAACCTATTGCATAAACATGATGCATGAAAAATGCTAAAAGCCGTTAATGTCTGTCTTAAAATGAGTTATAAGTTTAGTTTCACTCACCTTTGGCTCTCTGGACTGACTGACTGTGCAGGCTCTGAAACTCTGAGCAGGACTCACTGCTGCTCTCTCTGGTTCCTCTGGTCTGTATAGGTACAGATAAACTCAAATGAGGGACCAAACTAGCTTATGACCAACTCTATTAAATTCCCCAAGAATCCCTTTAAACTCACTCTAACATCCATGCAAAGCATGCAAAAGAAGGCTGGACAGAACACTTTCGGCGGCAGGTTCGGCGGCCGAAAGTCCTCTCCAGAGACGAAACTCAAGCACCTTCGGCGGCCGAACTTTCACTTTCGGCTGCCGAACCCTTTCGGGGGCAAGTTTCGGAGGCCACAAGGCACTCCAGAGACGAAAGTCTCTAACCTTCGGCGGCACCTTCGGCGGCCGAACTTCCCTCCAGAGCCGAAAGTCCAAAAGCTCGGGGGCAAGCTTGGGCAGCCGAAGCCACCTCCACACACCTCCTCAGGGGTTCGGCGGCCGAATGTACCTTCGGCGGCCGAACCTGAGTTCATCAGCAGGGCAGAAACTTGCCCTGCCTCTCGCCAAATGCACCAAACGCCTCTCCACCTGCACACCACACTTCCTCCTCTTGCATACACTCATGTATATGCTCAAAGGGGTCTACACCTACCTACAAACCCCAAACACACAACACAAACAACACAGAAACAAGCTCTATGTACAAAATCATCAAAACCTCACAAATAACCCTATTCATGCAACTCTCTCCATAAACCCCATAAAACCTTCAGAAAACATACAAACAAGCTCAGGATCTTCACTTACCTCTTGAAATCAAGAAGATGACTGATCCTAACGTGGAGTTTTGGAGCAAAACTCTCCAAACTTCAAACTTTGAGTTGTAGCTTAAAACCTTCAAATAATCATGAACACTAATCAAATCTTTGCAGGATTTAATGAAAACATGAAAGAATACTCACACAGGACAAGGTTTCACCTCAGAAGACAAAAGAAACGGTGCTTGCACCGCTTCAACCGACTGAGGGCCATTTATAGGTGGCTGGCCAGACCACCTTTGGCGGCCACACGTGAAACCGAAAGCCATGCATGTTCGGCGGCCGAACCTCAACTTCGGCGGCCGAACCTGGCTTTTCTGCATTGTTTCATTTCACTCACAAACTCATTTCCTTATGCATAAAACTTGATAAACAAAGTAAAACATTTAAGAAAAACATAAAGCAAACCCTTCTAGAGACTTCCGACATCCCGGATCCCACCAGAAAGCAGAATTCCGATGCCGGACTCCAGCCGGGTATTACAACGGCTTTGGCCTCCTCCTGTCTTCCCCGGACTACCCTTATCCCTGCTTCTGTCAGAAACTTCATGGTTAGATACCGGATACTGGTCACTGCTTTAAAGTCATACAGCACCGGCTTTCTCAAGATAGCATTGTAGTTCAGGGGTAACTTCACCACGGGGAACACTGTAGAGAGTTCGAGATAGAGGTGGTTTGTAATACCCGGCTAGACTCCGGTATCGGAATTCCTACCGTCCGGTGGAATTTCGGATGTCGGAGACCTCTAGAAGGGTAGAATCATGTTTTACGAAATGTTTTCATGTTTTTAAAGGTTTTAAGTATGAAATTAAATGAGTTTTTGCATGAAAATAGCATTGGAGGAAACCCAGGTTCGGCCGCCGAAAGCCAAGTTCGGCCGCCGAACATGCATGCGTTTTGGAGGCACGTTAGGCCCCCGAAAGCATGAGTGAGGGAAGTCCAGGTTCGGCCGCCGAACCTCATGTTCGGCCGCCGAACATGGCATGCATGCGGAGGCACATTCGGCCCCCGAACGTGGTCTGGCCAGCCACTATAAAAGGGTCCCTTAGCCGAAAACGGGCGAGCTTTTCCCCATTTTCGGCCAAGGTGAGCTTTCCGCCGTCCCTCACCCATTTTTGATGTTCTTCCTCTAAATCTTTCAAGATTTTCACTTGTTTTCACTTGGTTTGGAAGATTTAAGCTTTTGAAACAAGTTTTGGAGCTTTGGAAACTCAGGAGCTCATTTTCGTGGATCTCCAAGTTTAGGTCGTCTCCCTCTCAATCTTCAAGAGGTAAGGGCCGATCTTAAGCTCCTTATGTGTTTTAACTAAGTTTTATGCAAGATCTATGGGTAGAAATGCATGTTAGGGTATATGTTGAGTTATGGGTTAATATTGATGTTTTGAACAATGTGGCTTGCTTGTGTATGTTTGAAGTGTTGTAGTTGGGGTATTTGATGTTTTGAGACCCCTAGGAACTTGTATGCATGATTTGGTTGAGATATATGCTTGATTTGAAGTTTTGGGAGGCAAGGGGTTCATGTGAACCAAGTTTCTGTCCTTCTGGCAGAAACCAGGTTCGGCCGCCGAAGGGAGTTTCGGCCGCCGAACCCCCTTTGTGGAGGCAGCATTCGGCTGCCGAAGTTGCCCCCGAAAAGAGACTTTCGTCTCTGTCTGGGACTTTCGGCCGCCGAAGGTGCCGCCGAAAGTGCCTGACTTTCGGATCTGTCCAGGACTTTCGGCCGCCGAAGGTTCCGCCGAAAGTGTCCTGTTCAGCCATTTCATGCATATCTCTATGTGATATTTTCAGGATGTTTTAGGGGGTTTTTGGGGAATACTTTAGAGTTATGTTCAAGTATGTTGGTCCCTCATTTGAGTCCACCTGTGTAGGTTCGGACCCGAGGAACCGAGGACCCCAGCAGTGAGTTCAGCTGCTTCGGTATTGTCAGAGTCAGCCAGAGGTGAGTGGAACTAAACTCAATCTTTTAAATTAAATGTTTTATCATGTTTCATGCATCATGTTTATGCAATAGGATGATTGCATTAGTTTTCACGAATATGCCGCATTGCATAAATTGTTGTTGATGTGGGTGAATGTTGGATGACCCAATTAGTCCAAGACAGGAAGACCAGGACCCCATGCTACGGCCTGGCACAGAGTAAGGAAAGACCAGGACCCCATTCTACGGCCTGGCACAGAGTAAGGTACGGTTATGGGACTCGAAGACCAGGAGCCCAGAGGAGGCCCTGGGAAAATGGTAAGTAATGTATGTATGACAGGAAGACCAGGACCCCATGCTACGGCCTGGCACAGAGTTAACTTGGACTTTTTGGTGACAAGTTCACCCAACCCTTACGTGGATTGTTTGTGTTATGATGCATTTCATAGAGCATAGTGTTAACGTGTTTTACTAGCTCTACTCACTGGGCTTTTAGCTCACCCCTCTCCCTTTACCCCCAGGCTTGCAGGTACAGTATAGTGCGGGAGTCCGGATAGAGTAAAGAAGTCATGCTTATGTAATAGCTAGCAATGGACATGATCAAATTGTAATGTAAAAGTACAGCATAGTCATGTAATGAGTTTTATGGATGTTAGTGTGTGCTTGACCGTAGAATGTTGTACCCCTTTTTATACATGATCTTAGAGATTTTGATGATGTTTATGTAAACCAGCTCAACACAGGTTATGTTACCCTTTGAGGGCACAGATGAGATCCCACAGAGGGATCAAAGTTATGTTTATATTTATGCACAGGTTGAGTTTGGTTTATGTTTATGAAAAGAAAAGTTTTAATTTTTATGCATGTTGTTGATCATGTATGGGATTATACGGGTTCACAGGCTTTATGTCAGGCTTGCTACGGGTCCCGGCGGCCTTAAGTCGACCCGGATCCTAGCGCCGGTAGCGGTCCGATTTTCGGGTCGTTACAAAATGGTATCAGAGCCCTAGGTTCATATGGTCGGACCTAGAGTGTCGGGCTCATAGATGTTATAGAAGGTCAAGCACAATAGGAAAGATCATGTCCACTAGGATAGGATGTGGAGTCCTGTCTTACATGATGATGTGAAATGCCATGATTTTATGCATGTGCATTAATGATATGCTATGATATGTGAAGTATGTGATGCGGGTTCATGTGTGCCCACATGAACCATATGATGCTAATGTTGCTTGAGATGTGTACTGTTTTTTTTCAGAAAACAGGATGAGGGGAACTCGTCGATCAGCCAGATTGACTGGAGTACCACCTGAGGATGAGGGCATGAGCGCCCGTCCTCCAGCATTGCCTAGGGCAATGTCTAGCAGGTCCAACAGGGACAGAGTAGCAAGAGACCCTAGAAGGTCTCTGGATCTGGGTAGAAGCAGATCAGTCAGAGGAACAGTTCAGGGAGGAGCGTCAGAGGACGTGGGGGATGATATGGATGTAGAACAGAGGAGGGATGGCAGTTTGGGAGTTAGTATGTCAGAAGAAGGAGTGGGAGAGTCCCAAGGAGGCACTCAGGCCTCGGGATTTGTACAGCCACCTCACTACCCACATTTCTCACAATATCCCGGGTATTCGATGGGAGGTACATCGGATTACCCTAGTTTCACCCCTTATCCCACACAGATGCCATACCCACCATACTACCCACCGTACTCTCAGTACCCAATGTATCCACCTCCACCCTACTATCCAAATCCAGCAAACCCTACCTCAGAAAATGTTGTACCACCTCCACCACCTACAGAACCAGCAGCCCCAGTTGCTCAGCCATCTAGACCTAGTTCAGCCAGTGGGAGCAAGGTCAAGATGACAGACTATATGAAGCTGGGTGCTCCCCAGTTTGAGACCGGTGATGATCCGTTCGTGTACTTGGAGCGGGTCAAGGCAATTACAGATGAGATAGGGGCGGATGACAGTAGAGCCATTCAGATGGCCGGGTTCACGCTTAAGTGCAAGAAGGCACGGGAGTGGTACAAGAATTATGTGAACCCGAGAGTGGACAGCATGACTTGGGAAGAGTTTGCAAACGAGTTTGCAGGATGGGCTTTCCCTGATAGTTCAAGGGAATTGAAGATGATAGAATTCGAGCAGTTGAGGCAGACTGATGACATGAGTGTAGACGAATATACTGACAGGTTTATGGAGTTACTGCCATTTGCTGGGCAGGACCTTAGCACAGACCAGAAGAAGTCGAGGAGGTATATCATGAAGCTCCATCCCAGGTATTCCTCCTTGGTACAGTCAGCAGATAGAGAGAGTTTTCACGCCATAGTAGACATGGCTAGGAGAATGGAGGCTAGTGCCATCATTCAGGGGACAGTTAAGCAGACAGTGGCACAAGCTTCTGGTTCTAAAACTCCGGGTGGGGGAAGGGTAGATCCCTCTACCTTGAGTGCAGCAACTTCAGGCAGTAAGAGATGGAGTAAACCCAAGGGTAAGAAGAATAAGTTCTGGAACAAGGTCAAGTCTAGTCTGGGATTTGGGAGTGGCTCAAGCTCTGGTGCGGATAATGCAGTTTGTGCGAGGTGTGGTAGACCACACAAGGGAGTATGTCGGTTTGGGGCGAACGTCTGTTTCAGATGTGGTCAGGAGGGGCATATAGCTAGAGATTGTCCAAGAGCGGCCCCGATGGCTCAGTCCCAGCAGACAGCTTCAGGCAGTGTAGCGCAGCCAGCAGCTCCAGCCATGACTCAGGCCAGTGGCAGAGGCAGAGGGAGAGGAGCAGCCTCTTCTTCAGCAGGTTTCAGAGGTGAAGGTCCATCAGCTCCAGCACGGATCTTCACAATGACACAGCAGGAGGCAGATGCATCTAACACCGTGGTGGCAGGTAACTTAATTATTGGTTGTTCAGATGTATATGCCTTGATGGACCCTGGTGCATCTCATTCTTTTATCGCTCCGAGAGCCGTGGGGAGGTTAGGTCTGATGACTTCTGGGTTAGAGTGTCCTCTCTGGGTCAGTGGACCCAAGTGTGATCCATCTGTGGCAGAGTCAGTCTGCCAGTGTAGTCCTGTGTTTGTTGAGGGCAGATGCATGTCCGCCGACCTAGTGGTTCTAGATTTGATAGATTTCGACGTCATTCTAGGGATGGACTGGCTATCTACCCATGGTGCTACCTTGGACTGCAGGGACAAGGTAGTCAGGTTCAGAGGACAGGATGGGTCTGAGGTTGTCTTTAGAGGAGACAGGAGGGGTACACCTAGAGGTCTGATATCAGCTCTTCAGGCTCGTAGGTTGCTCAGGAGGGGATGTCAGGGGTATTTGGCTCATGTGAGAGAGCTAAATAGTCAGGTTAGAGAGCCCGCCTCGGTGCCAGTGGTTAGAGAGTTCTTAGATGTGTTCCCAGACGAACTGCCAGGTTTACCACCTGCTAGGGAGATAGAGTTCGAGATAGAACTGATGCCTGGAACCCGACCGATCTCTATCCCTCCCTACAGGATGGCGCCAGCAGAATTGAAAGAGTTGAAGGAGCAGTTACAGGAGCTGGTAGACAAGGGCTTCATCCGACCGAGTACCTCCCCCTGGGGTGCTCCAGTGCTGTTTGTGAAAAAGAAGGATGGATCTCTTAGACTTTGTATCGACTACAGGCAGTTGAACAAAGTCACTACCAAGAACAAGTACCCATTGCCAAGGATCGACGATCTATTCGACCAGCTAGCAGGAGCGGGTTGCTTCTCCAAAATAGATCTGAGATCGGGGTACCATCAGTTGAGGATCAGGGAAGAGGACGTACCAAAGACAGCTTTCAGGACCAGATATGGGCATTTTGAGTTCCTGGTGATGCCGTTCGGGTTAACTAACGCCCCTGCAGCATTCATGGACCTCATGAATAGAGTGTTTAGCCAGTACCTGGATCACTTTGTTATTGTCTTCATAGATGATATCTTGGTGTATTCCAGGAATGCAGAGGAGCATGCCCATCATCTGAGGTTGGTTCTACAGACCTTGAGGGAACATGGCTTGTATGCCAAGTTCTCCAAGTGCGAGTTCTGGCTAAGGAGCATTTCATTCTTGGGGCATGTAGTGTCAGAGAATGGGATAGAGGTGGACCCCAAGAAGACAGAAACTGTGGCTAACTGGCCTAGACCCACTTCAGTGACAGAGATTAGGAGCTTCTTGGGTTTGGCAGGTTACTACAGGAGGTTCGTTCAGGACTTCTCAAAAATAGCAGCTCCTCTGACCAGACTAACTAGGAAGAATCAGAAATTTCTGTGGACCGACCAGTGCGAGGAGAGTTTTGAAGAGCTTAAGAAGAGGTTGACTTCAGCCCCAGTGTTAGCTCTGCCAGCTAGTGATGCAGACTTTACAGTCTTTTGTGATGCGTCCCGTGTGGGACTGGGTTGTGTGCTTATGCAGAACGAAAGGGTGATTGCTTATGCTTCTAGGCAGCTAAAGAAGCATGAGTTGAATTACCCCACACATGACCTTGAGATGGCAGCAGTAATCTTTGCACTCAAGATGTGGAGGCACTACCTCTATGGGGTAAAATGTGAGATCTTCACAGATCATAAAAGCCTACAGTACATCCTGAGTCAAAGAGATTTGAATTTGAGACAGAGGAGATGGGTAGAGTTGCTGAGTGACTATGATTGCAAGATTCAGTATCATCCGGGTAAGGCGAATGTTGTGGCAGATGCCCTAAGCCGGAAGTCACTAGGCAGTCTATCCCACATCACGGCAGAGAGGAGACCAGTGGTGAAGGAGTTTTACAAGCTCATTGATGAAGGTCTACAGTTGGAGTTATCTGGTACAGGTGCCTTGGTTGCTCAGATGAAAGTGACACCCGTGTTTCTGGAGCAGGTGGCTCAGAAACAGCATGAGGACCCAGAGTTAGTGAAGATTGCCAGGACTGTTCAGTCAGGCAAGGACAGTGAGTTCAGATTCGACAATAAGGGGATCCTCCGCTATGGGAGTCGATTGTGTGTACCAGATGACATAGGGCTAAAAGGAGACATTATGAGAGAGGCTCATAATGCAAGATACAGCATTCACCCCGGAGCCACCAAAATGTATCAGGATCTGAAGAAAGTTTATTGGTGGCCAGCTATGAAGAAAGAAGTGGCACAGTTTGTGTCAGCCTGCGAAGTGTGTCAGAGGGTGAAGCTGGAACATCAGAAGCCGGCTGGAATGCTTAACCCGCTACCTATTCCAGAGTGGAAATGGGAGAATATAGCTATGGACTTCGTAGTGGGGTTACCGGCGACGTCCAACAGATTGGACTCCATATGGGTGATTGTGGACAGACTCACCAAATCTGCTCACTTCATCCCTGTCAGGAGTGGCTATTCTGTGGACAAGTTGGCGCAGGTGTACGTCGACGAGATAGTCAGACTGCATGGGGTTCCTGTTTCTATAGTGTCAGATAGAGGGCCCCAGTTCACCTCCAGGTTTTGGCAGAGTCTGCAGAATGCCATGGGTACTAGATTGGATTTTAGTACTGCCTTCCATCCACAGACAGATGGACAGTCAGAGAGGACCATCCAGACTATTGAAGATATGCTCAGAATGTGTGTGCTGGACTTTGGCGGTTCTTGGAGGCAGCATCTACCTTTGGTGGAGTTTGCCTACAACAACAGCCATCATGCTAGCATCGGGATGGCTCCATATGAAGCTTTGTATGGAAGGAAGTGCAGATCACCTGTTTGCTGGGAGGAAGTTGGAGAAAAGGCCTTAGCAGGGCCTGAGTTAGTAGAGATCACCAGCAGGGTGGTACCCATAATCAGAGAAAGAATCAAAACTGCTGTAAGCAGACAGAAGAGCTATGCAGACGTCCGCAGAAGACAGTTAGAGTTTCAGGAGGGGGATCTGGTATTGCTCAAGGTGTCTCCAATGAAGGGAGTGGTTCGGTTCGGGAAGAAAGGTAAGCTGGCTCCGCGGTACATCGGACCCTTTGAAGTCCTGCAAAGGATTGGGAATGTATCGTACAAGTTGGATTTACCTGCTTCAATGAAGAGCATTCATCCGGTTTTCCATGTTTCTATGTTGAGGAAATTTGTGTCAGATCCGGGCAAGGTTCTTAGTGAGCCTGATGTGGAGATCCAAGAGGATCTCACCTATGTTGAGCAGCCAGTACGGATCATAGACACCCAGATCAGAAAGCTAAGGAACAAGGAAATCCCGATGGTGAAAGTCCTTTGGAACCACCACAATATTGAGGAGTGTACCTGGGAGACACGGGAGTCCATGCTCCAACAGTATCCCCATCTCTTTTAGAGGTTAGTATCTATGTGTTCTATGTGTTTGGTATGTATGTTACGTTTCATGATATGTATGTACTAGTTGAGGAACATTCGGGGACGAATGTTCTTAAGGGGGGGAGAATGTAATACCCGGCTAGACTCCGGTATCGGAATTCCTACCGTCCGGTGGAATTTCGGATGTCGGAGACCTCTAGAAGGGTAGAATCATGTTTTACGAAATGTTTTCATGTTTTTAATGGTTTTAAGTATGAAATTAAATGAGTTTTTGCATGAAAATAGCATTGGAGGAAACCCAGGTTCGGCCGCCGAAAGCCAAGTTCGGCCGCCGAACATGCATGCGTTTTGGAGGCACGTTAGGCCCCCGAAAGCATGAGTGAGGGAAGTCCAGGTTCGGCCGCCGAACCTCATGTTCGGCCGCCGAACATGGCATGCATGCGGAGGCACATTCGGCCCCCGAACGTGGTCTGGCCAGCCACTATAAAAGGGTCCCTTAGCCGAAAACGGGCGAGCTTTTCCCCATTTTCGGCCAAGGTGAGCTTTCCGCCGTCCCTCACCCATTTTTGATGTTCTTCCTCTAAATCTTTCAAGATTTTCACTTGTTTTCACTTGGTTTGGAAGATTTAAGCTTTTGAAACAAGTTTTGGAGCTTTGGAAACTCAGGAGCTCATTTTCGTGGATCTCCAAGTTTAGGTCGTCTCCCTCTCGATCTTCAAGAGGTAAGGGCCGATCTTAAGCTCCTTATGTGTTTTAACTAAGTTTTATGCAAGATCTATGGGTAGAAATGCATGTTAGGGTATATGTTGAGTTATGGGTTAATATTGATGTTTTGAACAATGTGGCTTGCTTGTGTATGTTTGAAGTGTTGTAGTTGGGGTATTTGATGTTTTGAGACCCCTAGGAACTTGTATGCATGATTTGGTTGAGATATATGCTTGATTTGAAGTTTTGGGAGGCAAGGGGTTCATGTGAACCAAGTTTCTGTCCTTCTGGCAGAAACCAGGTTCGGCCGCCGAAGGGAGTTTCGGCCGCCGAACCCCCTTTGTGGAGGCAGCATTCGGCTGCCGAAGTTGCCCCCGAAAAGAGACTTTCGTCTCTGTCTGGGACTTTCGGCCGCCGAAGGTGCCGCCGAAAGTGCCTGACTTTCGGATCTGTCCAGGACTTTCGGCCGCCGAAGGTGCCGCCGAAAGTGTCCTGTTCAGCCATTTCATGCATATCTCTATGTGATATTTTCAGGATGTTTTAGGGGGTTTTTGGGGAATACTTTAGAGTTATGTTCAAGTATGTTGGTCCCTCATTTGAGTCCACCTGTGTAGGTTCGGACCGAGGAACCGAGGACCCCAGCAGTGAGTTCAGCTGCTTCGGTATTGTCAGAGTCAGCCAGAGGTGAGTGGAACTAAACTCAATCTTTTAAATTAAATGTTTTATCATGTTTCATGCATCATGTTTATGCAATAGGATGATTGCATTAGTTTTCACGAATATGCCGCATTGCATAAATTGTTGTTGATGTGGGTGAATGTCGGATGACCCAATTAGTCCAAGACAGGAAGACCAGGACCCCATGCTACGGCCTGGCACAGAGTAAGGAAAGACCAGGACCCCATTCTACGGCCTGGCACAGAGTAAGGTACGGTTATGGGACTCGAAGACCAGGAGCCCAGAGGAGGCCCTGGGAAAATGGTAAGTAATGTATGTATGACAGGAAGACCAGGACCCCATGCTACGGCCTGGCACAGAGTTAACTTGGACTTTTTGGTGACAAGTTCACCCAACCCTTACGTGGATTGTTTGTGTTATGATGCATTTCATAGAGCATAGTGTTAACGTGTTTTACTAGCTCTACTCACTGGGCTTTTAGCTCACCCCTCTCCCTTTACCCCCAGGCTTGCAGGTACAGTATAGTGCGGGAGTCCGGATAGAGTAAAGAAGTCATGCTTATGTAATAGCTAGCAATGGACATGATCAAATTGTAATGTAAAAGTACAGCATAGTCATGTAATGAGTTTTATGGATGTTAGTGTGTGCTTGACCGTAGAATGTTGTACCCCTTTTTATACATGATCTTAGAGATTTTGATGATGTTTATGTAAACCAGCTCAACACAGGTTATGTTACCCTTTGAGGGCACAGATGAGATCCCACAGAGGGATCAAAGTTATGTTTATATTTATGCACAGGTTGAGTTTGGTTTATGTTTATGAAAAGAAAAGTTTTAATTTTTATGCATGTTGTTGATCATGTATGGGATTATACGGGTTCACAGGCTTTATGTCAGGCTTGCTACGGGTCCCGGCGGCCTTAAGTCGACCCGGATCCTAGCGCCGGTAGCGGTCCGATTTTCGGGTCGTTACATGGTTCCCCTAGGGTGAGGGCCACTTTTGTTTTCCCCTCTACTGCCAGTAGAGTCCCCCATATCCCCTTGACTGGAGCCTGATCCCCCACTAGCTATTCCTCAAGTATGTTCATTTGCCGGAAGACTCGGTAGGGCAGTAGGTTCACCTTGCTGCCGTCGTCTACTAAAAACTTTTGAACCCTGAAATTGTGGATGACGGCCTGTATAACCAAAGCATCGTCATGAGGTATCTACACCCCCTGGGCATGCTCCGGAGAAAAAAAGTGTAACGACCCGGAAATCGAACCACTACCGGCGCTAGGATCCAGGTCGACTTAAGGTCGCCGGGACCCATAGCAAGCCTACTATACTCTCTGTGTACCTGTAAAATCCCATACATGATCATACATTTTCTGTAAAAATATAAAACCTTTCTCTGAACCAAGGCTCAACCTGTGCATGCACTCTAGACGGGTTAAACTCATATATGTTAAGCCTGGTTTTCACATACTCATAAAAAACATTTACATCAAACAAACCATGTATACAAAAGGTATTTACAATACATATGGGTCAAGCACACTACTAAACTCTATACAAAGCTAATACATCTCTTTACAAGATTACATGTCCACACTATACTATTACCAAACTCTTTACTTTTCCTGTACCCTGCTGAACTTCCCCTGACCTCTGATCCTGCAAGACTGGGGTTAAAGGAAAGGGATGAGCTATACTAGCCCAGTGAGTAGAATAATAAAAACATGTTAATAAACTTGCTCACATGGAATGTGTCACATCACAAGTAATTCACCCATCTCAGACGGACTGATTCAAAATTCCCTCTATTCTGTGCCCGGCCCACGAAGGAGCTCCTCAGGACTTTATTACGCACCCTATGGTGCTCTGTGCCCGGCCCTCTCAGGGCTCCTCAGGACTTTACTACGAGGGCTAATGAATCCATTATGTCCGATCCGTACAAGCATAGAATAATGCAATGCGTCACATTAGTGTAGTCTAATGCACTCAACCTATTACATATCATGATGCATGGAACATGCTAAAAGCATTTAAGTTCTCATATTAAAAGATTTAGTTTAGTTTAATTCCACTCACCTCTGGATGACTCTGAACTGACTCTGAATACTCTGAAGCAGTGCTCACTGCTGCTCTCTTCGGTTCCTCTGGTCTGTTCCTACACAGGTGGACTCAAATGAGGGACCAAACTAACTCAAGAACAACTCTAGAATACTCCCCAAAACCCTCCTAAAATATCCTAAAACAATCAAGTAAAACATGCAAAAGGAGGCTGGACAGGGCACTTTCGGGGGCAGGTTCGGCGGCCGAAAATCTCTTCCAGAGACGAAACTCGGGCACTTTCGGCAGCACCTTCGGCGGCCGAAACCCCCCTCCAGAGCCGAAAGTCCAAACTTTCGGGGGCAAGCTTAGGCAAGCTTAGGCAGCCGAAACCACCTCCTTAGCATGTTCGGCGGCCGAACCTTCCTTCGACGGCCGAAACTGGATTCTCCAGTAAAGCAGAAACGTGTTCTGCTGCATGTAAATCTTCTCCAAACTTCACTCAAACATGCAAACCACAATTCAACAACCTGCATATACTCAAGTATAGGCACAAAGGGGTCCAAAACTAACTTAAAACCCCAACAAACATCACAACTCAACATATATACATGCTTTGACCACAAATCAACCAAAAACTCAACTTAACCTAATCATGCATTTCTACCCATAAAACACCATAAAACCTTCCTAAAACATGAAAAGAAGTTTAGGATCTACACTTACCTCTTACAAACAAGAAGATAAACGATCCCAACATGGAGATATGGAGAAACTCTCCCTCCAAGTCTCCAACTTCCAAAACTTTAGGTTGATTTGCTCAAAAGCTTCAAAACAACATAAAACCCATCAAAACTTTGAAAGATGTGAAGAAAATATGAAGATCACCCAAAGAAGATCATGGTCTCACCTCTGTCTGTAGATGGAAAGAAAATCTTATCCATTCACCGACCTAGGGCCTTTTATAGGTGGCTGGCCAGACCACCTTCGGCGGCCTAACGTGATTCCAAACTCATGCATGTTCGGCGGCCGAACTTCACCTTCAGCGGCCGAACCTAGCATTTCCTCCTTGGTGCTTTTCTTTCAAAAACTCATTTCCTTTTACACTTAACACATTAAAACATACTGAAATACTTTTGAAAAACATAAATCTTACTCTTCTAGAGGGTTCCGACATCCTAGGTTCCACTGGACGGCAGGAATTCCGATGCCGGACTCTAGCCGGGTATTACAAAAAGATAGTCATTGGGGAATGCTCTATAATCTGCATTACTTTGGCACTGCTTCCCTCCCCATTCCTACTTCTCCTCTTCCCTCTTTTGCTCATACAGCCTTCAGTCACTCCTATGATCATATTGATGTCCCACTAGAGCCGACATTAACTAGTCCCCCTGTCTGTCTCCGAGGCCTTTCCTCTACTATATTCTGTTGTGGTCTCTGGCCTTTCGATTTTTTACGAAGTTCCTGAAGTGTCCTCTCTTAATGAGCCTCTCTATCTCATTTATTAGCTGCTAACAATTATTTTTATCGTGACCATGAGTCCGATGGTACCGATAGTACTTATCTGGGTCCCTCATGTTTGCTTCTGCCTTCATCGGCTTGGGCCATGACTCGCGGTTGTCGAAGCCGGTCAAAAATAACCTTTCTGGTTATCAACAATTTACAACTGCAGATAGTGGTGAAAGGATCGAATTCACAGGGAATTGAAGACTTACCTATTTTCCTTATTAAGACCAATAAAATAAACTGAAACAAAAATAAACTGCAAAAGAAGAAAACTGAAAACGAGATAAACTGAAACGAGATAAAACTGAAACGAGATAAAACTGAAATAAGATAAAACTGAAACGAGATAAAACTGAAAACGAGATAAACTGAAACGAGATAAAACTGAAATGAGATAAAACTGAAAGAGAAATAAACGGAAAGCAAAATAAACTAAAACGAGATAAAACTGAAACCAACTAAACTGTAAGTAAAATGGGGGGGGGTTTGAGATTGATTTAATTAATCTAAAACTGAAAGCAATAAAAATAAGGCAAATAATAAAAATAAAGAGAAATAAATAATAAGAAAGATCTAGTTGAAGAGTTGGATCCACTTTAGTTGTTGGGATTGATCATTGACACTTAGTTTCCTTTGGGTTGATTCAATAGATTAGTTATGGAGATGGAAGACGCTTCTCACCACCATTATCTCTCCTTATGATTAAACCAATTAGGGAACGTCCTCTAATTAATTACTAATTAACAAATTGCCAAGGAACGTCCTTGGGCCTTAGGCATCAAAACAATTGTCAATTGCATTAAGAAATAGAGAGATCCAATCCTAGCTACCCAAACGTATGGAGATAACGCTAGATCATACAATTTCCTTGGGTTTTATCCCAAGTGTTCTTATGTAAGAATAATCTAAGCAATTACGGACTTAAATAATCCAAACTAACATATTATTACTTTGCAATTAAGAATCAACGTAGATCTAAACAACAAAGCAATATTGAAATCAAGCATGAAATTGCATAAATATTGAACAACCAAAAGTTAAACAATGTTTGATCAAGTCTCCCAATCCATAAAACAATCACCTAATCTTCAACTAGAATAAAAGATTTCAGCCTCTCATAGCTGAAACAAAACAAAAAATAAAAGAAAAGAAGAAAGGTAGAAGAAGAGATGTGAATTTCGTAGGTGTCTCCCAAGGGGAGCTTAAGGGACCTTTAGAGGCTCCTTATGTAGCTTTTTATAGTTGAAAAATGTTGTCCTAGGTCATACTTACTGCCCAAGAGGTATTTTCTGCCCAAGTTATGTCTGAAAAGGAAAGAATCGCATTTTTCGGCTTCAGAAGGAAGGCTGCGCGCGAATGCTTTGCGGAAGGAAGTTGGTGCGCGCGGTTTGGTCTCAGAAAGGGAAAGAGGCGCAGATTGTGCTTCCTAAATAAGTTTAGATGCTGACCTTACTTCCTAATTAGTGTAGAGGCTGCCCAAGATACTGCCCATGTGCAACTTGCTGCCCAAGTTGTTGCAGAAAAGGAAGGTGGCGCGCAGATGGCTCTCAGAAGAGGAAAGCATGCAGATTGTTTCTGAATAGGAAGGATGCACGAATTTTGATCTTCAAAGGGGAAGATATGCTTGTCTATACATTCCTTTTTAGGTGGAGCCTCTTTTGAAATTTGAATATTGAATGCAGAAGAGGAAGAGCATCTCTTTGAGATCTTGCTGCCTAAATAGGAAGATATGACTGCTGCAGTGTGTGCACATCTTTGAACAAGGAAAGAAAGATCTGCGATTTGAATTTCAAATAATCTTCTGACTGAGCTTTCCTTGTTTGCTTTTGCTTCTGCACTTTTCTCATTTGAAAACTTTCCTTTTCTGAAAACTTTCCTTATTTGGAAACTTTCCTTATTTGGCACTTTTTGGCAGTTTTAAGAGCATTTTCTTCAGATTGTCTCTTTACACCTAATATCTGCAAAATATAATTAAAACCACAAAATTAAGCAGAAAAGATGTAAATAAATATCAAGAACATAATGATAAAATGGACTAAAATATGCTCTATCAAATACCCCCACACCTAGCTTTTTGCTTGTCCTCAAGCAAATAAACATAGTCAAACAAGCTTTCTTTGCTACTTGATCCTTATTTCCACTTAAGCTCTTACTCTAGACACCTATTTTGAATCATTGCAGTGAAGAATACATGCATGAAGATTACTCACCTTCTTTCCTTGTTTCCCTTTACTTACCATGGCTAGGATCTGTTTTCCTCAAGAGAGACCATACATGCACATTTATTTGTTCAGATAAGACTTTTTCTAGCTTTCAGAGTGACTTGCCCTTACCTTGAAGTACTTTATTCAGACTTTTGCACTTTAGATCTTGCTTGAAAAAGTCACCAACCTTTTTACGTGAAGGTATATATTTGTGATACCCACCCCCAGTTACTCAGTTGGTCACCTTTCCAAGTGGCTACTAGCTCTGTTCATAGTCTTTTGACCATTGGAACAATCTTAGATTTGTGCTTTTGAGGTCTTTGCCTTTGCTGAATTTTCTTTCTCGCAATAATTTGGGCAAATCAACACCAATTGCTAAATCAAGTCACATTAAGTTCATTCACACAATTTTTTAATTTATTCTCATCAATTGAGGGTCATCAATATATTTTTCACCATGGCAAGCTCAAAGATTCAATTCAAAAGGTAATTCTCAAACATGAATATAACTCACTGCAATTGATTCAACATAAGTTTAAAGAGTCATCACATCAATGGGGTCATGGAAAGAAAAGCTCATCCAACATAGTTTATGAGATTGAGTAAAGTATCTCAAAAACGGAAAAAAAAAATAAATAAAAAAAACTGTGGCTATCTGTGTGTGTTATTGAAAGCAAAACGAAAAATTGAAAAAAATCACACTGAAAATGAAAATAAAAATTCAAACTGAAAATTAAAGCAAAAATTAAAAAATTCAGAATCATGCACCCCCACACCTAAATCATGCATTGTCCTCAATGTGTAAGAAACATAAAAGAACAAAGGAAACTGAGTACTCCCCTGGGTGTGGTGTGCATGGTGCGATCCACTTGATCAAGGCTCAAGTAATTGGGGAAGAGAAAAGAGTCCCAACTGGATTGAGCAAAAAGTGTAGCACTCCTTTTGATTGGGTCATTGCCCATCCTAATTTTTCCATGTACTCATGAAGTAATATGATTAGCTTCTCCTCTTTCAGATGAGGTGTGTCTCTAGCCTTTATGTTTGCATTTTTGAGCACTTCCAACTTCAATTGATATTTCTCCATGGGTGGCTGCAATTTGGCATTAAGTTCAGGCAAAACAAATTCTACCTTATCTGGAGGTTTGGGCAGGCATTGATCTGCATGCTCCTTTGGTTTGGGCCATTGGACTACCATTTGTTCCTCCTGGGCATGGACTGTTTGCATTGGAAGGATGAAAGGAGTTTCAGTTTCCTCCTTCTGCATAGGACCTAACTGAGGTGGAAGACTGATTTGTGTTGGAAGCTGAAAGGACGCGCCTGAGATGATTGCAGGTACTCCTTCTTGCGCAAGATTGATCTGCGGTCCAAGCTGAGGTGGTTCAGTTGGAGTTCCTTCTGACTGCGTAAGATTGATCTGAAGAGGTGTGATTGGCTCTCCTTTGTTCTGTGCGTGTTCGCAGTCCACCTGTTGGATGTAACAGTTAGTTTCTTTCAGTTCTGGCTCTTTTTGGCTCTCTTCCCTGCAAGGATCATCATTTAGTATATCATCTTTTATATCAAAAACATCTTTGTCTAAACAATCAATGATATCTAAACTATCAACAAGTTCTGTTTGATCAGTTTGTTTGGTCAAACAGTATTCTGGTTGTATTTCTTCAGAGGCTTGTTCTTGTACTTGCCAACTTTCATCATATGTCTCACCATCTTGGAGCTCTTCCTCTTTTCTTACCATGTCTGCTCTCATTTTGGCGGCTATTCGATCTGCTTCTTGTTGGACATTTTGCAAAGTCTCCAACGTCTTATGAAGATTAGTTCTGAGATCTTGAGGCATTGCATATCTTGATGGTTCATAGAATCCTTCACATGCATGTATTTGTTGGAGTTGTTGTGCTTCAAGAGCTTGTGCAGTTTGGTCTATAACAAAACTTTTCGCAGCAGCGATTTGTTCATAAAGTTCTGCGAGGCGAAAAGGTGTCCATTCCTCATCCATGATTTAATTCTGCGATGGTGACTTCTTCAGAGGTAGATTCAGTGGTGCTACCTTTTTTTTTTTTATTTGGTCCTGAAAGAAAAACAAATAAGTTAAATCAACTCCCCGGCAACGGCGCCAATTTTTGACTCGCGGTTGTCGAAGCCGGTAAAAAATAACCTTTCTGGTTATCAACAATTTACAACTGCAGATAGTGGTGAAAGGATCGAATCCACAGGGAATTGAAGACTTACCTATTTTCCTTATCAAGACCAAAAAAATAAACTGAAACAAAAATAAACTGCAAAAGAAGAAAACTGAAAACGAGATAAACTGAAACGAGATAAAACTGAAACGAGATAAAACTGAAATAAGATAAAACTGAAACGAGATAAAACTGAAAACGAGATAAACTGAAACGAGATAAAACTGAAATGAGATAAAACTGAAAGAGAAATAAACGGAAAGCAAAATAAACTAAAACGAGATAAAACTGAAACCAACTAAACTGTAAGTAAAATGGGGGGGGGGTTTTGAGATTGATTTAATTAATCTAAAACTGAAAGCAATAAAAATAAGGCAAATAATAAAAATAAAGAGAAATAAATAATAAGAAAGATCTAGTTGAAGAGTTGGATCCACTTTAGTTGTTGGGATTGATCATTGACACTTAGTTTCCTTTGGGTTGATTCAATAGATTAGTTATGGAGATGGAAGACGCTTCTCACCACCATTATCTCTCCTTATGATTAAACCAATTAGGGAACGTCCTCTAATTAATTATGTAACGACCCAAAAATCGGACCGCTACCGGCGCTAGGATCCGGGTCGACTTAAGGCCGCCGGGACCCGTAGCAAGCCTAACATAATACCTGTAAACCTGTATCATCTCATACATGATCAACAATAAGCATAAAAATTAAAACTTTCCTTTGCATACTCATCAACCAAACTCAACCTGTACATAAACATGAATATAACATTGATCCCTCTGTGGGATCTCATCTGTACCCTCAAGGGGTAACATAACCTGTGTTGAGCTGGTTTACATAAACATCATCAAAATCTCTAAGATCATGTATAAAGAGGGATACAACATTCTATGGTCAAGCACATACTAACATCCATAAAACTCATTACATAACTATACTGTACTTTTACATTACAATTTTGATCATGTCCATTGCTAGCTATTATAAAGGCATAATTTCTTTACTCTATCCGGACTCCCGCACTAAACTGTACCTGCAAGCCTGGGGGTAAAGGGAGAGGGGTGAGCTAAAAGCCCAGTGAGTAGAGCTAGTAAAACACATTAACACTATGCTCAAATGGAATGCATCATAACACAGACAATTCACATAAGGGTTGGGTGAACTTGTCACCAAATAGTCCAAGTTAACTCTGTGCCAGGCCTGTAGAATGGGGCCTGGTCTTCCTGTCATAACATACATTACTTACCATTTTCCAGGGCCTCCTCTGGGCTCCTGGTCTTCGAGTCCCATAACCGTGCCTTACTCTGTGCCAGGCCTGTAGACTGGGGCCTGGTCTTTCTTACTCTGTGCCAGGCCGTAGCATGGGGTCCTGGTCTTCCTGTCTTGGACTAATTGGGTCATCCAACATTCACCCACATCAACAACAATTTATGCAATGCGGCATATTCGTGAAAACTAATGCAATCATCCTATTCCATAATCATGATGCATGAAACATGATAAAACATTTAATTTAAAAGATTCAGTTTAGTTCCACTCACCTCTGGCTGACTCTGACAACACCGCAGCTGAACTCACTGCTGGGGTCCTCGGTTCCTCGGGTCCGAACCTACACAGGTGGACTCAAATGAGGGACCAAACATGCTAGAACATAACTCTAAACTATTCCCCAAAAACCCCCTAAAACATCCTGAAAAAATCACAGAAAATATGCATGAAATGGCTGAACAGGGCACTTTCGGCGGAACCTTCGGCGGCCGAAAGTCCTGGACAGAGACGAAACTCAGCTAGGTTCGGCGGCACCTTCGGCGGCCGAAAGTGCCAGACAGAGACGAAAGTCTCTTTTCGGGGGCAACTTCGGCAGCCGAAAGGCCTGCCTCCCCAGCCATGTTCGGCGGCCGAAAGTACCTTCGGCTGCCGAACCTGGTTTTTGCCAAAGGGCAGAAACTTGGCTCCCTTTGCACATTTCGCCTCCAAACCTTCCCAACATGCATATATCTCAACCAAAACAAGCATACAAGTTCCTAGGGGCCTCAAACATCCATATACCCCATCTACAACACTTCAATCATACACAAACAAGCTACATTGTTCAAAACATCAATATATATCCATAACTCAACATATACCC
Organism: Manihot esculenta; assembly: GCF_001659605.2. Taxonomy (NCBI): domain Eukaryota; kingdom Viridiplantae; phylum Streptophyta; class Magnoliopsida; order Malpighiales; family Euphorbiaceae; genus Manihot; species Manihot esculenta. The sequence continues at coordinate 902,378 of NC_035173.2, forward strand.
TAACATGCATTTCTACCCATAGATCTTGCATAAAACTTATTTAGAACACATAAGGAGCTTAAGATCGGCTCTTACCTCTTGAAGATCGAGAGGGAGACGACCTAAACTTGGAGATCCACGAAAATGAGCTCCTGAGCTCCCAAAGCTCCAAAACTTGTTTCAAAAGCTTAAATCTTCGAAACCAAGTGAAAACAAGTGAAAATATTGAAAGATTTAGAGGAAGAACATTGAAAATGGGTGAGGGACGGCGGAAAGCTCACCTTGGCCGAAAATAGGGAAAAAGCTCGCCCGTTTTCGGCTAAGGGACCCTTTTATAGTGGCTGGCCAGACCACGTTCGGGGGCCGAATGTGCCTCCGCATCCATGCAAAATGTTCGGCGGCCGAACTTGACTTTCGGCGGCCGAACCTTTGCTTCCCTAACTCATGCTTTCGGGGGCCTAACGTGCCTCCAAAACGCATGCATGTTCGGCGGCCGAACTTGACTTTCGGCGGCCGAACCTGGGTTTTCCTCCAAAGACTTTTCATGCAAAAACTCATTAAATTTCATACTTAAAATCATAAAACACATTAAAACATTTTTATAAAACATGATTCTACCCTTCTAGAGGTCTCCGACATCCGAGATTCCACCGGACGGTAGGAATTCCGATACCGGAGTCTAGCCGGGTATTACAAATTACTAATTAACAAATTGCCAAGGAACGTCCTTGGGCCTTAGGCATCAAAACAATTGTCAATTGCATTAAGAAATAGAGAGATCCAATCCTAACTACCCAAACGTATGGAGATAACGCTAGATCATACAATTTTCTTGGGTTTTATCCCAAGTGTTCTTATGTAAGAATAATCTAAGCAATTACGGACTTAAATCATCTAAACTAACATATTATTACTTTGCAATCAAGAATCAACATAGATCTAAACAACAAAGCAATATTGAAATCAAGCATGAAATTGCATAAATATTGAACAACCAAAAGTTAAACAATGTTTGATCAAGTCTCCCAATCCATAAAACAATCACCTAATCTTCAACTAGAATAAAAGATTTCAGCCTCTCATGGCTGAAACAAAACAAAAAATAAAAGAAAAGAAGAAAGGTAGAAGAAGAGATGTGAATTTCGTAGGTGTCTCCCAAGGGGAGCTTAAGGGACCTTTAGAGGCTCCTTATGTGGCTTTTTATAGTTGAAAAATGTTGTCCTAGGTCATACTTACTGTCCAAGAGGTATTTTCTGCCCAAGTTATGTCTAAAAAGGAAAGAATCACATTTTTCGGCTTCAGAAGGAAGGCTGCGCGCGAATGCTTTGCAGAAGGAAGTTGGTGCGCGCGGTTTGGTCTCAGAAAGGGAAAGAGGCGCAGATTGTGCTTCCTAAATAAGTTTAGATGCTGACCTTACTTCCTAATTAGTGTAGAGGCTGCCCAAGATGCTGCCCATGTGCAACTTGCTGCCCAAGTTGTTGCAGAAAAGGAAGGTGGCGCGCAGATGGCTCTCAGAAGAGGAAAGCATGCATATTGTTTCTGAATAGGAAGGATGCACGAATTTTGATCTTCAAAGGGGAAGATATGCTTGTCTATACATTCCTTTTTAGGTGGAGCCTCTTTTGAAATTTGAATATTGAATGCAGAAGAGGAAGAGCATCTCTTTGAGATCTTGCTGCCTAAATAGGAAGATATGACTGTTGCAGTGTGTGCACATCTTTGAACAAGGAAAGAAAGATCTGCGATTTGAATTTCAAATAATCTTCTGACTGAGCTTTCCTTGTTTGCTTTTGCTTCTGCACTTTCCTCATTTGAAAACTTTCCTTTTCTGAAAACTTTACTTATTTGGAAACTTTCCTTATTTGGCACTTTTTGGCAGTTTTAAGAGCATTTTCTTCAGATTGTCTCTTTACACCTAATATCTGCAAAACATAATTAAAATCACAAAATTAAGCAGAAAAGATGTAAATAAACATCAAGAACATAATGATAAAATGGACTAAAATATGCTCTATTAGGCCACTATATGAAGTCATTGTCTTGGACTGTCATGAGCACTTCAGCTCTAGACGCATTCAAGGGAGTGACTACCTTAGGAATCCAGGATTGATAGGGTCCCTACTCCTTCATCTCCCACCGTGTCTGTTCAACGCTTCAGGCCCCCAGTCTTGCCTCCTTTTCTGTCTGTTTAGCCACTTATCCTCCCCAGTCTTTCCTCTGTGTCCTGCTTCCTTGGCAAATTTGCTAGTGGTCAAGGCATCGTCTTGCCTTATATATTTTTTTGCTCTCTTCATCAACTCTGTCAAGGTGGTGGGCAGCTTTCTGCACAGCGATCCCAAAAACAATAGGGAGGTGGTATCCTTCTACATGGCTTTTACTGCTTTGGCTTCGTCGAGCTCAGGAATTTATAGAGCCTCCAAGTTAAACCTAGCCACATATTCCCTCAAAGATTCATTCCTCCTCTGCTGAACTGTTTATAGGTAGCTCGTTTTCCTTTCGACTAGGACCCTAGCAATGAACCTGCTGATAAACATGCTGGCTAGGTCCATAAAACTTTTAATGCTCCCTACCTCTAGGTTATTGAACTATGCTCGAGCTGGCCCAATAAAGGTGGTGGGAAAAACTTTGCACATCAAAGCATCCAAATGGGTTTGCAAATCCATGAACATTTTATATTTCAAGACGTGCTCTTAGGGGTTCCCGTGCCGTCATACGCCACCATTGTTGGCATCATGAATTTTTTTGGGATGGTTTCTGTTGTACCCATCTCACGAATGGGGATGAGGTTGGAAGCAGGGGCTACTGTTGTTTCGTGCCCCCAGCTCTGCTAGCAGTTGCTCTTTCAGCCTCTTCAGCTTTTGATCTACATCTACCTCTTCTGTCCCTGGCCTTTTCTATAGGCGGTAGTTTCTTTTCAACTCTTCACTTTCTGACCTTTCTACTGGCTTAGAAGAATAGTTTTCAGCTCCGTCATTCTCAATAAGCTCTCTTACTACTCGGTCTCTCACTTTGGCCACAGGCTCGTTCCTTCTGTTAGCTTTTCTATCTCCATTGCCTATCCTCCTGCTGCTTTGCTGAGGGATTTGATGGTTTAGTGTGGGTTAGGACTCATTAACGTTGAACCCTTCGGTTACTGGTGGTATGCTCAACGGGGTACTGAGTCCCCTTTGTTACAACATCTGCCCTAGCTAATGAGCAGTGTTTTATAGTTGGAGAGCCATGTTTTGTAGATCATGATTAGATAGAGTGGTTCCAGGCATGGTCCCTGCTGAACTTGGCAAAGAGTTAAACAACACAGGTGGTTGATTTAGTGAGGCAGTAGGGCTGGAAAATGAGAACTGTGGTCTTTTTTGAGTAGAGCTCAGATCGTTTGGGGTGTTTTCAGTACGATTTTCACCGTGATTGGCCATGCGGATCTCAGTGGGTATGGTGAGGATAAGAACTCCAGTAATGAAAAGATCTCTTTCATTTTCCACAGACAACATTAATTGATATTCTGAGATCCAACAGAGGGTAGGCACAAAGTATATATTTGTGAACTTGGTCCAATTGGCTCATACCTTTCTTCTTTTATCCCTTTCTTCTTTTATTCTTTTCCTCTAGTGACGCATAACTGCCATCCTACATTGTTATACTCTATCATTATCATGCGAAGATACGTACGTACTGTGCCATTTCTCATAATTAGACAACCATTTAATTCTTTCCAACGCAACGTGGATACGATACCGAATGTATAGGGGTCTGTTGCCCACTAACCCATCAAGTCAGTTGAGCTGGATCTTCCTACGATGGACCCGAGTCTTATTCTGTCCGATTTATTTGCACGAAATCGGGGCCGTGCGTTAGTGGACCTGCATAACGAATTTCGATGTGGTTACAATCCAGTCATTCTACATGGATTTAGTTGTGGCCCGAGCATATGAGACCCTTATCGGCTTAAATAACATACTCGAACGATCATAAATTGCAAGGTTAAATGACCCGTATATCCCATCGTCAATCCAGTACTCAATCTCCTCTCCTCTCACTCGTTTCCCTATCACATTTGTCACCATCGTGAATGCAGTTTCAGCAAAGAATCTGCCAGGCTCAGCAATCACCGTAAGCAATGATTCATTGGGAAAATATTCTTGGATTGAATCTCATTAAACAATGGTTGGTTGAAATGATTATAAAAAAATCCTTATAATCACTTTTTTAAATGATTGGTTGAAAATTATAATGAGTAGTGAATAATTAAAAAAAATAAAATAATAAATATTTTTCAACCAATAAAACAGAGTTGCTTCTTCAGTTTGGAGTTGTATAGGCAAGATAGGTGGGCATAGCAAATCTATTAAACCCATTAAACTTGGTTGCAGGAGAGGTAGTATAGGCACCCATGTTGTAGAACACTACCAAATCACCAACTTGTAGCTCAACCAACTTGCAATCACTCACTACAATATCTAATGCATCACAAGTGGGTCCAAATATAGTAGATGAAGCAGCTGCTTCTGAACCTGCACAATCACCATCTTCACTTTGCAGTAGCAATGGCTTCAAAATCATAGAGGAACGATCGTACACTGCAAGGTTAAATGACCCATAAATCCCATCATCAATCCAGTACTGAATTGCTTCTCCTCTGATTACTCTTTTCCCGATAACATTTGTCACCATAGTGAATGCAGTTTCAACAAAGAATCTCCCTGGCTCAGCAATCACTGAAACTGATTTTTCATCAGGAAAATATTCCTGGATTGAATCATTTACAGTTTTTGCTATCTCATCAAATAGTGGGATGTCTCTAAACCCTCTTCCGATGTTAAGAATATGCATCGGAGGCATTTTGAGCTCAGCAGCCGCACTGAATACAAATCTTGCTGCAGAAATTGCAGTACGAAAGATTTTTGCCTCTGATGCTTTGTACCCTACATGGAATGAAACTCCAAGAACCTGTAGACCAGCCTGATGTGCATGTTGGAGAAGTGGCCCAATCTCATCAGGAAAGGCACCAAATTTTTCATTAATCGAACGTGAAGAGATCATCTTGAGATGATCATCGTTTGGTACTTTAAGTCGAAGAAGCAATCTGCAGTGAGGATGCCACTTCTTGATCTTATTAACTTCTTCTTTGGAATCAAAGGTTGTGAGATTTACTCCAACTTTTGCTGCATACTTAATATGGGAAATAGCTTTGCATGGATTGGCGTAAAGAATCCTCCCAGGACTGTAACCAAGGCCAAGAATGGTCTCAATCTCAGCCTTGCTCCCACAGTCGAAGTTTGCTCCAAGAGTTGCAAGAGCAACAAGTATTGCAGCTTCGCAATTGCACTTAACAGCATAAAAGGGCTTCACATTAGGCAGGGACTGATTCCATTTCTCCATGAGTCCAATCACAACCCTTAGATCAAGAACATAAAAGGGTTCAGTCTCTTGCTGATTTTCATTAATAGATCTTATAAAATTGGTGAGAGCATCTCTTGGAAGTGTAGCAATATCTTGGCTTTTCACCCTGCTAACCTCTGATATGACTTTGAGATCCTTTGCACTAACTGGATTGAGAGACATGGATGAAGGCTGGTGATGCTTGTGAGGTAATTAATAATAGATGGAATAAGAGTTGGTTTGATAATGGACCTCAAAATCATGCCCTTATTTATAGCTGCGATTCATGAATAAAAGAAACTGGAATATGAATGATCATATTACTTTTAATTTTGACTAAAATTCTAAAATTAAACAAATTGTTAAGTGTGATATAGTTAATCTTTTATGAATAAGCTAATTGATTCTAATTTGTTTTGGCCCCAGCTTCAGCCACCACTCACATGAAGATATTTGTTTTTATTATAAGAGGAAATTAATTGAAGATTATAGATAATATTTTTTAATTACAAGTTGATAGAAAGAGAATTAATTATGAAATCAGGATTCACGTGTATACAAGTTTATATATAATTAAATAATTTATTCCAAATAAAATTATAGTAACCAAATCAATAATTTTTGCAATTATTATGGATCATTGATTTCTCTACAACAAGTATGTTGGAGCTTTTTAATTAATTATTAAGGATGTTGATAACAAGATATGTGAAATATTCCTAAGAAGAAAGATATGAATTAAATAAAAACAAAAAATATAACCTAAGGATGAAACCAAATGAAAAGAAAATTTAATATATAGGCAGGCATGACTCATGTGCATCTTACTTGTTGATGTGATTAAATCATCCAAAATGTGAATCACATTGATTTTGTGCATTGTCTTTTCTTGCTCTCCTAACTCTCTCATTGTCTTACTTTAACTTTTGCAATTAAATTGAAAGCTATTTATATTGCCAGCTTTATGTGGATCTCAACATTGCTTTTTCCCTCACATGTGATAGATGAAATATATATTTTCTCAAGCATCACAACCACTTAATTTGATATAAATGCTCTCTCACTAGTTCAGTTTATAAAATCCAAAATAAATATGCTAATCTTCATCAAAAGCTAATGATGAATTTATTTCACCTTTCAATATATATACATAATGGCACAAAAATTACTATGAAATCGGACATTTTATTCCAAGTTTTGGATGAATCAACACCCCAGTCCCTCTAGCTTCTTATTTCAATCTACTTAACTTTTACCTACACTGAGGCATATATATTGTAATACCCGGCTAGACCCCGGCATCAGAATTCCAACTTTCCGACGGAATTTCTGTTAGAATCCGGAATTCTCGAATGTCAGAGCCTTTTAGAAGGGGTAAAATATGTTTTTATGAAATGTTTTAATGTTTTTAAGGTTTTTAACAAAGAAAGTAAATTGAGTTTTAAAAGAAAAAGGCATGAAGGAAAAAACCTAGGTTCGGCCGCCGAACATGGGGAACTTGCGGAAGCTCTTTTGGCCCCCGAAGGTGGTCTGGCCAGCCACCTATAAAAGACCCCTTGTCCAAAAATGAGCGAGTTTTTCCTCCATTTTCGGGCATAGGTGAGTTCTTGCCCTTCCATGATTGTTTTGGTTGATTTTATGTTTTTCCTTCAAGATCTTTATGAGTTTTAACTTGTTTTGAAGTTTTGAGCACAAAACCGAAGTTTTAAGAGTTTGGAGACTCCGGAGACCGTTTTCTCTCGCCTCCGAGTTTGGGTTGTGAATACCCTTAGATCTCCAAGAGGTAAGCCTAAATCTTTATTTCCATTATGTTTTGAATGAGTTTTAAGAAGGGTTTATGGGTTATTAATGCATGTTTAGAGTAGATCTAATATGTTAGGGTTATGTTAGTTTAATGATAAATGGTATGTTTATGTGTTGTTTGTTGGGGTTTAGGCTAGTTTTATGCTCCTATATGCATAAATGAGTGTATATGCATGTTTTAGAATAGTTGGATGCATGTTTGGTTAGTTTTGGGTGGCTGGTTTTGAGAGGCAGAATCAGGTTCTGCCATTCTGGAGAACCCAGGTTTGACCGTCAAAGCAAGGTTCGGCCGCCGAAGCAAGGTTTGGCCGCCAAAGCAAGGTTCGGCCGCCGAACCTGCCTGTGGAGGCAGTTTTAGGCCGCCTAAACTCGCCCCCGAAAGTTGGACTTTCGGCTCTGGAGGGGAGTTTCGGCCGCTGAACCTGCCCCCGAAGGTTAGTGACTTTTGGATCTGTGAAGGCTTTCGGCCACCGAACCTGCCCCCGAAAGTGCCTGACTTTCGGATCTGTAGGGACCTTCGGCCGCCGAACCTGCCACCGAAAGTCTCATGCCCAGCCTTCCTTTGCTTGTTTTGCATGAATGTTTTATGATATTTTATAATGTTTTAGGGGGTTTTTGGAGAGTTGTTTGGAGTTTTTATAGAGTATGTTTGGTCCCTCATTTGAATCTACCTGTGTAGGATCGGACCCGAGGAACCGAGTAGGCCAGCAGTGTTAGCTGCTTCAGAGTCAGTTGAGTTTCAGCCAGAGGTGAGTAGAACAGAACTCTTTTTATTTTAAAGCAATTAAACTTTTAAGCATGTTCATGCATCATGAATGACATGTTATGAAATAGGTTGTTTTGTATTAGAATTCACGAATATGACACATTGCATAATATGATGTTAATGTGGATGGATGTTGGATAACCCATTGGCCCTCGATATGATATAATATGATATGGTATGGAAGTCCAGGTCGAAACCCATTCTACGCCCCTGGCACAGAGTAAGAGAAAGTCCAGGTCGAGACCCATTCTATGCCCCTGGCACATTGGATATGTTATGTTATGATATGTTAAGCGAAAGTTCTGAGGAGCTCCCGTTGTGGGCCGGGCACATTGAATTATGTAGAGGGTCATTGGTGACAAGTCCATCCTTGATGTGAATTGTTTGTGATGTGATGCATTTCATGAAAGTATATTTTTAAATAAATATTTTATTGTTCTGCTCATTGAGCTTTAGTAGCTCACCCCTTTCCCCTAACCCCGGGTTGCAGGGTCAGAGGTAGCTCAGGAGGTCAGCAAGGGTAATGGTTATGGTTATGCTATGTAATAGTTTTATAGTGGACATATAAAATAATGTAATATAATGTATTATGGATAGATTTATGTTTTGCCCTAGTGATGTATGGTTAATCCCTTTGTACATGATTTTTATGTAAATGTTTTTTTTTAATGATGAGATATGTTGAATCACGCTTGACATATGAGATGTTGACCCAACTGGAGCATTTGATGAGGGCTCCAGTAAAGAGTTTTTATGTATATAGTTATGGTGCATGCACAAGTCAAGCTTGATATATAGAAAGTTTAAAATTTTTATGAAAATATATGATCATGTATAAAATTTATCAGGTATAACAGGATAGGTGTTAGGCTTATTACGGATTCCGGCGACCTTAAGTCGATTTGAATCTTAGCGCCGGTAGCGGTCCGATTTCCGAATCGTTACATATATTGTAATAATTAAATTTTTTTAAAAAAACAACACTTTGTAATGAGTCGCTAACCATTATTGTAATGATATGTTAATTGTCATAAACACTCTAATGTAAATGATTCCGACTTGATCAAATTCAGTGGCTGATTTTTTTTTTTTTTTTTAAATAGAAAAGGAAGAAAAAAAAAACTAAATAGATTTTTATTGGACATTCTCATATATGGAGTAGACTAATAGAATCAAACTTTTTTTTTTCAATTTTATTATAAAACTTCCATTATATTTTGATAAAACTATCCGTGTCAAACTCAAAATCCGCAATATATCATCCGTCCGGCGTACTATAACTAGTCTAATAGAAATTTACCAAAAAAAAAAGAGTATGGAGGAGCCAGCAATAATTGACAACCACCGTATGAATCCAAATTCTACCAGAAGAAATTCAAGGCTTTTTCTTTCCAAACAATAAGCTCCATGAATACGTGTTGCCTTTCTGTGCAGCCACTTCAACTCGCCTTCCCCCAATCTAACTCCATCAATCATAAATTTTATTCCATTAGAGGTCATAATACATGCAACTAATTAAAAATGAGAACCACTTAACAGCACAAAACTGGATCAAATTAAAATGCTGCAATTAAAAAATGGACTACAAATATATAGAAAATGTTTATGGATCCATTATTTTCAAGTTAGAAGATACCTTGTCCATGAGCCAGTAGCCAATCGTTGGCATGTATTGCACTACATACATAACAGCTAGTACAGGCTGAAACAAACATAACAAGATTTAATAATTTCACAAACTATAATACGCTACAGAGGTCAACTAGAAAACATAAAAATTGCAGCATTTTATTAAAATGCAAAGAAAGAAAAGTTTACAGATATATGGATTTCTACCAGTGTAATGGCAAAAATATGAGAATTTGCAAATCTAGTTTATGGATCCAATCCTGAAACTTTGTCCTGTTTTGAACAAAAGTCTTTAATTGAAGGAGTATATGCAACAGGGATGACATTATGGTAAGAGTGATTTGGAAAATAGATACAAATTAACTCTTCACTGTGGATATTCACTGCAGAACATATGAAAACTGAAAAAAGAGAAACACTTTTGAGAATATTGAGGGAGGAAATAGAATTTATTATGAATCTATCACCGAGGTTATTTTTAAAAAACGAAAACATTATATATCATGTTTAATGATAATAGCATGCCTTCTATGTAATTGAAGTACCTGAATTGAATAAAATTACAAGTAGAAGGAATATAGCAGAAGTTATTTCTAACAGGAAAGAAAATACCTGGTCTGATATCCAAGCCTCCTTTAAACCATGGGTGGCTGCAATAATTGTCAATTCTGCACACCTTTCTGATGACACATGTTTCTGTAAACATAATACCATTCAGTTAAAATCAAACAGGCAGAGGTAATATACCATGAAATATATTCTGCAACAAAAGCAAAAGATAGTTGCGTGCAATCTGCCTTGTTCTTCATTATCATACAGAACTCACTATTATACAACATTTCGTTTGTTAAAAATAGATGGCAAGTGAAGGCCAGTTTTAACCATATGATTACAAGTTTCACCTCAGAACCCTTCCTTGCTGAGGTTGTCACTCCATAACCTTTTGTTTCTATTGGCCCGGGACAAACAATGGTTATTTTGATCCCTTTTTTACAAAGCTGCAATATAACAAAATTAAAAAGGCTGTAAGAACCAGGCACGAAGAATAAAAATGTGAAAAAATTTGTCACAGTATGAAGTATTAAATTCTTGGGTATTGTCTTCATGCTTAGAATATCAATCTTGTATCAGTGTCTACTAACATAACTCAGCAACACAATCAATACTAAAAAGCAGCAGCGCACAACACAGTCAATAATTACACATTTGTCATCTTGTAGTTTAGTTAATTAATTAATTTTATTTTCATTTACTTGAGGTTTGCAAGAAAGGATAAGCAATACACTCATATAGTTTTATTTTGACTGTTATAGAAAGGCAGTCTACTTGATTGATGATACGATCATTAACTGATAAAAGTTAGGCAACCAACAAGTACTACAACCACCTAAAAGCATTACCAGAAAATCCATTAAAGCATAAAGAGGTAAGATTTGATCAATTAGTAGTTAAAGATTTCATACGCTTGAGGGCAATTGAGAAATCCTAGATTATCATTAACCTGCAATTTCAGAAACACAAATGAATAAAGGATGCCTCTTACCTCCATGATGTATTGGCTAATGGACTTTCAATCTTTTTCATTCTTATTGCATTTGCTTCACTCAATTTGTCATGGATCTTTACCCAAAATCAAACCATTCTAAGCTAGCCCCCAATAGCTATATTTAAGTTGTAAGTTATACATTTCTACAAATGCAAGAAAAGAACAATGCAACATTTCCCCTTCCTTTTGCTCAAGATAGAAGTTATTAACATACCTCAGAACGCAAGGACTGAAAATACCCATTTAGAGCAAACTTAGAAGCAGAGTATACAGCCTGTCCTGGAGTAGGTACCTTGCCTGCAGCACTACTCATCTGCCCATAAGATATAACTGATTTCAGGTGAATGAAATAATACTAATGTAAGAATAGACTGTATAACAGCCTGATTAAAGTTGTATGCAAAGATTATCCATGCGATAAATTTATCTCTAGATCCAATAATGATGTGCCATAATTTACATGTCCAACTGCACAAAGTTTTGGTGCATGCTCAAAGCAGACAATAGTAAAGACATTGTTGATCACATACCACAACAAAATGGCCTCTTCCTCGCTTTAGCATTAAAGTTGCCAGTAGTCGTGTAAGAGATATTGTCCCCAGAACATTAATGTTGAATGTAACCTATTTCAAAACCAAAAGTACCTCAGTAAGTTTAGATCAAAAGCATAGGACCAGGTTGTACATGGACAATCCTTGCATAACAATATCCTATTGACTAGAGTAGACTAGAGTTGTGGCTTCTGCAGGTGTTGCATAGCAAAATGATTAATGGTTAAAAAGGTTATTTCAGACATAATAATTGCACTAGATCAATCATCAAATACCAAAGGAACAGATTCAATATGGTACCTTGAGACTTTCCTCAGTTACATCCAGAGCTGTAGTTTTCTGCTTAAAAAAAAGGTGGGTCAAATACAAGTTCTTATCCACCCAAAATATAGAACACAGAATACTAGCAAGGTCAGTTATGCATAAGAGGCATAGTGTGAATGATGTTTAGGCCACTTAAGATATTCAGTTTGTAGCCAAGAATGCATGTAGCACCTTGTTTTTTAACTTGCTTTTTAACTTGCTTTTTTGGACAAATATTTGATCTTTCATCTCTTTCATGTCAAGCTATATATTTAATGCATGTAGCACTTTGTTTTTTAACTTGCTTTTTTGGAGAAATATTTGATCTTTCATCTCTTTCATGTGAAGCCGTATATTTGCATTTGCATGCCAATGGGCAAGCATGAAAACAGTTACATCCAAATATAATATATTTGATCATTTAAAAATCTAGTCAATCTCACAAGCACATATGGAAATCGAACTTAGGAAAACATTCCAAGGAACCTAAAAAGGAATTGCACTTTGTTACATATACTCCATAACCTAGCAGCTAGTCTATGTTTTCAATCAGTGTCACTAATAATAGCATATTAGCATCAAATCACACATTTTATTCAACGGTAAATCATATTGAAAGGAAAAATGTCCTGCTTCAATTCATAACCTGGAGAACTTCATATTGATTGCTAGTGCTACGGACCAAAGATCCTCACATCTTAACATGAGCACCAGCATGAAAATGTAAGACTTAAGCAAACACAAAAGACATAACGGCGATGCTACTTCATTCTTGAAAATAGTAGGCTAAATAACACAAGGGTCAGATAAAACCCATTTTCTAGCACAGATTTACCTCATACAGTACCATGCTTTTCAAATGGATATTTACTTGTCAATAATAACCAATATCCTCTTCTCCTATCTGTTCTACTAGTATGAAATTCACCTCACCTTTCTCCACCAAACATACATATAATTTTATGGCTTCTTTGAGATCATTCCAGATCTCATGAAACATCAATAGTTTGTCTTACACATCCACATATGACATTTCCAACAAGTCAAATGAATCAATAGTGAGATCTCAAAATCCCAAATTAGAAATATCTACTTACAGGGCGCTCATAGGCTGCATTGTGGATCATATAGTCAACACCAGCTCCAAAGAAAAAGGACTCTGCTTTCTCCACTGCCTCCCTAAGAGAATCTTCACCAGAGGCCAAATCCAAAGGTAAAATCTTCACTTCATCAGGTGCATGCTTGCCTGTGGATGTGCCAACCTCATGTCAAGAATAAGAAAGAACCAATAAGGAATGAATGGCTTCCTGCAGCTTCAGATAAATGGATACACCTGTAAGTTGCTTCTTAACTCGCTCCAATTCAGCTTCATTCCGAGCAGAAAGAATGAGCTTGGCACCTAAACTTGCCAATTGTTTAGCAAGAACCTCACCTGAAATTCACCATCAAAGTGAAAACTTAAGAATAAAAAAAACATAAAAAGTGAATAGTGAGCTTCATAAACATAGCTTGGAGTTGGACCAGATATCCTTAATATGGCCACAATTATGTCCCAGTTATAAACACACAAGGGAAAAAATATACCATTGTGCATTTTAATTGCAATGTTTAAGGTCTTTTAAATTAGGTGTCAACACAACCACCTATCGACAATGAACAAAGTTTGTCCAGCATTTCAGTATTTGGATGGCATCCTCTGGACAGATATGAATTTACCATCCAAAAATGAAAGACATGATGCCTAAATTGCAGCCAAGAAAATAAAAAAAATTCCCTTCCTCCATTCGGAAGACTATATTTGACTTTGCTTTGCCAAGAATCAGGAAACAGAATCTTAATGCTGACGTTCTATATATAGCAAAATTACCCTTGACTATGAAAGCAACAGAAAGATTCCAACATAGTTAACACTTAACACCATCACAATATAGACGGGGCAAAATGCATAACCAACTACAAAAAAGCCATATATTTTAAAGAGAAGGATAATTTTTGGAACCAGTCGTCCGTATAAAGTGATAACAATGACTGCAGTGGATCACAAGATTGGTATATGACAATGGCATCTTAAATAGCTGCAACATAAAGCATAAATGCACTTCTAAATACATTCTATGTTTGCTAAAACACAAGTAATTCGATAATTTTTTGTATACTAACAGCACTTAACCAGGGAAATTGATATCAGTATTTATCATACAAACAAACAAATAAACAATATCAAACCGAAAAAACATCAATAAACTTATACGAAAATTCTAAACAGAAATGAAACTAAATTAGTAACACTAAAAAATTCTAAACAGAAAACGAAACTAAATTAATACCAATTCCACGACTAGCTCCAGTAATCCAAACGACCTGAAATTAAATTAAAAAAGAAAGAAGTAGGAGTAAACATCAATTAAACAATGTTTCACATGTATCGAAAATTCAAGAATCAAGATACCTTATCCTCGATTTCTTCCCGCTTTACATGCCTCTTGGACATCAACGTGAAGTCCCCTAAAATTTACATAAAAAAATAAAAGGGAAGATAAAGAAGAAGCAGATACAGAGAAGGTAAAAGCTAGAGATTGAAGAAGTACCATCAGCAGTGAGGAAGAAGCAGAAGAAGAAGAGCAGAGGAACGAGGAGTAGGAGAGAGAGAGAAATGAAGAGCAGAAGCAGCATCTGGGCTCGGGCTTTAGTTCAGTTATAGTTAGCTGATGGTAATTTCATTTTGCGCACTTTATAGCCGCTGCGATCTTATGCGTTCCTCCGTTTGCAGTCTATGTCCGTCCAATTGCCATGTCATAGCCACAGGCTTTAGTTTATTTTTCGTTTTAATGCGTGTCCATTAAATCATTTAATTTTGAAATAATTTAATAATAAATTGTATTCGTATGCTATTGAGATTTTTTTTTTTCCAAACATAAGTATAATTTACAATGTTAATTGAAATTTAACAAAATATTCATTGTAAAGTTGCAAAGTAAATAAACTATAGAAAACCAACATGAACCTAAAATATGTGTATAATATAATGTAAACATATTTTTCTTATATGTGGAATGAATTTGGTTTAATGAGAAAAAAATCAATTTAATTTAAAATTCAATTTTATATTCAAAATAAATAGCAATAAAGAGATTAACATATTCCTTCCCTTGGGAAATTATTTTTATTTAAAAATGTTTCTTTTCATTTTCAAATATTCTCCAAAGATAAAAGCAAATTCATTAATAAAAAATCTAATTCCAATACAACAAAATCAAAATTCAAGGCTCAAAAAGGATTACAATCATGATGCAAGCCTGAAACACCTCTAAACTTTATACCTAAGACTTAAACCTCAACCCACATACAAGAAAGGCCAAAATGCCAAGTCAAATAAACCCTAGTCTAACATCAAGTATTAAATTCGGATGGTGAAGATAAAGTTAGCAATCGGCACGCTGCTTGACCAAATCTTGCACTGCAGATCCACCCATTAGAAGAAAATAAAGCCATAGGAGCTCAAAACTTTGCCGGTTAGCAAGATAACCCTAATACGTTCTCAGCCATCAACAACCATAGTATAGGAGGAAAAAAAACATGCATCTCTAAAATAGCACTCTTAAAAGTTTAACTATACCAAAGACCAGAATCCAACTCTCAAATATTCTGATGCAGCAGTTTTAATGAGAAAAGATGGTATAATATAATATATAGTTTTAGAGCAATTGACAAAGTATCATATCAACCCATTATGGAGTCATATACCAAACTTGTGATCCACTGTAGTCATTTAAGATGCCATTGTCATATACTGTTTAATATTTAACCCATTATGGAGCAATTGACAAAGTATCTTAAGCTCAAATTTGGTTTGACCTCCTTGGTCCTGCTATACTGTTTAATATTTTTTACTCAAACTTGTATTATGCTGATCTGTTTCTTTTATTCTATTTCACACCAATCCAAGTGATGTTCTTCTTGGTAAAAGCTTTTGGCTTTATCTCTAAGCAGAAGTAGCAGGTAAATATTTGTGCAGGAAAACGGCATGGATCGGTAGTAAGTAGTGTGCTATAGGCGAGGATATTTTGCTTGTACAAGGGGGTCAATCTTTGGACAAACCTAGAATTACAGTGTTCAACATGATGTATATGTAGTTTCCTGTTGTTTAAAAGTTCAATAGAAGGATTCATGTTGCACACCTAGTAAGGCTTCCATCAATCGGTACAGTTATACTCAGATTTCAAATCTAATACTCAAGCAAGGGAATCTTCTAATTCGTTGACATTTGAGATTTGAAATGTACTGGCTCAATAATTTGGTTCAAAAAGAAATTTTGCCTATTTGGACAATGCAATTTGAAGTAGAAGGTTAGGAAGCAGGTCACCGGATCCTTCCCACAGATGTTGCCTTATCAGAAAGCTAAATTTTTTAAGTGAAGAAGTAGCTTTCGTAAACTTAAGAAGAAAGAGAGGGTTTCAAGAATTTGTCATATTTCTTTTTGTGTTCATGCTACTTGGAGAAGCAATAAAGGATTCTAAGATTATCATCCAGCAGCAAAGAATTAATTGCCTTTTATCCCAAATTTTGAAATGAACTTAAGCATATACCATACTTCTCCTTTTTTTTTTTTTTTCCATTGACACAAGGGTTTAGAAATTGGATATTCATGCTTCAAACTGTTTTTCTCTTGAAGGTTGTCAAAATTCAGTTTATGTTCTTTTTCAGATAAAAATGGCAAGGAACAAACTTGCCCATATGAATGCTTATTGGGGCTGTGGGCATCTGAAAATAAGTGACTTATCTTGTGAAGCAGCATAATAAGAGATCTAGAACCACATTCACGTTTGAGTTTGTTACGTTTCTCTATTTCTACTACTTTTTATACTGTTATATGAATTTAGGTTGTTTATGCACCTCTTCGCAGGTGAGATTTTTTTTCCTTTGTTGTTTTTTTTTTTTTTTTGAAAAGTAATTTCCATATCGAAGTTCTTGGTTACTAAATCAATTAGTGTCCTGCTAAACATATATGCAATTATGCATATTGAAACCTGTCAAACGATGTCTTGATGATTCAATTCTTATTCATATTTCAAACAACTTTTCTTTTTCACATTATTCTTCTGTTGATGCATGCAAGTTTGTGATGTAAGGGTTTGCTGAGCTGAGTTGATGTTGCAGTTCTTTGTGTCTTTTTTTTTTCTAGTGGGGTGATAAGCTGACACAATCTATATTTATACTTGCTAGGTAATAATGTACATAATTTTAAGGGGTTAAAAAGAAAAGTAATATTAAGATTACTGAAAAATGTGCCTCAAACTGTGAGCTTGAGATTGTCTGACACATCTCTGTGTTGCAGTTCTTTGTGTCTCTTTTTTTTTTTTTTTTTTCTAGTGGGGTGATAAGCAGACACAATATTTATTTACACTTGCTAGGTAATAATGTACATAATTTTAAGGGGATAAAAAGAAAAGTAATATTAAGACTACTGAAAAATGTGCCTCAAAGCTTATATGAGCTTGAGATTGTCAGACACATCTCTGTGTTCAGTTGGTTTTCACTAATGATTTACTACCAGGTCCTCTGTTTTCTTGTACTGGCAATAGTGGCTTTGTGGAAATATGAGAAGGGATCAAGACATGCATTGTTGGAAAGCTGAAGATGAGCATATGGTGTCCATGTTTGGCCCTGATGAAGATTCTGGCACCCAGATTCCAACGCAAGCCCAATCTATTGTGGAAGGTTCAAGCACAGTTGTGGTGTCAGAGTATAAGCCTGTTCCTGATGTAGACTATCTACAGATGTGTAATCTTTCCATTGCAAACTCGTATTCCAACGTTTCTATTGTTCCTTAAACTGATACTCTTTTTGCTGTCAACACAATCTCTACTTTACTTTGATATTTTGGTTTTGGCTTTGGAAAAAATTTAATCGTGATAACCAATTATGCTGCTTTCATGTTAACACTGGAATGTCAATATGACATTAAATATCTGATATTAGCATTTATTGTAGATGATAATTTTCCCTGTCTTCTTCGTGGAATGTCAAAAAAAAATGTCAGTTTATTAGTTCAATTCTTTGTGACTTCCTTTGGATGTTGCATCCCTAATAAATATATCTTTTAAGCTATGCCATGTGACTGGTGATTTGATTGCATATTGAGTCGCAACTTTTAAGTGTCAATTACTTCCAACATGCTTTTTCTTCCTTTCATATATCTAATTCTTTGGGTCTTTCAATCTGTACTCAACAATAAGTTTTACATGCGGACTTCCTTTTTGCAGGAGTTATTAGCCATTCAACAACAGGGGCCTAGAGCCATTGGCTTTTTTGGTACACGGAATATGGGATTCACGAATCAAGAACTCATTGAGATTCTTAGTTATGCTCTGGTTATAACAGTGAGATGCATTAACTTCAGTCCTGTATATTTTAATATAGATATGGCCTATGGCTATGGGTGCTTGTTGAGCATACTACTATACTCAAGCTGAGCCTCAACTTGTGAATATGTTTCATTTTAATTCTTATATTCCTGAAGTTTCTACTTGAATTTTGGTTGCAGAAAAACCACATTTTTACATCATGTGTATCAGGGACTAATGCAGCTGTTATCAGAGGTGCTTTAAGAGCAGAAAAACCAGAGCTGCTTACAGTAATCTTACCTCAAAGTTTAAAAAAGCAACCACCTGAGAGCCAGGAGTTATTGGCAAAAGTAAGAGTTTAATTATGATGTTCTTTCATGCCATACTCTGCTAGTCCGGGGCTTTTTGCTTTTTCAAGTTAAAAAAAAAAAATAAATTTCTCAAATCCTGGTCCGAGAAAAAACATTTTCCCGAGATCAGGGTGAAAAGTGACTCTACAATATGCGGTAGAGCCTACCGCACTTCTAAAATGCGGTAGGATGAAATAATTAAAAAAAAAATATTAAATACATTACCGCGCTTTTTAAAGCGCGCTAATGCGGCAGGGCCACACTCAGTTAATTTAAATTATAAAATTAATTAATTAATATATTTTATTAATTTAATTTATTTAATTATATATTAAATTTATAAAATATAATTATAAAAATTATATTAATATTAATATTAATTGATTTAAATTATTTGTAATTTAATATTATATTTATTAATTTATATAACTTAATTAATTATATATTAAATTTATATAAATATAATTTTAAAAATTATATTAATATTATTATAAATATTAATTATTTCAATTTATTTGCAATAAAACATTATATTTTTTATATTTATCATTTTATTTTATTATTTTTATTATTATTAATTTATAAATATTTAATATAAATATTTATAATTATAAAAACTATACAAAAATTAAAATTTATTTTATTTCATATTTTTTCATAATTTTTCTTTATTCTCTCGAACTTCTCTCAAAATATTCTATAAATATTAATTTTTAATATTCATGTAATTTCCACAAATATTAATAATAAAAAATAAGAGTATAAACTTTTAGTATTATTTTTTAACTTAATCATTTATATATATATTAACTTATTTTTATTATATTTCACTGTTTCTAAGTATTTATATATATTTTTTTATTTAATTTTTTATACTTTTTTATATTGATAAATATGATTAATAAAATAAATTGTATATATCCTTACATTAATTAATACATTTGTAAAATAAATTATATTAATACATTTATATATATTCTTAGCATTAATTAAATTATATAAATTAATAAAATAAAATAGTAAATATAATAAATATAATATTATATTATAAATAATTTAAATTAATTAATATTAATATTAATATAATTTTTATAATTATATTTTATAAATTTAATATATAATTAATTAAATTAATAAAATAATTTAAAAAATTAAATAAAAATTAATTAATATTAATATAATTTTTATAATTATATTTTATAAATTTAATATATAATTAAATAAATTAAATTAATAAAATATATTAATTAATTAATTTTATAATTTAAATTAACTGAGTGTGGCTCTGCCGCACTCATGCATTACCGCGCTTTAAACGCGCGGTAATGTATTTAATGTTTTTTTTTATTTCATCCTATATTACCGCGCTTTAAAAGCGCGGTAATGTATTTAATGTTTTTTTTTATTTCATCCTACCGCACTTTAGTAGTGCGGTAGGCTCAGCTCTACCGTATTTTTAAAGTGCGGTAGAGTCACTTTTCACGGGAAAATTTTTTTCTCGGACCAGGATTTGAGAAATTTTTTTTTATTTTAACTTGAAAAAGCAAAAAGCCCGCTAGTCTGTGTGTTGTTATGAGTATTCACCTGTGGACTTGGAGGCATTCTACATGCTCTGCATTATGCTTCTTTTTGTATGGGAAGGAAATTAAAGTTTATAACCTGGGTATATGTTGTATCCCATAGTTCTGCTTGGCTGAAATTATATGTTTGTTACAGACGATTCTGAATTGTAGCCTTGAGCATTACTTTCATTTAAGATTTTAAGTATTTTGAAAACATGCTTACAGAAGTTTGGGCTTGTCTCATAAGTTTTTGGGTTAGGTCACATGTCTACGCGCGTTGATTTATCTCGATCTTCTATGATTGTAAATTTTTAATTAGGACTGTTCTTTTGTTTGAAATCATCTGTTGTGAAGTCAGAATTTCTTTATGGAGCCAATGTGTGTGGGTGGTGGCATGGCCAGTCAAACAAAAAAAATTTCTATTACAGACAAGGGTGATACAACCTCTAATTCACATGCGCAAACCACTACACAAGCTTGTATAGCGAGAAACTCTTGTAGCCAACCTGTTTGATAGAGCTTTCTGAATTATTTTCTGTTTAAGATGATTGATAATCACGAGGACTTAGTTGTGGCTAAACGGTTTATGATAGATGCTTCACACGAGCAACTTTTAGTTTTGTGATTGGGAATTATTAATAGGTTTAATATATAATTATGCATATGTTTGAACTTTTTTTATTTTATGGAAGGCAAGGTGCTTAAAAAAAAAAAATCCAAATCCAGTTCTGAAGGCAACTTGTGGTGTTATTATTATTAATTTTGTGACTTTGGAATTGCAGGTGGAGAATGTAATAGAGAAGCCTCACAATGATCATCTTCCACTGATTGAAGCCAGCAGGTTTGTGCAACATGTTATTCTTTCTGATTTGTAAATGACATGTTGAAATAAGAAAATTGTCATAAGTTTTCATAGCTAGAACAATGATGGGCATTTTCTCTGGATCTTGGTAACATGCTGAAGTCACTTTTATTGCGTATCAGTCCAAACTCCCAACTGTTGAATTTTGCATTAGTTGCATTGGAGTTCTTCATCAATCTATCATGTCGTTCCACAAATCTGAACTTGCCCGGTGGTTTATTTTTCTCTGACATTTTGCAGGCTGTGTAATATGGACATCATTTCACATGTACAGCAAGTTATTTGCTTTGCCTTCCATGATAGCAAGTTGCTCATGGAAACTTGTCAAGAAGCGAAAAACCTCCGGAAAATTGTGACTCTCTTTTACCTGAACTGAAGCAATCGGTTCATTTGGTGTATATGATGATTAGATACAGAGACAGATGTTTTGGTTAATTCTTTTGTTTGTAAATTAGGAGATGAATTGGGATAACTTGCTTAGCAGTGGTGAAGGGAGCCAATTTGCTCCTCTTCATTGGAAAGATTAAGAAATAGGTCCTTGTTAACTATTTGTAATAGATTTTTTTTTTTCGAACTGCAATATTAGCAGAAGATATGGGAATAAGCAAATCAAGTATTCACATTCAATAATGTCTTCATGCATATTTAAAAAAAAAAAGGAAAAAGAAGAAGAAGAAAAAAAAAAGTCTTCATGCATATGATGCCTTTGGTTCAAAAAACACCTGAAGTTGTTCTAATGTTGTAGATTACTGAAGACCCTGGTTCTAATATAATATGCATTCTTTTTTTTTTTTTGTCAAATCCTTTATTTAGAAAATAAATTTCGTAGATTTTTTTCTCTTGGAATAAAATAACTTAATTTTATTTTAATTTAAAAAAATTCATTTTAAAAATTTAAACTATTGCACGACTTTGTAAATTTTTTTTTTTCTTTCAACAAAATGAATTATTCTAAACAAAAGTAAAAAGTTGTAAATTTTTAGCCTTTATTTATAAAACTCTAAGTTATATTTTGCCTCTCAAATTTTAAAATAAAAATAAAGTTTAATTTTATTATTTACTTATATTTTAGTTTGTAAAATGTTATTTTAATCTTTCAATTTTTTTTATGAAATTGTAATTTTAGGAGCAGTATAGAACGACATCGTTCTATATAACCACTACTGGGATATTTGTCCTCCTTTTTCTCCTTTCTCCCACTCCACCGCAAGTGAGAGCGCTCTGGAACTTATTCTCTCAACAAGCGCATACAGTGGCAGCTAGAGAAGCACAGAAATGGCGGCGAGAGGAGCTTTGCTAAAGTACCTGAGAGTGAACGTACAGACTGTACCTCAAAACCTTAGACCTAATACCGGCCTCTTCGCTCTTTCTTTCGATGGAATACTGCGCCGTTTCTCTGAAGAGGTAAGAGGCTCCTTCCTCGACAAATCCGAGGTCACAGATCGTGTCGTCAATGTCGTCAAGAACTTCCAGAAGGTGGATCCTTCCAAGGTAATTCCTCCTTATTTTCAAGAACAGTACTTTTGCTTTCTCTGATTTAAGTATATAGATACTGATTTTTTTTAATAATCGAAAAGCAACGGATGAGAATTTAAAAAAAAAATGCTAAATTGATTTCTGTGGAGACAAACTCGTTAAACCCACAGAATGCAGAGCTGTGTGGGTGTGTGAGGCTTCATTTTTCCTAGTTAATTTATTACCTGGAAGAAAGTTTTTTTTATTTATTTGCAAGTATGATTTATTTTCTTGGATTATTTGAGTGTTCTTTAGCGCAGTGTTAGAGGAATTTGTTATTTGGTTTTTTAATCATTGGATATCAAAGTCAAAGTGGGTACAGATCGCTTTTTTATTAGTGAAATGAAAGGAGTTCCGGAGCGAGCTTCCCTTTCTGGAGGGGGGCACAAATTGCCGCTTTGGCATATTTGGGTTTACTCGTTTATTACAGGTCCTGTATTTACTCTGTGACTCTTGATTGGTATTTTTAAGTTTCAAAGCTGTGTGGTTACGTTATGCTTGTTGACAAGGCCTTGTTTTCTTCTTTTGGTTCAGATTTTCCAAGTCATGTTTTAGCTATCAGTTCATACCTGCTGTTGTTTTTTTTTTTCTCACTGTTTTGCTGATGGTTTGAGTTCCTTTCTTAAGAAATTTATGGCTCATTTCTAGATTGAGAATGCCGGATACACAATATGCAACAGAATTGGAAGGTAGTGGAAATGAGGAAACTCTAGAAAATTTTGGGAATTTCTATTTTTCTGCCAAGATTTAGAAATTCTGAATTAGGTGGACATTATATATTGGGAGTAAATGTATTGTATTTGAAGTGGGTGCAGCTATGCCTTGTATAGATTGGCAATTGGTTAAAGTGAAATTAGGATGCATTTGGATGGCAATTTTGATTTACTTATGGCTGAAAATGTTACACATTGTTTTATGTAAACATTTTAAGTTAGCGGCACAGTTATGATACTGTTTTGAAACGTCTTACTGATGTCAGATTTGGTTTCCAGGATTTCTATTTTCTTATTAGATAATAATGTCTCTAATGGTGTTTTCCTCTGGGCAACTTATTGAGAAACTGTGAGTCGAAAGCAGATTCTCTGGCAAATGTGGTAATTTCATCATCTAGAGGGCTCAAGACTGAATACATTGGATAAGCCATAAATGGATAGTTTCAATATGATTTTGATGGTTTTTTTACTTGGTTCTCTTCCTTTTGTCCCAAGTGATTGCTTCCATAACCTGCATCTATGATCTAGTGTTCCAAAAGATAGAGAATGTCACTTCATAGAATGAGTGCAAAATGGACAAATGGGATGATTATCTATGGAGTATTTGTCCATGGCGTGTAAATTGATAGGAGGATTAGGAGCAGTGTACCCTCATCCTTTGTTAGTTCGGAGCAAACAGTCAGTCTGGGACTGAATAGGAATGGATCCCATAAAATAGAAACTGAAAACCAAACTGAAAGGATAGGAGAACCGAACCATTTGAGTTCATTATGGCTGGTTTTGGACAGAGCTACAGAAAGGAAATGGTACCATTTCCCTTCAACCTAGCAGTACCCTCACTCTCTCATCAATTCACAAATTGAAAACTTTCAGAAAAAATTTCACAAATTGAAATCAACAATGTAAACCCTAAATTGAAATTAACAATTTACATATCCTCATTCCTCAATGTTTCAGTTTTCAATTCAATTGAACTCAATATTGTAACCCTAAATTACAAAGCTATAATAAACAATACTGTAAGTTTTTACCTGCAAAATGTCAAAATGAAAGAGATTATTATTTTGACCGAGTCTGTAGAAGGCAGAAGCACGCACTCTGAGGAGAAGCGGAAGCATAATATTTTTTTTTGTACTTTGGATAGAATTTTGGGCCATGGACTGGATATTTGATGTAAAACCTATCTTTTCAGATCATTAATCTTTCGACTATGTAATAAGTTTGGATGTGGATTTTTCAGTTAGTTGTTAATAAGAATTATTTCATAAAGATAAAGGAAGAAATATATACCCTCTTCCCCACATCCAAACCCTAAAGTAGAAAAGATAAATACTCTGAGACTCTAACTCTCCATTTTGCCATGCCCGTACTCTTGTCGACACGACACTTCATGGTATATGACAAGGAAATATGTGTCTGCCACATATTCGTGTGCGCGGACACTTGAGTAACATATTTATGCATAGTTAATAGGACATGATTTTTTCTCAAGTTAAAGAGCATATATTTAGATAAACATAGCTATTTGGTTGTATTTTGGATGATGTAGTTGATTGTATTTGATCATCAATTTAGATTATAATTATTACTATGTAACTTTGTATTTTTTTATTCTAGTTTATTTTATATAATATAATGTATCCAAATACCTGTGTTTAAATTTAGATCCATATCTCTGTATTTTTTATTTAGAAAGTTAACAAGTCAAACATAAGAATATGCTTCCATTTCTGACACCCGTATCTGAGTCCAGGTAACACTGAATAAGGAATAGAAGAGTGTGTTGGATCAGTATTTGTCTCTCATTCTCAATTGCAGGGGTGATTTAGAATGAAAGCTTGGATTCCTTATAGTGGTAACCACTTCCAGCCAATGCTTGGAATTCTTTACAAAAATTGGCCTGATCTTGAATTTAGATCAAACTGTAATTTTGTCACCATTACAGCTAGTAGAGATTGTGTAGTGATTGGCAAGTGAAGATTGTAATAGATTAAGACGTGAGTGGAAGAGCGATATCTTGTAGTTCATTCACAATGGAAATGCTTCTTCAGGAATGGAAGTAACATAATCCTTTAACATGTTCATATGTCAATCCAAAATGTTGTGTAAGCCAGCAATTCTTTCCTTTTACTCTTTTGGTGTTTTCCTTGTGAATCTTTTGAAAATTTCTGTGGTCGTGTTTTTTTGTATGGATTTGCTTTTAGTATTGTAAACTGAAAGAGCTACGCAATGCCTTTTCAGGTCACACCAAATGCCCATTTCCATAATGATCTTGGGTTAGATAGTTTGGACACCGTGGAAGTTGTGATGGCCCTTGAAGAAGAGTTTGGGTTTGAGATCCCAGATAATGAAGCGGATAAGATCAATTCCGTTAATCTTGCTGTTGACTTTATAGCTTCACACCCTCAGGCAAAATAGGGAACACTGCAAAGGCCAAAGTGATATGTTGTTCTTTTCTGTGAGGAATTAGCAACATCAGTGAAATTCTTGTATTTTGGTCCCTCTTTTTCTTTTGAACAAAATGTTTAAGATTCTGTTTGAAGAGGATTGTTTTTTATATTTATGACTGAAGTGCTGCCCTTCTTGTTGAAGGGAATTGTAATGGTCCAA
Source organism: Manihot esculenta (assembly GCF_001659605.2). Classification (NCBI taxonomy): domain Eukaryota; kingdom Viridiplantae; phylum Streptophyta; class Magnoliopsida; order Malpighiales; family Euphorbiaceae; genus Manihot; species Manihot esculenta. Next base: position 928,284 of record NC_035173.2, read on the forward strand.
TGAGCAGAACTAGTTGTTCATTGCCTATAAGAATTTTTACCTCCAATAAAAATTTTGTAGGTCATTTCCATGGATGTGATTGATGTGGAAAGGATAATGTGCATATGAACTGCAACTACAATTTGACAATATATTACTTTGAAATTATAGGGAGAATTGATCAGCATCATGACAAACTCACTGCCTTGTGAGGTTTGCTTTGCATTTCAACTGAATTTTGCTTCTTTATGGGGGAAAGTTGCATTAGAAATTACTTTTACTGCCGAGTGCTGCTGTTCTGTTGGCTTCGTGTTGGATAGTCCTTGATCCAGCTTCTTATTCAATTCTTTCTTTAACCAAGTTTAGGAACTATTTGATCTTCTCTGTTTAGTAATCCACTATTTTGCGTTGAATGAGCTAATGATTTTTTTAAGAATGAAATATCAAATTTCATGAAAGACGGGAGAAATCTAAGCAAAGGTAAAACTTGAAGTTCCCTTGTTTTCAAGGTGTAAAGGCGTTTTTTTTTTTTTTTTTTGAAAAAAAAAATTATTGTTTTAGTATTTTTATAAGTAAAATATATTTAGTTTATTTTTAAATTTTTAATATTCTCTAACTAATATATTTAATAATAATAACACAATAATAAGAATATCTTTTTTAAGGAGGGATTTTTATTAAAAAAAAAACTTCAACCAGATGAGGTAAGAGGAGCATGATTTGAGGATTCATGTGAGGGATTCGGAATGTACATATTTCACATCAAACAACTGAAAACCAATTTGAATGCATCTCTGAAGAGAAGATTTGAACCAAAATAAGCAAAAAATGCAAAGACGTCCATGGCCAGCCGGCTCGTATATCTGAAACTTGATTGGCTGAAACACCTCAGACTCGGACGGTTTTGATTGGCTGAATTGATGGGTCCCAAAAGTTTCTGATTGCGCAACTTGTACCTTTAAACGTCAATGGTTCCACCCACCTGGCGCGTTCGTAGAAGGGAAGGGGTTGGAAGACTTAGCAGATGACTATGTAAAGGAAAGCGAGGGTTGACTCGACCAAGACGACCCGCAAGTCTCCTTAAGAAACTGCCCTTCTCTTTAATCAAAATCACATCAATGCTCATTGCCCGTATAAGGGGTTGCTATAATAAATTTCAACTCAGATTGTTGTTTCTTTGGGAATGTGGCTCAATACATACTGTAAAAAGTCAAGAAATGTCCTAAAAGCATAACTACAGTCTGATTTAAATTGTAAATCCAATTTAAATTAAATTGATTAAATAAAAATTGAATTTATCAATATTTTTTAATTTAGTAATTTTATGTTTTGAGGATAGATCGATTCCATTAATTTTAAACTAAAATGGAGTATCTCTCTTTTCATAATATTGTTTTTCTTTTTAATTTATTTTACACTTTAAAATTTTTTGCTTGAAATATATTTGTTGAATTATTTTTTTTATTTTAATTTATATTTATATAGATTTTGAATTTCTAATTATTACACTATCCGCAATTACGGACGTAGTCTAACTTTATATAACAAATTTACATTATGAATGAAAATTTAAATTTATTAAAATTATTAATTCAAAATTATAATTTGTCTCGTAGAAACAAAAATTTTCAATGATTAATAAATTAATAAAATTAGTAGTCTTTTTATCGATTAAAAGAAAAAAAAAAAAAAAAAAAAAAAGAATGTTCAAGCAGGGGGATTCCACGGAAGGAGTGTAATTGGACACTACAACGTCCGAATGAGTTCTGATTGGCCAATAGCATAAAAAAAGATGTCTGAAAAAGAAAATTGTTCCAAAAAATAATTATGAAAATTCCCACTGCCCCCAGAAAAAGGAATCCCACCCCCACTTGAAACGGCAGCCAATTGGTCCAAGGTCAATGCAACAAATAATTAATTGCAATGGCAAAGCTCAGTTGATGGCACAACATGTAATTAAGCTACAAATCTCAGGCCAACTTTGTATCAAGATTTCTATATCTACTCAGAAACTTTCTAGAGTAATCAGTAGCTTTAGCTTCTCTCTTGCAGTTTTAAGAGTACTGCCATTTCCTTGAAATGGCACAACTTGCCTTTGCTAGGCTTCTTACTACACTTGAGCTTCTTTCTTTGTTGTTTGTTTCTGTTCAGTTTTCAGTTGCTGAAATTATTTTTGAAGAAAAATTTGATGGTAATTTACTCTCTCTCTCTCTCCCTGACTTTACCCTTGTTTATAGTTGTTGGCTTCCTTTCTATTGGCACTGTACTTCAATGTTTCTTGAGATATCATCCATCGCTAAGAAGCACAAAGAAAAAAAAAAAATTCAACTATGTTTCTATTCTTAGTTTTTTTAACTATGGTGTTGTGCTAAGTCGCATCAATTGAAAAATCCATGCTTTTATAACTAACTCTAGGGCTGTTAAGATGTTCTCTTTTCTGAGGTGAAAGCAGTTGGGCTACTTCAACTGAAATTATGATTTAAAGTGACATTTTGTTTCACTAACTAGCCCTTCTATGAGACTAATCTAGTGCTTGTTCTTTGCTTCTTCTTCAACTTGCTTTGAGATCTCGGGAGGAAGGGAGTGGAAATGAAAATTTTGAGATTTCTGGCGTTTTAAATTGATTCTCTCTTTTTTCCTTTCTTGCTTCATAGGCATTAAGCTGTGATAGAACTAAAACTGTCATATGCTTGTGTAGCATCAATTTTGCCATTGTTATTCGAGTGAAAGGCATAGGCTTTTGTTGGATTTAGCTGAAATTTCACTACCCTTTTTGATATCTTTTGTTCTCCTGGTGGAAAAAGATGGGTGGCAAAGTCGTTGGGTTAAATCCGATTGGAAGAGAAGTGAAGGAAAGGCTGGTTCCTTCAAACACACAGCTGGGCAGTGGAATGGAGATCCAGATGATAAAGGTATGCTCTCTCTTTCTAATTTAAGCTGTTGACTTTCATTCCAAAGCAAAGACTTTCATTTAATGTCCTCTTACTTCACTAACTAAAAGAAATTCTAAAATGTAAACAATACAAGCAGAAGGTTATTTTTCAACTCTTCATTTGGATGTTTTGTAGGTATTCAGACAAGTGGTGATGCCAAACATTTTGCAATATCTGCAAAAATTCCAGAGTTCAGTAACAAGAATAGAACACTGGTCCTCCAATATTCAATAAGACTTGAGCAGGATATTGAGTGTGGTGGTGGTTACATAAAGCTTCTCTCTGGTTTTGTAAATCAGAAGAAATTCGGTGGAGACACCCCATATAGGTTTGTGCTTTGTTCTCGCATTTCATGTTATCTACAGCTCATGTCGTTATCATTTGTTGGAAAAATCATGCTAATTGCATATATCTATCACCTAAATTTTCAAATAGTACAAATTAACATTTAGACTTCTTTAGCAATAACATAGTTTGAGGCATGATGTTCTCTTCCTTGTCCTCTCGCTCTTCTCCCTTTGAACATTAAATCTTCCTCGTTGTGGAAACTTGAACTCTAGCTGACAAATTATCTTTACCCCCACATGGCAACCGAGTCAAATACATATCTTAAACCATAATTGTTCATCAACAATTCCTTATCTTAACAAGTGGAGGTTTCCATGAAAATTTACATAAATAAAGCATGAGAATTTCAGTTTCTGCAAGATGGAACTTGAGGAAGGTTCCTTCAAGATATGCACGCAAGCCTATTGTGTAACCCAATGATGCATTTTACTTTCTCATTTATACTAAGCTTACCTTTGCCTTTTCTTCTAACTGCTAAAGCACTATTTTTCCTTTTTTTTTCTATGCCTAAACGTTTCACTGGCACAGACATTGTATTGATATCACATTTTTTCTGCAGTTTAATGTTCGGACCAGATATATGTGGCACACAAACAAAGAAGTTGCATGTCATACTCTCATACCAGGGCCAAAATTATCCATTAAAGAAGGAATTGGAATGTGAAACTGACAAGTTGACTCATTTCTACACATTTGTTCTAAGGCCTGATGCAAGTTATAGCGTCCTAATTGATGGCCGAGAAAGGGATTCTGGAAGCATGTATACAGATTGGGATATTCTACCTCCACGAAAAATTAGAGATGTCAAGGCCAAAAAGGTTTCATTTTAAGCTTTGCACAGCTCATTTTATGTCCAGGTTTAGATCACGTCAATGACTAGAATCTAGTAATTGTCGGTTGTCCTTATCCACGTTTGTTTTCCATTTTCCACAGCCTAAGGACTGGGATGATAGGGAGTATATTGATGATCCTAATGCCGTCAAACCTGAGGTATTAAACCATGTGCATTCTTCTGATTGGTGATCCATTTTTTTTGTAGTTATAGTGCATAAAGTACATTCTCAATTTTAATATTGCAGGGATATGATAAAATTCCAAAAGAAATTCGTGATGCAAGTGCTAAAGAGGTTAGTTGATGTACTTTTGAGTTTTGTTTTTTGATGAAAGCAGTTGTCTGAATGCTGCCTGGCCCTTTGATGTTGATGCAAGCACTTGGCTTAACCATTTTTCTCCTTCAAAAGCTGCTTTGTTATACTGTACTTTTGTTTTTGCCCAGATTATATGCAAAACACAATAAAATAAGAAAAGCTAATACACTCTGTTTTCTTTCCCCTGATTAGCCTGATGATTGGGATGATGAAGTAAATGGTATATGGAAACCACCAATGATTCCAAATCCTGCATATAAAGGACCATGGAGGCCCAAGGTATTATATGAAGAAACCCTTAACCTTTTTGTTTATTTTTATTTTTTTTTCCATTGGTGTAAATTTTCATGATACTGGCAGAGAATCAAGAACCCGAATTACAAGGGGAAATGGAAGATTCCTTATATTGATAATCCAGGTATTATTTTTTACATTTGATTTACTTTTGAACTGCCGTTACCAAATAGAAAGTACTTAAAATTTTGGTCTTAAAAAATAATAATAAAGAGCTAATCCCCCTTCTTTTTTCATTTTTCCCTTAACATCTGCAGAGTTTGAAGATGACCCTGATCTTTATGTGCTTAAGCCAATAAAATACTTGGGGATTGAAGTTTGGCAGGTAGGAATTATCAATATAAGCAGTGATTTTACTTCTAATAAGAACAATGACTGATCATATGTCGGAATGCAGGTGAAGGCTGGGTCAGTTTTTGACAATGTTTTGATATGTGATGATCTTGAATATGCCAAAGAAGTGGTCCAGGAAGTATTTGCCAATAGGGAGGTGTGTCCTGCTGTCTGAAGCCTATCTTACTTAAGAGACGTGTTTTGTCATATGATGTGGTTGCTCAGTTGGATTTATATTTTGGAATTTCAGATAGAAAAGGAAGCATTTGAGGAAGCAGAAAAAATCCGAAAAGCTAGAGAGGAAGAGGTTAGTTTGTGTCATCTGTTACTTAGCTGATGAGCTCTTGATTTTGTCGACAATTTTTAAGTACATTTGAGTACTTGCATGTGCAGGAAGCTCAAAGAGCTAGAGAAGAAGGTGAAAGGAGGAGAAAAGAAAGAGGATATGATCGTCGCTACCGGGATAGATACAGAGACAAATACAGAAAGGTTAGTAATTCAAGCGTGCTCCATTTATTTGTTGTATTTTTTATTTTTCAGCAATGCCTAGTTTTGATCATGGATACAAAATTCTGATTTGGCTGTCTTGTTTTGCAGCATTACATGGACGATTATCATGTAAGATTCAACTTTTCCTTTCCTTTGCTATCTCTTTCAAAACATTGTTTATGGTGGTTGGATGTCGTTTACTTCTGCAGACACTTCTAAACTTTTTTCTTAAAAAACGATTCCTTATGTTAAAATTCAATTCAATTCTATTAGAATTCTTGTGAAAATATGCCATTTTTATTATGAACTCTTTTTTTTTTTTAATCAAAAGCAAACTTGAACCTTTTCAAACATGATAGTTGGCTAAATAGAATTCAATGGAGTTCGTCCTTTCATTTTTTAGACTTTCTAAATGCATGTTCACCATTCATTTCAAATCTATTCTCCCCAGGGTTGATCATTCAATTATTTCAAGATCATATTTCTGAATCTTTCTTCTCCAAAATTTCTCTGTCGTTATCTATACTGATCTTAAATGTGTGGAGTATAGACAGAGAACATATGATCTTTTATTGAGTTACTGTTGAGCATCCATTTTACTTATTATTTTTGTGTTATAATCTGGTATTCAGGATGAGCTATGAGTGGTTTTCCATCTTCATTCTTCTCTCCGGCAGCCGTCCCCAGTGCCTGGATTACTGAGATCAACCAGAAATGCCTAGCAATGATGCTTCCTTTTTTGTTTTCTTGATTGTTGTAGAATTTTCGGCTGTAACTATACTGGTGGGAAAATATATTGAAGAAATAATATATTGCTCTTTTTATGCATCAACTCGGTGTGGGTTCAACTTTGTTTTTTGGCTATGGATGATTCAATATAACTATAGTGGACTGCCATGTCACAAGTAATAATTTTCACATCTTTGGAATAGCAATATGAAAAAGATAATGATATTTTGATAATTTTTAAAAGATTGTACTTAAAACTAAATGTATACGTGTAATTATGTTATTGAATAATAGTCTAGCAGTCGAATGCATGTAAGGGATTCAGACCTTGATAATCCTATTGCTATGTTGTTTCAAGGTCTGGTTTTCCAAGGGTTCATCGTTAGAGAGAGTTTCATAAAATACAAATAAAAGAAATAGAAGTACAATACCATTCTTAATACTTTCTAACAGACAAAATTTAGAGAGAATTATTATTTAATTTCTATAATTTTAATAAAATTAATTATTTATTTTTTTTTATTTTTAAAAATACATTAAAAATATAATATTATTAATTATTTAGTCTTTTTTATTAATTATAGAAATTAAATAATTGTTATTTGAAATTACATGAATAAAATAATTGTTATTTTAAAATTATATGAATTAAATAATTATTTTTCGAAATTACAGGGATTAACTTTTTTTGTTTTGGAAAATATAGATACAAATTAAACATAATGACATTGTAGTTATTCTGCACATTATTAATGGCTTGCATGAACAAAACAACTAAATAATAAACAAAAATAATCACTATTTTAAAAAATATGAACTATTTAATGTATTTTTAAATATAAAAAAAAAAACTAAATTGTTAATTTTGCCAAATCATAAGGACTAAAATAGTTAATTTTCCAAAGCATTTTTAATAGAAAAAAGAATCAAACTGGAGCTTTTAGAAAATTTTGATGTTCTAAACAAATATGATGTGTTACGAAATGCTTTATGTTCACGTTTCTTTTTGTTCAACAGACAAAAATCCATTGCAGACTTACATTTGTAAATTTGTATGCACGAGAGGTTCCAATTAACCACAAAATTTAACAAGTCCGCCAATTGAAAAATTTTCAGTGTTGTACCATATTAGTATTTGTTCCTACAGAAACACTCAAATCAGTTGCTAGAAAATTTACAACACTTCGTTGCAGTCCAATTGCTAAGAATAATTAAACACAATAAATTCTAAACTCCACTCGTCTATGGTTCGTAGAAGCAACACATTCAGGCCATATTCTTAAATAAACCGATTATCTTCTTCTCACAGCTGGACTTGGTCCTCGCTGCACTGCTCCTGGCTGGGCACCTGCTTGTCCTGCAGCTTGTTCCTCGGGCAGATTCATTGCTTGGGTTATGGCATTCATCACTATGAGTCCAAGGGGAATCAAGTACATCCACTATGATGCAAAAAAAGTTGAACGAGTGGATGAGCATCCTAAGGTAATTTTTATCTTTTCATCATGGATATGGGTGAAGAATAAATGAATACTCACATATTTAGCCCAAAACGACCTTTCGGGTGGTGTTACAGCTTCACCCTCTCCATTTTCTCCAAGTTGTTCTTCACTAAATACTGGAGTTCTGCAGAAGGTATATGCAAACAGATTTAACAAAGAGTGTCGTCATACAGCTATAAGCAACAATTTTAAACCAAGTCTGAAGGAACTCAATTAAAGCCTTAAAGGGTCCTTTTTCCCCAAGACCTTAGGCAAATATAAACTATATAAGATTTGTGAGTAAAGGATGAAAGAACAGAAGAAAACGTCCCCATTTTATGGAAGGAGTTACAGAAGAATGAAAGATAAAAATTGAAAATACATTAATTTACCTTGGTGCCTGCTCACTGTTCTTCAGAACCGTATGGGAGTTGAATGACCACTTTGCAGGCTAAACAGAAAATGTAGAAAAATGCAGTTAAGAGTTAGCTTATGCAATAATGTTGTTTCATCCTCCAAAAGCTGAGTTTTGTATGTGAAGTTGTTTAAACAAGAAATTCTTTTCAGAATAAAATAACATTGAAATGAGATAGTTACTATAATAAGGCTTTTCAACCAACAATGCCCAGCACAAAAGTGCAAAATCTCAAACAAGCACCAAGTGTACCAGATATTTAAATAACTGTCACATAAAAATGGGAAATTAGAAACTATGTAGATGATTTCAACTAGAGAAAAAAGGAAGGGGAAAAAAAGGAAAAAAAGTTCTACTATTATCATTTATTCTTCTAGTTCTCAACATGTATTAATAGCTTATCTCGGTTATCAAAATGGAAAAGCATTTAGAACATGTGCGTAATCTAGATCTCATGTTTAACTTATTGTCAAATGATTTTAAAGAGGAAAAAAGAAAGGAAAAACCCTGCTTACAAGTTTCATTTGCCGAGGGTACGGGCATGCCCCAGGGGCCCCATAATTGACACCCAAGATATTAACACCTTCCTGCAAAAGTAAAATGAAATAGAATTAAACTACCGTCTCAATTTGAAATCTCACAAAAGCAAATATAAGGTGATATGCAGGCAGAGTGCATTCTACTATGCAGTTACGCTACCAAAGGGAATTATATTTCAGTTGAAAAACAATAAATAGGAAAACAGAGTAAACAATATATGCATGTAAAAGGAATCATTTTGATAAAAATATTGTAGAAGGATAAGTTTCACAGAAATCTTATGCATATGTAGCTACTCATCTAATCTATCTATTTTCTCCTTTCTTTTAAACTAGGCAAAAGGTTCTCTGCAATTCCATTAAGGCATTGATGAAGTTAGTTACAGTTAGCCATCAACCCCTTCTAGAAAGGTTACAGAAGGCATTATATAGCAATAATTTCCACAAGTGCACTCAAAAGTGGGAAAACTGAAATATTACAAGTAACCGGTGTGAATAACACATCTAACATATAAAACCCATTCTCTTTCCTTTTTCTCACTGCCCTTGAATGTCGAAGTACGGAATTATATTTAAACCTCCCACAAAGGCAAAGATCAACAGTTACATACCTGCTGGTAATAAAATATTTTTTTTCACATGAATAATTAAAGTCCAGAGCTTACATACATAATTCAGCTGTGACAATTCACTATGGCATTTTCAGCTGCAACTTTTTCATATGAATCATCAAAGTCAATAATGCACTTGATATTGTAAGAATCCACTATGAAAATTGCAGCCATTTCCAGCTGCATAGCTGGAGAACAATATAAAAAGAAAAAATAAAAAAGAAACAGAAAAAGAAAATGAAAAAAGCACCCCAAAATCCCCAGGTTATGCGATGAGAAATCTACGATTATCATGAAGATACAAAAATCTCCAATGTGTTCACTCTTAATTCTTAAATCATAACACTTTCATGTTGCTCAGTGAGAACAAACAATACAACTAACATGGAGAGATGAAGCAATTAACAACAGACTTAGGCTCAGGCGACATTAACAATTAACTACCAAAGTAAATACGGGAGTTAAAACAAGCCTATATGGGGGGGGGGGGACAGATGAAACAAATCAAACAAAGAAGGATTAACTAACAAATAAAACAAGCAAAAATGTGCTGGTTATCAGAGTTGAAAAATTACCATGTGTATAACAAAATGCTCATCCAAACCCTCCCTTGGAAGACATCTCTGCAGAGAAAGAACAAGGATGATTACTACTGTCTGAAACTGAAAACCAAATCAACGGCAACAGTTCCAAAAAATAAGACACTTAGACGCATTAACTAGATTATGCACAGTACAAGTTCAGTAACATATATCCAGGCAAATTTTGTGGTGAACGCCCATACTCCCAATTCTCCAAAATAAACCCCATTAAGAATGAAAGTTTCAATTTGTTAGTTACGATACTAGAGATGCCAAGGATTTGTTCTGTAAGCATTTTCAATAAATTTTGGATTTACAGAACACATTTATTGAGGAAGAGGATTCATTTAGCTGGCCTTAATGGTGAAGCTCCCCAAATCTGTCAGAACATAACAAAAGCTTTTGAAGATGGAATAATTTGAATTGAGAAGCAACTTACGGCTTTCACAGATGAGACAACGTAATTCCTTCCAGGGGGGCTCAAAACATTAGATGGCAATCTTATCCTATAGAAATCATCTCCAAGAAGCAGTTTCTACCAAAAAAAAAACGAGTTTCATTCTAAGCATTGAAGAACAGCCTGCTGAGTGCCAAACAAAGAAACAAAAATTCATGGAATTCACCTCAAATTTCTCTTTGTCCACTTGTGCAAACTCATTTCTCGAAAACCGCAGCTTCGTGAGCGTCTGCTACAAGTAAATCGCTACGCAGTTTAATTCCAAATCTCAGAGGAATAATACGAAGCATCATAAATATCGAAAAAGCAGCCAAATTGAAAAACAATGACAATAAAGAAGATATAGGGAGAGAACAATACCTGGCCGCCATGGCTCCAAGTTTTGAGGCGAGCAGAGAAGGTGCCAGCGGGAACAAAATCCGAGTCACCAAAGGCGTGCTCGAGGGAGAATTGAATCTTAGAATCCGAATCGGAATCTGAAAACTTCCGTCGAGTAGTAGTTGGAGTTGGGGGTGATTTGATGTGTGCAGGATCAGAGGAGCGTTGGTGAGGATGAGGAGGCGCTCCTTCGAGGCCGAATTCTTCGTCGTCTACAAGAAGCTCATCAGATTGGAAAGCGCTGAAAGATGGAGTTAAGAGAAAAACAGTGAACAGGAAACTGAGAAATCGCATCTGCATATTGACTGTGTGCTTTGGGCGTTCAGCGAGTGAGAGCTTTGGAGCTGGTTTTTGACTCTTGTGCTTGATGACGATGACAATGGTGCTGGGCTTTGTGAAGTTAGAACATTTGGGCTCGGCCTATGAATCTGTCATTTTTTCTTTAAATTATTTGAATCTATTTTTTTCATAAATTAAAATTATCATGTTTCAAACCTTTAATTTTTTATATTAAAATATAAAATTGTCGACTCTATATTAACTAATAATTAAATTAATTTTATAATAGTCTGTCCTTACTATATATTCAATTTTTCTATGAGTAAATTTTAAATATTGTCATAATATTCTTGTAAATTTTATAAGAACTATTAAATTTATTTTCATCTAAAATTAACCGATATAAAAATAATGAATTCTTATTTTTCATTATATTGACTGATAATTTACTTATTATTTGAGAATAATAAGTCTAGAATTTTTTATCATGGTAAATATATATAATATGGCTTCTGCAAATTCGATATTGGAGAATAATAATTATAAAATTAAATATCTATTATTAATTTTATAAGATTTTAACAATAAATGTTAATCATTTTCAAAAAAAAAACAATAAACGTTAATATAATTAAGAACTAGAGCAAATATTTTAATTAAAAAAAAAAAAACTAGAGCAAATATTAAATTTAGATGCATGCAAATAAATACATGGAGTTGTTAAGTCCATCTGTCTAGTGGAAAGCAAGCTAACAGTGTCAATCTAGCTATAGCTGAGCCACGAAGGGTTTCTCCATTTTACCCCCAAAAATACTCGACAACCAAAACCCTAATCTCACTCTACCTTGGAAGAGAGAGAGAGAGGGTGTGTGCTGTTGAAGAGGTAGACCTCAGGTAAGCTCGAGAAGTAGAGAGGGAGGAGAGATGGACGCGATGAGGAAACAGCTGGATGTGCTCATGGGAGCCAATCGAAACGGCGACGTTAGGGAGGTGAATCGCAAGTACTACGACCGTGATGTGTGTCGCATGTACTTGGTTGGCCTTTGCCCCCATGAGCTATTCCAATTAACGGTACTTTAGCTTCTTAGATTGCCCCAATGATTCTTTATTTTTATTTTTGAAACCCTAGTGCCACAATATGATCAATTTGCTATGTAGAAGGATGATGTATGTTTTTATTTATTTATTTTGAAACGCTAGTGTCACAATACGATCAATTTGCTGCATGGAAGGATGGTGTGTGTTTATTTGCTGAGAAAACGAAGCACTGGAGTGGGCTATGCTCGAAATTTGTTTTATATTGTTCTTTAAACCCATATTTTGGAATTAAGAGGGCCAGTGTGTTTGAAATTATAGTTTGAGATGCGAGGATGGGATTGGACTTGGTAGAGGTGCATATCTGCATAATGGAATATGTAATGCTCAATCAAACTTAACGAGAGTCAGAAGGTAACTCGAGTTTCTCAGTCAAAGGATATATTGAACTGTTAAAAGTTTATTCAACTTTTTATTTGTATATCTGGTTAATGTGAGTTTTGTACCGAGACCGGAGATCCTCCCCCCCCAACTTCACTTTTACATGAGGAGTTAGTTGATTTTTTTTTTTTTTTTTTTTTAATTTTAGGGAGACAGTTCTAGAATTTCTCGTGAGAGAGGGCTGTCAGATTTAATTGAATGTATATTTGGCTCTATTCTTGAAATTCATAGGCACTGATGGTTGTTCTTACTCATAATTAAAATGATTCCAATTTTTTTTTAATATGTTTATTTATTTTGTTGTATTTTGGTTTCAGAAAATGGACATGGGTCCATGTCCTAAGGTCCATTCACTGCAGCTGAGAAAAGAGTATCCTTATTAGCTTTGTGATAATTTGTGTGCTCTCTATATAAACAGGTATGTCTGGTGTGCATGAGCATGAGCACACATGCATTTTTTGTTTCATTTTTTTTGTTTCTGTATGGTCAGTTACTATCAATTTAAAGAGCCAATGCATCGGGGTGAGCATTTTTTCTATTAAAACTGAAAACTGAAAATTTCAGTTCGGTTATTTGTCTATTCGGTTTGCTTCAGTTATTAATTTAGATAATTTCAGTTTTCTGTTCAGTTGGGTTAATTAAAATCTTAAAGAACCCTAACTGCCATCCATGTTCATTCCTTCTCATCTCTCTCACCTTTCAGTTCTTTCCACCCCTTCCTTTTCTCTCACTATCACATCTGGCATGAAACTTATGGACTGGCCCTCTGCTTCTTAGCCTTGTTGTTGGCTCCTCCAGATATACTCAGCTTCTTTGCCATCAGCCTTTAGCACTCCTCCAAATGTTGAACCAGCTAGATCAAGTGACTACACTACCTTTGAGGGACTCCAAGATTCGACTCCAAGCAACAGGAGTTGTCAAAGCCATCATCTATTGGTCGCCATCAAAGCATCCTTGTTGAATATTCAAGCATCATCGTCAAATCTAGCCATTTCTTCTCTATGAACAGAAGAGTCCTTGTATCTAGATGATTGGATGGGTTAAATGTTGATTTTGGTTTGTAGATCTTGTATGCTTTATAGATTTGGAGTTTGTCTGTATTTTGTCTGTTTTAGTTTGTAACTAGGTAAATCTTCTATTTTGTGAAGTTTAGTCTTGCTAGGTAGATTTACTTGAAGTTTGATGGTTCAATTGATTGTAATTTTTATCCATTATCAAAACATAAAACAAACTAACCTTGATATTTTCTTGTTGCTGTAATTTGAGAATTTTGTCTTTGTTGAACCGAACAGTCCGAACTGATATTTATTGGTTTGGTTTGGTTCGGTTTCCTATAATATTAGTTCAGCTCAGTCTCTGATTTTTAGATAGTTTGTTTTTTCAGTTTTTCAAATTCGGTTTGAACTAAACTAACCGAATGCTTTCCCCTACAATGCAGCCCCTATAAAGCAAATTTCATGTAATGGTTTATTCCAATAGTTCTAGCTTCCTTTTCCATATGATTCTTAACTTTATATAGATATGAAGAGGCAAGGACAAAAGGTGTTGATAACTATGACAGAGAGTTGGAGGATGTAATTGATAGGCTCATTGTTGAGTGTGATAAAAAAATCAGCAGAGCTCTGAAGCGACTTGATGCTGAGGATGCAAAGGCTGCTATTGCAATATCAGTCTCTGAGGTTACCCAGGTGATTTTAGAGCTTTCAAAATCTATTTGAATTTTTTATTCTTTGATTATTTTATTTAATTGAAATTGTTTTTTGAAATTTCAGAATGAAGAGATAATTGAGTTATCAAAGCAGATCAAGGAAAAGTTGAAAGAAGTGGATAAATATGGTAAGAAATATGGAAAATAGTTTATTTCTCAAATTTTTAAATAAATTATAATTGTGGTCTAGAGAGTAAACTAGGAGAGAACATTCAGTCTGTTTGATTCCGAACCTAACTGAACTGAAACCAAAAAACATATTTCATTAAAAATGGACAATGAAGTCGAATTGAAATATGAGGAAATGAATTGAATTGAACCGAATTTTTTGGTTTAGTTCGGTTAATCAATTCTCAACATTAGCACAAAGCGCACACAAACGTTTCTCTCTACGATTCAAAATCAACACATCATGGATCAAAGAATCAAAGACACATACCAAAACTAATACTTGTAAATAAGTTTATTGAAAATTGGAATCACACATAAAAAAACACAATTAAAATCAACACATCACCCAAGTTGATCTATGCACCAATCCAAAAATCACAAACCCAAATACCCAATTGAGGCCCAACATTTGCATCGTGATTTGCATGTCATCTTTAGATCAATTCGTCTACAATCGTCTTTGAGCTTGCGACATTTGAATATGTTATTGTTTGCAGATCGTCTTCAATAATCATCTAAAAAATGGTTCTTTTGAAGATCGTCTTTAACTCTTCATCTTTGCTTGTGATGTTGATATCTGGGCCTTTACAAAGAAGCCATTCCATCATACATGTGGATGAGATGGGAAACTAAGGAAATGGGAAGGAAGACCAATGAAATATATGATTCCTTGAGGAGGGCAATATGAGTCAAATGATCTATGCTTTTGGGTTTTTGAGCTTTGAGGATGAGGTTGGGTCAAAGGCTTGACAGTAGAGGGAAGAAGAGGAGATGGTTGATGGAGAAGGGAAATTGGTAGTTGAAAGGCTCAAAAATCGCAACTTTTAAACACTCAACTATAGCTAGTAGGAAGAGAAGGAGATGGAGAAGGCATAAGGGAAATTTTGTGTGTATTTTAGCACAAGAAAGAGAACATGCGATATGGCGGAAGAAGGGATCGATGGAAGTTGAAGATTTTTAAATACTTTGGCCGATTCAGTTTTTCTCATTGATTTTGAATATTTAACCAAACCAAATTGAAAATCGGAACTCTTTAAATTTTGTGAGGGGACCAATACCAATTATTCAAATCGAAATAACCTATTTGGTTCGCTTCAGTTCAGGTTTTTTGTTATGATTGAAAACTGCTCGCCCCTAGATTGAGTTTGTTGAAATCAAGGTTTTGGAACATTGCTTCGGAGGTATTATTTTTTAGATATGAACAACTCTTTAAACAAAGGATTAGACAAAGAAGAAAAATAGAAAAGAGTTGGTTGAGAAGAGAATAGGAAGGGGAGAAGATTGAAAGAGAATTACGGGAGTGAGATAGGAGAGCAGAGATAGACAGGAAGAAATATCTTTGCTTATTATTTGATAATAGTTGGGCCTCGAATACCCAGGCCACAACTGAGCCCATGAGGGAAGACTAGGCAACTCGCCGATCCACCCATGTAAGCGCGGTTCAGGCCCGGCGCCAGCAGAACGGACAGACCAGGGCTCGGATCCAACTGAGAGGAATCCAGCTCAACTGATTTGATGGGTCAGTGGGGCAACAGATCCCTACACATTCCGAATCAGGTCAACAGAAGCTCCAGAGGGAATTAAACGGCCGCTTGTCGATGGGAAAAGAGGCAGTACGTCCGTACGTACAACCATACGTGACAACGACATGTTGTACTGTAATAGAATGGTGGTTACACGTCACTAGAGGACAAGGGAAAAAAGAATAAAGGAAGAGGGAGGAGCCATTTAGGCTAAATTCACACACACATACCCTAATCCAACCTTTTATTGGATCGGAGAACATCATTATTGATCTTGGATAGTTTCCTTTTTATGTGTAAGTTACCATTTGTACTTCTTTGGATCCTGTAACTGCTTTGTATAGCTACAATTGATTGACTAAGGAGAGTAGTTACAACTAAGTAAATATATAATAGAATCCTCTTATTTTACTATTGAACTAATTCACGCCCAGAACTCAGTTAAGTCTAAAAGTCACACATGGATCAACATCTTACTACCTTCTCTACCTTAGTCATAACAGGAGGCTTCTCTTGTTGATTAAAAAAAAACTACATTCAATATATTATGTGCTATCTGATATGGAGGAAGATATACAATACTAGTCTTTTTTTTTTGTAGTATTCTTATACATTTGCATTTGGGTGGTTTCAAGTCCTTTTATTGTCTTATGAGTGCTCAAATATTTCTTGAATGTGCCATTAAGTTATTGCAACTCTAGTATATCTAAGTGGTTGATAGGGTTACTAGTTTGTAATGCTATAAATATTGGTACAAATTTGCAGATCTTGAAGGCAAGACAGATTTTAAGATTCAAGCATTGGAAGAGGTGGAAAAGCTCAGAAGTGAGAGGGCAGAGAAACAGGTATGAAGAGGCTTCATTAGGCTTAGAATTTGTAGCAAATTATTGAGAGCTTCTTTGTTATTGAGGTTGGGGTTTAGAAAAGCGCCTTTTAGAAAAAACACCGTTTTAGATATTGTTGAGAAAAGCAATTTGAAAAAAGTTATTTTGTTATTTTGGCGTTCTTATTATTGAATTCTGTCTAAAACAATTTGGAACCAATTTTTAATATTTTCTAACTCCTGTCTTTAAGAAAGTGCTTTTCTCAATAGCAACACCAACAATAATATCAAACAGGCTCTAAATTTCTTTTTTTCTCCTTCCGGTGTTGTTTATACATACATATATATATATATATATATATACATACATATATATATATATATATATATATATATATATCTGTATATTACCTTCCAAAGAATTGTTTGATATTAAATAATGTGCATTACTCTTTGACAGTCTGCATTACTTTTGGAAGCCTTCAACAAAGATAGGGCGTCTTTGCCTCAACCCTTGCCAAACCCACCTCCATTGGCGCCCTTGCCTGTAGCTGCTCCTGATCCTCGTACCCAAGAAATGATAAATGAGAAGCTGAAGAAGGCAGAGGATCTTGGTAAGAGAACTTTCTCATACTTGTTAGATTAGGGCGTATGCTTTCTGTACGATTGTAGTATACCCTTTGTTTTCTTGTTCTTGCCTATTATATGTGTCTTCAGAAAGACTTACTTTGTGAATTATATTTGCCCATGTTATTAGAGATACTTGGCCTGTGTAGATAAAAAAGGTTACTTAATATTGTGATGGATTCAGTTGTATCAATTCTGAAATTTTTGCTGTACTTTAGGACATTATGCTTTTAGTAATTTTCTTTCTTCTGTATCTTGTAGATTTGCCTGATCAATGCTTTACGTTTTGCCCAGTTCTAATATTCTTTTATTTCCAGTACTTGTTTCTGTATATTTCACAAGGACCTGTGCATTCTTCAGGTGAGCAAGGAATGGTTGATGAGGCTCAAAAAGCTTTGGAGGAGGCAGAGGCACTTAAGAAGGTTTTTGATTCTTTAGATCTTGTCATTGCACAACCTTCCCCTTTCTATTTCCCCTGAAGCTTATGCAACTTAATTCTCTTCAGCTTCCTGCAAGGCAAGAGCCTGCTCTGGATTCCTCCAAGTATACTGCTGCTGATGTCCGCATTGTGAGTCCATTTTCTTATTATTTTTAGTTGGTTCTTTGTGATATTATTATAACCAAGGGATCACAAGGTGAAATTATTGAAGAAGAATCAAATGCTTCCAAGGAAGCAAGTCCTATTATGCATGCATCATGTGACAATGCTATTCTGCCAGTATTTTTTTTTAGTAACCACTGGGCTATAGGTAAAGATGTACGTTTACACATTAAGATAGCTTCATTCAAAACAATCCAACTATTTTGGCCTTCTCAAAGTAGTGAAAATAATGATTCCACTCAAAATCTATCAGAAGTTTCATGCAAGATACACTTCTCTTGTAAATGGAAAGATGTTTGTGTTTTTGAGTTCCAGTATCTTCCATTTGAGCATTATTATAACATTAGACATTCTTCAAATACTTCTTTTCAATCATGTACTTATTGATTCTATAGTTGAGAGGATCACATTTGTAGATCTATAATATTCTAGGACTGCATTTAAGGGAAACTAAGATTACTAAATTACAATTCATGAGGCAGGATTAGGTATTTATGAATTTCGGCATTCCATTTTGTGGTTGAAAGAGAGATGACCAGTCACACAGCTGTTCATGTTCAATATTTCCTCCTATATGCTTAATTTATATGGATGACAACCCATCCTTATTGTTTTGAATTCTTTTTCAGACTGATCAAAAGTTGCGTGTTTGTGACATTTGTGGAGCTTTTTTGAGCGTATACGACAGGTATAGTTGATCTTCCTCTCTCCAAATATGTACAGTCTTTTAGGCTTTCCCTGTGGGAAATGAATGAATTTGTATTTGGGGTTTCAAGTGGTTCAGCTTTTGACCCTACTATTATACCTCCTTGTTACCAGCAGGCTTTTGGGCCCAGTTTTACGAGGATAACTTTTGCAGCTAAAGAATGTGCGTTTTTTTTCTGTTTTATATGCTTGCAGATCATAATATAGTTAGAAAATTATGGGGCAACTTGCTATACATGTACTTATCTGTCATTTTTCTGGAGTCCACCAAAGCATTTTGATCTTTGTTTCTATTTTCAGTGATCGGCGTTTAGCAGATCATTTTGGTGGGAAGCTCCATCTAGGCTATATGCAAATCCGTGAGAAACTCACAGAGCTTCAGGTATGGTAGTAGTAGTAGTAGTAAATCAAGTTGCTTTATCAATATAGTTTTAGCTGATTTTTTCTTTCTTGGGCTGGATTCTTAATAGAAAATGTTTTTGTGGGGGATTGCAGAAACAAGCTATACATGCTAAACATGCTGGAAATTCATCACATCTTTCTTTTATCCTACATGTGCATCGATTAATATATGATTATGCATCTTTTTTCTCTTTTATTTAAAGGAAATAACTCAAATTGATTGATAAGTGGGGATAAATCTATTGTTTTATCTATCATGTCTTTTGGATGTGCTTAAGTTGGTCTTGTGGATATGTTGGTTCAGGTGCTGGGTATAATGTTTCACATTCTTCTATAGAGATTCTCAGTTAGTATGCATCTGTGAGTTTTTCTTACCCCCGGAGAAGAATAATTCATTAATTTCCCCCTTTTAGATTTGATAGATGTTAGACTTTGAAACACCAGTAGATCTTTGTAATGTCTTCTGTGAATTGGTGACACTGATCATTCGTCATGTCCAGTCTGATAACTGTCTATGCATGTCATGCAATACTAAAAGGGCTTCCACTTCCAGTTTTGCTTGGGTTGGGAGGATCATATATTATATGCAGCCTAATTTGTGTGGCTTTAGAAAGAATTAAGGTTTGGTTTCCTTAAGGTTATATTTTAGTCAAAAGACTATTGTAAATATATTTTTGTTGAATTAATACTAGAGCTTGGTTGGCAATGTTGAATTGGTATTGGCATTTGAAATTTCTGCTAGTTGTCTGATTTTATCTTGTGCAATTTAGTGGCTGAATTGAAAATATAGCAAATTGAGAATGCGTGAAAAAACTTCGGGAAGTCCTATTTAACTTGAATGCTCATGATGTATTTTAAAGGGAATTGCTTTTAGAACACCAGTAAGTTTCTGTTTTCTGATTACTTTTTGTTGTGTGCATGCTTGTGCCTTGTGTATGAATTGTCAAACAGTGTGTGGAATCTGTCTAGAGATATTTGCAGTGGTGCAGAGCTGCTTTGTTTTTTGAACAAGGAGGCAAGTTCCATTAGGTTAAATGGAACACAGCTCGCTAATGATGCCTTCATTTGCAAAAATGTTATTATTCTTTATTTTTATATGAATTCTACTCTTTATCCCAAAGTGGCACTTCATGTCATTAAAGAATGGCCTTCAGTATATTTTTTCCTTACAATAAATTTGTCAGGAAGAGAGAAACAAGCTCCGCAGAGGTGATCGGCATGATGATCAAAGGTATTATTATTTGATTTTATTTTTTTAATCATCTCGTACATGAGGGCTTGGATTTTTATCTTTCTTATATCTTTCATGTTCTCCTTCAATATTTAATACTATTATAGATCAAAAGAGGGAAGTAGAGATCGTGACAGAGAATCAAGCAAGGATAGAGATCGATTAGATAGCCGTGATCGGGAGAGGGATTATGGTCGTCGGAGCAGAGATCGTGACAGGCATTCTGATCGAGATCGTGGATATGACAGAGACCGTGGACATGACAGGGAGCGTGATAGAGATTCAGATCGTTCCCGTGGTTATGATTCAAGAAGTCGCAAAAGGTCACGGTCTCGGTCTAAAGAACGGTCCAGGGATTATGATCGTCACAGGTATTCTTTTCACCCTTGTACTTCTGATCATTAAGTGCTTTCAACTACTTTTAGCACAGGCCTTACCTTAATTTTAATTTGCATCTTTTGTCTGCATATGGCCATGTATATTTTGTGATTTAGCATATGAGAATAATCACATTGGAGTTTAAGGCAGTTGTGATTCATGTATTTGCCATGAAAGTTGGACATGACGTTGAAGATTTCTCTCTTGACAATATCAAATAAATATACTTGTCTCTTGTGCTTTATTTCCCGGCATTTGGAAGTCAGAATCCTTCTGCCGCCGTTGTTTCTATTTAATTTATTGGCATTTTAGAATCATGGTAGTAATTAAGAGTATAGTACATTAGAAATAAACTTTTTGTAATGATTAAATTAAAAACGTAGCTTCTTTCAACAGTATTGATATACTTTATTCCTTGGTCTATGTTGGGTAGTTTTCGTGTGTAGATTTGAATGATATACATTTTTCTAATATGTTGTACTGTATTATTTATTCATGCGGCAGGCGCTATGATCGGTACTAGGACAGTTGCTGTCGAGTATTTTGGTACGGAAGTATGGGTTTTATAATCTAGGTCAATGTACTTGTGGAGTAAAGGATGATCCTAAGTATTTATGAGTTTGACAGTTTGTGCTATTTTGCTGGGCAGACCAACCGTTTCATAGGTTTTCTTGACTTGTATGTTGAAGAGGTAGGCTTTGCTTGGTTTTTATCTATTATTCGTGTTCTGTTAATCGCCAAACCCTGCTCAATTTTACATTTATCTAAGTTGATATCCTTGTTCAGAATTGGTCAATGTTGGTGGTTTTCGACCTCGCTAATTTGAATGGATGACAGGAACTACTGCAATCGAGTACTTTCTGTTATTTTGCATTTTGCTTTCCAAAAGCAGAGGAAATTGAACGGGTAAATTGCAACTATATCCCCATAATTTGTCATATTAACCAAAGAGAATAAAGCCAAATAAAATCTTCTACAAATACCCTTCCTAACCCAAAAACGAAGTCAAGAGGACTAGCCATTGATGAAAATATGAGGTCTTCGTACAGAATAATAGCCAAGTCACATAAGTGATTTAGCAAAATCATTTGAGAGAGCGGTTGAAAGTTTCATGTGATATTTATTAAAATTATGCAGAAAGAGAAATCCTTGAATGCAAAAAAAGTATCAAATCACAAAGATTAAGATTGAATGGGCTAGATCATGAGAGTGAGGTTCTATTTTGTTTTGAAAAAACAATGTATGGATGATCCATTTGTAATTAATATACAATAAAAAAAAATTAGGAAGGGTAATCTTCCTAATGTTTCGTCTGAAGTTTGTCAAAAATATTATTTAAAATATTGTTGCAGTGCTAATTATTATAATAAAAATATAAACATTTTAATTTTAAATGAATTTTGGTTATTTAAATAGTATGTTAGAAAAGAACAAAATTTAAGAAAAGTAATATTGATTTTGATGAATGAGAAAAAGTCAAGCTTGTATCCTTTGTCCTTTTGCCTCTCGCTAAAGTGTAGCCAGATCGTCGCTGAGGCCCTCCACATCCGCACGTCGCACGATTCCGAATTCATCGATACGAGTTAGGTTATCCTATTTTAACTCCCCACTTCTTGCTTGAGAGCCATTGAAATGTGACTAATTGAAAACTTCCCTCAATTCCATCGAACCAGCGGAGTACTCACTGGCTTGCTGTTCTCCATTCTGAAGAAATGGGTCACTCTTATCTGAACATAGCTTCATGTCAGTCGTTGCTTACGCTTTCCTTTAGGCCACTTCAGTTTTGCTCAATTCTCTCTTTTTGGATGCCCTCATCCCTCTCTTAAATTAATGTAGATCAATTCCATATTGATAGTTTTTCACTCTTTACATGTGTGTGGTTAGAAACCTGAGCTTTAGCCAGTATGTTAGGATATCCATTCAATGCAAGTTGTTACTTTTGATGTGCTCTTGGTGGTGTCTTTGCTTTTGGTCAACATCTTCAATGTAGGTCAGTGAGTTTGGGACTAAGCTCATGCTTGTTTTTCCTTAGTTGTTTCTGCTTTGTTTATTGGTTGACGAGTTGTTTTTCAGATAAGACTCCTTACTTGCCATTTAGTGGTGAAGCTGTAGGTGGACAAGTTTAGGCTGTACCTTTAGTTTTTTGTGGTTTCTTTTCCTGGGAAAAGCATGGTTAGAAGCTCGAGGCAAGCATAGAGTAGTTGTAGATTGAGGCTGTTCAAGAAAGGTTTTGTTGTCAAACAAGACTAGTAGTTAAGAAATGTAGATTTTTCTCTTGACATGATTTGAATGAATTTTTATAAATTATGTGAGATTTTAACTCTTTAAAAATAAAAAAAAAAATTTCAATTAAAAAGAATTAAATTCTTTAATAAGAAAACTTGTTAAAAAAAATCAATTGAATTGAAATTTTATAAAAAATTTTATTTCAAACTAAAGATTTATGAACTAATATTTAATCATTGTTGACAAAATTTTGATTATGATCAAAATGTTACTTTAAAAATTGTTTCCCACTGAGGCCTAAATGTACGTCTTAGAGAAGTGCCCAGTGACTAATGGGCAATTGGGCAATTCAGCAAGGCGCGGCGCAGGGAAAAGGAAAGACGTATAGATTGTCACCATTCCTAAAAATTCGTATTGTAGTGCAGGAGATCCATGGCTGCAAATCGTTTCAAAGTCTATGACAGAATATCCCAAGCTAAAATCTTCAAACAAAAGCATACCAAATTCAACTAAATAAAATCCTCACTTGCTGAAGCCTTTTACCTCCCATAATCTTTACTCAAAGAGAGATTAAGGTTCTTTTGGTTACAAAAAATATATTTTTACATTGACTAATGGTAATAAAGTTCTTTTACAAGAAATGATAATAAATTGTAAGATAAAAGGGTTTCAGCGATGAAGGAAGTTTTAATTGCTCATTGTCCACAATGCTAACAATAGACATGATCTCAGGAACCTTACTAACTTGAGATTGCAATTTTGTAAGAATATTACAAGTGTTCCACGCATAAAATACCTTAAATTTCTTGTATCTCCTAACCTCAATGATTGCTCTAATCTTTGTTAGCTTCCAGAAGCCACCATGCTGTATGTGGAACACACTCCTTTCAAAATGGGTCAGATAAAGAAAATCATTATCCAAGTCTGAGGCATCTTATTCTTCTGAATACATGCGATGCGATGCGAATCCTCGCAAACAATAGAATGTGAAACGCTTAGAAATTTTCCTTAATGCAATCACAGCAACTTTGCCTCATGGAGAACAGAATTCCAATCCTTGATCAATGAAGTTTAGCTGATAAAGTTTGAAAAGAACAATAAATCACAGGCTGCGAAGCAAAAGCCTAAAAGTCAAAGGGAATTTATAACACAAGGAAGAAAAATCAAAGGGAAGAGTTCAGCCAATCTGCTGTGGGTAAGGATGAGTCGATCAATCAGTTGTGCCAAGCTCCAGTTTGTTACAGATGATATAAGAGCAGTTATCAGCTCATGATAAGGGCAATCAGTTAGGCATGATTTTATCATCTGTGTTTTCTGGCATGTCGCCAGGAAGTAGTGACCTTGGTCCTGCTAGTAATTTGAGCCATTGAGCTGATCGTCTCCTGTTTGTTTTCCATTTTCACTTTGGGAAATTGTTGTAATGACTGGCTATATGATATTTCATTCCAGCATTAATAAAGAATTTCTCGATTTCCTTTCATTAGGATCTGTTTGCAATTACCTACTCTATCATGTTCATATGCTCACACTAGTTCTTCTTTCCTATTTCCTATCCCAAAATGACAATCTTTATGAAAGAACAGTTCATGTGCACCATGCCTTTGATGAAAATGCCAGCCCAAGGAATTTCCAGTCCTGATACCTTCCCATCAGTGATCAAATCGGTTTTCTATTTAACTGACAGCTATACAAGTCTGGTGCCTCTCTTGCCTTCTACTCAACAACCACATGCCTTGCAGTTGCATCCTCAAACATAAGGCATGATTTGATCATTAATCAAGGACACCAAACTATAATATTTACCATTAAAAGCATTAAGTTACAGAAACATAAAGTTCAACCGCTAACAGATATTCATAGACATCTCTAACAGACTTAAACAAGTTCAATAGCTAGCAAGGATTAAAAGCCAGCTTCATGCATAATAAACTAGTAGTATGTAATACTGGACAATAGAATTAAAAGCCAGCTTGATGCATGAAGATTGAATTATCTGCTTTTATGGTAATCAGCATTGATTTTTGTTACAAGGTGAAGAAGATGTTGTTCATACCAATACATTAAGGAGTTTAGGCTGAACCATATTAAAATAACTAAAAAAACTCAATAATAAAATAATAATAATCATATTAAATTAAAAAATAAATATTATTTTAAAAGTTATTGTCACTATGGATAATATTTTCATAGTAATCAAACTAAACGCTTAACATCTGTTCTTGAATAGGGTCTAAAAGTCAATTTTAGATGAGCGCTTGGTAGCATGAAAAATTAATTAATTATAATAACGAAAAATACTACCACCACCTACTTTAGATGCACAAGTTGATTTATACGGCCAACCGATGAAAATTTAGAATTTTATATTAATATGTGAGTGTCACTATGTTTTAGATAAGATTTTTCTTAATCTTCAAAAACAATATTTTTCTTAATTTTCAATTAGCTGCGAGGATTACATTGGGTAGGGTGCATGGTAGAATTTTACCATAACAGAGGCGTGGGGCAGCTGGGCAGGGAAAGGGAAAGGAAAGATGTATAAAATGGTGAACATTCCTGAAAATTCATATTGTACTACCGGAGTTTCCTGGCAGCAAATCATTTCAAATTCTGTGACAAAAATTCCTCAAAATCTTCAAAAGAAAAAAGGCATACTAAATTCAACCTAATAAAATCCTCACTTGCTGAAGCCTCTTCACATACATCTATCTGTCTAACAGAGCTTTCCACATTTGTAGTTTTCAGTCCCAAAAAACCTTGCTTGTTCGAAGCCAAACATATCTACAAAGTTGCTAAAGAAGAAATTTTAAACGAGTTTAACCACTAGCAAGGAAAATTGATAAGAGTTAAAGAACTAATTCTGCATATAATCTGCACACTGACCCAATTAATATGCAGGTAAAAAACCCATAAAATGAGAAGACTAGCAGCCCCAAATGTCAAGCTTTAGTAGCTGATTGTATTGCGTCCTCAGAGTTAAATCACACCAAGTTCAATAGGAAACCATATCCTCTTCACCTCAAGGAACTGTAGCAAATCCAACTACCATTACAGAAACACATCACTAATATCATTCACACATTTTTGGAAGGTTAACTTTAATTACAGCAGTACGCCAGCAACCGAAACTTCATGCTGACAAATTGTAAAGCTTAACATGAGTAATTCCTTAGCCATTCCGCTTTCTGTACTCAGTGTATATATCACATTGGAGTTGGTTTACTCTTTCAAAGTAATGTTGCAATGAAATAAATTCATTAAAGTTAATGTGCATATTACCCAAAAACATGACCTTAGAACTAATAAACAGTATTTTGTAAAAGAGCAAAAGCAACTAAAGAGATTATTGTAAATTAGATCAGATGAAATACTTCGAAATACAAATAACTCACAACATAACAAGACTTTCTGCACCCATTAATAAGGTAATGATTGTTACATTATCACTTCGCATTTACATCTTTAGAACCTTCAGAACATTTTTGTAGTTTTCTCAGAATGAGATCTTCATTTTGTGATAAATGGATTGCTAATTCGTAGTGGTCGCATCCACAGAGAATCCCTTATCAACCATTTCATCAATAAGTTGTGATGCTTTGGCTAACTCCTTATGCCTAAGAAATCCTTGAATAATTACATTATAACAGCAACCATTTGGCAAACATCCAGCCTCTTCCATTCCTCTAAAGATCTTGTATGCGTCATGTAGTAATCCTTCATTGCAAAATACTTTTATCATTGCACTATATGTGTAAACACTAGGCCGTAAACCATTTTCAAAAATCCTAGAAAATAATTCCTTGGCATCATTAAGCTTCCCAACTCTACACAAACCATCAATCAAAATGTTATATGTCACTATATTCGGCTTCAACCGGCTCTTTTCCATTACTTTAAATAGAGCAAGTGCCTCATCAAGATTCCCCTGCTTGCACAATCCATCAAGCAAAATGGAGAAACTTATTCTATTTGGCTGGTGACCTTGAGAACGCATGTGCTTGAAAACCTCTAGTGCAGTTCAGGGCTTTCCCGCTCGCCAGAAGCCCTTTATAAGAGTATTATAAGTACCAACATCAGGAACTAAACCTTTATAAGGCATTTCATCAAAAAGTTCCTTTGCTTCATCTATCCTTTTGTTCTCACAATACCCATTGACATCTGCCATTTTTCTCCTTACCATCTGATCAAATATTTTTCTAGCTTCATCCATTTTGCCATGCAGACAATATCCATCCATCAATGAATTGTAGTAACCAAATCAGGCTTAATATTCCATTTAACCATTATGCCAAAAATTTCTTGAACCTTTGAAACCATTCCTTCCTTAAAAAGATTGTCAAAAAATATATTGAAGGTATAAACATCTGGTGATATGTTCTGCACCACCATTTCATTCAGCAAGGATAAAGCTTGATTCAATTTACCTAAACTGCAAAGACCGTGAATTAGGCAGTTGTAAGTGACAGCAGTAGGTGAAATGCCCTTGTTCCTCATTCGAGAGAAGAGGTCTAATGCCTCAGCAACTAGCTTATCCTTGCAAAGGGTGTCGATGATTGCATTGTAGGTCACTGCATTTGGCTCACAACCTCTCTCAACCATTTCCTTCAACAACCCAGTAGCCCCATCTGTTTTGCCGAATTTACACACAGCATTTACTATCACATTGTAGGTATAAACATCAGGTTGAAAACCTCCTGCAACGATATCATTGAAAAGGTCTACTGCCTATTGATTGTACTGTCTTTACACATCCCATCAATTAAGGTAGTAAATGTCACAATATCGGGCTCTAAACCAAGTTTGAGGCTTTTTCCCAAAACTGAGAAGCCAAAATCCACACGATGTAACCGGCAGTAGCAATTAATCAAGATGTTAAGGGAATTAACACTGCGCGAGATACCTAGAGAATCAGTTTTTCTGGAACTGGAAAGAACAGTGTGGTATTGTTTCATTCTGACAAGAGCAGATAAAAATCGAACAAATTGAACAATAGAAGGGAGAGGATGCATAAGAATGATGTGATTAAAGGAAGACAGTGCATCATCAAGGTCCGGAAATGAAGCAGAATAGAATTTAGACCTCAAGCGTGCATCTTTACGAGAGCGGGTGGAATTAGAAGAATGAAAAGAGTATTTAAATAATAGGATTGGATAATAAAGAGTACCAATTTCTATTTGGAGTTGAAAATGGAAGCTCCTCCAAGTCCTTGTGAAAATGCTTCGAGGGGTCATTGTCATCTTCCAACCCAAAATCGTCGTTCTTCCTCAGCAATCACAAAATTTCAGTGGTATTGAGGCAATAGAAATGGAAAACAAAAGCAAGCTTAGAGATAGTTCCTTGTTTTCCCAGACAATTTTATTGAAGTCTTGCTGTAATGCTGTGGGCTTCCAGCAGGTTTGGACAGAACTTCCTCATAGAATGGCAGAGCAGCCCAATAACTTGATGGCTGATTTTTCTATTTAATTAGTTAGATATTATTGGCTATTAATTACTATTTTTTTTCTAAGTGGAGACGCAATTGATTGATTAAATAAAAAACATATATATATATAACACAAGAAATTAAATACTACAACAAAATCCCAAATATATGCTGAATTATCAATTAGATTATTTACACAGAGAAGCACCAGAAATTAAGAGACTTAAACTTGAGTTTAATTTGTTTAAGAAGTCACAAGCCCTCAATTCTTATATATACCAGAATTACGTATCATATTGATCAACCACAAATCTTGCCGTAGCTCTTGAACATTTCATTGGCATGAAACAATTCTGTTTCTCTGGTAATTAATTCAAAGCTTATAAATGTGTGTACATTCACTCTTCTACTCAAGTTTCAAATGATCTCTCTGATGGCACTCTCTCATTTTCTCCTCCTAGTTTTCGTTTCTCTCTTTGGTAACTACCTGATTCCCTCATTTACGTGTTTTTTTTTTTAAGATAAATGCTAGCCATACTATTATCCATCGTAAGCATTATCTTTTATTTATTTATATATTAAATAGTAAAAATTTTGAATAATGTATTTTTCAGGTACTGGTAATGCTAAGATTATTACTATGCAAAATAAATGCGACTTCACAATATGGCCTGGATATCAAATAGTAATTCCTTTGGCAGAGGGTGGAAGGAGAAACGTAGACAGTGGTTTTGAGTTGAGTGCTGGTAAATCGGTGAATTTTACGGTTGTCGATTATGCCACTATCTGGGGTCGCACTGGGTGCTCATTTAATGAATCAGAGTTTGGATCATGCATCACCGGCGACTGTGAGGGTCGATTAAGATGTGGCGACATATTTGGCCGGCAGTTTATACATCAACAACCTGTCACATATGCTTATTTGGAGTTTGGAAAAAATGAATATCCTGATTTTTTTGCAATTAACGTAGGGGCTGGGTATAATGCACCAATTTCTATAATACCTTATGGTGGTAGTGATGCCGGTGACAATAAATGCAAGGCTACAAGTTGCTCTATAGACTTGAAAGAGAGTTGCCCAGATGAGCTGAAGCAGAGATTTAATGGTATTACTGTAGCATGTCGAAATCCTTGCTTTCATTACCCTTCTGTTGAGCCTCAGTTTTGTTGCCCATACTATGGATATGAGAAAGACGATTGCAAGCCTACAAATTACTTTCAAGTGTTTGAGGCTGCTTGTCCTTCAGCTGGTTCCACTCCTGAATTTGATATCTCCAGATCGTCAATGTGCTCAAATGCTAATAATTACTTAATTAGTTTTTGTTGAAACTTAATCAATTGCTTCCATATAGAAATTACATCGATACACATAACACTGTACAAGGATTAATGAAATAAACAGTGACTTTTCTATATGAAAGGCTTTTATTTCTTTTTCTTATTGACAGTATGTAGTAACTGTTATACTTACAACTATTGCACTGTATGCATAAACATTAATAGACTCTTTTCCATTGCTTTAAATGATACGAGTGCGTCATCAAGATTTTCCTGTTTGCATAAGCCATCAAGCCAAATAGACATTTGGGCAGTGACCTTGAGAATACATGTACTCCAAAATCTCTACTGCTCGCCAAAAGCCTTTTATAAGTGACAGTAAGCATTTCATCAAAAATTTTCTTTGCTTCATCAATCCTCACAGTATCCATATCATTGAAAATTTCTCCTGCTCTATTGATTTTACCCTCTTTACAGATTAAGGTATTAAATGTCACAATGTCATGAACTAATCCGAGTTTGAGGAATTTCCCCAAACTCCACACGGTGTAAGCAGCAGCAGCAGCAATTAATCAGAATGTAAAGTGTGAGATTCCTAATGACAATTTTTCTGAACAAGGAAACCGCCGTATGGTATTGTTTCATTCTCACAAAAGCAGATAAAAATCGACCGAATTGAACAATGGAAGGGAGAAGATGCATAAGAATGATGTGATTAAAGGAAGCTAGGGCATCATCGATGTCTCTAAAAGTAGCAGAATAGAATTTAGATCTCATGCTTGCATCCTTATGAGAGTGAGTCGAATTAGAAGAAGGGAAAGAGTGAAATGAATTGGTAAATAATAAGATTGGAGAACACATTTCTATTTGGAGTTGAAAATGGAAGCTCCTCCAAGTGCTTGTGAAAATGCTTCGAGGGTCTTGCAACCAAAAATCGTTGATCTTTCTGAGCAAGCACAAAATTTCACTGGTATTGGGGCAATAAAAATGGAAAACTAAAGCAAGCCTTGAGATAGTTCCTTTTCAATCAAGCCCAATAACTTAATGGCTGATTTTTGTAATTTAAAGCAACAGAAATTAAAAAACTTGAGTTTTAATTTGTTCAAGAAGTCACAAGCCCTCAATTTCTTATACCAGAATTACGTATCATATTGATCAACCACAAATCCAGCCGTAGCCCTTGAACATTTCATTGGCATGAAACAATTCTGCTTGTCTGTTAATTAATTCAAAGCTTATAAATCTGGGTATATTCACTGTTCTACTCAAGTTTCAAATGATCTCTCTGATGGCACTCTCTCATTTTCTCCTCCTGATTTTCGTTTCTCTCTTTGGTAACTACCTGATTCCCTCATTTACATGTTTTTCTTTTAAGATAAATGCTAGTCATTCTATGGATATATACCACAATTGTATCGTAGCAAGCATTATCTTTTATTTATTTACGTATTAAATGGTAAAAATTTTTGAATAATGTATTTTTCAGGTACTGACGCTGCTAAGATTATTACTATACTAAATAAATGCGACTTCACAATATGGCCTGGATATCAAATAGGATTTCCGTTGGGAGACGGTGAATTGAGACCTGTAAGTAGTGGTTTTGAGTTAAGTGCCGGTGCATCGCTGAATCTCACAGTAGCCCATTATGCCACTGTCTGGGGTCGCACTGGGTGCTCATTTAATGAATCAGGTCTTGGGACATGCATCACCGGCGACTGTGACGGTCGTTTAAGTTGTGGCGATGATGAAACTGGCTGGTGGTATATAACTCCACAACCTGTCACGCATGCTTCTTTGAGATTTGGAGAAGACAAATTTCCTGATGTTTTTGCACTTAACGTAGGAGATGGGTATAATATACCAATTTCTATAACGCCTTATGGCGGTAGCAATGGCGGTGAAGGTAGATGCAAGGCTACAAGTTGCTCCATAGATTTGAACAAGAGTTGCCCAGATGAGCTGAAGGTGAGATCAAATGGTAGTACTGTAGCATGTCGAAATCCTTGCCTTCGATATTTTTCTCCTGAGCCTCAGTTTTGTTGCCCATATGGATATGAGAGAGGCGATTGCCAGCCTACAAATTATTATGAAGTGTTCGAGGCTGCTTGTCCTTCAGCTGGTGCCGCTCCTGAATTTGATTCCTCCAAATCGTCAGTGTGCTCATATGCTAATAATTACTTAATTAGCTTTTGTTAAAAACTTAATCAATTGCTTTCATATAGAAAATACATAATACACATAACACTGTACAATGATTAATTAAATAAACAGTGACTTTTCTACATCA
Source organism: Manihot esculenta (assembly GCF_001659605.2). Classification (NCBI taxonomy): domain Eukaryota; kingdom Viridiplantae; phylum Streptophyta; class Magnoliopsida; order Malpighiales; family Euphorbiaceae; genus Manihot; species Manihot esculenta. Next base: position 960,136 of record NC_035173.2, read on the forward strand.
AAGGCTTCTTCTATCTTATGGTTTTCATTGCCAATATTCCTTGGGAACTGCACAATAGTTTATCTTTTTCTGGTTTTATTGCATTAAAATTATTAATTATAGTAGGTTCCATACGTATAAATCATTAAACTTATAACGATGGTGTAAAATAAATTTTCAAAAAACGTATTCTAACATTTTCAATTTTGAAGTTGTATTTAGAAAAGAGTAAAGATTTTTAAAGTAGAGTTTTGGAGAAAATCTTCGATTTCAATTTGAGTCCGAAAATTTTTCTATTCAAAATCTTTAAAAAAGTTTTTCAAATAATAATAAAAATATTAAAATTTAAAAACCATAAAAAATCTTATTTTATGAGACTATACTCTATAAAACTTTATTTTATTTTACTTCCTCCCAAATAGAATATTAAAAATAGAAAATAAAATCAAATATGTGTAATATAACCCAAGAAAAAGATAAGCCTGCCTGCCATACATGTTTTACTTATATTCATTAGGATGCAACACTACTATTTAGAGAAATTTATTTTATAAAATAGTCGTATTTATTACAATGAATAAATCCTAATTGTTGATTATAATATAGTCAATAAGAGATTTATATCCTAATTGTTTATTATAATATAGTCAATAAGAGATTTATGATGATTAATGATTATTAATAAAACTATTATTATACATGTATAGCAAATGCTATTCACAATGGATAAATTTTATAATTTCTCTATTGTATGATTTAAATTATAAAATAAATCAACATCAACGAATGGAGATTGATTATGCATAAAAATGCAGTGGGTGGGGGATATTTTTAATATTATTATTAGAGTTGTTGATTATTCTAAAATAGTTTCGACTCAAAAATGAAAAATTTATTAATTTTATTGAAAGATACAAAGAAGATTTTTTTTTTTTTTCATACAAAGAAGAAGATAAAAACAGTGGATTATGGATTTCAAATTATACCATCTTATTTATTAAGAGTTTTTTTTTTTAGTGAATTTATAATCACATTATTTTATCAATAATTTCAAATACATATTTAATTATTTTATGTTTATTCATCACTCCAATGAATTTAACAAAATATATATTTTATCAAGTTCAAATCTCATGTTATACATTCTTTTATCCAAACACAACTTTTTATTTTTAATATGGCTATAAATACAATATTTAGGTTCTAAAAAGATACTCTATGACCAGTAACATTTAAAGAGGGTCAAATTATATAATTACAAATAATAAATCTAAGTTTTTATTACAACAACATATTCAATTTATTACCAATTAAAAATTAAAATTTTAAAAGGCAATGACCCTTAAATCCGTGATTGTCTGCCTATGCATGAGTTGAGCATTTACTGTGATGAAAGGTTGTTACATTATTTATATTTATATAGAAGAATCAAATTATTAAATAAGTTTAAATTTAATTCATGTAGTGTATCCTGACTTAGTTCAATGGTTAAAAACATATTAATGAGTAAATTTATTAATAATGGACCATAATAAATATAATTTACCGTATAATTAAAAGAGTTCCTTACACCAGAATTAACCAATTGGCCGTAGATCCTGCAAGCTCTTGAACACTTCATTGGCATGAAAAAGAGGTTCTTGGCAATTGTCCTAGTTTGTTAAACTCATTCAAAGCTATTTTATATTATATGTATCCACCTATCTATCATTACTCTGTTTATTATTACAAGTAATATTTTGGTACCCATAGACTATTAACTCTCTTATGGCACTTTGGCATTTTCTCCTCCTGCTTTTTATCTCTTCATCAGGTGCATTATAGGCTTATTCTCATCTATACGTAATAACAGTGACAAGTAAAATTATGATAGCTTTGAACAAATTCCGTGCGATGGATCACCTGATTGCTTGATTAGTTTCTGTTGAAAATTTCATGTTTATTGACATTTTCATATGGAAATTATTAATCACATATAAACTAAAGAATAAAAGTTGGATACATCTCTACTCCAACCATGGACCCTCTTGGAAAATATTTCTAGGGTTGGAATTTTAATTGGCATCTAACAACCCTTTATTTGTTTATTCAGTAACTATAATTAACTACTTATCACCAAAATAGTTTATTTTCTTTAATATGACAGTAATATATTTAAAATTCAATGGAATAAGAAGATGATACATGAATGATGATTTGATTTATAGAGAAGATAATGATTCTGATCGGGTAGGGAGTGAATTAATAGATATGATGAGTCGCTAATTCATGAAGATTTAAATTTAGAGAAGAAGTTATCTATTTTGTAAAATATGTCCAAAGTGGTTAATCTAAGGGTATTTATACCCTGACTATGTTAGAATATTTTAACTGATGTCCTTCCGGATTGAATGATGATGATGTGTTCATACTCTGACCATTTTGATTGATTGCAGGGTGTTAAGCGGATCATTAATGGCTATCAATCGGCTGATAAATATTATGCCGCCTCATCCATACACTGTCCATTTGCTAGTGTCCTTTCTGCCAACCCTGCAGTATGCGTATTTATGATTCTAAGAAAGCTCTAAAACTGCAGTATGCGTAATTAGAATATGATTCTACAAAAACCTTTAAGACTAGTCAGCTGGCTCCGGACATAGGTGGGTCAGTTCGCCTATGCTATTCCGAGCATAGGTACAATTAGAGATATAGAAGGTCTTATCCGCGTGCTGTGTAGGACATGCATTCTACAACCTGATCGGACACCGAGAATCTAGCACGGAGACTCTTCTACTTCTCCTCTAAATGTGTCACGATTTCAAAATCCATCATTATTATTATTATTATTATTATCGGATAGTATCATAATAAAAGAAAATTGAATTCTATGGTCTAGGTCCAATATTCCAATAAAATAGGATTTTAGCATTTTCCCATGTTCTAATCGTTTCAATTCATAGATTATGAATATGACCCAAGTTTCTATCTGCAATAAAATGACTGTTAAAGTCTATTACAGGTTGCAGTTAGACCAGTGTGCCCACCAATTGGAGAATCATGAGCTGCTGCAATTAACTTCTGTTGAAGCTCTAAAGGATAACCAATACCTCCAAATATCAACAAACCCCCTGTATATACAGGCAATTAGGTCCGCCCAAGCTACCAATTAATAGAACTGCAATAAACTAAACTTCCTGCATCCACAAAGGAACAGTAGCAGAAGTGACCATTGACTCACCTGTCTGCTGATAAGTAGCATACTAATACCCTTCTTATACTGAATTGTATAATTAAGTCCTAACAACTAGTCATCCTTACTGCTAAACAGCAATGTGCAATCTCTGCTGAATAGAAACTTCAAACTCTCATGACCTGTTTTAATAACAAATGCTGTATTTTCCAAGTTGTGCCTCCACTTATTCACTGCCAATATTACTGTCAAATTGTCAGGTTCTTGGCTCAGGAACCAACTCGGCTATCATTCACAACCACATTCGTAAACAGAAACAGAAGAAGAGAAGTTATCAAGTGTAAAAGAAGAAGATATGAGAGAAGACAGAAGAAAGGGAAGGAGCAGAAGAAGAATCAAGAAGAGAGAGAATAGAAAGAGAGAGAGAGAGATGAGATTCTTTATTCATTAATGATGTAATCTAGAATTGACTATATTCCTGTATTAATACACTTATACAATTCCAACTCGGCTCATTCAGTTACAACTGAATAACGGATTATAGACTTAATAAGCCAATGAATGACTACCAGCTTACTACCCTCGAACCAACTGCTCTCCAGCTAAGTTCCCCAGCTCAGCTCATGCAGAATCCTCAGTCACAACAAATGTTTTACATTCAATCAATAAAAAATTGTCCCGTAGCCTGAGTATTTTGCACTCATCTGTACACATCATGCATTTATTCAGTGTAATACACCTAATACAGCCAAGCACTTTCCTACCATGTAAGCATGTCTCACTAATGATCTTAAGTAGTCTCCAACGTTGTATTTATCAAAATATACAGATTAATTGATTAGGGCTGGTAGGTGTTTAAGCATCATAGATACAAACAAGACTCCCTCTTCCAGTAATATAAATCACCACTACACATATCCATGGCCTGTTATGTCAAAATCAAATACAATTTTCTCACAATCAAAACTTATCTACCAGAGGGAGCAATGGTTGATGATGCAATAACTAGTTACCAAACAAATAGGATGTTAACAAGCATACAACATCCCAACCAGAAATCTCAATCTTCAACAGCATGCTAAATGATCAACCATGTTCTCGCCTGACAGAAGGGCATCATAATCTAGAGCAAACCTTATTCCATTCAGAAAACAAACTCCAACAAACAAATGCCAATCTACGGCCATTCAATTCTGTTGTGATGAAAACAGCCAATAATCTTAAACGAACTTAACAAACTACAATCCCTTCCTAGCAAAGGAAAAAGAAACTGCATTCTACACCTCACTTCGTTCTCTAACCTTTTTGTTAGCTTCACATATTTTATTTTCCTGACATTCTAAACGTATATCTATCTTCTAAAACATGATAGTGCATTGTTTTTTGGTCAACTTTGTGGGCAGCAGTCCAGCTACATAATGCACTCAGATGGCATGGTCGCCCAACTCCAATATACAACTAAAACATCCCCCATCCTAATCAGAGGGCCAATATAAGTGCACATCAATGTGAAGTTTTGAAGCATGATGGAAAGTAAAATCTCCACATACATTTACTTTTCTATAAACAAGCTCAACCACCACCCCCAAATTTTGTTGTAGCAACTGATGAAGTCCTTTCAATCTGGGGGGGGGGGGGTAATGATTTTAATTCTGATAGGTCTGCTAAACATGCTCTTACTTTCTATAATAGAGTAATATAAGCAACTTGATTTCAACTTTTAAAAGATCAAACTCCTTAAAAAGATGGGACAGACTATAGAACAAGGCAGCAGAGGCAGGCAGTAAGGAAGGGAGTTGGTGATAGCTATATGCACAAATAAACATATAAAATGATAATAAAAGGTGACTAAAAATGAGATAATTAAAACTCCCATAAAAGAATAAAAAGTTCAAGGAATTTACACTGCCACCATACATAAAGATATAATTTATTGGTAGTTTAGCTTACCATAATAATTGTTTATATAGGACTGACACTAATGATAACAATCTACAAACAAACAATACTCTCCATTTACAACAACACAATTGCAACACGCTCATACATCTGTATGTATAGCAGTAATGACAACAACAAACAGTATAAATCTCTAGCAAAGTTACCAGGCAAAACTAAGGCCACCTCATCTCACTATCATATCCATGAAAAATAAGATCCAATGCTTATTTCTGTTATTTCTCCTCTTCTTTGGGCCAAAACTGTTATACTTCTCAATGCAGAGATAGAAGTATCAAGCCAAAAAATCTGTACAGGATAGCAAAAAAACACACGTACAGAAAACATAGGATCTGACAAGCCTTCTCCCAACAGTGTCTTTTGGAAGGAATAAGAACCCAAAGGTGACAGCTTAACCTCTAGAAGTATAAATGCTTCCACAATCTATGAAGCAGCTGCAGCCCTCAAGTCCTGTGCCCCATTTTCTAATTCAAGCTTTCCTGGCTGAATCTGAAATCAAATGACAGTAAATATTAGAGATATCTGAACTGATCCTAATCAAAGCAACTGGTTGGATAAAAGGGAGATAATCAAAACATAAACTATAAAGCAACAAGAATAATACTTGAAAAGTAACATTCTCAAGTGAATTAAACGATAGCAGTAAATTTCATATGCATCCAGAAGCTCCAATTTATATGAAAAGCTCATGTTGTAATTGCGTTCTACGTATATAGGTGTTACATGGGTGAAGGGCATATCATCGAAATCCAAATAAAATTTGTCCGTTCTCCACCGAAAAACAAAACCCAACGCTCCTTATGAGCGATAATCAATCAGAAAAGGTAAAATGCGAACCCCCAATTAAAGTCACAGTACTTATATAAAACAAAAACACTCTACGAACTGCAAATATAACAACAATCAAAGACGATAAAGACGAACCTTAGGGTCATCCGATCCCCTAGAATCAGTATGCTCATCACTAGGATCAGAAGCAGTGCAGTCGAGAGGGTTCTCAAACAAGGATAACGAGAATTGCTTGTCCACAACTCCAACATCAAAGTATATCAAACCAGAGCTAGGGACATCGACGCGTATACCCTTAACTTGAAACCAAAGGAAAAGCTCCTGCTGCGATACACCGGATAACTCACCGATCTTTCCATAGGACAAAAGCCCAGAAATATTGAAATCGTAGTGAAACTGGTTCTCGAATTTGGCATTGCAAGGTTGGGTTAGGTTTATCTGGAAGTGGCCAGTAGTAGGATCGAGTGAAAATTCGGTAATGCCCTTAGGTAGAAGGCCTATTGGGAGGCCGTTTTGGCGGAGATGGTCATAGATGGACGGCTGGGATGGGGCGGAAAACGGGAAGAAAGCAGTGAGAACAAGGAAGAAAGTGAGGGATTTTAGACAGGGACCCATTATGAATTTTGTTTCTGAGATTGAAATGGGGAGACCTGAGAGAGAGAAGAGAGATGGGCTCTCTTCGTTTCTATTGTTAAGGTTTGAATCACGCGTTATGGAGGAGCGTGGTTGTTTCATGTAATATTATATTTTAGCAATCACTTATTTTGTCTTGAGACCGTTCACCGATTCAAAATATAAATAAAATTATTATTACCTCCTGGAAGTTTTAAGAGCTTTAATAATTTGTTTCTATTTTAAAATTTATTAATTAAAATATTTGTACATTTTGTAAACTTAAATTGTTTAATTTTGTTATATAAAACTGTTTATTAACTATATTTTTATATTATGTAATTTTTATAATTTTAATTAATATATATTATTTAGTCTTATAATTTCAATATGTGTACTACTTGATTTTTATAATTTTAAATATCTATTTGGTTTTAATAAATTTAAAGGAATGTGTTTTATTATATAAAATTTTAAAAAATTAGTTTATAATCATGAGTAAAAGTAAAGGATTAGACTTTATGCCCTAGAGGGCTTCATAAAATAACATTAATTCTAAAGATGTCCTTTAACAAAATATAAATCAATATTTTTTAATTATTGTAATAGTAGAAAATATTTTTTTGAATTTATTTCTTCACATTACAAATAAATAGTATTACATTAAAATACACTCAAATTTAACAATAAAGCTTTAAATTTAAAACTATTAAGATAAATCTTTAAATATTTTTAAAAAATAAAATAATGTATGTTTTAAATTTCTAGGTTATTATTGTGTTGTTGTTGTAAATATTAGAAATTTATTAATTTAGAAAACAAGTAAAAAAGATGAGTAGAAATGTGAGAGGAGAGAAATAATAATTTTTTTTTAAAAAAAAAAAAAAAACATAAAACTGTGCAACTTTAACATTATCTTAAGAATCTACAATCTTTGATTACATAACACTTGAATTGAATTTTTTTTAAAAAAAAACAAGGGAAAAGGAAAAAAGGAAAAAGGAAAAAGGAAAAATAAACACCTAAAGTTACCTGTAATTGAAAATTAACCCGAAAAAACAAATTCTAAATTGTCATACTTTTGATTTTAAATGTGTTATATTCAAATAAAACTAATGTTGAGGATTCAATAACAGTTATGTGTCTCAATAGGAAATCATAATTGAACTCTACCTTTTACTGAAACCTTCTCCAGGCTGTTTGCTTTCCAAGTTTACTTCAACTCCAATCAAATTGAAAAAACAGGGGGAAAATATATATATATATACTAACAAACAAGAAACTAGCAACTGATTTATTAGACATACAATCCAAAAGGAAAATTTACTTCTTAAATGCAGTAATAAATTTTCTTCGTTTTTTTTTTAGTTTCTCCTAACAACTGACCCCATCAAAACATTCTAATACAATAACAATGCCGTATCTCAAAACATTACCAACAACCATACTCGCAGTCTAATCTTTACTTGTAATTCTACTCGTCTGCCCAATCATCAAGCTTTTTAGGGTTCAATCACAAACAAAGGCTGTCCAAAGAAAAATAGAAGAAGTCAGGCAGGGATAAAAAAAGATGATACATCTTGAATACGTAGCAATTTAAACTGTTTTTGAGGTTCTGCTGAGAAAAACTTACTGTGTCAACACTGACTGGCTTCCCATCTTCTGCAATAATTTCAACTATAGTCCCTGACTGATCAGCCTAATGAGAATATTTCATGTCAAACACAATCAGCAAATGCCTTTTTTTTTTCTTTTCTTTTCTCTTTAAATAAGAAAACAAATAGAGATATTTCAAAATATAAATAAATAAAATGCCTTGAACTAGCAAACATTCAACTACTAATTACGTTTCAACTTTGAAATTTGCTGCCAATTAATAGCAATTTTCATTTTAGCATTAACCTCACTTTATACACAAATAGTTGATGATATGTAGGTCACAAACGGCAAACTTGTGAAAAGCTTTAATGTGAAGTAGTCTCCTCTTTGTAACAGAAGGTCGCAATGCATCTTAGGATAAGTTTATTTGCTTTCTAGGGTATATTCCTACAGCCTCCCCTTTCCCACTCCTAGTGTGATTTTCTCTATTTCTGTTCTCTTCTCTTCTTCTTCTTCTTCTTCTTCTTCTTCTTCTTCTTCTTCTTGTTCTTCTTCTTCTTCTTCTTCTTTTCCTTACTCTCTTCATCTTTGCCCACATCTTCATGAATACTGAGTAACCATATCTCTTTCTCTCCTAATATGATTTATACTGATAATTAAATTCTTTCTCCTCCACTCAATTTCTTAACCTGAAATAGTTGCACCTACATCTTTCCAGCACGATTCCCTAAAATCCTAAAATAGATTAACTATATAATTTCAGAATTTCGGAGGCTATCGTATCATACAATATAAACTAGAATGCCAATAACTTCCAGGACAATGATTCGTCAGATGGAAATCAAGCTACCTGCCATCAGAAAGTGGAAGGATAATAAATTTCAACATAAATTTGTTATTACACAGAATGACAATTGACATTGCTTATTAAATTCTTAAATGGGGGGAGAGTATCAAAGTCCTAAATGAACTTTATCAGCAAAGAAGTTCAAAACTTTTCACATTTTGAAATAATTAGTCCTTTTTTTCCGGCAAGCAGTAAGGGCCATATAACTAGTCAAGAGTCTGCCACTCTCGCTAACTCACTTTGGATGAAAATTTGTTCCTTGAGTTTCAGTATCCTAAATTTATGTAGTTATCCTAGGTGAGAAAAAAGAAAGAAAGAAAGAAAGAAAGAAGAAATTTCTGCCTAATCAATTTAAAATGGTTAACGAAGCAAATTGTGTCACTGGAGCCGAAGAAACCAATATATTCGACATTTATCTAAAATGCAAAGTAAATCCTGACGACTGTGGCTTCCAGGGAGTTCTCAGAACTTCAAGGAGAGACTTTAAGGCAACTTGCATTCGTACCTCTCATTTTCTTCTACCAATTTTAATTGGCAGAATTGCAGCTAAGATTTACATAAACTGCACAACACCAACTTATCTATCTCTGTAGAACCCCATCCCACCATCTCATCAATTGTGGGAAACTTCAAAGTAACCTTTCTAATAGAAGTTTTTGACCTACACAAGGCCAAATGCATCACTTGACTCTTGACCAGTGGCTATACGCAAAAAATCAACTGGCACCCTAACCTTTCAATAGTTAATATTTAATATATGATATTTATAAAAGTGTAATAATTTAACCTTATATGCTAACGTGAGTTTTAAAGTTCAGGGTTTAAATAGTTATACTTTATAAAGTTTAGGAGTTAAATAGGTGCTCTTTTATAAAGCTAAGGTGTTAAATGTTAACTACAAGAAGATCAAGTGCTGACCTTTTTCTTGTGTAAAGTTCAAGGGTCAAAAGATGTACATGGCCTAATACATAATTACATTTTGATACACGCCAATGAAACTAATGAACGTGTCAATCCAGCAGCATTTTTATGTCTTCTACCCTCACAACATACAAAAAGAAAATTAGGATTAGCTTTAACTTTAATCAGGTATCAATATATTCCATTTGTCATGAGTTTATCTTTAGCATATAGATATTATTATATCAATAGGAGGACTGTTGTTAGCATCAGTGCCTAGAAAACAGAATAAACCACCAGTGAAGAAAAACACTAGCAAAAACTACTTTACAAATTAAAATGAAATCAACTTATGAATGATGAAAATGTTGATAGCAATCTCCAATAAAAAGTCAATGCAGAAGTAACTTACTTCTATTTCATTCATCAATTTCATGGCTTCAATGATGCATACGACTTGTCCTTTCTGCACTTTGTCTCCAACCTATAGCAATCATATGAAAAATAATACAAAAGTAAAGATGTCAGTTCAGTCATAAAATTTGCATCATTTATGACAAGAAAAATGCAAAGTAGAGATGATTTACCTTCACAAAGGGGGGTTCACCTGGTGCTGGACTTCTGTAGAATGTACCTGCCATAGGGCATTTAAGTGGTGGAAGTGATGACTTAGGTGATTTAGCAGCAGAAGGTGCAGGTGATGGGGGTGAAGCAGCAGGAGCTGGAATAGAGGCTGCAGCGGAAGCCGCAGGTGAGGCTGGAGGCATTGATGGTGGTGGTGAAGGTGAGTGCATCATAACCACTGGAGCAGGAGAAGGGGGCTGAGGCAACGCCTCCTTTTTCCGGATTATCAGTTCACAATCAAGTTGTTTTAACTGCAACTCCACAATATCTCTTGAATCAACCAGCCTGCAATGATCATAAAATGTAAAATAGTTACTATAACATTCTCAGAACAAGTGTAGGATGCTAAAAAGAGCAGCTTTTGTTCCCTCACTTCACAAGGCTTGCAACTTGTGTAATAAATTCAGATATTGACTCCTCTGTTGCCAAAGTTGGAGGCGAAGACTCATTTGATGGCTTAGCATCCTTTGCTTCTGTAGATGGTGGTTCCGATTTGTTTGAAGGTGAGGCAGCAGCATTTGAGGATCCATCCACAGAAACCTTGAAGGCAACAGATGAACTCAAAAAAATGTCCAGGGAGGAAAGCAAATCTCAAAAAAAAAAAATCCTCTAATGAAAACCATTGAAAGAACCTTACCTCATTCAGCTGGGCTTTCACAAAGGTGGAGCTGTCACGACCATGCTTCAGACCCTACATTGCAGAGACCATTTTCACTCTTTCCATGCTAAATATAAACATGAGATTTGACTATTCTAAATTAAAAGCAAATAAATGCTGCAACTTGCAACTGTCACACATAGAATAAAGGGGAAAAGACATAGAATGTTCCAAGTTTCTCATTTCTTAAATTGATAATTAAGCCAGAAAGACAGAGAGGAAAGTGAGAAGGCGTGAACTTCTGATATGTTCAGGCTAATGCAACTATCTGGCGATAATTTTAACTCATCTGCAAGCAGAAGAGTCAAACCACAAACTCACCCTCCAAAACCTTTTATATTTCTTTCAATAAACAACACTCATGGATTTCAAATCATAACTTGACAAAAAGGGCTTTACAAGTAAAAAATGGACCCAAAAAAAAAGATCTAAAACAAAGTGGGAAGGTTGTAAATAATACAGGTCTGTCAAAGTTTGCTATCCAAGTGATGATACCAAAAACCATTGCCAAAGTCAAAACTCAAAACAAGGCTATAATTTTCCATATTGTTGTATTCTGCAAACTGAAGGTGTAGAGTTCATTCAATAGATAAGACTTCAAAATGGATTGGTTCAAATCTCTCATGACACATAAATGACATAAAAATTCTGAAAGTGTCTATTTAGTGCAGTGACATATGGCAATGAAATTGGCGGGCTGTCTGATAAGGGGGATCCAATTACTAGTTGATTCAAGCATAACCATTGCATGTAGCATCACTTTATAAAGTTAAGAGTCGGCTTTCATGTCTGTAGCACAAAGGTGAAAGCCTATGAGAAATTCCCAAAACTTGATTAACATCAAACAGATGCCTCTTTACTGAGTGGAAAGCAATGAAGAAGCAATCTAAACCAGCTTATGGTTATAGGAAACAACTAAAAATGCCAAACTTTCTAATCCAGTAGTGATTTTAAACAAGGCATAGAATTCGTATTGATGTATCATTTAAGTTACTAGACAAAAAGATATCAAAAGCCTTCAAATCTGAAATAAATAAATACAACATAACCAAATTAATCAAAAAGAACAATATATATTTTCATTCAGCGAGCACAAGATAATTGTATGCTGCTTAATATTCTCTTAGGTTTAAAACAAAAGTTAAGACATTGCAATAAGAAATCTAATTACAAGTCATAACAACCTGTTATTGGTTTCAAAGAATCCACATAAGGCAATTGATTATAATACCAGAGAGACAAAGCAAGACTCTGGCAATCAAGTAGCATTTGGGTGAATTTTCAGTCCACTAACAAGTGCTAACAGCAAAATTAACAAGTTGCTGCAATTAGGATTCTAAAAGACCGGAAGAAAGGAAGTGAAGCCCCTTAAATCTAAAGTACAAAACTTCATCATCCATTATGATTTTCAAGTTCACCATCCTTCTAATTGTAAACCAAATACTGAAAAGGAACAGGTGTAATTAAACTCTAATATAGGCATTTCCTTCTAATCCTTATCAGAACAGGTTTAGAGTAAGCCACATAACAAATGACAAATACTCTGTGTCATCTGAAAAGGCAATGCTGTCAGATTATTTCACCTTCCTCGTAGAAAGATGACAGCAAATCAAAGTCAAGGCACATTGTGTTGTCCTGTTAACTGTTATCATGCAAAACCTCAACCCTCTCCCCCAAACCCCTCTTTATTTCTGATATTTCCAAAGAAAATCATATATACTAGAACAACCTCCAATGACAACTAAATTTATGATGAGGAAGAAAAAAAAATCAATAATCAATCATAATTCAATAAAAAATACATTGTATCAAATGGAACAAGCAAGGAAATTTCATTGAAGCAGTTTGGATATAAATTCAATAACACATGCCAATGGACCTCCAACTAACCATCACTAATTTTATAATCTGATTATATAAGTTACTTCTTTATCTAAGTTTCCATATCCAATGAAGCTTTTTCTTTTTCCCAATTTCATTCCTAAATAATCAATATTCCAACATAGAGAGAGATCACAAATCTAAATACCCCTTGCCATTTCTTTTAAGCACACAAACGAGTGAGCAACGAAGCAAATAGCTAAATAAAAGGAAAACAAGAGAATGTTCCTCTTAATTTACAGAATAAGAGATTATCAGCTAACAACTAATATCAAACTGGGCAAATCCAAACAATCAACAAATCTGAAGCACTTAACGTCACACTAGTTTCAGCTCACAAAATCCTTTCCCCTCCACGCATTTCAACAGCAATTCATTAGAACCAGTTGAATCACGAATGGGTAAAATCAGAAACAAGAATCAGCAAAAAAATAATAATAACAACTCCGCCTGAAATCAACATTTTTTGGAGAAGGAGAACAAGAAAAAGAAATAAAACCTTGGCGCAAAAGCGGAACTTGGATGCAGGAGAGAGGCGAAAGGAGACCCTATAAACAGCGGAAGTATTGTAGTGAGGGAAATTGGCAGTGGTTTTGGAGACAGCGGAAGCAGAAGCGGAGGCAGTTGTGGAAAGTGAAGACGCCATTGATTTCAGCTATTTCTAGCTAATCTTAGCAAGTGTTTGATGAGAATGAAGGAGGAAAAGTGATTGAATTGTAAGAGTCGCAGAAAAAGAGCGAGTGTGTGCGTGCGTGTTTTGAGGAATCCGTCTGAGGAGAGGAGGCAGAGAAAAGGCCTTTTTTCTCTTGGAAGTTCAGAGCTTGAGGATCGATGAAACCAATGAGAGAGAGAGAGATAGTGTGTAAATCTCTACGTACTCGCTTTCTTTCACTACCACCTGTCCCGAAGCCGTTTTAATGTCATTCTAAAACGTTATTTTATCAAAAACTTTATATATATATATATATTAAAGAAAATAAGGGAGTTAAATTTTTTTTTTTTTTTGTTAAATATACTAACTATTTTTATAATTTTACAAAATTTATATAATATTATCACTTTTATTTATTTTTCTCTTTTCATTATTTCATATTTTATTGATAAGTAAATATTAAAATTCACATAATTAAGTGAATTATGTATATATATAATATTAATTAATTTTATTTAGTTATATTCTTATTATTTTAGGTTCTATTAATAAGGAGGTTATATAAAAAATTAGTTTAATTATATAGTTAAAACCAACTAGAATAATATGATTATTTTATAGTATTATAAATTGTATGAATAATGTAATTTATAAAAATAGATTGATAATATTAAATTTAAAATTAATTAGATAGGAAATATATATATATAAATATAATTGAAAATTTATTTTGTTATTCATTTGAAAACTTACTTTGTTATTCACTTTCTACTTATATTAATAGTTGAGAAAAGTATACGTTTTTAATTTAGTGATATTTTAATATATTTTTTAAAATTAAAAAAAATTATCAGTGAATTTTTTATTTTACAATAATTAAATAATAAATTACCTTTAAAAAATAAAAATTTAATATCCATAACTTAAGTACTTTTCTGTAATTTTTCATGTTGTCCAAAATTCATTTATACAAATTTGGACAAACCCAAAAGTTAAGATTTACATATAGAAATCCTCTTTCAATTAAAATGCTATATACTACAAATGAATCGCCATTATCTAATTAAGAAAGATCTTATAATGAAAATTTACCAAGCGTCGAATGAGAAGGGAAAAGGGAAAATTATTATTTAGTTTTTATAATATTAGAAAAAAGTTTAATTAATTTTTTAATTTTAAAAAATATATTAAAATATTATTAATATTTTAAAAAATTAAAAATTAATTATTTTATTTATTTTAATTATAAAAAAATTTAAAATATTTTTAATACGGATAAATTAATTAATAAATTTTTTAAAAATTTAAAAGATTAAATAATAAATTTTTTTAAAAAAATTAAATAGTGAAATAATTAATAAAAAATTAATAGAAAAATTAATTATTAAAATTTTTAAAATATTATGAATATTTTAATATATTTTTTTAAAATTAAAATATTAATTAGGGAGCGACTAAATAATAATTTTCTCCAAACCAGAATAGGGGCCATTAAGCTACTGGGCGGCTCTTTCAATTCTGTTAAGTGGATCTCTCCCAAGAGAAAACCCAACTCCAACATTACCACGAGATTAGTACAGCATATAGAACACTGCTTCCTGAGAAAGAATAAAGATTTCGGTTGGAAGATGATAATGATGCCTCGAAGCATTTTCACAAGCAGTTGGAGGAGCTTTCATTTTCAACTCCAAAGAGAAATTGGTACCATTCATTCTCCAACCTTATTACTTACCAATTCCATTCACTCTTTACATTCTTCTAATTCCACTCAATCTAACAAAGATGCATGCTTCAGATATAAATTCTATTCTGCTTCATTTGCGGACCTTGATGATGCCCTAGCTTCCTTTAATCACATCATCCTTGTGCATCCTCTCCCTTCTATTGTTCAATTTAATCGATTTTTGTCTACTCTTATCAGAATGAAACAATATCACACTGTCGTTTCCTTGTCCAGAAAAGTTGAGTCGCTGGGAATCTCACACAATATTTATTCTCTTAGCATTTTGATTAATAGCTACTGCTGCTTAAACCGTGTGGATTTTGGATTCTCAGTTCTGAGTAAAATCCTAAAACTTGGATTAGAGCCCAGCATCGTGATATTTACTACCTTAATTGATGGGCTGTGTAAAGAGCGTACAATCAATAGAGCAGTAGACCTTTTCAATGATATCGTTGCAAGAGGTTTTCAACCTGATATTTATACCTACAATGTGATAGTAAATGCTCTGTGTAAATACGGCAAAACAGATGTGGCTACTGGGTTGTTGAAGGAAATGGTTGAGAGAGGTTGTGAGCCAGATGTCATGACCTACAATTCAATCATTGACGCCCTTTGCAAGGATAAGCTAGTTGCTGAGGCATTAAACCTCTTTTCTCAACTGGGGAACAAGGGCATTCCACCTACCGCTGTCACTTACAACTGCCTAATTCACGGTCTTTGCAGTTTAGGTAAATTGAATCAAGCTTTATCCTTGCTGAATGAAATGGTGGTGCAGAACATATCACCAGATGTTTATACCTTCAATATATTTATTGACAATCTTTTTAAGGAAGGAATGGTTTCAAAGGTTCAAGAAATTTTTGGCATAATGGTTAAATGGAATATTAAGCCTGATTTGGTTACTTACAATTCATTGATGGATGGATATTGTTTGCATAGCCAAATGGATGAAGCTAGAAAAATATTTGATCAAATGGTAAGGAGAAAAATGGCAGATGTCTTTAGCTACAACATCTTGATCAATGGGTACTGTGAGAACAAAAGGATTGATGAAGCGAAGAAACTTTTTGATGAAATGCCTTATAAACGTTTAGTTCCTAACATTTTTATTTACAATACTCTTATGAAGGGCTTGTGGCGAGTGGGAAAGTCCCGAACTGCAAAAGATGTTTTCAAGCACATGTGTTCTCAAGGACACCAGCCAGATAGAATAAGTTTCTCCATTTTGCTCGATGGATTGTGCAAGCAGGGGAATCTTGATGAGGCACTTGCACTATTTAAAGCAATGGAAAAGAGCCGGTTGAAGCCTAATCATGTGATCTATACCATTTTGATTGATGGTCTGTTTAGAGTTGGGAAGCTTAATGATGCCAAGAAATTTTTTTCTAGGCTTCTTGAAAAAGGTGTGCAGCCTAATGTTTATACATATAGTACATTCATTAAAGGACTTTGCAAGGAGGGAATATTAGATGAAGCATACCAGGTCTTTAGAGGAATGGAAGATAGTGGATGTTTACCGAATGACTGTTGTTATAATGTGATTATTCAAGGGTTTCTCAGGCATGAGGATGTACCAAAAGCATCACAACTTATTGATGAAATGGTTGATAAGGGATTCTCTGCAGATGCCACGACCACTGAATTGGTAATACATTTATCGCACAATGACGGTCTCATTTTGAGAAAACTACGAAATCGATCTGAAGGTTCTAATGGCATAAATGCGAAGTGAGATATTAGCAATTAATGCTTGATCAACTGATGCATGAGTTCTTTGTCATTTTGTGTGTCATTGGTACTTGATTCTATATCAATATGTGTACAATTACAAATTCCTCAAGTTAGTTGCTTTTGTTTTTTCAGAGGAAACTGTTTATTAGCAGTAACATCATGTTTTTAGGCTGCATGGATAGAAGACTATAGTAAAGATGGTTGTATTTGGTATCGGAAAATGGATAGAAGACTGTTGGGTAACCATATGAATGACTGATTTCTCTCTCTTTCTGTACTGAGAAAGCAATTCTTAATACATTATGTGTTACATACCTTCTCGGTACATTTTGTTAATTGCTTTGATGTTGGAAAATTATGTCTCAATTCGCAATTATGACCTTGAAAAAAAGCAAAATACTTGCAAACTCGCTAGATATTTCCTTTCATGTCTAGGAAGTTGAATAGTGTTTGGAATCTTTTTCAAGAGGTACTTAATTATCACTCTTCTTCTATATAGGAAATCAGTGCATGTGATTGTTTTTGTATTGCAAGCAACATGTGATTCCATAAGCATCACTCATAATGTGCATAGTCCCTAATTTGCATCTGCTGATTTATCCTTGAACTGGTGATGTAACTCAGAATGTAGGTGGTAGTTTGGCAAGAAGCAAAAGAAGGATACCCGAAAACATCATTAGAATATTATGTCCAATCCATTGTTCAATTCAAAGGAACAAGGAAAAAAAAAAAAGAAAAGAAAAAGACAGTTTTGCTTAAGATTTCATGAAACTGAACCTTCCAGAAATGTCTGAGTGGATAATGCATAGACCAGGGTATTAGATATTAGTGACATATGGCTGATTGGCTAGTAGTGATATGTTTCTGAAAAGTTAGTTTGTATGATGAAATTCATCGAGGTGAAGAGGAGATGGTTTCTGATTTTAACTTGGTGTGGTTTAATATTTTGAGTAAACAATGCAAGCAGCTACATGATTTTACTTGATATGGTTACCTATTTGGGACTGCTGGTTTTATCATTTTATTGGTTTTACCTGCACATTAATGGAATTGTGTACACAAATTACAAGTAGTTGAACTCGTTTTGAATTTCATCGTCTTTCGTAACGTTGTACAAACTCTCTTGTTTTGAGCAAGCAAGATCGTTAGGAAGGATATAAACTTGAGCTATTTAATCTTGTACTGCAGAAATTACTTGTGCAAACCTCTGTTGCCTAGGCAGATGTATATGGAGTCTTCTTCAGAATCTGTATCCTCTAACTGTTTTTGACGCCATACGTCAAAAACATATGGAATTATGAAATTTATGCTGCTTAAAATTAAGGCTTATCATTATTACAGTTTAGTGTCCTTGGTCAATGATCAAATTCATGACTCATCTCTCAGGGTGTTAGTTATTCTGTCTCAAGTACTAGCCAGTGGTGCAGTGGTGAATAAAATAAAATGTAGGTTCTGCAAATAGTTGATCTCACACAATATTTATTCTCTTAGCATTTTGATTAATAGCTACTGCTGCTTAAACCGTGTGGATTTTGGATTCTCAGTTCTGAGTAAAATCCTAAAACTTGGATTAGAGCCCAGCATCATGATATTTACTACCTTAATTGATGGGCTGTGTAAAGGGGGTACAATCAATAGAGCAGTAGACCTTTTCAATGATATCGTTGCAAGAGGTTTTCAACCTGATGTTTAT
Organism: Manihot esculenta; assembly: GCF_001659605.2. Taxonomy (NCBI): domain Eukaryota; kingdom Viridiplantae; phylum Streptophyta; class Magnoliopsida; order Malpighiales; family Euphorbiaceae; genus Manihot; species Manihot esculenta. Next base: position 978,955 of record NC_035173.2, read on the forward strand.
ACCGACAATATGATAGTAAATGCTCTGTGTAAATACGGCAAAACAGATGTGGCTACTGGGTTGTTGAAGGAAATGGTTGAGAGAGGTTGTGAGCCAGATGTCATGACCTACAATCCAATCATTGATTGCAAGGATAAGCTAGTTGCTGAGGCATTAAACCTCTTTTCTCAACTGGGGAACAAGGGCATTTCACCTACTGCTGTCACTTACAACTGCCTAATTCACGGTCTTTGCAGTTTAGGTAAATTGAATCAAGCTTTATCCTTGCTGAATGAAATGGTGGTGCAGAACATATCACCAGATGTTTATACCTTCAGTATATTTATTGACAATCTTTTTAAGGAAGGAATGGTTTCAAAGGTTCAAGAAATTTTTGGCATAATGGTTAAATGGAATATTAGGCCTCAACATCTTGATCAATGGGTACTATGAGAACAAAAGGATTGATGAAGCAAAGAAACTTTTTGATGAAATGCATTATAAAGGTTTAGTTCCCAACATTGTGCTTGTGGCGAGTGGGAAAGTCCCAAACTGCACTAGAGGTTTTCAAGCGCATGTGTTCTCAAGGACACCAGCCAGATAGAATAAGTTTCTCCATTTTGCTTGATGGATTGTGCAAGCAGGGGAATCTTGATGAGGCGCTTGCACTATTTAAAGCAATGGAAAAGAGCCGGTTGAAGCCTAATCATGTGACCTATACCATTTTGATTGATGGTCTGTGTAGAGTTGGGAATCTTAATGATGCCAAGAAATTTTTTTCTAGGCTTCTTGAAAAAGGTGTGCAGCCTAATGTTTATACATATAGTACATTCATTAAAGGACTTTGCAAGGAGGGATTATTAGATGAAGCATACCAGGTTTTTAGAGGAATGGAAGATAGTGGATGTTTACCGAATGACTGTTGTTAAAATGTGATTATTCAAGGGTTTCTCAGGCATGAGGATGTACCAAAAGCATCACAACTTATTGATGAAATGGTTGATAAGGGATTCTCTGCAGATACCACGACCACTGAATTGGTAATACATTTATCTCACAATGACGGTCTCATTTTGAGAAACTACGAAATCGATCTGAAGGTTCTAATGGCATAAATGCGAAGTGAGATACTAGCAATTAATGCTTGATCAACTGATGCATGAGTTCTTTGTCATGTTGTGTGTCATTGGTACTTGATTCTATATCAATATGTGTACAATTACAAATTCCTCAAGTTAGTTGCTTTTGTTTTTTCAGAGGAAACTGTTTATTAGCAGTAACATCATGTTTTTAGGCTGCATGGATAGAAGACTATAGTAAAGATGGTTGTATTTGGTATCGGAAAATGGATAGAAGACTGTTGGGTAACCATATGAATGGCTGATTTGTCTCTCTTTCTGTACTGAGAAAGCAATTCTTAATACCTTATGTGTTACTTACCTTATCGGTACATTTTGTTAATTGTTTTGATGTTGGAAAATTATGTCTCAATTCGCAATTATGACCCTGAAAAAAAGCAAAATACTTGCAAACTCGCTAGATATTTCCTTTCATGTCTAGGAAGTTGAATAGTATTTGGAATCTTTTTCAAGAGGCACTTAATTATCACTCTTCTTCTATATAGGAAATCGATGCATGTGATTGTTTTTGTATTTTGAGCAACATGCGATTCCATAAGCATCACTCATAATGTGCATAGTCCCTAATTTGCATATGCTGATTTATTTTTGAACTGGTGATGTAACTCAGAATGTAGGTAGTAGCTTGGCAAGATGAAAAAGAAGGATACCTAAAAACATCATTAGAATATTATGTCCATTGTTCAATTCAAAGGAACAGAAAAAAAATAAATAAAAGACAGTTTTGATTACGATTTCATGAAACCGAACCTTCCTGAAATGTCGAGTGGATAATGCATAGACCAGGGTATTAGATATGAGTGATATATGCCCGATTGGCTAGTAGTGATATGTTTCTGAAAAGTAAGTTCGAATGATGAAATTCATCGAGGTGAAGAGGAGATGGTTTCGGATTTTAACTTGGTGGTTTAATATTTTGAGTAAACAATACAAGCAGCTACATGATTTTACTTGATATGGTTACCTATTTGAGACTGCTGGTTTTATCATTTTATTGGTTTTACCTGCACATTAATGGAGTTGTGTACATAAATTACAAGTAGTTGAACTCCTTTTAAATTTCATTGTCTTTCGCAACTTTGTACAAACTGTCTTGTTTCGAGCAAGTAAGATCGTTAGGAAGGATATAAACTTGAGCTATTTAATCTTGTACTGCAGAAATTACTTGTGCAAACCTCTGTTGCATAGGCAGATGTTTATGGAGTCTTCTTCAGAATCTGTATCCTCTAACTGTTTTTGACACCATAAACATATTGAATTATGAAATTTACGCTGCTTAAAATTAAGGCTTATCATTATTACAGTTTAGTGTCCTTGGTCAATGATCAAATTCATTACTCATCGCACAGGGAGTTAGTTATTCAGTCTCAAGTACTAGCCAGTGGTGAATAAAATAAAATGTAGGTTGTGCAAATATTTGATATCATCATTTATATCAAATGAAAAGGAGAACCCACTTCCACTTCTCAATATATCCAATCAGTGACATTGGCTAACGGTGTAGTATAGAGAAGGTCATTAGTATGTTGATGTTTCTTCCTGTTTTCCTGGGTGGTATTACGTTAGGCAAAATAATTATTAAAAAAAAAAGGGGGGAAACCGATGCCATTGACTTGCAAATGTTTCTTGGTTTACTATGAATAAACGGGGAAATGCAAAATATTATCGACTAAAATTATCATGCAGAAGTACATAATCATATATGAATGAGGGAGCCATTTATTAGAACCTGACAAAAAACAAGCGGCCCTAACTTCACAGATCGCTTTACATGATTAACAAAAAATCATTGTTTGACACTCAATTCATTCACTCTTTATCTCTCACACACACCCACACTAAAAAAACTGGTAAGGTTGGAAAACCTACAATTAAGACTATGATTAACAAGCAACGAATTGGATTAAAAGACAATTATACTTCCTCGTTAGGATACAAAATACTGTGTTTGGGCAAATGTAACAAGTGAAAACCTTCCATTTCTTGATAAATTATATAAAAGAAAATTTAAAAAATAAACATATCCAATCATCTTGAAGCACAGATGACATCTTCAAGCAATAGCAGTTATCTTGAAGCCTACACGACATCTTCAAGCAATAGCAGTTATCTTGAAGCCTACACGACATCTTCAAGCATTAGCAGTCCCCATGCCAAATTAATATCAGATCAGCACCTGCTCATATTCGGCAAACATCAATTAGTCCACCAGTTTTGGGAGTGCAAATTTGAGTCGTTAACGAATGAAAAGCTTTTAATTTTGCTACAATGAACAGTACGAGGATACAGCTTTTTGCAACCAGGGTATGCCCGCAGCTTAGGCAGAATGAACAAAATAAAAGGGGAAAAAAGAGAAACTTATATAATAAAGTTAATAAAAGTAAACACAACATAAAAGAATGATTTAAACACAATCACTAGTTCCATGTTTAGAATTTACCTCTATGGCACATCTTCCATTAGATATGGCTTGCACTCAGTGCTTTTCTTTGCCCTTAGGTTGTATATTCTGGTATGCTGCAAGTCGTGATTGTGAGAGCTTGTGTTTTGCTTGGCGACGCTTCCTCTTGGCTGGCTTAGATATGTTGCCTAATTTGACATCTGAACCCTCCAACTCTACTTTCCCGTCTTGATGAGGAGCCTCAACTGAAGTTGATTTGTCATCACCATCACCCTTTCTCCTGTTCTTCTTACTGGTCCCATGATGATTCAATCCTCCACGGAGAAGCTCCTTAGTCCTCTTTTTAAATTCGTATCTCTTGTTATTAGGCACCTTCCACTGCCTCTCCCTATAAGGTGCAAGCTTTTTAATAGGAACATACTGATTCAACTCCTTGTCATCCAACATCAATATCTCTTTCGTCTTTAATCCAAACCTATTAGAATCCACTTTCGCATACTTAAACCTTGTCTTCAAGTCTCCAATCGTACCCTCATAATCCAATTTATAATACTCCTCCAACATTTCCTCCTTTGCTTTCTTCACCAGTGACATCTTTCGCTTCCTCTTCCGTTTACTTTCCTCATTTTGCTCTACTTCTTTGCCTCCTTCTTCATCTTCTTCATTGCCTCCTTCATCTTCTTCATTGCCTCCTTCATCTTCTTCATTGCCTCTGTCTTCATCTTCTTCATTGTCATCATCGTCATCACCAAGCTCAGCCTTTCGTTTCAAGACCCTCTCTCTTACAGCCAAAAACCCATCAGCATCTTCAACTTCATCCCACCCCTTTGGAAGTCCAAGTAACTCATCCTCCTTGTCAAAATCTGGTTTCTCAATAGAAGCTGTATCATTATCATTATCACTTCCAAATCCAGGATCCACATCATCTGCATTATAATATTCCTCACCAAAAGCCTTCTTCATCATTTTATCATACTCTGCCGGATCAAAATCCTCTTCTAAATCATCCAAATTCAATGCAAAATCATTATCATCCGTAATCCCAGCAGCCTCCATTACCTTCGTCATCCTCTCTTTCATTTCCTTCTTTTTCAAATTCTTCAAATGTTTCAACTCCTCCTTCCTCTCCATCTCAGCAATCTTCATCCTCTCCTCCTTATTCTTCCTCTGCTCTTTTCTTGCATTCTCCTTCTTCCTCACTGAGCCTTCCACTTTCCTTGAGTGTCCCATCACCCTATCCCCTGCATTCTCTTCATATCTAAAATTATAACTCTCCTCATACTTCTCCTGCCTCTCAATCTCCTCCTCATCTCTCAACAATTCATCCACTTCAGTATCCTCCAAATGACTGGTCCTATCTTTATTTCCTCTATCAACCCACATTTGTTTCTCAAAGAACTCCTTCAAAAACTTATCATTCTCATCCAACTCCTCCTCTGGACCAAAATACTCTCCCAACTCCTTCTCTAATTCTCCATGATCAACACCAGCATCCTCATCATTTTCATTTTTCTTCTCTTTTGCTTTCAATAAATCCCCTCCACTATCCTCTGCCTTCTTTACCACATCCAAAAATTCTCTCCTTAATTCCTCTTGTTCCTCGTTGTAAGTTTTCTTCCTAGTCAACTCCTCGTCTTCATCTTCAAAATCAGGCCCCTCCTCCATCAGGTGCTGAGCCACAACATCCTTCAAGTACATAGCTTTCTTCTTCTTCCGCTCCCTACCTTCACTTTCATCATCACTATCGCTCTCAGGCTCAAAAAGATCGGCATTTTGGTAAAGAGAATCGTCTCTTTTCCTTACCTTGTTTAAATTCTGGAATAGCTTCTTAATATCTTCCTTCTTGTTAGCAGCATCGTCTTCCTCGTCCGATGATTCTGATTCAGATTCGGAACCCGATTCTTCAATTTGTCTTCTCTTCTTGAGCTCCTGGTATCTCTGAAGGGCCTCGCGCTTCTTGTTGTGCTCATATCGACGAGCGAATTCCTTATTGATTTCGATATTGGAAACGTCGACATTCAGGGAGGAGTCTTCTTCGTTGAACAGTTTCATCCCCATTGTTGTTCTGTGTAATGTATGAGATATTAGCTGCAATTGGCATTTAGGGTTTTAGAGCTCACTAGATGGGCCCAAATTTGAGGCCCGTGGATCCTAAACACACTTATTTGAGGCTCTTCACGCTTTTGCAAGTGATTCTTTATATATATATATCAATATAAAATCCATTTAAGAGATTATTTTAACTTAAATTGTCAGATAAAATATTGCATTTTTATTTATGACATCTATTATATTAATATCATACTAAAATTATCTTTAAATTATATTTTAAGATTTAGATAGTCACATCAAACTCACTCTTGTCTAAATTGATAATCTCTCTATTTTATAATTTTTTATTTAATTTATTTTTTTATATATATTAAAAAATTTAATTTTATTATAATAATATAAATTTTTAACAGACGTCATAATAAATCAAACTGTCCTCTCCTTCCCACTTTATATATATATAGTATAAATTTTTTTAGCAACCATATCACTCTTTGATATTACAAATTACAAATTTTATTTTTTATCTTGTTTTTGTTAATTTATATTTTAATTCTAAAATACTAATTTTTTAATAGTTTTAGATATTCTAACTTTTTTATTTTTTTTTAATTAATTGGATTAGTGCTTTGACATTGTATACTAATAAATTAAATAAACACAATATACTAAAGTATAGGATACCATGCAAACAAAAAAAGTTACTCTCTTATTTTCATAAGTTGTATTTAATATTAATGTAGTATAGATTTTTAACAATCGCATTCCTTTATATTAATATATACCATAGCTTATAAATTTTAGTTTTTTTAATTTATTTTAATTTATTCATTTTTCGTTAATATATCTTGATTCTTGAATGCTATTTTTTATATTTTTTTAGTAGTTTTATTCTTTTTTTTTAATTTTTTAGTTAATTAAATTAATACTTTAAAACCGTATACTAATAAGTTATATAAATATACACGATATATTATAAGTATACAATACCATACAAAATAAATTAGACTTTATTCATCAAAAGGTTTATTATTTTTTTCATTTAATATTATATTTCAATAGCCTTTTAATACCGACCACCTAAAATCAAACTTTTTTTTTTTATCTCAAACCTACAGCTAAACTTGTAATCATAATTAAATTTAAAAAATAACAAAATTTTCCCATTATAAAATTTAGAGTTTAAAGTGAAATAGAAAATTCATTTCATTAAAATAAGGATTTTTTTACTTATAATTTGAAATTTGAAATAAAAATAATAAAAGCTTATCCATTAATAGAAAGAAATAGAAATTTAAATAGCAAATTTACTTAACCAATTACATTAAATATTATTAAATAATAGTATATTATTATTATTTAAACCAAAGTTTTTTTAAAAAAATAATTATCTAATCTAATTAAGGATATTTTTTAGTAATCTCAATATTCCTATCTTTCCACATTCATCATATATATTACAAATAAACAATAGAATTTTTCGTAAGCCTTGTGCTTAGGGTTTTTTCGTTTTTGTCAGAACCTAGGGTTTCTGTTTCTATGGAGGCCAATTTTCAACAATTGTCGCTTTCGGACGAGGAGGATGAGGGGTTGGTTGTGGTCTCGGTTGCTGATGCCCCTTCTTTTCTGTAATACCCGGCTAGACTCCGGTATCGGAATTCCTACCGTCCGATGGAATCTCGGATGTCGGAAGCCTCTAGTAGGGTAGAAACATGTTTTCATAAAATGTTTTAAAGTATTCCATGGTTTTAAGTAAAAAGGAAATGAGTTTTTGCATGAAAACAACCTTGGAGGAAAATCCAGGTTCGGCCGCCGAATCTCAAGTTCGGCCGCCGAACATGCATGCATTTCGGGTGTGCCTTAGGTCCCCGAAGGCATAAGTGAGGAAAGTCCAGGTTCGGCCGCCGAACCTCAAGTTCGGCCGCCGAACATGGCATGCATGCGGAGGCACGTTCGGCCCCCGAACGTGGCTTGGCCAGCCACTATAAAAGGGTCCCTTAGCCGAAATGGGCGAGCTTTTTTCCCCATTTTCGGCCAAGGTGAGCTCTCCGCCGTCCCTCACTAATCTTTGAGTTCTTCCTTCAAATCTTTCACGATTTTCACAAGTTTTCATCTTATTTTGAAGATTTTCAAGTTTTGAGCAAGTTTTGAGCTTGGAGACCCAAGGAAGTTGAAAATCTCCCATCTCCAAGATTAGGTCGTCTCTCTCTCGATCTCCAAGAGGTAAGAGCCGATCTTAAGCTCATTGCATGTTTTAAGTAAGTTTTATGAAGATCTATGGGGTAGAAAGCATGTTTAGCTTATGGTTAGGTTTATGAGTTTATGATGTGTTTTTGAACAATGTGGCTTGCAAATGCATGATTGATGTGTTGTAGATGGGGTTTTAGATAGTTTGAAGCCCCTAGGAGCTTGTATGCTTGTGTATGTGTGTTGTAGAATAGGTTTATGCATGTTTGGATGGATTGGGAGGCGTATATGCATAAAAGAGCTGAGTTTCTGCCACTGAGGGAGAAACCAGGTTCGGCAGCCGAAGGAACTTTCGGCCGCCGAACATGCTTGTGGAAGCAGCCTTCGGCTGCCAAAGCTTGCCCCCGAAAGGAGACTTTCGTCTCTGTCTGGGAGTTTCGGCCGCCGAAAGTGCCGCCGAACATGCATGAGTTTCGCCTCTGTCTGGGAGTTTCGGCCGCCGAAGGTGCCGCCGAACCTGCCTGACTTTCGGCTCTAGAGGGACTTTCGGCCGCCGAACCTGCCGCCGAAAGTGCCTTGTCCAGCCTTCCTTTGCATGTTTTTGCATGGATGTTTTGAGGAGTTTTAGAGGGTTTTTGGAGGATGTTTTTAGAGTTATGTTCTAGTTGTTTGGTCCCTCATTTGAGTCCACCTGTGTAGGTTCGAACCCGAGGAACCGAGGACCTCAGCAGTGAGTTCAACTGCTTCTCAGTCAGTGTCAGAGCTAGCCAGAGGTGAGTAGAATAACTCTTTATGTTTCAAGTAAATAAATCAGTTTTGAGCATGTTCATGCATCACGGATGCCATGTGATATTCTAGGTTGTTTGCATTAGAAATCACGAATATGTTGCATTGCATATTATGTTATTGTTGTGGATGAATGTTGAATGATCCATTAGCCCTCATATGTTATGACGTGATGATATGATATGGAAGTCCAGGTGTGGCCTGCACTACGCCCCTGGCACTATGTAAGAGAAAGACCGGATGTGGCCTGCACTATGCCCCCGGCACCATTGGTTATGTATGTTATGTTATGTATAAGAGAAAGACCAGGTGTGGCCTGCACTACGCCCCTGGCATGATTGGAATATGTGGAGGGCTAAATGGTGACAAGTTCATCCTTGATATGATTAGTTGTGATGTGATGCATTCCATGATAGCATGTGTTTTAAATGCTTTATGATTCTGCTCACTGGGTTCTAGTAGCTCACCCCTTTCCCAAATTCCCCAGGTTTGCAGGTACAGGGTAGACCAGGAGGTCAGCAAGAGTATTGAAGTCAGTTGTATGTAATAGATAGAATGTGGACATGATAAAATTGTAAAGTTATAAATAGTTATGTAATGAAATGATATTGAGGATTAGAGGTTGTGCTTGACCTATGTGTAAGGTATCCCTTTTAATGCATGATCCTAGATCTTTTATGATGTTTATGTAAACCAACTCAACATATCTTGTTTTTGCCCATTGGGGCATTGATGAGATCCCATAGATGGGTCGATGTTTATGTTTATGTATATGTTCAATGCATGCTCAGGTTGAGTTTGGTATTTGTTTGAAAGAAAAGTTTTAATTTTTATGTATATTCTTGATCATGTATAGGATTAAGCAGGTTTACAGGTTTTATGTCAGGCTTGCTACGGGTCCCGGCGGCCTTAAGCCGACCTGGATTCTAGCGCCGATAGCGGTCTGATTTTCGGATCGTTACAGAATGGTATCAGAGCCCTAGGTTCATATGGTCGGACCTAGAGTGTCGGGCTCATAGATGTTATAGAAGGTCAAGCACAATAGGAAAGATCATGTCCACTAGGATAGGATGTGGAGTCCTGTCTTGTATAATGATGTGAAATGCCATGATAATATGCATGTGCATTAATGTTATGATTGTTATGTGATGTATGTGATGCGGGTTCATGTGTTGACACATGAACCATTTGATGCTGATGTTTATGTGCTTTGTGCTGTTTTTCAGAAAACAGGATGAGAGGAACTCGTCGATCTGCACGATTGACTGGAGTGCCACCTGAGGATGAGGGCATGAGCGCCCGTCCTCCCACATTGCCTAGGGCAATGTCTAGTAGGTCTAACAGAGAAAGAGCAGTAAGAGACCCTAGAAGGTCTCTGGATCTGGGTAGGAGCAGATCAGTGAGGGGAACAGTTCAGGGAGGAATGTCAGAAGACATGGGGGATGATATGGACGTAGAGCAGAGGAGGGATGGCAGTCTGGGTGTTAGCATGTCAGAAGAGGGAATGGGAGAGTCCCAAGGAGGCACTCAGGCCTCGGGATTTGTTCAGCCACCCCACTACCCACACTTCTCACAAAATCCCGGGTATTCGATGGGAGGTACATCGGATTACCCTAGCTTTACCCCTTATCCTACACACATGCCATACCCACCCTACTACCCACCATATTCACAATACCCAATGTATCCACCCCCACCTTACTATCCAAATCCAGCAAACCCTACCTCAGAAAATGTTGCACCTCCTCCACCATCAGCAGAACCCACAGTTCCAGCAACCCATATGCCTAAGCCTAGCTCATCTGGTGGGAGCAAGGTCAAGATGATCGACTACATGAAGCTGGGTGCTCCCCAGTTTGAAGCCGGTGATGACCCGTTTGTGTACCTTGAGAGGGTCAAAACAATTACAGATGAGATAGGGGCGGATGACAGTAGAGCCATTAAGATGGCTGGGTTCACATTAAAATACAAAAAGGCCCGTGAGTGGTTCAAGAACTATGTGAGCCCGAGGTTGGACAGCCTATCATGGGAGGAGTTTGCAAATGAATTCGCAGGATGGGCCTTTCCTGATAGTTCAAGAGAACTAAAGATGATTGAGTTTGAACAGTTAAGGCAAACAGAGGAAATGAGTGTAGAGGAGTACACCGACAGATTCTTGGAGCTGTTGCCGTTTGCAGGGCAAACTCTTGACATAGACCAGAAGAAATCAAGGAGGTATATCATGAAACTTCACTCCAGGTATTCCTCCTTGATCCAGTCCGCAGATAGGGAGAGCTTCCATGCCATAGTGGATATGGCTAGGAGGATGGAGGCTAGTGCTATCATCGAGGGGATAGTCAAGCAGTCAGTGGCACAGCCTTCTGGTTCTAAGACCCCAGGCTCTTCTTCTCTGAGTGCAGCAGCTTCAGGTAGTAAAAAGTGGGACAGAGGCCCTAGGAAGTCGAAGAAGAACAAGTTCTGGAACAAAGTTAAGTCCAGTCTGGGATTTGGAGGTGGCTCAAGCTTTGGTGCGGATAATGCAGTTTGTGCAAGGTGTGGTAAGCCACACAGGGGAGTATGTCGGTTTGGGACGACAGCCTGTTACAGATGTGGTCAGGAGGGGCATATGTCTCGAGAATGTCCAAGAGCAGCCCCGATGGTACAGTCCCAGCAGACAGCTTCAGGTAGTGTAGCGCAGCCAGCAGCTCCAGCCACGACTCAGGCCAGTGGCAGAGGTAGAGGGAGAGGGGCAGCCTCTTCTTCAGCGGGTTTCAGAGGTGAAGGTCCATCAGCTCCAGCACGGATCTTCACGATGACACAGCAGGAGGCAGATGCATCTAACACCGTGGTGGCAGGTAACTTAGTCATTAGTTGTTCAGATGTGTATGCCTTGATGGACCCTGTTGCATCTCATTCTTTTATTGCACCGAGAGCCGTTGAGAGGTTAGGGTTGATGATCTCTGGGTTAGAGTGTCCTCTCTGGGTCAGTGGACCCAAGTGTGATCCATCAGTGGCAGAGTCAGTCTGCCAGTGTAGTCCTGTGTTTGTTGAGGGAAGATACTTGTCCGCCGACCTGGTGGTTCTAGATTTGACAGATTTTGACGTCATTCTAGGGATGGACTGGTTATCTACCCATAGTGCTACCTTGGACTGCAGGGACAAGGTAGTCAGGTTCAGAGGTCAGGATGGGTCAGAGGTAGTCTTCAGAGGAGACAGGAGGGGTACACCTAGAGGTCTGATACCAGCTCTTCAGGCTCGTAGGTTGCTTAGGAGGGGATGTCAGGGGTATTTGGCTCATGTGAGAGAGCTTAGCAGTCAGGTTAGAGAGCCCGCCTCGGTGCCGGTGGTCAAAGAGTTTTTGGATGTGTTCCCAGACGAGCTGCCAGGTTTACCACCTGCTAGGGAGATAGATTTCGAGATAGAACTGATGCCTGGAACTCGACCGATCTCTATCCCTCCTTACAGGATGGCACCAGCAGAATTGAAAGAGTTGAAAGAACAGTTGCAAGAGCTTGTAGACAAGGGCTTCATCCGACCGAGTACCTCACCCTGGGGTGCTCCAGTCTTGTTTGTCAGAAAGAAGGATGGATCCCTTAGACTTTGTATCAACTACAGGCAGTTGAACAAAGTCACTACCAAGAATAGGTGCCCTTTGCCAAGGATCGATGATCTATTCGACCAGCTAATAGGAGCGGGTTGTTTCTCCAAAATAGATCTGAGGTCCGGGTATCATCAGCTGAGGATTAGAGAGGAAGATGTGCCAAAGACAGCTTTCAGGACCAGATATGGGCATTTTGAGTTCCTAGTAATGCCGTTCGGGTTAACCAACGCCCCTGCAGCATTCATGGATCTCATGAACAGAGTGTTTAACCAGTACCTGGATCACTTCGTTATTGTCTTCATAGATGATATCTTGGTGTATTCCAGGAATGCAGAGGAGCATGCCCATCATCTGAGGTTGGTTCTATAGACCTTAAGGGAACATGGCTTGTATGCCAAGTTCTCTAAGTGTGAGTTCTGGCTGAGGAGTATTTCATTCTTGGGGCACGTGGTGTCGGAAAATGGAATAGAGGTGGACCCCAAGAAGGTAGAAGCTGTGGCTAACTGGCCTAGACCCACTTCAGTGACAGAAATCAGGAGTTTCTTGGGTTTGGCAAGTTACTACAGGAGGTTCGTTCAGGACTTCTCAAAAATTGCAGCTCCTCTGACCAGGTTAACCAGGAAGAATTAGAAGTTTGTGTGGACCGACCAGTGTGAAGAGAGTTTTGAAGAGCTTAAGAAGAGGTTGACTTCAGCACCAGTGTTAGCTCTGCCATCTAGTGATGAGGACTTTACAGTCTTCTATGATGCGTCCCGTGTGGGACTGGGTTGTGTACTAATGCAGAATGAGAGGGTGATTGCTTATGCTTCTAGGCAGCTGAAGAAGCATGAGTTGAATTACCCCACACATGACCTTGAGATGACAGCAGTAATCTTTGCACTCAAGATGTGGAGGCACTACCTCTATGGGGTAAAATGTGAGATCTTTACAGATCATAAGAGCCTGCAGTACATCCTGAGTCAAAGAGATTTGAACTTGAGACAGAGGAGATGGGTAGAGCTGCTGAGTGATTATGATTGCAAGATTCAGTATCATCCGGGTAAGGCGAATGTCGTGGCAGACGCCCTAAGCCGGAAGTCACTAGGCAGTTTATCCCACATATCAGCAGAGAGGAGGCCAGTGGTGAAGGAGTTTTACAAGCTCGTTGAGGAAGGTCTACAGTTGGAGTTGTCTGGTACAGGTGCTTTGGTAGTCCAGATGAGAGTGGCACCCGTGTTTCTGGAGCAGGTGGCTCAGAAACAGCATGAGGACCCAAAGTTAGTGAAGATTGCCAGGACTGTTCAGTCAGGCAAAGATAGTGAGTTTAGATTCGACAGCAAAGGGATCCTCCGCTATGGGAGCAGACTATGTGTACCAGATGACATAGGGCTAAAATGAGACATTATGAGAGAGGCTCATAATGCAAGATACAGCGTTCACCCCGAAGCCACCAAGATGTATCAAGATCTGAAGAAGGTTTATTGGTGGCCAGCTATGAAGAAAGAAGTGGCACAGTTTGTGTCAGCCTGCGAAGTATGTCAGAGGGTGAAGCTGGAACATCAGAAGCCGGCCGGAATGCTTAACCCGCTACCTATTCCAGAGTGGAAATGGGAAAATATAGCTATGGACTTCGTAGTGGGGTTACCGGCGACGTCCAACAGATTGGACTCCATATGGGTGATTGTGGACAGACTCACCAAATCTGCTCACTTCATCCCTGTCAGGAGTGGCTATTCTGTGGACAAGTTGGCGCAGGTATATGTTGATGAGATCGTCAGGCTGCATGGGGTTCCTGTTTCAATAGTGTTGGATAGAGGGCCCCAGTTCACCTCCAGATTTTGGCGGAGTCTGCAGAATGCCATGGGTACCAGGTTGGATTTTAGCACTGCTTTCCATCCACAGACGGACGGACAATCAGAAAGGACCATCCAGACCATAGAGGATATGCTTAGAATGTGTGTACTGGACTTTGGCGGTTCTTGGAGGCAGCATCTACCCTTGGTGGAGTTTGCCTACAATAACAGCCATCATGCTAGCATCGGGATGGCTCCATATGAAGCTTTGTATGGGAGGAAGTGCAGATCACCTGTTTGCTGGGAAGAAGTTGGAGAAAAGGCCTTGGCAGGGCCTGAGCTAGTAGAGATTACCAGCAGGGTAGTACCCATAATCAAAGAAAGGATCAAGACTGCTGCAAGCAGACAGAAGAGTTATGCAGACATCCGCAGAAGACAGGTAGAGTTTCAGGAGGGGGATCTGGTATTGCTCAAGGTGTCTCCTATGAAAGGAGTGGTTCGCTTCGGGAAGAAAGGTAAACTAGCCCCACGATACATCGGACCCTTGAAAATCTTGCAAAAGATTGGGAATGTGTCGTACAAGCTGGAATTACCTGCTTCAATGGAAAGAATCCATCCGGTTTTTCATGTTTCAATGTTGAGAAAGTTTGTGTCAGATCCGAGCAAGGTTCTTAGTGAGCCTGATGTGGAGATCCAAGAGGATCTCACCTATGTTGAACAGCCGGTACGGATCATAGACACCCAGATCAGAAAGCTAAGAAACAAGGAAATTCCGATGGTGAAAGTCCTGTGGAACCACCACAATTTGGAAGAATGCACTTGGGAGACACGGGAGTCCATGCTCCAGCAATACCCTTATCTTTTCTAAGATTAGTTTCTAATATGTTTCATGTGTTTTATGTGTATGATATGTTGTATACCTTGCATGTACTAGTTGAGGAACATTCGGGGACGAATGTTCTTAAGGGGGGGAGAATGTAATACCCGGCTAGACTCCGGTATCGGAATTCCTACCGTCCGGTGGAATCTCGGATGTCGGAAGCCTCTAGTAGGGTAGAAACATGTTTTCATAAAATGTTTTAATGTATTCCATGGTTTTAAGTAAAAAGGAAATGAGTTTTTGCATGAAAACAACCTTGGAGGAAAACCCAGGTTCGGCCACCGAATCTCAAGTTCGGCCGCCGAACATGCATGCATTTCGGGTGTGCCTTAGGCCCCCGAAGGCATAAGTGAGGAAAGTCCAGGTTCGGTCGCCGAACCTCAAGTTCGACCGCCGAACATGGCATGCATGCGGAGGCACGTTCGGCCCCCGAACGTGGCCTGGCTAGCCACTATAAAAGGGTCCCTTAGACGAAATGGGCGAGCTTTTCTCCCCATTTTCGGCCAAGGTGAGCTCTCCGCCGTCCCTCACTAATCTTTGAGTTCTTCCTTCAAATCTTTCACGATTTTCACAAGTTTTCATCTTGTTTTGAAGATTTTCAAGTTTTGAGCAAGTTTTGAGCTTGGAGACCCAAGGAAGTTGAAAATCTCCCATCTCCAAGATTAGGTCGTCTCTCTCTCGATCTTCAAGAGGTAAGAGCCGATCTTAAGCTCATTGCATGTTTTAAGTAAGTTTTATGAAGATCTATGGGGTAGAAGGCATGTTTAGCTTATGGTTAGGTTTATGAGTTTATGATGTGTTTTTGAACAATGTGGCTTGCAAATGCATGATTGATGTGTTGTAGATGGGGTTTTAGATAGTTTGAAGCCCCTAGGAGCTTGTATGCTTGTGTATGTATGTTGTAGAATAGGTTTATGCATGTTTAGATGGATTGGGAGGCGTATATGCATAAAAGAGCTGAGTTTCTGCCACTGAGGGAGAAACCAGCTTCGGCAGCCGAACATGCTTGTGGAAGCAGCCTTCGGCTGCCAAAGCTTGCCCCCGAAAGGAGACTTTCGTCTCTGTCTGGGAGTTTCGGCCGCCGAAAGTGCCGCCGAACATGCATGAGTTTCGCCTCTGTCTGGGAGTTTCGGCCGCCGAAGGTGCCGCTGAACCTGCCTGACTTTCGGCTCTAGAGGGACTTTCGGCCGCCGAACCTGCCGCCGAAAGTGCCCTGTCCAGCCTTCCTTTGCATGTTTTTGCATGGATGTTTTGAGGAGTTTTAGAGGGTTTTTGGAGGATGTTTTTAGAGTTATGTTCTAGTTGTTTGGTCCCTCATTTGAGTCCACCTGTGTAGGTTCGGACCCGAGGAACCGAGGACCTCAGCAGTGAGTTCAGCTGCTTCTCAGTCAGTGTCAGAGCTAGCCAGAGGTGAGTAGAATAACTCTTTATGTTTCAAGTAAATAAATCAGTTTTGAGCATGTTCATGCATCACGGATGCCATGTGATATTCTAGGTTGTTTGCATTAGAAATCACAAATATGTTGCATTGCATATTATGTTGTTGTTGTGGATGAATGTTGAATGATCCATTAGCCCTCATATGTTATGACGTGATGATATGATATGGAAGTCCAGGTGTGGCCTGCACTACGCCCTTGGCACTATGTAAGAGAAAGACCGGATGTGGCCTGCACTACGCCCCCGGCACCATTGGTTATGTATGTTATGTTATGTATAAGAGAAAGACCAGGTGTGGCCTGCACTACGCCCCTGGCATGATTGGAATATGTGGAGGGCTAAATGGTGACAAGTTCATCCTTGATATGATTAGTTGTGATGTGATGCATTCCATGATAGCATGTGTTTTAAATGCTTTATGATTCTGCTCACTGGGCTCTAGTAGCTCACCCCTTTCCCAAATTCCCCAGGTTTGCAGGTACAGGGTAGACCAGGAGGTCAGCAAGAGTATTGAAGTCAGTTGTATGTAATAGATAGAATGTGGACATGATAAAATTGTAAAGTTATAAATAATTATGTAATGAAATGATATTGAGGATTATAGGTTGTGCTTGACCTATGTGTAAGGTATCACTTTTAATGCATGATCCTAGATCTTTTATGATGTTTATGTAAACCAACTCAACATATGTTGTTTTTGCCCATTGGGGTATTGATGAGATCCCATAGAGGGGTCGATGTTTATGTTTATGTCTATGTTCAATGCATGCTCAGGTTGAGTTTGGTGTTTGTTTGAAAGAAAAGTTTTAATTTTTATGTATATTCTTGATCATGTATGGGATTAAGCAGGTTTACAGGTTTTATGTCAGGCTTGCTACGGGTCCCGGCGGCCTTAAGCCGACCTGGATTCTAGCGCCGGTAGCGGTCCGATTTTCGGGTCATTACATTTTCGATATGAGAACTGTTTGGTGGGTATGTTTTTGACTTTTAATCGCATCAACTTCAAGTCGATGCGTGAGGTTTTTGCTGACATATGGCATCCTTTGTGAGGGGTCGAAATCACTGAGTTGGAAGCCAAAAGGTATCTTTTTCATTTTTTGGCAGTGGTGGATTTGGAACATGTTTTGTGAGGGACACCCTGGCTGTACAACAATCATCTACTCATTCTCCATACACTAATGGAGGGGGAAGACCCTTTGCAGGTTCCATTGATTTTTGTCGATGAGTGGGTGCAGGTTCATGATCTAAAGACAGGTTTCTATACGGCAACGATTGCTATTAATCTGGAGAATTTTGTTGGCTCTTTTTTGGATTATGATACTACATACTGCTCATCTAATGAAAAGGATTCTTATATGAGGATTAGGGTTCAGGTGGATGTTAGGAATCCTCTTAAACGCAGGAAGAAGCTGGTTACACCTACAGGAGAGGCCTTTTATGCTCGCTTTGCTTATGAGAGGTTCATGGTTTTCTGTTTTTTCTGTGGCTGTCTCGGCCATACTGATTCTTTCTGTGGTTTATTATTGCATAAGAAGAAGAAAGAGTTGCAACCTCTATGGGGGCCAGAACTTCGCGCAGTCCGCCGTCGCAATCTCCGCCCGACCAGTTCCTGGCTGCGGGTGGAAACACCGTTTGTTCAGGCGACATTATCTCCGAAGAATCAGGGCCCTTCTCTAGGACGTCAGCTGTTACCATCCCAATCTTTTCTGAATTCCTTTTTGGGCACGTCTTCTACTACTGATGGGAGGGAAAAGGCAGTAGGCCAGATGGAAACTAACTAGAATCATTTGGGCCCAAATGGTTTAGGTGAAGATGACCCAATGCAGCATTCTGTTGGGGGGAAAAAACGACAGCGTTCTCCTACCGCCAGCAACGTTTTTGATGCCATGGATTCATTGCCGGTTAATTCTACTCCAACGATCGAACCTGCAAGCCGGGTCGACCGACAGCCATGAGGATTCTTTGTTGGAACTGTCGAGGTGTTGGTAATCCTCGTGCAGTTAATGCTATGGAGGATCTTGTTTTTTATTATAAACCTTCTATTTTATTTCTTATGGAAACTAAAGTTCATGGTGTAAGAATGAATCAAATAAAGAACCTTTTGCATTATTCGAATTGTTTTTCTGTTGATAGTATTGGTATTGGTGGGGGTTTATCTTTGATGTGGAATACTGATGTTCAGTTACAAATTTCTTACTTTTCTTTAAATTTTATTGATTGCACTATTGGTACTGGCTCTGCTCAATGGCGTTTTATAGGGTTCTATGGTTGTCCTGAACCAACTCGCCGCCGTACTTCTTGGAACCTGTTGCGTGAGCTATCTTCACGTAATGATTTACCTTGGTTATGTTTGTGGGGATTACAATGATATTGCAGTGCCTGAAGAGAAGAGTGGAGGTCCTCTTCGAGCTTCTCATCTTATTTCTGATTTTCGAGGGGCGTTGTTAGATTCTGGTTTGTCTGATATACAACATAATGGCTCGTTTCTTTCTTATACTTATAGAGAGGGGGCTCCATTTTGTTCTAAAGAAAGGTTGGATCGTGCATGTTCTAATACAGCTTGGAGTGGTATTTTTTCAGATGCTTTATCTTCAATTTTGGTTGCTCCCGTGTCTGATCACAACCCTTTGTTAGTTGAAACTACTGCTCCTACTTGTCATATAGGGAGTAGGCGTTTCCGTTTTGATAATTCATGGCTCGAGGATCCTGAGCTGGGTGAGGTTGTTTCAAAAGCATGGGCAGAGGGGGTTCGGTTGGACTTTCTTGCTAGAAAGGATTTTACTGCCAATCGTATTGTGCAGTGGGGTCGGAACAGAAATAAATTAAAACGGGCTTAGACAGATATGATCAGAAAACGGCTTGAAGAAGATCTTGATTCGGTTGATACAAGGGAGGTGCGTCGGCTTAAGGAGCAGTGGAATCAAATTCTAGCGGAAGAGGAGATTCGAATTCGCCAACAAGCAAAGCTCTTTTGGTTTCGCAATGGAGACAAAAACACTAAATATTTTCACAATAATATTAAGGCGCGAAGAAGGCAAAATCGTATTGTGGAAATTACAACCTCGGATGGCTCTATTTCTTCTAATTAGCATGTAATTGCGGATACTTTTCAATCATATTTTCAGGAATTATTCTCTGGTGCAGTTGCCGATTTTGGTGAGGTGATTAGCTTGGTTCAGCCGAAAGTTGATTCTCATGATAATGCTATGTTAACTACAACTTTTGTTGATGAAGAATTCAGGCACGCTCTTTTGCAAATGAATCCAGATAAAGCGCCAGGATTAGACGGCCTTAACCCAGCATTTTTTCAGAGGCATTGGAAGATTCTTGGTCCGGATATTGGTCAAGCTTGTCGCGAATGGTTGGCTAGAGGTGCACTTCCGGCTAATATTTCAAATACTTTGCTTGTGTTGATCCCTAAATGTGATAATCCGATGTTGGTGAAGGATTTTAGGCCTATCGCTCTGTGCAATGTGGTGTATAAAATTTTATCTAAAGCTTTGGCTAACCATTTTAAGAGAGTATTAGATAAGATTAAAGCTTTGGCTAACCATTTTAAAAGAGTATTAGATAAGATCATTTCCCCTAATCAGTCGGCATTTGTCCCCCGTCGTCTAATAACTGATAATTTTATTGTTGCTTTTGAAACTATACATGGTTTAAAGCAACAAACTAGGGGATCTGATGGTTTTTGCGCTTTGAAAATTGATATTGCTAAGGCATATGATAGGGTTGATTGGGCCTATTTAAGTGCAATGTTGTCTGCTTTGGGGTTCTCTACTACCTAGATTGGTTGGATGCGCATGTGTTTTTCAGATATTATTTACAAAATTGCTCTTAATGGTTCTGAGATTGGGCCAGTTATTCCAACGAGGGGGTTGCATCAAGGTGACCCGATTTCACCTTATCTTTTTTTGATTGTTGCTGAGGGCTTATCTTTGCTTATTCAGAACAGAGAGAGTCTGGGGCTTATTCAGGGTTGTCCAGCAAAACAGGGTTGTCCCAGAATTTCTCACTTGTTTTTTGCTGATGATTCTCTGCTCTTTTTTAAGGGCACAGTCATGGAGGCCTCACAGGTGAAATCTCTTTTAGCAGTTTATGAAACGGTGTCTGGGCAGTCTATTAATTTTGACAAGTCTGCTATCATATTCAGTCCTTGCATTCGTGATGATATTTGCATTGCAGTTTCTACGGTTCTCAGTGTTCATCAATCTCTGGGTACTAGTACTTATTTGGGACTGCCTTCGCTGGTTGGAAGGAGTAAAATGCAAATCTTCAGTTTTTTGAAAGATCGGATATGGAAACGTAGTAATAGTTGGAATAACAGATTTCTCTCACGGGCTGGATGTGAGGTCCTTATTAAAGCAGTTCTTTAGGCTATCCCTGCATACTGTATGAATGTGTTTTTACTCCCATTGGCTACGTCTAATCAATTGCAAGTGATGTTGAACAAATTCTGGTGGAGTGGTGGTATGGATGATCGGCGAGGTATTAATTGGCTGGCGTGGGACCGTATGTGTGTTCAGAAAGGGGATGGTGATATGGGTTTCCGTGATCTGCGGTGCTTCAATGCTGCGTTGTTGGGTAAGCAGGGGTGGAGGATTTTATCCGACACAAACTCTCTTCTATATAATGTGCTCAGAGCAAAATATTTCCCATCGGGGGATTTTATGTCAGCTTCGTTAGGTTCTAACTATAGCTATGTTTGGAAGAGTGTTCACTCATCTCAACAACTGTTGGTGCGGGGTACTCATTGGAGAGTGGGAGATGGTAGAAGCATTTTTGTTAAGAATAATCCTTGGTTGCCAAGTGATTCAAATTTTGTGCCGAATGATCCTATGTTCATTGATGATGCCATGCATGTTAGTGATATGTTTGTGCCTGGAGAGTTGCGGTGGGATTTGGAGAAGGTGTTGAATATTTTTTCCATGGATGATGTGCGATCTATTCTAGCTATTCCTTTGCCACTTAATCCTAAACCGGATAAGCTTATTTAGCATTTCGAGAAGATGGGCTTTTATACGGTCAAAACAGCATATTATTGTGTGCTTTCTATGCTTGGTCGGCATCTAAGGGTGGGTACATCGGACTTGTGGAAGAAGATGTGGGCTCTTTATGTCCCTCCAAAGGTTCGGGACTTTATATGGAGATTGTTTCGTGGTGTTTTGCTTACTCGAGACAATTTGGCTAGGAGAGGTGTCGACGTTCCATTGGGGTGCTTGTTTTGTGATGCGAATGAGTCTATTGACCACTTTTTCTTTTCTTGTCCCATGGTAAGAGAGGTCTGGAGACTAGTGGGTGTTGCCTTATCCAATTCTTGGTTGTCATTTCAAGACTTATTCCTTCATATCCATGTGAGTTTTGGTAGGGAACATGCTTCAAGATTGGCAGTTCATGCATGGAAAGTTTGGCATGCAAGAAATGAGTTAGTGTGGAATAATAAGGTGTTGACACCTCAGGCTATCTATAGTGCTGCCAATACTTTTTATACAGATTATCTTCATTGTGGTCTTGATAAGCAACGTGCACCAGGTCCGAGTCTTCTCTCTATTAATGCAGGTTCGGCTTCTAGTGCATCAGATTGGCTAGCTTATGTGGATTGTGCCACTTTCTCAACTTCGGATTTGTTTGGATTTGGTGCTGTGTTCGAAGATGCTGAAGGAGTTTTTTCAATTGCAATTTCTAGTTATACCGAGGGTCGTGGTTCTCCTGCTATTGCTAAGGCATTGGCCTTGCGTCAATGTTTAATGTATGCTCGTGATGCTTTCCTGCAGGCTGAAAGTATTTTCATTGATAGTCAGGTTTTATTCTTCGCCTTTCGCTCAAATTCGGAGGACTTTTCTGAGTTTGGCGTCATTGTTTCGGATTGTAAAGCTATTCTGCTTCTTTGTCCAAATATTTCGTTATGCTGGATTAGACGTAGTGCGAATAAGGCTACTCATCTGTTAGCAAGACAGTCTATTCGTTTTGATCGTTTTAAACTCTGAGTTGATATACCTGAGTGTCTGTTTGAGTATTATAGTTCAAGATAATAATATTTATTTTCTTGACTTAAAAAAAAAAAAAACAATAGAAGTAATTCAAAATATCACTTGTTTAGAATTGAAAATTGTTTTTAAATGAATTTAGTTTATCAAGAATTTCATTTACAAACAAACAGAAAAGTATTTAGAAACACCATTATATATATATATATATATATATATATATATATATATATATATATATACTTGATTGATTGATGAATGAATTGGAAACAACTTTTGAATTGGTGAGATGAAGATCATGGATTTTAATGGGGGAAAAAATCTCCAGATGAAGATCAGCCGCGCATGAGAATTGTCATATTCATACTTAGTGTGTTGTGACACTCTTCGCATGATTGCGAGGTTGGTCCACATTGTAATAACCCCTTAGAACAGTGAGGTCATATGCCAATAACTGCACCAGAAATAGAAGTAAACATCCTAGCAAGGCATCCAACAGTTGTAAATCTAAAATAACTGGGACCCTATAAATTGTTAAGAAGAAAAATAACGCAAACGCATCCATAATTCATAAACAATTCTTCGAGCCATAGATTCTTGATGTTATGTTAACAAGAGAATGTTGCATGTACTAGGGAGCAACTATGAAATCATTGAATCTTGTATGTTTGATCACTAAAAGAAGATATTTGCATGCATATGTTTGAAAGTTATCTATACCATGGCCCTAGTAAGAAGGACACAAGACAATGTTCTATCAAACTATCAATCTCTCTGCCCACCTAAGGCAAATAAATTATATATGAATATTTTGTATTTGTACATATACTCCCATGGCTAAAGTTCTATATTACTCGATCTACGCCCAGCCACAGCCTCCAGGCTGGAACTGCTTGTTCTTAGGCGTTCCAGTTAAAAAACAGTTATGGTTCAATGCAGTTCCGGTTTAGTTTCAATTATGGTTCAATTATGATTCAAATTTTTTACACTAAGAATATTAAAATTTTATACATCAGAATATATAAATTGATAAAATTTATATGTATAATACTTTACTTAAATATATATAGTAAAAAAAATTTATACATCAGAATATCTATAGGAAGGAACCAAGTCCAAATGAACCAATATAATTTAAAACAAGAAAAAAATTTAAATCGGGCCGTTTCCAGTCCTGGTTCAAGAGGGGGACCATAACTGGCCCCCTAGTAAGCAGTCTCGGTCCGTTTTAATAACCAGAACCAGTTGACTAGTCCGGTTCCAGATTTGGCGGGCCAATTCCTGTCCAATTTACAGTCCAAACCAGACTGCAGTCCAGCCTAACTTGATCTATTGTGCCGGTATTCATTTAATAAATGACAGGGACATGTATGAATGCAATTGCGTACTTGTGCAAGGTGAAATAATAATAATAGGGAAACCTGCAATGGAACTATATTAGCAACAGGTTCAAGACAATCCTCAACCTGTGGGACTTCAATTACTAGGCAGGATTCGCCAGGACATACAGATGCAGTATCACCTTTTGAACACATCACTATCAGGCGACCTTTACGAGCATGAAGTTGCTGAATGACTGACTGCTACTTGCTGTAAGCAACCAGGAGTTGGCATCAATTATCAAATAACGAATTTTAGATCTATAGCAGCATCAATTACACAAACAATCTACCTGAAGCAGGCATCACGAGTTGCTATGACAATAATTGGAAGATTCTCATCCACTAATGCTAAAGGACCATGTTTCATTTCACCAGCAAGCATTCCTTCACTGTGCATAAGTGCCACTTCCTTGACCTTTAGAGCACCCTCCAAAGCAGTAGCATAGTTGTATCCTCTCCCAAACACAAGAAGTGATTGCTCAGGCATTAATAGTTTTGCAAGATCCTTCATTTCATGGTCAAGTTTCAGAACCTCTCTAATTTTGTCTGCAAGGACGAGAGACAAATAAGAACTACTTCCTGGGAGTTAAAATGAAATCAGAGCTCTAAAATTATGATGAGGGAGAGAAAGGTTTCAAGTATTGGAACTTACTTGGCAAGTCAAATAGACCATCTATTATAGCTTGTCTTCTTGGTTGACTAGAAATTGCATCACCTGCAAATGCTAGAGCTAACATGGGCATCACCACTATTTGACTTGTGTAGGCCTATTAAAACAATGTGCATCATGAAAGTTACATAAATGCCCGAACAAAGATCAAATAAGCACAGTATGCTACCTTTGTACTCGCCACACCTATTTCAGCCCCACGTTTATATGAACGCCGCAGTGTGTATGCCTGGCTATTGCACTACCAAAAACAGCAGTATAGTCTCTGTATATATGCCCTTGCCTATCCAACAGGTCACTTGCAATTTCCAAAGTAACTGGGACGCCTTTGTGTTACTATGCAATAAACCAAAAACCACATAAAAATGTCGGTTCTAGAATGGGGTAAAAACTTCTTGAAGCTTCTATCTTTTAGCACTCATGAGCTTAGCCAGTGCTAAGTGAATTTGGTTGAACCGTGGGAGATCCCTGGTTCAACACCCCAACCTCCCTTTCTCCTTGTTTCTGTCCCTCCCCCCCCCCCAAAAAAAAAAAAAAGAAAAAAGAAAAAAAAAAGGGCTGCTATCTTATACATGGTCAAGCAGTACTCACCAGAAAGTTCTTCCACAATAGGTCTAGCAGCTAAAGCAGAATTATAACTTGTACCACAATCAACAAATACAATTCCACGGCTTCGTCTAATTGTTTTTAGGTGATCCTTGAGTCCACCAAAGAGAACACCCTTAGCTTTGCAGGAACCACCACATATAAGCCTCCCCCTCATGGTGGTAGTTAGAGATTCTGGTTGTTCATGAATTTCTTTCTGCATATAGTGCTCATAATTTCCTTTATTTATTTATTCTACTCCCATATCAAGAATCGATAGCGCATGCTGAACAGATGATGCTCTAGAAAGGGCAGCATCGTGTCTTCCCTTGTCATTATCAAACTTCAGAATAGACACGATTCCATCCTGAGACAAAAAATAAATTTTACTACAAAGTAAACTGGTACTAAATCTATTTAGTTAAACATCAAGCAACGATCCCAGTAGAGCTAACTTTTTATGCATTCCACTGTTTCTCTGTCCTAGGCCTTGCACATAAAATGCATAATCTAGAAAGAAAAAAGAAGACCAGAAATGAAATTCAACCTTTGACAACAAATGTGTTACGTTGACACACTACCAATTGGCTTAATCTATTGGTTACTGGCATGGTGTCTGACCAATTACTCCTCTATACCAGAAACAATTTCTACAAGAACCACCCAATTAAATAAATTTACCGAGGGTTTGATCACATTTGACAGAAGTTTGTAACTCCTGTCCAAGACTTAGCATAAACCAGGTTCTTTTTTATAAACATTAGACGTCTTACAAAATCAGTCCAACTAAATTCTGAGCTCAGTAGATGCTAATGTGAAAAATGCTGTTCAAATTTTTTATAAAACAACATGGTGTATGATAGGTTATGGTGGGAGAAATTAATGAAATGATCTAAGAAAGCAAGGTTGAAATCAATTATCTTCTAAAAGGTAAGTCCACTAGAACTTTAATATCCTGTTTGTATAACAATATGTTAAAGGCACAAATATTCTGCAGGATATTAGCATGAACCACCGATAATGTTGTCAAACGGATCCTTAAACCGAAGCAAGCTTAAGCTTAAACTTCAAAATAAATTAACTTCTAAAAAATCAAAAATGAACTACACTGTTTACTAAAATTAAGATGACTTGTATATTATTCTTTATTTATTTTCTTCCCCGCCATTTTGTCCTGCAACAGACAACCTAACCCCGGGAACCCGGAACTCGGAACTGATAAGGTCTCAAGTGTGACCAAATCATTCACGGGCTAGCCAGAACCGAATTCGGAGCTGGTTGTCGGGATTCAAACGAGAATAATTTTATTATTTTTCTCGGCAACCAAACACAATGGTGAAACATCATCCGATAAGGAAACGAACAAAGAGAATTTCTTATTACCTTGGTAGACTGATTCGACAAGGGATTCGATGTTTCCTTCCTGTCGGAAGACAAGAGGGGGAGGTGAATGAGGTAGAGAATTGAGCAGTGGTTGTGATGAACAGGTAGATGAAGAAGTAAATGGATCGGAGGTAGAATTGTCAATGGCAATACCAGTGGAATCGTATCCCCGGTATTCGAGACGGCGAAGGCCATTGAAGAGAACCTGAAGGATGTCCGTTCTCTCTCTGTTCACGTTGTAATTCAAATACGTAAATAATCCACACATTACTGCCTCCTCCTCCTACTCCACTATTCTGGTTTTTATTTATTAATTTATTTATTTATAATTATTTATGGCATATCAGCTTTATCGAAGCTTGTGAAAACTGAAATCTACCATTTTTTTTTAAAAAAAAAGAAAAAAATCTATGAAATATTTTTCACTCCATTGATCGTAAACTCAATATTTTAAAAAATATCCGCGAGATAAAATCGATTTAATTAATTTTATAATAAGTCAAATATAAATAAAACTACCATATTATAAAAAAAAATAGTGTGAATTTAATTAATTATAAGCTTTAATATAATAAATTTTATATGTAAAAGAATGAAGTGTGTAATTATTTATTTATTTATATTTTAAATTCTTAATGCCATATTAATTAAGCGTAAGAGTGCAACATTTGTTTGATGTTTTATACCTTCCATTTCCATTTTCTCAATTTTGCTTTCATTTGTTGATATGTTTATTTACATAAATATTGACATTTTTATATCGCAATTTTGAAAAAAAAAAAACAGTATGTTAGGTTCCGTGCTTAAGACACTATCATTGTACGATTAGTGCAAGAATAAAACAGTTGCTTAATTTTATGAGCAATTTTTGAGGTAAGAGTAATTGAACTTGGCTCAATTAGTAGATAAAATAGTCCATCCATTTGTCACTCAAATGTTTTGATAAGAAAAAAAAATGGTATGGTTTTAAAAAATAATGTGAAATTGAATTGACAAATAGATAAAATTGGCAATTGATGGGTGTTACTGTGTATGTAGAAAACATTATATTTAATATAATACTGATTGGAATATATATTCAGATTCAATCTTTCTCATGCAGAGAAATACAAGAGGATGATGAGAAGAAGAGTTGAGCATTGATGAAAAGCTGTTAGTGTTTGGATTGCGAGAAAGCGAAGGAAAAACAGTGACGGAAATTCCAGAGGCATCATAACCACGGATTGAAGGCGTTTAAGGCCATTGAAAAGGATGTGGGAAATGTAATTATTCTTCCTATTCACTTTGTAGTTCGAATATGCAAATACCCCATGCATGTCATTTCTCTTCCTTCTTTTATATTCTCTTTGATTGTGCTCTACTGCTTTACAAGGCATACAAACGTAAGCTTTAAAAGCTTCAGAGAGATTAGAACACAAGTGAAAGAGATTTGGGATAAATGTATGATGGTTCCTTTTTTAATATCCCTACATCCATTTTAATGCATGTGTTACGAATAAATAAATGACAAATGAAATGGATGACTACATGAATAAAGATTTTGGAACAAGTTACTTGTAAACAAAGCCAATCAGGGAAGGCCAAGTCTACAAGTCCCATACAAATAATTTTGACAATCCTAGAATAAAGGAATGTGGAAGTATGTAACATAAGCCCATAACATAAATTTTATTTTTTGTCGTGCAGATTTCCTTAGTTTTTAATACAACTAAATGACTAATACAAAGAGGAATAGGCGGACTCCACCTTTACGCCACAGTTTTCTTCCTTTAGAATTTACCCATCTCATTCGGACCACACAAACAATTAACGAGTCTGTTGTTTACTCCTCCCCACTACATTTAAAGGGGAAAAGAAGAAAAGGAGAAGGGAAAAAAAGAAACAACTCAGACCACTAAGTTGTTTCAATTTGCAAAAGCAACACGCAAAATAAATTCTATTCAGTTAATTAAAAAAGATTCATTCATTGGCATTTACATCATTCCCTTTTCATAGATACTACTGCTTCTTCAGGGAAAATAGAAACAACTGAAAAGATTTAGTTTTTCTTTTTTTCATACCTCGTTTCTTTCCTCCCAGAAGCAAACATAATCTCACCATAAAAATAAGGTTCAATGGATACATGCAATCACACATCATTATTTTTCATATGTTGAAGCGCACGTTGGTCCTTGGTCCTTTTGTTATCGAGTAGTTTACTTTTTGACAGGAGAAAGCAGATTCAGCTGGACCTAACAGCCTCTATGGCAGCCACCAAATCATCAAATTTGGCTCCAGTCACTTCCTTTACAATCTTACTGTCCTTGAGAATTTTGAAAGTAGGCACCACCCTTATGCCCAGCTCCTTTGCCAATGGCTGCCAACGACTATCAGATTAGCCAGCAAATAAATATAAGGAAAAAACAGCAAAAAAAAAGAGGAAGATTTCTTAGAATAATGTAAGACTTATTATTTAATGTTATCCATGTTCAAACAGGGCAGAGGAACCAGATAAAAACCTTGTTATCTTGGTTGCAATCAAGCTTTAAGAAGACAACATCAAGGTACTTCTCTGACAAATCTTTAAATTTGGGAGCTATCACTTTACAAGGTCCACACCTGAAGAACTCCCAAAGGAAAATCAAATGAAAATAAATTTCCCAAATAATTGAATTAGATATAAGCTCACATCTTCTGTAGTACATAAAATTGGAAGTGAAGCACTAAAATTTCTCTGGCTTCAAGGTGGACATTCTGGCAGAGGGCTATTAAAAGTATGGAAATGTCCAGCTTCTGCACACAATTCTACATTTGACCTCAACTTCTAACAGACTTTTTATGCACACAATTCTCCCATACCTTTGTAACTCTGTAGAATTTTATATTTATGGGTTCTTTGGAAGAAAAGGTCCAGGTATAAAACCCATCACTCCTGAGTCCTGCCTAAGATTTTCCTAGGTACACAAACCAAGATCCAACAGTTTGGGCAGTGTAAAGTTTTACTAGACAGGCAATGTTTCTAACTATACACTGACTGAAATGTAAAGATTCATGAATTTGAAAACCAAAGCTCTTCCCACATTATTACTGCTAAATTAGCTTCGCCTGCATATGTTTACTCACTAATACGTATACAGGGAACGGAGAGGCAAGAATGAGCGAATAAAGGCTAGTTTTCGACAGGGATTTCTACATAACGACATGCCGTTTCCTTAGTTCTTTTATAGGAACCAAAACTAGCCATCGTTCTGAACTTCTTCCTTTCCTCTTTTTATTTTTTTAATTGACGACAAAACAAACAAATTTCCACAACAAAATCAACTGAAACGGAATTAACAAAGCCCGTCTAATATTACCATTGAGTGTACATGTCAAGGACGACAATCTTTTCGCCGGCGGAGTTGACGATGGGCCAGAAGGTGTCTTTTGTGACCTCAGTAACCTGTCCCACGGTAGCTGTAGGACCCACGGTATCCAAGCTCGACCTCACAGTGAAAACCCAACCGCTTCTCTTCACATCATCCTTAAAATACAGTGAAAATCTGCTTCTTGAGCTTGAGTTAAAGAGCTTAGACGAAGAAGAAATAGAGAATGAGTCTTTGGCGACGGAGGAGGGCACGAAGGAGTGCAATGGCGAGCTGGGGAAGAAGGAGGGCGAGGAGCGAACGGAAGTGGTAGGAGAGATTGAGAAGTGGATCAGAGACATCGTGCAACGGAGAGGATTGTTCTTGAATTGCTTTGAAAGAAAATGAAAATACTGGTGGAGATTTCAAGGAGTTGCAGAAAGGACTGAGACGAATGACGAACAAGAACAAACGGAGACTAATGGTGGTTGTGATGAGAGGATGACGAAAATAACCTTGTGATTTTTTTGGAAAACCGTTTAATATTGGGGGTATATCCGTCAGTTGGGGAGGTAAATGAGAGGCTGGAGAGAACTTAGGGAGTTGAAATGACGAATTTAGTCTTCCCATACTACCACTTACAAATGACGTGGGAGATAAGGGGTGAGAGAGATGGAAAAAAAAACTTGAAAGACGATATAAACCTCCAATTGAATGCAGAATAGAGTGAAGTCATGGGGGTAACTTGGTCAGTGGAAAATTTGTAGGGACAGGAGTAAGTAACAGGAGCCCGTAGACGTTTTGGGTAAATGACACAAAAATATTCTGATATTTTTTACTAGAGGGACTTGGATTTGTGAAAGAAAATAAAAAAAAAATAAAAAAAAAAAACTTGGCATTGGGCTTTGAGATGTGGTAAGCTTTTATAAAAAATGAGCGGGTTGGAATCCTTGGATTTTTGTGATTTGATAAAAATCCAAGTCTTTTTCTTTTCAAAATATGATATTCATTAGGTGTGATAAGAATTACAGTCCAAAACTAACGGAAAATCAAGGCGTATAATGAAAACATAAAAATTTATTTTTATGACTCAACATTAAAAATCTAATGAAGTAAATAAATTTAAAAAACTTAAATACAAGACAATTGATATGAAAGGATAATAAAGTAGTCTCGCTCTTTAAATATCTGAAACCTCACATCGTCATCTTAATAAAAGGAATTGCAAGCACAACACCAACAATAAAATCTTACAAACATATTGAAAAGTAGCTTCTCGGTTACAAGATTAAGTAAAAGAATCCAAAACCATAAGAGAATAAATATAATAAAAAAAATTAAGTTTCATTGGATTGGTAAAAAGATGGTAAAAAGACTATACGTTAAAATAAAAGGGAAGCGACGACTTCAATGATCGAGACTTCCATCGAAAACAAAAGCATTCTCGAAACAAGTGAAAGTGAAGAAACCATCAACAAATGCCATACCATTAAAAGTGCTATATCTAAAAAGGAAAAATAAAAACACAATACAACAACACATAAATTTTTAATGAACAACAATACCACAAAATAAATATTTACAGTCTCACTCAAAATAGAAAGAGAACCCGTTTCGAGTAAGGAAAGAAAAGCATTATAGAAGGTAACCACGAAATCTGACAAAGAAAGAGGCTTGTGCCTTAATAAGAAAAGTTTCAAATATAAAAACACTCTTTCTCCAATGAGAGAGAAAAGTTTACTCCATAAAAATTTAAGTTAGAATTGAAAATTTTATAATTTTGATAAAGTCAAAATAAATTCACAAGTGAAATAAATATTTTTTCCTAAATAATTCAATATTTTTTGAGATATATTTAATTGTTCACATAAAAATAAGAGGTGCATTTGTGAAAGCCGGTTTAATGTAATGGTAAAATATATATGTATCTATTTTGAGTTTTTGCCTTAGACATTCAAATGTTGAAAGTATAATAAATAATAATAATAAAGAACATCTATGTCTGGGTCGTCAAAGTTGAGCTTTATCTTGAGATATTCACCCAAGTTCAAAATGGGTTTGGCCCATTTCCTATTTGTTATATTTTCCAAGTCATGATAATGTATGTAACTAAATCTAAAAACTCGAGGTTAAATTAAAATTTAAAACTTTAAACCATTATTCATTTTATTTGCCACCAAATTTGCTTCTTTATAGCAATGTTGCATGGAAAACCTCCAGTCACGAGGCAACAATTCTCTCCCTCCAACCCACATCATACATAAATTCATTTCTACAGCTACCTATGAAAATCCAAATTTCATACCAATTGAGACTATTGATATAATATTATGCAACGTCTAAATATATCTTAAAATATTCTAAATATATATTTTTTTAAAAAAAATGAAATTTTGTTTGTTTCAATTTATTCCTTATCTTATTTTACAATGTTTGCATATTGGTATATTTAGATCATAATTTTAAATTTAGTCAAGAATTTTTTACGAAATATCATCAAATATTTATTTATAAAAAACTCAAAATCATAGATTTATTAAAAAAAAAATTTAAAAATTAACTTGAGCTCTTGTTTTATAGGAGGTATCAAACCCTTGCTTCTCGAGTAGAAAGCGAATTTTCATGCTTCAATTCTTATTCAAACGCTATAATACAGTGAAATTCATGCTTTAAAACCAAAAACGGAAATTGTAGTTTTAAAAAAATATATATAAAAATTTTATGCTTAATTGATCATGTTGAAGAATAAAAAGAATTCAAGATCAAAATATAATTTTAAAATTAAATTTCTTTTAATTTAGAAATTATTAATTTAAAAAATTATAACAATAACATTTTAATTAAAATACAATTGTCAAAACATTTGATAATTTGATATATGGTATAAAGAATTAAAATTTTAAATTAATTTGAAAAGTAATAATCATTTAGATTTTTTACGTTAATATATCAATTTTTTTAGAAAAATTATAATTCCATATAGTATGAAGTTTTATAAGAAAAATAATAAAAAAATAACACATATTATATAAGTAAGGACGCACTTTTCTGACTTTGATTTTAAAATTGAATAAAATCACAAAAATTTTTGGGAATTTTATTTGTTGTGTCAAGAATTAAAATTTTAAATTAAATCGTTAAATTTTGTAAAAATTTAATTTTTGTATATCAATATTTTTAAATTTTTTTAACAGTTTAATCATATTTTAGATAAGTAATTTTGAATAGATCAATAATTTAATTAAATAATATTATGATTTCTTAAAATATATAATTACTAAAAATATATTAATTTGTACACATACATATAACAAATTATAATTTTTTTTATCAAAAAAATTATAAATTGAATAATATTGAAAGTAATGAGATTTATAAAATATAATAGAATTAACTTTTAAATTAAGCGGAACTTTTTTATCATGCGACTTTGAAATTGCATTAAAAGTTCAGGAAGTAGAAATTAGAGTACAAATTAAAATAAAGAAATCAAGCCTGCACACAATTAGCTCAACTTACAGCTTAGCTTAATAGAACAGAATCCTAATCTAAAAGTACAGCCCAAACCCAAACGAAAATATTCGATAGCCTTGAATTCCATCCGGTTGACTGATTGATACTGTCCGACCAATACCGACAACCAACCAACGCTGCCACACATACATCTCGCCGAAGACAGGAGCAGACTAACCCATAATTCAGAGATCACGCGATAATCGAGAATCATCGCTAACCCTTTCAGACATGCAAATTAACGAACAAAGAAGTCAACCAAAACCTAGAAAAATAGAGACAATCAAAGATGGGAGGGTAAATCAGCAAAACCGGTTATACACAAATGGTACGAAAGGCTGTTAAAACCGTTAGTCACATACATTAACTAAAGGCTTCAAAAATTCATTATCAAATACTTGAAGAGAGACAATGGCCGTGACTTTTTCAGTTTATTATAATTATAAAATAGCTAAATAGAGTTTCATTAGACATTGATAATGAAAAATCACCCATCAATAATATTAAAACTAAACACATATCCAAACAATAATTGACAAAACACAGTAAAAAATCATACAATCAAACTAAAAAAATCACTATAAAATCTCAACGATGATCTCTAAAACAAAATTTATAAAATTTAGATAAGGCCAAATAAAAAAAAAGTTCAAATTGAGATTTTTAATTGTCAGTGAGAATGCAACTCGCAATCTTTTACTGTACTTGCTTTCTCTCTTTCACTTTCTCTCGACCAAAATTATAACGTGTAATTAACTTTTATAATCATAAAAGTTATATTATATTTAAAATTGTTTTACCTCATGAAAATAGTAGATATATTTAATTAATATTTATTTTAATTATTAAACTTTTATAAATAGATGTTTTAATATTTTATAGTATTTTATTTAATTAAGAATTGAAATTATAGATTTCAAATTTAACAAAAATTTATAATTATACTTAAAAAAATAAAATTAAAAATATATCGTGCATTGCACGGCCAATTGTCTTGTCTCCATAAAATAGTGCCATTTGGAAAATGACATTCCACCTTCCACTTTCAAAACTGGGGCCACCTCCTTGTCCTTTTTAATTCGATTATTTATTGCATCATTTTTTTATCAAAATAATTTTTTTAATTACACTTTCAGAGATCAGGTATCAATACTGATTTCAATTAATTTAAAGTTTTTTTCCCAAGTAGTCGCCGGAGCAAAGGCCTCAAACATGCCGAGGGTTTGAGATGGACGCACCGATCATTATCTTAACGATACTAGTGGAGGAAGAAAACTTCCTCCGCTCGCATCACATTCTACATTCAAATTCGCTAACCTCTCATCTCTAATTTCCCAATGGACAGCCTCGAAATTTAGTCCCCTCTTCCCGATGCTCAATGCTAAGGCCTCAAGCCTTAAAGTCTCTCTCTCCATTCGCGCATCTATCGGATTTAATTGGAGAAACTTTTAAAATTCGAACTCCAGACCTTTTTAAGTGATACCTAACTGATTCCACTAAGCATTATTCACATTCATGCCAAAATAATTATTTTAAAAATGAATCAAAGTTATTAATATGTGCATAATCCTTACAAACTTCAACTCAGATTAAACAATTATACCAAATTAACTAAAACCACATTCAATTAATTTTATTTTATTATTTTGATTTTTTTTATTAAAATAAATATGAAATCATACTATAATCATATTAGACTTATATTAAATAAAATAGACTATATATATATATATTAATATCCGATATTACACAATAATTATTCAAAAAAATCATGTGCTGACACGTGGTAAGAATCTAATAAGCGAATGCGCGGTCCGACTCTAGAAAAAAAGACACGAATACTACTACACTCGGTTTTTCATCAAGACTCGCATTTTCTTGAAGAAGCCGAGTCTTCACATGAAGTTACCGTTAGCAGGTATAATCCAGCAGACTCTCGTTACGTCTATAATCACGAAATCACCGACTAGTTAAACCGGCATGATCTCTTATTAAATAGTTAGCTACATCATTACCGGATTATTAGAAAATGTTATATTTAACTCCACCTTATAGTATAAAAACCAATGATCACAGAAGCAAAGAAATCTTTAGTTTATTATAAGCAATTCTCTTACACAATTATTCTTGAGTTATAAGTAATTCCTTACTCCTGTCTTGTTATTCAGTTTACTAACTTGAGCGTGAAAGTGGCTATCGTAGGTGCTAACCACATTACTTTCTCTCTTTTGTAGAATTGACCAATCGCAGCACATCTCCGTTCCAGTCACATCATCAGCTTCGTTTGAGCAATATCATTTGGTTTCATTGTCAGGAAAATCCACTAAATTCTCTTTGTTAATATGGATTAAAATAAGTTTTTAATCTCATTTTCTCTTAAAAATAAATATTTATTTTCTCCTTCAAAATGGTTGACAATTCACGAGCTGTTGCTAAGGTTGCTACCAATGAGCATGCTATCATTTCTTTCATTAATGGCAGTGGATAAAATACACTCCAATGGTCAGCAAAATAGATCCCAACAATCTAAACATTGAGCAAATACTCCAGTACGTCAAAAGGTTGCAGGTTATTTTCGAGCAATACAAAACTCGGGAGGAGGTGTTACTCATGGCTCCCAAGAGAAGGGAGAAAGTCTCCGTAGATACTTCAAGAACTCGGACAGGAGCAATTTAGACACGACCCAAAGGGAATAATAAGTTCGAGGAAGATGAGTCATTAGACGATGTTCCAAAGGACACCAGCTAAAAGCTGGTACGGGCTGCTCAAAGATACCAGGAGGGACGGAAAGAGGACAAAAGGACGAGTTGAAAGCAGGGCTTTATCTGGAGAAGCAAGAACATGAGGGAGACAATAAAAGTTATCTGGTCTCCTGAGAAAGAAAGGATCGAGGTAAGTCTTGAAATTATAGGAAGAAGTCTTGAAATTATAGGAAGAAAACTGTTTTTATTTTCTTACTCTTTGTGTAGTAGGTTACAGAGTTTATATAGTACATAATATGAACAATTAAGCCTTTGATTGTGCTCTCAATTATGTCCTAGAATCATGCTATGCTAAAAATGGTAAAATTTAATCACTGATTTATTTACAATTATGACAGAGGATTGTTTTCAACACTCTCCCTCAAGTTGGTTCATGTGGATCTAGCATGCCCAATTTGCCCAAGACATCATGGAATATTCGTCCAGCTACTGCTTTGGTTAGAATGTCCGCCCACTGATCCTCTGATTGAACAAACGGTAAAGATATCAGACCACTCTCTAACTTTTCCTTGATGAAATGTCGATCTATTTTAACATGTTTTGTTCGATCATGCTGAACCGAATTTTCGAAAATGCCGATTGCCGCCTTGTTGTCACAATGGAGTTTAGCTGCGTCCTTTGATGGGAATCCAAGCTCAAACATCAACTTTCTGATCCATAAAATTTTTGCAAGTCCTTTTGCTATTCCCCTGAATTCTGCTTCAGTACTTGACAGTGCCACCACCTTTTGTTTCTTACTTTTCCATGTTACCAAATTTCCTCTGACAAAGGTAAAGTATCATGAAATAGATCGTCTATCGGAAAGATCTCCTGCCCAATTTGCGTCCGTATATCCACTGATACTGAAATGACCGTTCTTCTTGAACAACATGCCCATCCCAGCTATTCTCTGCAGATATCGAATGATTCTCAATGCTGCCTCCATATGGTCTTGTTTTGGATCGTGCATGAACTAACTTACTACACTCACAGCATATGCCACGTCTGGTCTGGTGTGTGTGTAACGACCCGGAAATCGGACCGTTACCAGCGCTAGGATCCAGATCGACTTAAGGTCGCCGGGACTCGTAGCAAGTGTACTATACATCATGTACATCTGATAAGATCCCATACATGATCATACATTTTCATAAAAACTTTAAACTTTTCATATACCAAGCTTGACTTGTGCATGCACCATAACTGTAAACATAAAAACCTCATACTAGAGCCCTCATCAAATGCTCTAGTTGGGTCAACATTACATACATCAAGCTTGGTTCATCACATAATCATTATTAAAAATATTAACATAAAGATCATGTACAAAAAGGGATTATAATAGACATTAGGGCCAAGCACAATATTAATCCTCATTACATTACATTACATTATATCGCAGTACATGTCCACTAAAACTCTATTCCATGACATAACCATAACCCTGCTGGCTTTCCTATAGCTACTTGTGCTCCTGCAAACTTGGGGGTTAGGGGAGAGGGGTGAGCTACAAAAGCCCAGTGAGTAGAACTGTAAAAACATCATAATAAACATATGCTTTCATGAATGCGTCACAGCACAAACAATTCACATCACGGATGGACTGATCCAAAAATCCCTCTACTCTATGCCCGACCCTCGATGGAGCTCCTCAGGACTTCTATTACATACATAAGCTCTGTGCTAGGGGCGTAGTGCAGGCCTCACCTGGTCTTTCCTGTACTCTGTACCCGGCCCTCGGTGGGGCTCCTCAGGACTTCTGTTACATAACATAATATCTAGAGGGCTAATGGGTCGTCCTATTGTCCATCCACACCCACAATGAATAATGCAATGTGTCATATTAGTGAATTCTAATGCAAACAACCTATTACATATCATGATGCATGAACATGTTTAAAACATTTAATTTCTCGGAATAAAAGATTAGTTCAGTTCCACTCACCTCTGGCTGACTCTGGACTAACTCTGAAGCAGCTATCTCACTACTGATCACCTCGGTTCCTCAGGTTCGATCCTACACAGGTGGACTCAAATGAGGGACCAAACATACTCTAACATGACTCTAAACAACTCCCCAAAAACCCCCTAAAACATCATAAAACATGCATGCAAAACAGGCAAAGGAAGGCTAGGCAGGGGACTTTCGGCGGCAGGTTCGGCGGCCGAAGGTCCCTACAGATCCGAAAGTCAAGCACTTTCGGGGGCAGGTTCGGCGGCCGAAGGTTCTTCCAGAGCCGAAAGTCACAACCTTCGGGGGCAGGTTCGGCTGTCGAAACTCCCCTCCAGAGCCGAAAGTCCAACTTTCGGGGGCGAGTTTAGGCGGCCAAAACTGCCTCCACAGGCAGGTTCGGTGGCTGAACATGGCTTCGGCGGCCAAACCTGGGCTCTCCCAAAGGGCAGAACCCAATTTTTCCTTGCACATCCAGCCACCCACAACATCCAACATGCATCCAACTATACTAAAACATGCATAAACACATATTCAAGCATATGGGGGCATAAAACTAGCCTATACCCTAACAAACAACACATAAACATCACATTTAGCATACATTTATCATTTAACTAACATAAACCCTAACAGTTTACATCTACTCTAAACATGCATCAAATACACTTAACCCCTTTTAAAACTTATTTAAAACATGTAAAAAGGTATGGATCTACACTTACCTCTTGAAGATCGAGAGGAGAGGTGATCCAAACTTGGAGATTGGGAGGAAAAGAGCTCCGGGGGTCTCCAAGCTTCAAAACTTGATCTTGGCTTAAAAATCTTCAAAAACAAGATAAAAACTCATAAAAACTCATAAAAATCATGAGAGACTTGAAGGAAAAGCACAAGATTGACAAGGGGTGGCGGAGACTCACCTTGCCTAAAAATGGAGAGAGAAAACTCGCCTATTTTCGGACAGGGGGCCCTTTATAGATGGTTGGCCAGACCACCTTCGGGGGCCAAAAGTGCCTCCGCTTCTGCCCCATGTTCGGCGGCCGAACATGAGGTTCGGCGGCCGAACCTGGGTCCTTCCTTTAAGCTCTTTTCTTTTTCATTTTTAAAACTTTAACTCAAAAACTTAGTATTAAAACCATAAAAACATATAAAAACATTTTAGAAAACCTTTATTTTACCCTTCTAGAAGGCTTCGACATCCGAGAGATTTCAGATTCCAACGGAGATTCCTCCGAAAGGTGGGAATTCCGATGTCGGGGTCTAGCCGGGTATTACAGTGTGATAAATAAATAAGCTTTCCTACCAGTCTCTGGTACCTCCCCCTGTCTACGGGTCCTTCTTTTGAGTCCTTGCTCAACTCATGATTGACCATTACCGGAGTATCGACTGGTTTGCAATTTATCATTCCTGTTTCAGTTAACAGATTAAGAATGTATTTTCTCTGTGATATCAAAATTCCCTGGTCTGACCTGAGAACTTCAATTCTAAGAAAATATTTTAACATCCCCAGGTCTTTCATCTCAAATTCTTGGAATAAGTTATCCCTTAGTTGTTTGATTTCGTCCACATCATCTCCTGTTATAATCATGTCATCCATGTATATAATCAAACACGTGATCTTCCTTCCTTGCCTCTTCAAGAACATGGTGTGATCGGAGTTACTCTGCCGATATCCATATTTTTTCATTGCTTGAGTAAATCTCCCAAACAATGCTCTGGGTGACTGTTTCAACTCATACAAGGCTCGCCTTAATCGACACACTTCTCCCCTTCTATATCCACTCGTGAACCCTGGTGGAGCATCCATGTATACTTCCTCTTCCAGATCACCATGCAAGAAAGCATTTTTCACATCAAATTGGTGAAATGGCCAGTATAGGTTTGCAGCTAGAGAAAATAGGACCCGTATTATATCAATTTTTGCTACTGGAGAGAATGTTT
The DNA here is from genome assembly GCF_001659605.2 of Manihot esculenta. Classification (NCBI taxonomy): domain Eukaryota; kingdom Viridiplantae; phylum Streptophyta; class Magnoliopsida; order Malpighiales; family Euphorbiaceae; genus Manihot; species Manihot esculenta. The sequence goes on from NC_035173.2 coordinate 1,018,647, forward strand.
CAGAATAGTCAACTCCATAGGTCTGAGTGTATCCTTTTGCTACAAGTCTAGCTTTATATTTGTCCACCGTTTCGTCTGACTTATACTTTATGGTAAACACCCATTTGCATCCCACTAGTCATTTTCCCTTGGGTAGCCAACATTTTTTTCAGGTTTTATTTTTCTCCTGGGCATCCATCTCGGTCTCCATTGCCTCAACCCGTTTCTTGTCCTTCTGGGCCTCTGTGGCATCCTTTAGTATCCATTCTGAGCAAATGTTTTTCTGTAGGTTGACCAACTGAGGTGATAGTCTTTCTCCTCTGGTAACGTTTGCCATAGGGTATCTAGATCTGGCTGCCTCGAATTATGGATCATATCTCCTGGGTGGAATTCCTCTATTATTCTGAGGAGGTAGAACATAGTGGCCTATTTCAGAAAACTCAAGGGGAATGGGTTCAGTGGTAAGGTTATTAGAAACAGGGGAAAGTTCACATACCTCAATTGTGTATTCCTCAGGATATTCTACGGTGTCAGGTTCTGGTTGTGACGTTGAGGCTGAGGACTGTACTAGATGGTCAGTGTCTCCAAGTTGTGGTGTAGACTCCGGAAGAGAAGAATGATCAAGTTCTGGCTCCTCCTGACTAAGCCAATCTGGCAGCAGTGGTGATTCTGCCATTGTCTCCCCCTCACTGCTAGTTGGCGAGGGGAAAAAATATTTCTCTTCCAGAAAGGTGTAGTCCATGGTGGTGAAGAGCCGTTTAGAGATTGGGTCAAAACACTGATAGCCCTTTTTGTGGACACCATAACCAAAGAAAACACATTTAAGAGCACATGGATCAAGTTTAGTGCATTGTGTTTTAGGAATGTGAACATAAACTGTGCAACCAAAGATTTTAGATGGAAGGTTGAGATGGGAAAGGATGGCGTGATGAGAAGACAAGGTACGCAATGGAGATTGAAAATTAAGGACACGAGACGGGAGTAGATTGATAAGGTAAATGGAACTAGCAACTGCTTCATACCAAAACTTAGGAGAACTCAGGCTTTAAACAATAGGGCTCGGGCAGTCTCAAGGATATGCCGATTTTTTCTTTCAGCAACCCCATTTTGCTGTGGTGTATAAGGACAAGTAGTTTGGTGAAGGATCCCATTGTCCCAGAAAAAGGTTTAGAGATAATTATTAACAAATTCCCCCCCATTGTCAGATCGGAGGACTTGAATGGTCCTGTGAAATTGGGTTTTAATCATGCGAAAAAAATCACAGAATTTCTCAGCCACTTCATATTTTTGTTTAACAGGTAATTCCAAGTAACATGAGTGCAATCATCAATAAAAGTTACAAAGTATCTATAATCAGGTGAGACAGTTTCTGGGGGGGTCTGCCCCCCATACATCAGAGTGTATTATTGAGAAGGGAGTATCATATTTATTTGTGAATATATGATAAGTGCTCTTATGACTTTTAGCAAGCACACATGAAGAACAAACTGGGATATCAATGGATTTAAACTCAGAAAACAAAGTACGAAGATATTCACTTGAGGGATGGCCGAAGCGCCGGTGCCAGAGCCATAACTGTCGGGTTGAGGACCCTTGAGCTAAATGAGCTAACCCAGTACTTGAGACCTCCTCTACATAGTACAATCCATCTTTCTCAGTACCACGGCCCAGTACCGTGCCCGTATGAATATCCTGCAAAACACAAAAATGAGGATACATGAGTACTTTGCAATTTAACTGTTTGGTAGTCTGACTGACAGAGAGTAATTTTCAAGATAAGGAAGGTACATAGAGGCTATTCGAGACATTTAAAGTGGGGGTTATAGAAACGATACCACCACCGATGACCGGGAAGGAGCCACCGGTGGCGTTTAAAATATTGGATTTTGAGGGTGGGGCTGACAAAACAAAATCTGAAGAATTATTGATCATAGTGTTTGTGGCTCATGAATCAAATATCCACCCATTAGTATTTTGTACCTTGTTAGCATGACCGATAGAATTAAGGGCTAACGATTCAGTTTTGAGATTACAAACAAACTTATCTAAAACATCCGGGACCAGGGATTTAATTTTACAAGAATTAAAACAAGCAGGGGCACATTTGGATTTATTTAAAGAGACAGGGGTAGAAAGGTCATTTGTCCTCCTTTCAAACCCTAAAATACCTCCTTCCCGATCATAAGGGACACCCGTGCCTCCTCTCTCGGCTCCTTGTAGCGTCGCTGCAACCCTTGAGCTCTATCCGTCGCCCGAGTCTTCTTCCATTTGTCCGATCAGATTGTTGCCGTAGGCGGTAGGGGTGAGCAGTATTCGGTTTAAACCGAAATAACCGATCGAACCGATTAATTTCGAAAATTTGGTTCAGTTTTATTTTTTTTTTGGTTCAATTTGAAATTTTTAAAAAATCGGTGATTTCCGTTCGGTTCGGTTTTAGACGTAAAAATTTCGATTAGACCGAACCGAACCGAAATCACCTATACTACGTCGTTTCAATAGTTTCCTAATTCCCTATTTCCCTTCCTTTCCCTTCCCTGCCCGAAATCTAAAACAAATTTCTCTCTCCGTACGTGCCGCCAGACCTAGTGCTCCTCCATCTCTCATCTCTGTGCTCACCCCTAACGTTGACGCCCTCACCTCAAAATGCCTCGCCTCTGAGCGGCGCTTCCACCTCTCAGCTCTCCACTTCCAGCCGCGCTTCCACCATCCACCGTCCAGCCTTCGGTCTCTTTCTGAGAAGATCACGCACGCATCTCGCCGCGAGATTCTCGTGCTTGTGCCTCCACTCTCCTCTCGACTGGACTGATTCACCATCGGCGTCGGCCGTTGCTCTCAGTCGTGCTTATTCCACAGATCTCAGTCCTCTTCGAGTCTATCGCGCTTCCAGCTATTCACAGTTGAACTTGAGTAAACTGTAGAAGGTAATTAAATATTTGTGATTTGCTATTGATTGTTGCCGGAGTTCTTTCATGAACACTTTTCCTCGTCGATTTATATGAAACTCAATTCTGTAACATGATGAGCCATAAATTCTTTGAAATTTATGATCAAGTTGTTATCTACTGCTGTTACAGATAAACTCTGAGACCGTTTGGTGTTCAAGAAAGCTATGGAAAAATTGGTGAATTGGGACAAAGAAATAATACAATTAGAACACTGAAAATCAATGTAAAAAAAAATGATGAAAAGTTTGAAAATAGGTTCAATCGATCGAACCGACCGAACCAAATTGAACTGTACCAGATCGGTTCGATTCAGTTATCCCTCTTATTCGGTTCGGTTCGATTTATATAAAATACTGTAATTCGGTTTTCGGTTATTTCGGTTCGGTTCGATTTTGAACCGAACCGACCTAATGCTCACCCCTAGCAGGCGGCCTTTTGGTTGCCGCTGGAAGCAACCGTGGCCATGTTCCCTACGCCTTGTCCCCTTCCTTTCTTCTTACGGGTCTTGCTTTCCTCCCACCATTCCGAATACCCTATGATCTTAAAGCATTTGTCTCGGGTGTGTCGAGATCCGCCTCAATGGGTGCATTTTAAGCCCGATTTATCATCCCGGAGTGATGACTTGTCTGTGTCTGATCGGTTTTTAGCCAATAGACCGGCACCCACAAGGTCGGAACCTACTGTCGCTGGTGATGGAAGAGGAAGGTGGAGGGCACGGTGCAACTTCTCACCTCAGAGTCGAGAGTAGGCATTGTCCAAGGTCGGCAATGGCTCCTAATTGAGAATTTCTCGATGGACTGGGTCGAGGTCCGACTGTACTCCGGCCAGAAACAGTTAAAGGCGTTCCTCCTGGATTTCCTGGTTTCGAATAAGGATATTGTTGTCTCCTTTGATTTTGGTTGGTTGTCTTTCATCGAGCTCGGCCCAGATGGCCTGAAGATCGTTGTATAAATCCTCCAGAGTGCTTCCTTGTTGTGTTAATTTGTATGCTTTAGACCGTAACTCATAAATGATAAGCTTGTTGCTACTTGCATTGAATTTGATCTTGAGGACATCCCAGAGCCCTTTGCTTGTATTGTGTTGCAATAAATTTGGGCGGAGCTTCTACTCTACCATCTGGATTAGCCATTCTCGGATAATGCTGTCATTAGTTTGCCACAGGTAATTTACAGTGTCTGTTTCTACTGGAGGGGGAGGGATCCCAGTCAGATGGTTTGATTTCCCTCGCCTTGTGATAAACATCTCCATCATCTTTGCCCAGACAATATAATTGAAGTCATTCAATTTTATGTCGGACGGTAGCTGCACTAAATCAAGAGTAAATTGGTTTGCTAATTTTTGATTTCCATTTTGGCTATTCTGAATTAACTGAAAGAGTTTTTGTGACAGGTCGGCTATTAGATCAATGATTGCCTGGGATTGGTCAGTCGGGTTGGGGAGGTCGGCCATTGTTGTTTTAGTGAGGAAAGAGTCGGGAAAGGTATCTGGTAAGCTGGTTTGGTGAGGGAAGGTCGGGGAAGGTATCTGGTAAAGGATGATTATAGGATGGCTAATTTTTCGACCGAAACCTGCTCTGATACCATCTTGAAATTATAGGAAGAAGCCTTGAAATTATAGGAAGAAAACTGTTTTTATTTTCTTACTCTTTGTGTAGTAGGTTACAGAGTTTATATAGTACATAATATGAACAATTAAGCTTTTGATTGCGCTCTCAATTATGTCCTAGAATCATGTTATGCTAAAAATGGTAAGACTTGATCACTGATTTATTTATAATTATGATAGAGGATTCTTTTCAACAGTAAGTATAAGAATTATACCCCATGAATGACTCACGACACATATTCTAATGCGGATTAGAAAAAAAAAAGATCAGGTGGCCTCCTAAGCTCAACTCTAAGAAAGTCAGAAGGTAAGACAGGACCAGGTACTGTCGTTTTTATGAAAATCATAAATATGTAATAGAGGAGTACCGGCAATTGAAAGACGAGATTGAGAGATTAATAAGGAATGGCACACTTTGAAAGTTCGCCAGAAAGAGTAGGGAAGAGAGGAGACCTGAACCCAAAATAACCACCCTGACAGAGAACCTCTGGAGATTATTCATGTAACTACAGAAGGACCCAGCAATGGAGACCCAGTCCTTAAAAGAACAAGAGATAATAGAGGCTGAGTCTGGTAAGTTGGGTGAAAAATGGAAAGGGCCATTTAGGGTCCCGAAGGTTATTCATCCAGGGTCTTATAAGTTGGCGAAGTTATATGGCCGAGTCATTCCATACTCCTAGAATATTTGTGATCTAAGAAAATTTTATTAATAATAGTTAATGATGTATTTTTCATGTATTGTACTATTCAATTATAAGGAACGATGTGATTGTCTTCTTCAAAAGCATGAAAGAGCACTAAAACAAAGGCCATAAGACAACTTCAGCAAGGCCATAATTTGGGCATTGGACCATGAAAACAGAAATAAACTCATAAAAGGCCATAAGGCCATTCGGGCGCTGGTCCCTCATAACAAGGCATGTCATGAAAGGCCATAATCCAGGCGTTGGACTGTGAAACATAAACAAACTCATAAAAGGCCACAAGACCATTCGGGCGTTGGTTCTGCATAACAAGGCATCTTATGCCAGGTCACAAGGCAACTTCAGCCAGGCCATAATCTGGGTGTTGGACCGTGGAAATAGAAACAAACTCATAAAAAGGTTACAAGATCATCCATGCATTGGTCCGTAAAACAATGCATCTCATGTCATGCCACAAGGCAACTTTAACCAAGATATAATATTGGCATTGGACCGTAGAAATAGAAACAAACTCATGACAGGCCACAAGGCGGGAATACGTTAGGCCATCCGGGTGTTAGACCTACTAAACAATGCCATAAGATAATTTTTGCTAGGCCATTCGGGTGTTGGATCCACTAAATAAGGCCACAAGGCGGATTTCGTCAGGCTAGAAAATCGACCGTTAGACCCACTAATCAAGGCAATCATGCAAAGCCACAAGGCAGAAACCCACTAGGCTAGAAGTCAGGGCTTTGATCCTACTAAATAAAGGCATTTATGCCATGTCTCAAGGCCATGAAGACCGAGCGTTGGACCCACTAAACAAAGGCATTTATACCCAACCTTAAGGCTATGAAGACCGGGTGTTAGTCCCACTAAAACAAAGCCATAAGTCGGGAATATACCAGGCCAATGATTGGGTGTTAGTCCCGACAAACAAAAGTCTGAAGGTCACGAGGCAAATTTTGCCAAGCTGACCAACTGGATGCCAGTTCTACTAAGCAAGGCATTTTACACTTAGGCCATAAGGCAGGTATATGCCAGAGCAACCGACCGGGTGGCAGTCCCGCTTCACAAGAAGTCTCCAAGGCATTTAACACTACTCTTACAATCACTCCCGGAAACCCAAAACTTTTTGCAAAGAAAGAAGACCCTTTATAGGCAGGTGAAACTTTTTGATGATCGGTGAAGGTAAGACGGACTGCTAAGTGAGCAAGTGAAGAAAATGACTAGGAACTCGTCAGAGCTGGTCGGGCAAGAAAAGCCCAGAAGCTCGATAGGACGAGAAAATGCTCGAAAGCTCGTCAGGATTACAAAATGTCTGAAAGCTCAATAAGGCTAAAAAATGCTCAATAGGGCTGGAAAATGCCCGAAAGCTCATCAGGGTTAGAGAATGTCCAAAAGCTCAATAAGACAGAAAAATGCTTGGAAGCTCATCAGGACTATAGAATGCTCAGAAGCTTGATAGAGCTGAAAAATGACATGAAGCTCATCAGGGTTGGTCGGGGCGAGAAAATGTTCAGGAGTTAGTCAGGACTACAGAATGCCCGGAAGCTCACTAGGGCTGAAAAATGTCCAGAAGATCACCAGGGCTGGTTAGGACAAGAGAAAGCCTGGGAACTCGCCAAGGCATTACTATATCGCTTGGATCAATTTTGACCAAGTGCTAGACAAGATCTTAGGCTAGGCTGGTCGACAGAGCTAATAAGAAGAAAGCAAATACAGCGTGCGCTCAGAAGCTAATTTAGTTTGACGGCTTGAACTAAAGGCCGCACTCTGGACAGGTTGATATGATTCACACTCTAGGACCGTGACATATTTTATGACCAGACTGCTAGGAGGGTATCCGCTAGGCCAACGACTAGGGGTCAGCCCTGATTAAAATTTTTAATTTATTATCATGACCGGGTGTTAAGTTTGGCTTATTATTTTTAATTTCATAGCCACAAGGCAATTGTCATTTATGGGCAGGAGTATGTAAAATGACGTGAATAGGAAAAGGCCAATTTAAATGAGCCACGTACACTAAATCGTGAAGACGATAATCATTTTCGAATCTAAACGAATCGAAAACCAGCGGGAAGACTTTTGATATTACACAATAATTATCTAAAGAAAGCCATGCGCTGACACTCGAAAAAGAGGTCATGTGGTAAGGGTCTGATAAGTGGATGCATGATTCCATATGAGAAAAAAAAAGACCTAGACACCGCTACACTCGGTTTTTCATCAAGACTCGCCCTTCCTTGAAGAGGTCGAACCTTCATATGAAGTTACCATTAGCAGGCACAATCCAACAGACTCCCGTTATGCCTGTAATTACGGGATTATCAACCAGTTAAACCGATAAGATCTCTTATCAAATAGTCAGTCAAATCATCACTGAATTATAGAAAATGCTATATTTAACTCCGCCATGTTACAATATAAAAAATAACGAAAACAGAAACAAAAGTATACTATTCTTTTACATAACTATTCTTGAGTTATAAGCAATTCCTTACTCCTACCTTATTCTTCAGTTTTATTGACTTGAGCGTCAGAATGACTGTTTTAGAACTTTCTCTTTCTTGTAAAATTGACCTCGCAGTATAATTCCGTTCCGGTCACATCATCAATTTCGTTTCACACCATCAATATCATTAATATTTCTTTAATATAAAAGTTAAAAGTAGATATATATATATTAAAAGTTAAAAGTAGATATATATTCATAAAATGTTAAGTATTAATGGCTAATATTGTTTAATTAGGTGATTAAAAACTATTATTTATTTAAATTCAAATTCAACTCTCATACTCACAATATCCTTCTTAAAAGAATTTTAAAAATAAGTCAGTTAAGATTAAAAAGTCAAATCAGTAAAAAAATTAGGCATACTTTTAAAAATAAAATAATTATAATTTTATAATATTTAAATATTATTTATCAAAATTTAAATGTCAATAGCCAAAAAAATGTTAGTAACTTTTTTTCAAATAAAATGTTTCGTTCAGTCTATTTATTATATATACATATATTGCACAAAATAAATTTATAGTTTATATTTTCGATTTAATACGATAATAAATACAGTTAATTAAATTTTAAAAAAATTATAAATTTAACGCCTCACTTTTCCTACCTCGCTGAAACTAAAAAACAGGCGGTTAAGGAAGCAAGTCAAATTATAAAAATGGAAAATATTTGCTCATTTTCTCGTTAAAAGATAGAAAGGAAGAAAACTACCGCTAAGCCAGAAGGACTTTGCTCTGCAAATGCCACGCGGAGACGCCGTCACAGTCAGAGACAGAAAAGCAGACGCAAACAAAAATAATTTAAATACAAAATAAACAAATAAAACCAAAAACGACGACGACGTCTTATGTTGTTTACTATATTCTCTTCGCATTGCATTGCAAGGATGGATGGGTCGTTTGCCGTTGAGAACGCGGTTTTTCAACCTTTCCTTTCTTCTCCTTCCCTTCCTTTTCTCTTCTTCTTCTTCCTCTTCTTTTTCTTCCTATTTTCTTTCTGTAATTCAACCGCATGACAAATCTCTGAGCACCGCCACCTTAAGACCTTTCTCTTAACCCCCGAAAGGGAGAGAGAGAGGAGGGGCAAGAAGAATAATAAAAGGCTAAGCCTTTTTTTTTTTATATAATAAGGTTACCTGAGAGTTTGGTGGCGGTGGTTGTCCATGGATCTAAGGAGATTGCTGGCGGTTTTAATGGTGGCGGTTCTTGTTCAATTGGGTTTTGTGTGTTTAGCTTATGGGAATTTTATTTTTAAGGTCCAGCATAAGTTTGCCGGTAGAGAACGCACCCTCGCCGCATTAAAAGCTCATGATGCTCATCGTCACCGGAGAATTCTCTCTGCTGTCGATCTCCCTTTAGGTGGGAATGGCAGTCCGACTGTAGCTGGGTCAGTTTCTATATAAATGTATGCTATTGTGTCATAAATTCCAGCTGCATTTTTTTTTCGTTTTAACATGTGCAGGGTCGTTAATAATTTGTAACGTTAATTATTGGCATGTTGGATATTTATTGTGAAGTGAGATTACTTTTTTGCTTATATGTGCAATTGCAGTTGGCTCTAGATCCAAATTTCAGCTTCATCCTAGATTTGTTTTTGCTGCTTGCTAATTGCTATGCTTGTAATTAATACCGCAGCGAATTGGGTTTATTATGAAGGAATCAGTAAAGTGTTCATTGTTTTTATATTGGTTTTCTGTGATAACAATGATATATTGTCATTTTCGAATTTCACTTTTGTATCCAATATTCCTGCTATTTGTATTTGGTGATTTATTTCTGAAAATTGATTGCTGTAATATTTTTGGTCTCTTATGTAAATTCCTTCATTCTGTTTCATTATTGAGAAGATGGAACAAAATGAAAGGAGAATATCTAGAAGACGCAAAGTAGGTTGAGTATATTGTCTTTTTGGCCATCAATGCATGCATATTTTATTTATTTCCTTTTGGGTGCTTATATGATTTCTTCACTGGTTGCTTTAGTCTTTACTTTGCCAAAATTGGCCTCGGGAATCCACCAAAGGACTACTATGTGCAAGTTGATACTGGAAGTGACATTCTGTGGGTGAATTGTGTCAACTGCGACAAGTGTCCCACAAAAAGCGGCCTTGGTGTATGCTTCTTTAACAACTAAACTGAATCTCATTAAGTTTTTATGACGTGCATAACATATGCACATAACATCCTAAAGTTTAGTATCCTGGTTGTTTACTAAGTTTTATGTTGACCCTCCATTTGAGAAACCTTTCTTTATGATTTTACATCATAACAGGTAAAATTGACATTGTATGATCCCCAGAGTTCTGCCTCTGCAACAAATGTTTATTGTGATGATGCATTTTGTGCTGCTACATACAATGGTGTAATTCAGGGTTGCACAAAAGATTTGCCCTGTCAATACAGTCTTGTTTATGGTGATGGAAGCGCATCAGCTGGATTCTTTGTGAGGGACAATTTGCAGTTTGAAAGAGTGACTGGAAATCTAGAAACAGCACCAGCAAATGGAAGTGTTGTATTTGGGTGAGTTGCAAGTGATCACATTATTATCATATTATATTGCCTAGTTTCGTGTTGCTAAAACAACTAACAAGTCTTGTGTCCCTTAGATGTTATTGATGTTCAAAATTGAAGCATATGGCTTGTGTAATTTGTGTTGGTTAATGTTGAATCTTACATCGGTCGTGAAAAGGGGTAATGTGCCCCTTGTATGGGCCATAGGCACTTCTCCCCTTGAGCTAGCTTATGACACTTTCTCTTGAGCTACCTTTTGGGGTGAATTAGGTCTAATTCAAATTTAACATGGTATCAGAGCTTCTGGATCAAAAAATTATGTGGAGTTAGTGGGTCTACAAGGAAAGGGCTACTCGTATAAGACGAGGCAGAGCCGTCTAAGGTACTAGCAAACCACAATACCCGAAAGTCCGGTCCTGACGTGGACATCGCAAAATTAAGTGGGAGAGACTGAAACATCCCATGTCGGGAAGTTATGCAAAAATGGAATTGTATATAATAACTAGCATGAAATTACTAAATAACTTGGGTTAACCATTTTGGACTAAGTGGAAAATAGATCTAAAAAGTTATTTAGGTCAGTTTGGGCCGGACTGTTACAATTGGTACCAGAGCCTCCCATCCGATATTGAGCCTCCCATAAATATGTCACGTACCAGTAAAATTCTGAGCGTAAGGGGTGTTGAATCCTGCGTCGATCGTGGGAAGGGTAATGTGCCCCTTGCATGGGCCACAAGCACTCCTCCCCTTAAACTAGATTTTGGAGTGAGTTAGGTCTGGCCCAAATTTAACAATTAAATTAGAGTATGTTCTGTAGGTGTTGAAAAGGAAGGACAATGAACTCACCTGCTTATGACCTACACTATTTTCTTAGCTGAATTGACTAGCTAAATGATAAAACTAGCAAAACCCCATGCTTATTTTTGTTGTGTTTGTCTATACATTAACATTTCCATATTACCAAACACCACATTCTGGTTGTAGGGTAATAAATTTTGTTAGGTATAAAAAGTGTAAATCAGAAAAAAAGAAAAACTATTCTTTTACCTTTGATCTATATTGAGTAAAAATGAAGTCAAGATGTTGAATTGGTAATATATTGTATTCTTGAATTGATTAGTGTTGTTTCTATTAGGTAGGTTTGAATTGGTAATATATTGTTAGTTGTTTCAATTAGTGAATGTAGATGCAATTACGGACTGATGTCTAGTGGAGTACATGCACAACCCTACTCCCCTCCACCTCCCTCTTCTTATTCTTCTTCTTCCTCTTGCATTTGCTGACCCTTTAGAACAAAGGTTGTCTCATTAGAGAATGAGTGCTTGTTCAATGTGAGAGAGCATGTAAGTGATAATGTTTATGGTCCCTAGAACAGGATCTTATCATGGGACGATTGAGTGGAAAAAATGGAGTTAATGGATGAGGGTGGAACCTATGATGAAGGTTATACAAGTTCATTAAGATACAACTTGAAAATATCTTCAGTTTTAGTACTCAAATAACTTTTGGCAATTTTTAACATGTCTTTTTTATTGATTTGCTGAACTTAAATACTAAAGAGAAGAGACAACCTCCTCCTATAAATAAGAAAGCTAAAATCATTCAATATGGAGGAACACCTTCCAACAAGTAAGGAATTAAGAAAAACCACTATTTATGGAGAACATGGAAGAAAAAAAACTAACTAAATAGAGAACATAGCAGAACTTATTCTACAACCTTGACAGCAACTCAATCATATTGCAAGAAAAAAAGAAATTTTCAATTACCATGTTTAGTGGCTTTGACTTAGTATTGCATTTCAATATTTTACTTTCACCATGTGTGAATCTCTTGTATGTTAGCAAGAGTCTGCTAACATTGTGCTTAATTATTGGTTTTAAGTTAAAAAAATTATTTTGTTGAATTGTCGCCTCTTTTTATTATCAAATTTACTCTAATGTGACAGGTGTGGAGCTAAACAATTGGGGGAGTTGGGTACATCCAGTGAAGCTCTGGATGGGATACTTGGTTTTGGGCAAGCAAACTCGTCCATGATTTCACAACTCGCAGCAGCAGGAAAGGTTAAAAGAACATTTTCACATTGCCTGGACAATGTAAATGGAGGTGGAATTTTTGCCATTGGGGAGGTAGTCTCACCAAAAGTAAATACAACTCCAATGGTAGCAAATAAGTATGTGACACTATCTTATCTTTTGTTGCACTATATTATCTTTTATGACATTATCTTATCTTTTTTTTTTTGGGGGCAATATTTTCCCTATTTAACTGATGCTGCAATTAACTTCTCCACCTTTTTCTCATATTGTCATTGAACTTTCTGCATAAATTTTGATGATAAACACCTTTTTGTGTGACTTGAGGAATCAAATAAAAAAATTGGTAGGATGTAAGCGACTCACGTTACAGAAGTCTCCAACTAGTCCTACTTCTTCCTTTAATGAGAAGTAATTTTTCTTCTGAAGGTCAATTAAAATAGCACAAACATCGGAATATCTGAATCCTCTTGTTGCTTGTGTATTTCTCATTGAAGAAAAGTTGAGTTTAGTTTGCTTCCCCCATTACATTGGATGGTGCTAATTTTTGTTTTCCTTTGAACGTAATATAGAATGCAAGTGAATAATTTAAATCAAGGCAACTTTGCTTAACATTTCTAGGGATATTTATTTTGTTTTTACTTTCTTACAAAAGTAACTTTACATGATACTTGAGATATCGGAATTGATGATGTGTTTTATTGTCATTGTGATGGGATGAGAAAAAAACACATGTATTGTCTTACATAAAGCAGTTTTAAAAAATTTGGTCAGCGCATATCAAAGTGTCAGGACCTCCAGTGTAACGACCCGGAAACCGGACCGCTACCGGCGCTAGGATCCAGATCGACATAAGGTCGCCGGGACCCGTAGCAAGCCAAACATACATCCTGAATACCTGTCAAATCCCATACATGATCACACATATACATAAACGTGAGAATTTTTTCTTTTCTTTTACGTAGGGGTGTAATTGAGCCGAGCCGAGCCGAGCCGAGCTTTGTAAAGCTCAAACTCGTTTATTAAAAAAGTTTGGAAGCTCGAGCTCTAATATTTGATTCGAGCTCGGCTCGAGAATTAAATATTATAATCGAGCTCGATTCGAGTTCGACTCGTGAAAGGCTCGTTCGATTTAATAATGAGCCTAATTCGAGCTCGAGCTCGAAAAGCTCGATTAAGAAGCTCGTTAATAAAACTCGAGCTCGAACTCGGAAAGCTCGATTAAGAAACTCATTAAAAAAGCTCGAGACCGAGCTCAAAATTAAAAAGTTTGGTTTGAGCTCAAGTTCAGGCTCGAACTCGAATTAATAATTACACTTTAATCAGTTTTTAATCATCATTAATTTAAATAATATAAAAAAAAGAGAGTGTACATAAAAAAAATTACGTAACACAATTTATAACTAAAATAACACAAATAAATATAAATTCAACAATATAATAAAATTAGATTACACACAAAGTTTAATATCAAACGAATAAAGTTGATTCCAACTTTCAACAGTTGAAATAAGCTAATATAATTTAATTATTTTCATAATCATCTTCATGCTTGTTCAATTAGTTAACTTGAATTTCAACTTCAACATCCATATAACCTTAATTAATTATTATTAATATACTTTGATAATTATTATCATCTTTTATATTGTATGCTTAATTATATACAAAATTTTTTTTATAATTATACTTTAATTTTAAAATGTATATAATTTTTACAACTCAATTTATCATGTAGTACTATAATTTTAAAGAATACTTATTATAATAATTAATATTAATTATTTGTGATTATACATTAATTTTATGGAATCTTATTATAATAATTATATACAAAAGATTTTTATAATTTAATTTTAAAGAATATTAATTATAATAATTAATCTTAATTATTTGTAATTTTCAATATTATAATTTTCAAGTATTTATAATAGTTTAAATTTTATAACTTTATAGTTATTTTTATTTTTTTAATAATATATGAACTTGTTCATAAATTTATTTAACGAATTGGTTCACCAATTTATTTAAACAATATTACTCGCGAGCCTTCTCAACGAGCCTGCTCGCGAGCCTTCTCAACGAGCCAGCTCGCGAGCCTAAAAACGAGCCAGCTCGAGAGTCTTAACGAGCCGAATACTATGGAGCTCAAACTCAGCTCGTTTAAGTGACGAGCCTCAAAATTGAGCTCGAGCTTGGCTCGTTTAAAAAACGAGCCGAACTCAGTCGAGCTTTTATCGAGTCGAGTCTCGAGTAGCTCACGAATAGCTTGGCTCATTTACAGCCCTACTTTTACCAAGCTCAACCTGTGCATGCACATAAACATAAGCATAAACCACACCACTGGAGCCTCATCACATGCTCCAATGGGGTATCTCATCAAACATCAAGCTTGGTTGAACATAAACATCATAAAACATAGATCATGTATATACATGGGATTATCCAAACATACTATGATCAAGCACAATTCTAATCCTCAGTATCACTATTACAAAACCTAACTGTTCATATCCTTACATCATTTTACAAATCATCATGTCCACATCTAACTATTACAATTCACATGACTTTACTCTTTTGGATACCCTGATCTAGCCCGTACCTGCAAACCTGGGGGATATAGGAAAAGGGGTGAGCTACTAGAGTCCAGTGAGAAGAATACTAAAACATTTAAAACATATGCCATCATGTAATGCATCATATCACAGACAAGTCACATCAAGGGTGAACCTGTCACCAAATAGTCCCAGCATCATATCCGTGCCAGGCCGTAGAATGGGGTCCTGGTCTTCCTGTCATATCATACATTACTTACCATTTCCCCAGGGCATCAACTGGGCACCTGGTCTTCGCGTTCCATACCGTGCCAGGCCGTAGAATGGGGTCCTGGTCTTTCATACCGTGCCAGGCCGTAGAATGGGGTCCTGGTCTTTCCTCAGGGACTAATTGGATCATACAGCATTCACCCACATCCACAACAAAGAATGCAGTGCAACATATTCGTGGATTCTAATGCAACAACCTATTATATCACATGGCATTCGTGATGCATGATTCATGCTAAAACTTGCATTAGTTTAAAACATAAAGTTTATTCTACTCACCTCAGGCTAACTCTGACAAAGAACTGAAGCAGCTGACTCACTGCTGGGGTCCTCGGTTCCTCGGGTCCGAATCTACACAGGTGGACTCAAATGAGGGACCAAATATACATGAACATGACTCTAAAATACTCCCCAAAAACCCCCTAAAACCTCATAAAACAATCATAGGAAACATGCAAAGGAAGGCTGAACAGAGCACTTTCGGCGGCAGGTTCGGCGGCCGAAAGTCCCTCCAGAGCCGAAAGTCAGGCAGGTTCGGCGGCACCTTCGGCGGCCGAAAGTGCCCTCCAGAGACGAAAGTCCATTTTCGGGGGCAGGCTTCGGCAGCCGAAAGGCTTGCCTCACAGGCAGGTTCGGCGGCCGAAAGTCCTTCGGCTGCCGAACCTGGTTTCTGCCAAAAGGGCAGAAACTCGGCTCAAACATGCTCCCATGCCTCCCAAACTTCCAAACATGCATTCAACTTACTCAAAACATGCATAAACTCTTACATCAACACATTGGGGTCTCAAACTATCCTAAACCCCAACTAAAACTCATCAAACATTCATATATAACACACATTATCCATAAACATAACATAAAACCTAACAATGCTCAACTAACCTAAACATGCATTTCTACCCCATGAATCAACTTAAACTTGTTTAAAAACATAAAACGAGCTTAAGATCGGCTCTTACTTCTTGAAGATCGAGAGAGAGACGACCTAAACTTGGAGAACGGTGGGAGAGAGCTCCTGTGTCTTCCAAGCTTCAAAACTTGCTCTAAGCTCAAAAATCTTCAAAACAAAGTGAAAAATCATGAAAATCATGAAAGATTTGAAGGAAGAAACTCAAGATCGGTGAGGGACGGCGGAGAGCTCACCTTGGCCGAAAATGGGGAGAAAAGCTCGCCCGTTTTCGGCTAAGGGACCCCTTTATAGGTGGCTGGCCAGGCCACATTCAGGGGCCGAACGTGCCTCCGCAACGCATGCAAGTTCGGCGGCCGAACATAAGGTTCAGCGGCCGAACCTGGACTCCCCTCACATATGCCTTCGGGGGCCTAAAGCACTCCCGAAGTGCATGCATGTTCGGCGGCCGAACCTGGGTCTTCCTCCAAGGTTATTTTCATACAAAAACTCATTTTCTTTCTTGCTTAAATACATATAATGCAATAAAATATTTGGTAAAAACATGGTTTTACCCTTCTAGAAGTCTCCGACACCCGAGATTCCACCGGACGGTAGGAATCCCGATACCGGAGACTAGTCGGGTATTACATTCTCCCCCCTTAAGAACATCCGTCCCCGAATGTTCCTCAACTAGCACATGCAAGGCATAAAACACACCATACACATAGAACACATGAAACACACAAGAAACTAACCTTAGAAAAGATAAGGGTATTGCTGGAGCATGGACTCCCGTGTCTCCCAGGTGCATTCTTTCATATTGTGGTGGTTCCAAAGGACTTTCACCATCGGGATTTCCTTGTTTCTCAGCTTCCTGATCTGGGTGTCATGTCAAGAATCCGCACTGGCTGCTCAACATAAGTGAGATCTCCTTGGATCTCCACATCAGGCTCACTAAGAACCTTGTCCGGATCTGACACGAACTTCCTCAACATGGAAACATGGAAAACCGGATGGATTCTTTCCATTGAAGCAGGTAAATCCAGCTTGTACGACATATTCCCAATCTTCTGCAAGATTTCAAAGGGTCCAATGTATCGTGGGGCTAGTTTACCTTTCTTCCCAAAACGAACCACTCCTTTCATAGGAGACACTTTGAGCAATACCAGATCTCCCTCCTGAAACTCTACCTGTCTCCTGCGGATGTCTGCATAGCTCTTCTGTCTGCTCACAGCAGTTTTGATTCTCTCTCTGATAATGGGTACCACCCTGCTGGTGATCTCAACAAGCTCAGGGCCTGCCAAGGCCTTTTCCCCCACTTCTTCCCAGCAAACAGGTGACCTGCACTTCCTCCCATATAAAACTTCATATGGAGCCATCCCTATGCTAGCATGATAGCTGTTATTGTAGGCAAACTCCACCAAGGGTAGATGCTGCCTCCAAGAACCGCCAAAATCTAGCACACACATTCTGAGCATATCCTCAATTGTCTGGATGGTCCTCTCTGATTGTCCGTCAGTCTGGGGATGGAAGGCAGTACTGAAATCCAACCTGGTACCCATAGCACTCTGCAGACTCCGCCAAAACCTGGAGGTGAACTGGGGCCCTCTATCTGACACTATCGAAACGGGAACCCCATGCAGCCTTACCACTTCATCCACATATTCCTGCGCTAACTTATCCACTGAGTAGTTGCTCCTGACAGGGATGAAGTGAGCAGATTTGGTCAGTCTGTCCACAATCACCCATATGGAGTCTAACCTGTTGGATGCTGCAGGTAACCCCACTACGAAGTCCATAGCTATATTCTCCCATTTCCACTCTGGAATAGGTAGCGGGTTAAGCATTCCAGCCGGCTTCTGATCCAGCTTCACCCTTTGACATACTTCGCAGGCTGACACAAACTGAGCCACTTCCTTCTTCATGGCTGGCCACCAATACACCTTTTTCAGATCTTGATACATCTTGGTGGCTCCAAGGTGAACACTGTACTTGGCATTATGAGCTTCCCTCATAATGTCTCCCTTTAAACTGATGTCATCTGGTACACATAGTCTATTCCCATAGCTGAGGATTCCCTTGCTGTCGAATCTGAACTCTTCATTCTTGCCTGACTGAACCGTCCTGGCAATCTTCACTAACTCTGGGTCCTCGTGCTGTTTCTGAGCCACCTGCTCCAAGAACACAGGTGTCACTCTCATCTGGGCTATCAAAGCACCTGTACCAGACAACTCTAGCTGTAGACCTTCCTCAATGAGCTTGTAAAACTCTTTCACCACCGGTCTCCTCTCAGCCGTGATGTGGGATAAGCTGCCTAGTGATTTCCGGCTTAGGGCGTCTGCCACCACATTCGCCTTACCCGGATGGTACTGAATCTTGCAATCATAATCACTCAGCAGCTCCACCCATCTTCTCTGTCTCAAGTTCAAATCTCTTTGACTCAGGATGTACTGCAGGCTTTTATGATCGGTGAAGATCTCACATTTTACCCCATAAAGGTAATGCCTCCACATCTTGAGTGCAAAGATTACGACTGCCATTTCCAGGTCATGTGTAGGGTAATTCAACTCATGCTTCTTCAGCTGCCTAGAAGCATAAGCAATCACCCTTTCATTTTGCATTAGCACACAACCCAATCCCACTCGGGATGCATCACAGAACACTGTGAAATTCTCCTGACTGTTAGGCAAAGCTAACACCGATGCTGACGTTAACACCGGTGCTGACGTTAACCTCGTCTTAAGCTCTTCAAAACTCTCTTCGCACTGGTCGGTCCACACAAATTTCTGATTCTTCCTGGTTAATCTGGTCAAAGGAGCTGCAATTTTAGAGAAGTCCTGAACGAACCTCCTGTAGTAACCTGCCAAACCCAAGAAACTCCTGATCTCTGTCACTGAAGTGGGTCTAGGCCAGTTAGCCACAGCTTCTACCTTCTTGGGGTCCACTTCAATCCCATTTTCTGACACAACATGCCCCAAGAATGATATGCTCCTCAGTCAGAACTCACATTTGGAGAACTTGGCATACAAGCCATGTTCCCTCAAAGTCTGCAGAACCAACCTCAGATGATGGGCATGCTCCTCTGCATTCCTGGAATACACTAAGATATCATCTATGAAGACAATAACAAAGTGATCCAGGTACTGGCTAAACACTCTGTTCATGAGATCCATGAATGTTGCAGGGGCATTGGTTAACCCGAACGGCATCACAAGGAACTCATAATGCCCATATCTGGTCCTGAAAGCTGTCTTCGGTACATCCTCTTCCCTTATCCTCAGCTGATGGTACCCTGATCTCAGATCTATCTTGGAGAAACAACCTGCTCCTGCCAGCTGGTCGAATAGATCGTCGATCCTTGGCAACGGGTACTTATTCTTGGTAGTGACCTTGTTCAACTGCCTATAGTCGATACAAAGTCTAAGGGATCCATCCTTCTTTCTCACAAACAATACTGGAGCACCCCAAGGTGAGGTACTCGGTCGGATGAAGCCCTTGTCTACCAGCTCTTGCAACTGCTCCTTAAGCTCCTTCAATTCTGCTGGTGCCATCCTGTAGGGAGGGATAGAGATCGGTTTGGTTCCAGGCATCAATTCTATCTCGAACTCTATCTCCCTAGCCGGTGGTAAACCTGACAGCTCGTCTGGGAACACATCTAAAAACTCTCTGACCACTGGCACCGAGGCGGGCTCTCTGACATGACTATCCAGCTCTCTCACATGAGCTAGAAAACCCTGACAACCCCTCCTGGGGAGCCTACGAGCCTGTAGGGCTAATATCAAACCTCTAGGTGTACCCCTCCTGTCTCCTCTGAAGACAACTTCTGACCCATCCTGACATCTGAACCTGACTACCTTGTCTCTGCAATCCAAGGTAGCACCATGGGTAGATAGCCAATCCATCCCTAGAATGACGTCAAAATCTGTCAAATCTAAAACCACGAGGTCGGCGGACAGGCATCTTCCCTCCACAAAAACTGGACTACACTGGCAGACTGACTCTGCCACTGACGGGTCACACTTGGGTCCACTGACCCATAGGGGACACTCTAACCCAGAGACCATCAAACCCAACCTCTCAACGGCTCTCGGAGCAATAAAAGAATGAGATGCACCAGGGTCCGTCAAGGCATACACATCTGAACAACCAATGACGAGATTACCTGCCACCACGGTGTTAGATGCATCTGCCTCCTGCTGTGTCATTGTGAAGATCCGCGCTGGTGCTGATGGACCTTCACCTCTGAAACCCGCTGAAGAAGAGGCTGCCCCTCTCCCTCTGCCTCTGCCACTGGCCTGAGTCGTGGCTGGAGCTGCTGGCTGTGCTATACTACCGGAAGCTGTCTGCTGAGACTGTGCCACAAAAGCTGCTCTTGGACACTCCCGAGCCATGTGCCCCTCTTGTCCGCATCTGAAACATACATTCGTCCCAGCCCGGCAGATCCCTTTGTGTGGTTTACCACACCTCACACATACTGCATTATCTGCACCAGAGCTTGAGCCACTCCCTATTCCCAGACCTGACTTAATCTTGCTCCAGAACTTGTTCTTCTTAGACTTGGCTTTACTCCATCTCTTGCTGCCTGAAGCTGCTGCACTCAAGGTAGAGGGATCTAACCTTCCCCCACCCGGGGTCTTAGAACCAGAAGACTGTGCCACTGACTGCTTAACCTTCCCCTCGATGATGGCACTAGCCTCCATCCTTCGGGCCATATCCACTATGACATGGAAGCTCTCCCTATCTGCTGACTGGATCAAGGAGGAATACCTAGAATGAAGCCTCATGATATACCTCCTTGACTTTTTCTGATCTGAGTCAAGGTTCTGCCCAGCAAACGGCAACAGCTCCAAGAATCTGTCTGTGTACTCATCTACACTCATCTCTTCTGTCTGCCTTAACTGCTCAAATTCAACCATCTTCATCTCCCTAGAGCTTTCAGGGAAAGCCCATCCTGTAAACTCATCTGCAAACTCATTTGCAAACTCCTCCCAGGTCATGCTGTCCACTCTCGGGTTCACATAATTTTTAAACCACTCACGGGCCTTCTTGCATTTGAGTGTGAACCCAGCCATCTGAATGGCTCTGCTGTCATCAGCTCCTATCTCATCTGTAATCATCTTGACCCTACCAAGGTACTCAAATGGGTCACTACCTATTTCATACTGGGGAGCACCCAGCTTCATGTAGTCGGTCATCTTGACCTTGCTCCCTCCAGATGAGCTAGGTTTAGGTACTTCGGTTTCTGGGACTGTGGTTTCTGCTGGTGGTGGAGGTGGCACAGCGTCCCCTGAGGTAGGGTTTGCTGGATTTGGATAGTAAGGTGGGGGTGGATACATGGGGTATTGTGTGTACGGTGGGTAGAAAGGTGGGTATGGCATCTGAGAGTGATGAGGGTTAAAACTGGGGTAATCCGATGTACCTCCCATCGAATACCCGGGATTATGTGAAAAGGGTGGGTAGTAAGGTGGCTGAACAAATCCCGAGGCCTGAGTGCCTCCTTGGGACTCTCCCATACCCTCTTCCGACATACTTACTCCGAGACTGCCATCCCTTCTCTGATCCACATCCATCTGATCCCCCACATCCTCTGACATATCCCCTTGCACTGTTCCCCTCACTGATCTGCTCCTACCCAGATCCAAAGACCTTCTAGGGTCACTTACTGCTCTTTCTCTGCTGGACCTACTTGACATTGCCCTAGGCAATGCAGGAGGACGGGCATCAGTGCCCTCGTCCTGGGGTGGTACTCCAGTCAATCGTGCAGATCGACGAGTTCCTCTCATCCTGATTTCTGGAAAACAACACATATCATACCAGCATTAGCATCATATGGTTCATGTGGAAACACATGAACCCGCATCACATGCATCACATACATAGCATATCATCATGGCATTTCACATCATCATACAAGACAGGACTCCACATCCTATCCTAGTGGACATGATCTTTCCTATTGTGCTTGACCTTCTATAACATCTATGAGCCCGACACTCTAGGTCCGACCATATGAATCTAGGGCTCTGATACCACTCTGTAACGACCCGGAAACCGGACCGCTACCAGCGCTAGGATCCAGATCGACATAAGGTCGCCGGGACCCGTAGCAAGCCAAACATACATCCTGAATACCTGTCAAATCCCATACATGATCACACATATACATAAACGTGAGAACTTTTTCTTTTCTTTTACCAAGCTCAACCTGTGCATGCACATAAACATAAGCATAAACCACACCACTGGAACCTCATCACATGCTCCAATGGGGTATCTCATCAAACATCAAGCTTGGTTGAACATAAACATCATAAAACATAGATCATGTATATACGTGGGATTATCCAAACATACTATGGTCAAGCACAATTCTAATCCTCAGTATCACTATTACAAAACATAACTGTTCATATCCTTACATCATTTTACAAATCATCATGTCCACATCTAACTATTACAATTCACATGACTTTACTCTTCTGGATACCCTGATCTAGCCCGTACCTGCAAACCTGGGGGATATAGGGAAAGGGGTGAGCTACTAGAGTCCAGTGAGCAGAATACTAAAACATTTAAAACATATGCCATCATGTAATGCATCATATCACAGACAAGTCACATCAAGGGTGAACCTGTCACCAAATAGTCCCAGCATCATATCCGTGCCAGGCCGTAGAATGGGGTCCTGGTCTTCCTGTCATATCATACATTACTTACCATTTCCCCAGGGCATCATCTGGGCACCTGGTCTTCGCGTTCCATACCGTGCCAGACTGTAGAATGGGGTCCTGGTCTTTCCTCAGGGACTAATTGGATCATACAACATTCACCCACATCCACAACAAAGAATGCAGTGCAACATATTCGTGGATTCTAATGCAACAACCTATTATATCACATGGCATTCGTGATGCATGATTCATGCTAAAACTTGCATTAGTTTAAAACATAAAGTTTATTCTACTCACCTCAGGCTAACTCTGACAAAGAACTGAAGCAGCTGACTCACTGCTGGGGTCCTCGGTTCCTCGGGTCCGAACCTACACAGGTGGACTCAAATGAGGGACCAAACATACATGAACATGACTCTAAAATACTCCCCAAAAACCCCCTAAAACCTCATAAAACAATCATAGGAAACATGCAAAGGAAGGCTGAACAGGGCACTTTCGGCGGCAGGTTCGGCAGCCGAAAGTCCCTCCAGAGCCGAAAGTCAGGCAGGTGCCGCCGAAAGTGCCCTCCAGAGACGAAAGTCCATTTTCGGGGGCAGGCTTCGGCAGCCGAAAGGCTTGCCTCACAGGCAGGTTCGGCGGCCGAAAGTCCTTCGGCTGCCGAACCTGGTTTCTGCCAAAAGGGCAGAAACTCGGCTCAAACATGCTCCCATGCCTCCCAAACTTCCAAACATGCATTCAACTTACTCAAAACATGCATAAACTCTTACATCAACACATTGGGGTCTCAAACTATCCTAAACCCCAACTAAAACTCATCAAACATTCATATATAACAACATTATCCATAAACATAACATAAAACCTAACAATGCTCAACTAACCTAAACATGCATTTCTACCCCATGAATCAACTTAAACTTGTTTAAAAACATAAAACGAGCTTAAGATCGGCTCTTACCTCTTGAAGATCGAGAGAGAGACGACCTAAACTTGGAGAACGGTGGGAGAGAGCTCCTGTGTCTTCCAAGCTTCAAAACTTGCTCTAAGCTCAAAAATATTCAAAACAAAGTGAAAAATCATGAAAATCATGAAAGATTTGAAGGAAGAAACTCAAGATCGGTGAGGGACGGCGGAGAGCTCACTTTGGCCGAAAATGGGGAGAAAAGCTCGCCCGTTTTCGGCTAAGGGACCCCTTTATAGGTGGCTGGCCAGGCCACATTCGGGGGCCGAACGTGCCTCCGCAACGCATGCAAGTTCGGCGGCCGAACATAAGGTTCGGCGGCCAAACCTGGACTCCCCTCACATATGCCTTCGGGGGCCTAAAGCACTCCCGAAGTGCATGCATGTTCGGCGGCCGAACTTGGGTCTTCCTCCAAGGTTATTTTCATACAAAAACTCATTTTCTTTCTTGCTTAAATACATATAATGCAATAAAATATTTGGTAAAAACATGGTTTTACCCTTCTAGAAGTCTCCGACACCCGAGATTCCACCGGACAGTAGGAATCCCGATACCAGAGTCTAGCCGGGTATTACATCCAGAATGAGTACTGTTTATGAATTTTTGGTGGAAAGAAGTTGGATCATTTTTTCCCTGTCTCATTTTTTCTTTTCTTTTTAATATTTCTAGTTTCTTATTGAATTCTTTTTTCTTTTCCTTTTTTCCTCACATTTTTTGTCATAACTTGGTTAATGATATTTTTCTTTCGTAATTATACTTTAGGCCGCATTACAATGTTGTTATGAAGGAAATAGAGGTGGGAGGTGATGTTCTGGAACTTCCAACAGATATATTTTCAGATGGAGATCAGAGAGGAACAATAATTGACAGTGGTACTACCTTGGCATATCTTCCGGAGACAGTTTATGAGTTAATGATGGCTAAGGTACCTATTATAATTTATGTTTCTTCCATTTGAAGTTTGTTCTTTACTATGTCTAGTACTTGGACTGAATTTAGTTTATGTTGAATTAGATTGTGGCTCAGCAACCTGGATTAGAATTACATACTGTTGAGGAGCAGTTTACATGTTTTCAGTACAGCGGAAAGTAAGGCGTCAAGGCCCCAGGGGCAATTCCTCCTAGAAATTTCTACTTTTGGAGCTGCTATTAAATTTGAAAAGTTATTTAAGTTTGGCCACAGTAAATGTTTGATCTGTAACTATCCATATATGTCCATTAGTGGATAGTCCATCTGGGGCGAGTCCTGCAGATTTCCTTTAAGAGTACCTTGTTAGAGGGAGTAATTCAGTTGGAATGGTGTTTTTTGCTACATTATGTCTACGATATTTTTGCTAATAGTCCTTATTACTAGTTTAAAAGCATTTGACCATTAATTTATTATCATAAATGCTTAACTTCTCAAATTTCTTTACTCCACATACTATTGCAGTGTTGATGATGGATTTCCGGACGTTAAGTTTCATTTTGTAGATTCGCTAACTTTGAGTGCTTATCCTCATGACTATCTATTCCAAATTCGTGTAAGTAAAAATGTTAACATTAATACAATCATCATCTTAAATACTTTTGATGTATGGTTGTTTATCTCAAGTGCCTTGCTAGACATTTCTAATATTTAGCATGAATAAGTGCTCCTTGCCAGGGATTATGGTGGTTATGTTGCAAAACTGCTGGAAGTGCTGTGTAATATTTATTTTGCTATTGATATAACTTTTTTCTATTTGGTCAGCCTTTTTATGTTAGTAAGGGTCCATTTATAACTAACAAGTACTAGGATCACCGTGCTTCTAGAATTGTTAAAATTTATTGCTAGATAGATGAATGAAACATGTAGATTTTAAATCTTTCTGAAGGCGATTCACATGGTTTCTTATTAGTCAATTATTAGCAAATATCAGCTACATTTTAGCTAATAACTATTACAAAAGGATGTTTAGCACATTTCGGATAGATTATAGTTGATGCATGTACCAAGCTAAATTCAATTTCACCGTCGTTCCTATTTGGATGTACATGGTTCTGAAAAGATATACTAATGAAGCTATATTATGGTGTTTATTTTAATTACTCAACACAACTAAAATATGATACGAAACTGTTTGTCATTCTTGGATCTAAATTTTGTTAGAAAAAGTGTCTTTGGTATTGTATCAACTATTGAGTGTTGACCTACTCACGCTCTTCAAAGATGGAGATTTTGTATTGTATGAATGTATGAATTGTGTCTGGTCATCATCTTAATAATAAACAGTAATCAAGGGCGATGGATGAAACAGTTTGTAGTTGTTTAGCCATTGAGGCGTGATATATGAAAGGCTTTCAAAGAAATGAATAGTCCAAGCTATTTTCTTGCCAAAATTTAATATATTGTTGTTTTCATGGCGTTTCACAATGCTTAAAGTGCTGAATCTTTTTTTATGAAGAAGTGTGGTGCATTACTTTTTGAATGTTCATGATTTAGTTCTTTGATTTGGGTTTTTGTTATTGTAACATTTTTTTTCTGGCCAATCACATTTTTCTTAATGACTTTCTACAGGAGGATGTTTGGTGTATTGGTTGGCAAAACAGTGGTTTGCAATCTAAAGATGGTAGGGATATGACTCTTTTAGGAGGTATGGTCTTTTGTTCTAAAATTTAGTTACTTTCTGTTTTACATAAAGTAGATGGTGAAATGGTGAACAATCTCAGATTAAGTTCCACTTATCCTAGTCTGGAACTGCACAAGTGGGTATTTTAAGGACAGGACTATGTATCCTAGCAAGGGACAATTGACAGCAGTTGTCTTGCGATGAATAATGAAAAGCTGAACACTCCCATGTATCTTTTATCTTACAATTAGTTGATGATTTGAAATGTCATTAATTGTAGATGGGCTTAAAGAATGTAAAATATGTGCCAATTTCTGACAACTTAAATTCTTTTAAATTTCACTTCTTGTTCTTACTAGGAATCTTAGATCATTCTTTTTATCTTTTGGGTTTTGCTGTATGAATATTAATTCGCTAATTAAGCTGGAAGAGGTTGTATGGTTGAACTGTGCTGATTTTTCTGAAAGACGATATAATAAGTTGTTCTTATTTTCTTTGATGTGAAAATAACAATAAAAAACCATCTGTCTAAAATTTAATCTTACTACTGCTTCAATGCAGATTTGGTGCTTTCAAATAAGCTTGTTCTATATGATATTGAAAATCAGGCAATTGGATGGACCGAATACAACTGTGAGTAGCATATGGTGTTTCTTTTACTTTATATTTATGATTGATTTGTGTGTTTGATTCATACTTCATGAAATCAGACAATGAACATAGAGTCTCTTCTTTGCTTCTTCTTCCTTTTCTTTTTTCTAAAAAAAAACTATAGCAGTAATGGTAGAAATGTTAATGCTCGTAAATATATGTGCATTTAACTCTTTGGGTTCCCGAATCTCTTGTTCTTCTGCATTTTTACTGTTTTCATATTTCTGGATTTGCAAAAGCTTGGTAACTTTATTGATTGGATTTGGATTTTACAATAGACAAAATTTTACCATTTCATAAGTTGTTGAATTATGACCCTTCACAATTTACATTGCATGCATCGGCATTTTTGCAAACCATATATTTCTAATTCTAATTCTTCCATTAAAAAACTTCCAAAGAAACAAATCCATCGTCCAGATGAAAAACTGAATGACCCTTCACAACATCATCAACTGCTATTGGAGTAAATAGAGAACAAACCAACTTCAGCAGCTCTCGCTGATCCTTCATTTCTCTCCAGGAACTTCAATTAAAGTTTAGGTACTTTAATGTTATATACCCATAAGTTGAGATACTGTCTGCATACAAACAGGATGATTATATAGTTGAGTAAAATGACTTTTTGTGAAAAGATCATTTGGGCAATGAAAATTTGATGTGCTTCTGCATTCTGGCACACAGTTCACTATCATTCGAATCAAAGATTATTCTCGCCTTTATCTTTCTGTGTTTTTGAATAATTTAGGCTCTTCAACAATCAAAGTGAGAGATCAAAGTTCTGGTTCAGTGTACTCTGTTGGGGCTCACAATGTTTCTGCAGCTTCCCGCCTGATAAGCGGAAGAAGTGTAACATTTTTATTATTAGTATTTGCTGTATTTTATAAATTTTCATAAGCTGCAACAAATGGTACTACCTTATTTGATTTCCTTGTACAATAATGTAATAAGAAGTCTCAGTCTCCTTGGTACAGCTCAATTCTTGAAAACAAGACTTTCTCATCCCCCCCCCCCCCCCCCCCAACCCCCCCCCCCAAAAAAAAAAAAAAAAAATTCACACACACAGCATATTCCTTTAGTCAATGGAAGATTTCGCCATGATGATTTTCTGTGCCACTTGTTTTTTTTGAACCTCCAATAAGTGAATGCAATGTTGTCTAGTTTGGTTTAGTTTAGTGGTTGAAGCTTTAAGGCGTAATATTCAACCTGGTAATGATAGATTTGGACCCCTGAAAAACTTTAACTCTTTATTTGGAATTAAAAATTTTGCGAAGAATTCAATTTAATTAAATTCTTTTTAATAATTTTTTTAATTTAAAATGAAAGAATTCAATTCATTTTTACTTTTAAAAAAAATATTTTAAAAGAAATAGAATTCTTGCATGATTTTGCAAGAGTTTATTTGAATTCTTTTCTTATAAAATGAATCATGTTAAATAAGGGGTAAGTGTTATGTTAATTGTAAAAGTTTATATTTTGTTAGAATTTCAAAAATGCATTTTAATTGACTTGAAAAAGAAGGAAAAGAATTGAGAATCAAAACAAAATTGTCCACCTTCTGTTCTATCCTGGAAAGAGCAGTGAAGTGAATAAGTGCAAAACCAAACCACCAGAAGAAGAAGAATAAGAAGTTGTAATGTGGTTATTCTGCATTAAAGTCACATATACAGTATAAGATGATAGCAATGTTAACTATAATAACAGATGAATTGCAGAATATGGGCAGGACAGGAAAGGACAGGTTTTACAAGGTTGTCTTTAGGAACTGTACAACAAAATAGAGTACTGCAAGAAATAGTGCAATCTGATATGCATCTCTTTGGAAGCCTTCGTCCCGTTGGAAAAACTGTGTTCATACGCAAATGAATACAACCGATCAATATAGAAAAGTAATGGGAATAACAGGCTTTACTTCACTGTATCGACTTCCAAAAATTTAATATAGCGATAAAAGGTCGAGTCTGATTGGGTTCAAATTCCAATATCGTTCAGGTTTTAAATTACCTAGTTAAAGAATCACATACGACCCTTCTATCCCTAAATGACATTATTCTTTATTTTATTTATGCCTTAATTTTGAGAAGCTTCAATTAGATAGTGGTAGAGCTGACCTTTGTTGGATCACCAGAAGGGTCAGGATAAATCTCTAAGTTCTCCTTCTGGGTTGGGAGACGTCTTGACAAGTTCTTGAGAAGATCAGCCAAATCTTTTCCAGTCTCAATCGTAGCGAACAAACGCCGTGATGCCCAGAAGAATGCCTGAGCTATAGGTGATGAAGCTGATAAATCCCACAACTCTTCATGCTCAATCACTTGGCCACTAATCTGGTTCAAAGTGAACCTGGAGTTCACTTTTAGTATCAAGTCTCCACCTATATCAGCCACAAGAGATTTAGGCTTCCCTTTTATTGTCCACTTGATGCTCAGGACACTGGTAGACAACATCACCATTTCTTGAACACTCTGCAAGACCCAGAAGAGAGAAATCAAAAGATGAAATGAAGAGATGCCATTTTGAAGAAATTGCATAGAATTTTGATCCTCACCACAGAAGGGTTGTCTAGTGCACCAGTTATCCATAAAGGTCTCTTGTATTTGTCACGACCAGTAAAACTCCTGAGCGGATCCTGCAATTACTAAGAAAGTAGGACTTCCAAAAGAATAGTATCATTTCAAATCATGTCTGAAACTGGAACTCATCTTCTAGTTCCTTCCAGTGCCACACATCTATGAGAAATCTAGTTCTTTTAATTTGAGTTAACACTGAAGATCGGTAAATTTAAAAAAATAACTATTTTGTTAATAAAATAAAAAATTAGAGACTAAATTATTTACAATTAAAAAAAATAAGGACTAAATTGTAGGTCTTGCTAAATATTAATAACTATACTATAAATTACCCTAAAAGTTATGTTAACTGCTTCAAACTAAGATCATATATTATCCCAAGCCAAATTCAACCCTCACAAAACCTTCGTTTACTTAAAAACCTCCTCTCAAACAAAGGTAATTCAGAGGAAAAACAAACAAAATGCAGGAGGAAGCAGAGAGAAATACCTTGTATTTGACAGAAACGGCATAGGTTCCCAGTGCACGATTGCCTTGGCGGAGTTCAAGAATATCCCTGGCAAGTTGTCTGGCTGTGGATTCAACCAAAGGGCTACTAATACACTCAAACTCATTGCAAAGCTCTCCAAAGTCCATACCATCAACAATCTTGTCAGCTTCTGACATTTCAATCTCAGGATCAGGTGACAGTTCTGTTCTGTTAGATTCATTTGTAACTGCAGGTACCACAGATCAATTTAGTCAAGGTCATAGCTCAACTTTCAGGTAAGAACCTCATCCTTTTCTATCAAAGAATCAAGGAGTTTGATTTGGCATTAGATGAAAGAAAAAGAGAAAGATAAGAAAGATTACCTCTCAATGAAAATGGGTAGTGAGGAGTTGATGTAAAAGGCCTGGAGAAGGTGACTGTGCATTTACTGGGGCGGGTCTGGCTGTGAAAACAACCACCGGTAGTGGCAAATGAGGGAGAGGAGATTGCCAGAGCAGACCAAGCAGAGGCACTCATCTCTTTCCATTCTGTTTGCTAAAGGGTGTGGTCTTGGTTTGAATTAAGTTTTAGAGCCTTTTTTTTGTTTGGTTTGTTAGGGGATAAGGTATGTGATATTGTGTACTTTGGGTTGGCCACTTGTTCTTTGATTACTAGGCACTTGATTTGCCACATTAAGTCAAAATTGGAAGGATAAAGGATTTTTTTTATCTCAGTTTGTTCATTCTTTTTTTTATTATTATAAAATTATTATGTATTTTTTTATATTATGATAATATATAAATTCACTATTATAATTTTATTTTATTATATTTTTAAAATAATTTTTTAATTATTATTATTTTAAATAAATATTTAAAATATTTTTTAATATTTAATAAAATTTAATATATTTAATATAAATATAATTAAAGTATTAATTATAAATATAAATAATTCTTAATTTTAATTTTAAAATATTAATTGGTCTAATTAAAACATAGGAAAATAGAGAAAATTTTAAAAATTACTTACAAAATGTAAATAATATTTATCTCAATTTTTTTATATCCTGTATGTTTTAACTTAATCTCAATCATTTAACTGAAAAAGACTTTACCCAGTTGAACGTCAACACGAATCTGTCTTACTGTCCGTGTTTTCTCTGCGAGCGAGTCTGTGGCTACACGATCATGGCTAACCTGAGTTTGATGAGAACCTTTTCTCTAGCCTTAGCTTTCAGGAGCTTCCGCTCTCCGCTGGTAATGGGTGCCATTCATTCTCCAACCCTATTATTTGCTTCTTCTTCTTCTTCTAGTTCTACATCTGGTTCCACTTGCACACACAAAGCTGCAAGCTTGAAATCTAAATTCTATTCTGCTTCCTTTAGGGACCTTGATGATGCCCTAGCTTCCTTTAATCACATCATTCTTTTACATCCTCTGCCTTCTATTGATAAATTTGGTCGTTTTTTATCTGCTCTTGTCAGAATAAAACAATACCACACGGTGGTTTCATTGTTCAGAAAAATTGAGTTGTTACGAATCTCACACAATGTTTATTCTCTTAACATCTTGATTAATTGCTACTGCCGCTTACACCATGTTGATTTTGCCTTCTCAATTTTGGGGAAATTTCTCAAACTTGGAGTGAAGCCTGACATTGTCACATTTAATACCTTAATTGATGGGCTCTGTAAAGAGGGTAAAATCAATAGAGCAGTAGACTTTTTCAATCATGTGGTTGCTAGAGGTTATGAACCTGATGTCCAGACCTACAATGTGATAATAAACCATCTATGTAAATTTGGGGAAACAAATTTGGCTATTGGATTGCTAAGGGGAATGGTTGAGAGAGGATGTGAACCAGATGCAGTGACCTATAGTACAATCATCGATAAACTTTGCAAGGATGGTCTAGTTGCCGAGGCATTAGAACTCTTCTCTCAAATGAGGAACAAAGGCATTTCACCTAATGTTGTCACTTACACATCCCTAATTCATGGTCTTTGCAATTTAGGCAAATTGAATCAAGTTTTGGCCTTGCTGGATGAGATGGTGGTGCAGAATATATCCCCAGATGTATATACCTTTAGTATATTGATTGACAATCTGTTTAAGGAAGGAATGGTTTCAAAGGTTCAAAACATTTTCAATATGATGGTTAAGTGGGGTATAAAGCCAAATGTGGTCACTTATTGTTCATTGATGAATGGATATTGTCTGCACAGCCAAATGGATGAAGCTAGGAAGGTATTTGATCTAATGGTAATCAGAGGATTTGCTAATGTATTCAGCTACAACATCTTAATTAATGGATATTGTAAGTGTAAAAGGATTGATGAAGCAATGGAAATTTTTGGTAAAATGCCTCATAAAGGTCTAGTTCCTGACTCTGTTACTTATAATACTCTTATAAAGGGCATGTGGCAAGCAGGGATGTCCCAGGCTGCATTGGAGCTTTTCAAGAACATGTGCAGTCATGGTCAGCAGCCGGATAGAATAACTTTCAAAATCTTGCTCGACGGTTTGTACAAACAAGGATCTCTTGATGAGGCACTTAACAATATTCAAAGGGAATTGTTCACTCTATAACATTGAGAGTGGGGAATCTGGGATGGGAAAGGAAGATGACTCGTTGTTGGTTGGTTTCACTTTTGCAATTTAATTTTCTTTTTTTTCTTTTTTCTCCATTTTTGACAATGGACCTCCTTCCTTAATAAGGAAAAAATGCCTCCTACATCCTCTAGCCCCTTATCAGCTGTGTCCTATTCTGTTTCATGGCCTCATAGCTCTTCCCTTTCCATTAAAGATTAAGGATCTTTCTGTGATTTTACATCTGTTGATGATCTAAAACGGGAATGCTTTTTATTTGTAATATAGAATAGGCTTCCATTTAATTGTTAATATTAAAGGAAAAAAATATTTTAATATTTTTAGATGGATGAAAGACTTAAATTCTAGGCAAAAATGGGTGTTCAACCCTTATCTACTACCACCATCAAGAGATGTGCAGCAGAAGACCTCGGCAATGAGAAATTTTATAATACAACCATTGTATGTAAAATGATTTTGTTTATCTATTGATTATGGAGAGATGTCCCATAATTAAAATCGAACCGTAGTAACCGATTTTGAAGTTTGTCACCCTCTTTGTTTTCATTCTATGCATATGGCAACTTGATGCAATTTGTTATGGCAACCAATTCTGTTTTAAAAGCTATAAATTACACTTCTTTTGGGTTGTATCAGTTTGCTTGCTTTTGAGTTTTGCAGAGCTCATTAGTGAAAGCTGAAGATGCTCTCATTACAAATCAACATGATTTCAGTAGAATTTTGCCTTCAAAAAATTCTCAAATTGATGGTTTTGTTTTATTAATTTTCGGGTATGGCTTTATATATATATATATATATATATATAATTGGTTTTGTCTGGAGTTTGAACTAAAAATTTTCCATTGGATAGTTTGTTAAAACTAACCATTACTAAGTTCAAAATTATTTCAGTTTTTCTTTTTTTTTTTTTAAATGACAATTTAAAAACTCATTTTTTGATTGATTGCTTTTATTTATGATCCACTAGTAGTGAATTATAATAAACGAATACATCAATATCTAATTTATTTTCCATTAAAAATAGAGAAAGTAAATCATTTTTTTATACCATTAAAAATCTCATTATTATTGTTATTAGTGAATATGATGTATAATGATGGCAATTTATCCTTCTTTTTATTTTTCTTTAAAAAAATTCCAGTAGAAAATTTTGATCTAGTCTAGATTATTCAATGTAATTGACTTATAATCCTTTTCAAAATTGATGCAAATTTTGAATGACTTGCAAATTAACGGTTGAAGCGATTATGATATGATAAAAGCTGGTGTATTTGAATCTGGTCTTAAATTTAGATTAATAAAAATTATTATTATCCTCGTTAGAAAGCTAATTTGGTATTTTGAAAATATATTTATAGTAATTGAAAAAGAATGAATTTGTATCTGTGGGGACTAGAAGTCCAGAGATGTAAATCAGTGTTTAGTGTTTGAGATTTAATAAAATTTTTAATTTAATTTTTTTAACTAAAAATAATTAAGCTTTTTTTTTCCAATTAACAAAATGGTTATTTATTAAATTCATTTTTAATCAATTATATTGAAAAAATACATTATTATAAATATTAAAATTATTATAACCCAATAAGAAAATTAATATTAACAGAAGGAAATTTAAAGCTTTATTTCTTACTTTCTAAATCGCGAGTTTGCTAAATTTGAGTAACTATAATATAAATTCCCTTTAAAAAAAAAAAAAAAAACCAGTTGGTCAATTTCTACCTAAATACCTTACCTTCATAGGCTAGGCTAAAATTATTATAAATATTGAAAAAAAAAAAAAAAAAAAAAAAACCAGTTGGTCATTTTCTACCTGAATACCTTACCTTCATAGGCTAGGCTAAGAGTGGATTGGGATCTTAATTATAAAATTAAATAATAAAAATATACAAAATTAAAAATTCTACGATCCACGTTATCAGATAGATTATCTGTTCTTTATTATTATTATTATTATTATTATTATTATTTAGTTTTGGCATCTTTCACCACAGGGAGAGAAAAAAATCTCAAGGATTATTCGTAGGAAAAATCAATAGAACACAACAGCCACTTAAATCAATTTCTACAGCAAGTGAAGCAGTTGCTTTCTCCTACTACATCTACACACACATGGTCCATGAAATGCATATGAAGAGTTCAAATCTGAACATGACAAGCACAAACAAAAATCAGATGAACAAGTTGAAACTTGAAGGATGCTTCATTGTCACAAAAATTATTATCAACATGGTAAAAAAAAAAAAAAAAAAAAAAAACAACAGATCACACATTGCATTTTGCAAAATCAAAGACCAAAAGAAAAGACAAGAAAGTAGACGGAGAGTTGGATTTACAAAAATTCCAATTCTACCCACACTAGAGAGAGAAAGGATGATTTCCCAGGCACTAATATAGCCGGGCCCGCCTCTCCTGTCCAAATTTTATCATTTAATGGCCCTACAAACATTTACCCCCTTTCTGTCAAAAAAAAAAAAAAAACCATGCAGAATTAAGGAAAAAGAAAGAATATAAATCAATTGAGAAAATCCAGGATTAACAAAACCTTTCTTTGTCATTTCTGAGTCTTTTTCTTCTCTCCTGCAGCCTTTTTATCATCCTTTCCAGGCACAAACCTTGGCAAAGTTAACAGGGTGTTGACGCGAGAAACTCCTTCTAGTGCAGACCAATCTATCCCAGAGTCTATTTGTGTTTCATCTTGGTTTGAGGAATCCTCTTCTGCACTTCCTTCTAACAGTACCTCTTTGCCACTCCGTACAGTTCCTGATCGCCCCAGTCCAGTTGGACCAGAGGGATCATCCTCTTTCAGACCGTCAATGTCAGCTTGTACTGAATTAGGCTTCTCTTTTGTATTAGTGTTTGATGCGGTGGATACATTGTTAGTGTCCAGGAAGAGACAAACTACAGCACAATCATCGACTTTGGAGGTTGGATACTTGTATCTCCACGCTCGAACTGCTGACTCAACCAAGGCTCTTGCGGCAGAGGAACGTGCTGGGGCTGATGCTACAATGTCTACCACTTCTTTATTTGAGAGAACATCCCAAATCTGCATTCAAAGACTATTACATTACAACAACAACAACAAAAAGAAAAACGCAGAATGTCAAATTCATAAAATATTTGAGAAAATGGATTACATTCTACACTAGAACCTAATTCTTACCCCATCAGTTGCCAAAACTATGAACTCATCCTTATCAGTTAGGAGCTGGAAGGATATATCGGGCACAGAGATAAGGCCAAAATCCTTCAAGCAAAAATCTCCAAATGCTCGTGCCATAGCAAGGCCAGGAGAGTCATTGTTGGGTAGCCAGACCCTAGCTACCTCAGGTTCATCCTGAAGGGCAAAAACACGCCCTTTACACTTCCGTATTCTTTCCGCTTCCGCTGCAAGATCCAATAGTGTGAGAGAGAGAGAGGCCAAAAATATTAAAATAAGCTCAAAAGTGGACAACAAGAGTAGAGAGAAGGAATCATATTAGAGTCGGTCAGCATTTCACTTCACTTCACCACTGTAAAACAGAAATCATTCACAGTGACAAAATAATTATACACGTCTTTAACCACAAAACTGTATTTTCCACTTCACCACTGCTGACCTCATTGAAGCCTCCTGCAAGCCATTGTCAAGATAACCCCCTTGCCAATCAATGTGCCTTGACTCATGCAGTTCCTCACGTTCCCAACCATCCTATAACCTATGGTTAAAATCACTATTATGATTGACCTCACCTGTGCTATCATGATTGTAAGTGCACATGCATCCCAGGTCCTAAATGGCTCGCCTGGCTTTCTCTTCTGCATGATCAACTTGAACCACATGTAGCTCCACTATGAACTTCTGTAAACACTCACTAAGTGCCTAATTGCTCTTTCTCCCAGCATAGTGAAATGTTGAAATAAATTGAAGTTCTCATCAAGCGAAT
The DNA here is from genome assembly GCF_001659605.2 of Manihot esculenta. Classification (NCBI taxonomy): domain Eukaryota; kingdom Viridiplantae; phylum Streptophyta; class Magnoliopsida; order Malpighiales; family Euphorbiaceae; genus Manihot; species Manihot esculenta. The sequence continues at coordinate 1,055,092 of NC_035173.2, forward strand.
CAAATACACAAAGCAATCATCTATGGAGTAGAAAACATGATACAATAAAAAAGGAAAAATAAATAGAAGAAACAATTAAATAAATGATAGAATAGAATCTATCCTGTAGACAATCAGCGGATGCTACAGACAGGAGATACAGATATGAGAAAGTAGAATCAAGAAACTCCTGGACCAGTTTTTTATATCTTTCTACTCATCTACTGTGCTGACCAGAAATGACCAAAATCGTGATCTGCATATTGGATCTCTTTTTTCAGGCCCTTCAAAAGTTGGGTCTATACCCTCCTGTTCTACTATGATTGTTCAGCAGAATTGGTACACAGATTTAGCAGCCAGGAGAAATATCAGAAAATTTACGAAGGAAAATTGTAATTTTTCATATTTGGAAAGTAAATTTGTAGAAAAGAAAAACTATGTTGTTAGTCTAATTAGCATGTGATAAGAAGCAACTAAGAATTCTTGCCCCTTGGACATAATGGATCGTATTCAATATAGAAAAAGCAGTTGGTAGAACTTGTGTGGATAAAGAAGCAAGGGTGGGAGAGCAACCTGGAAGATTTGGTTTGAGATCAACAGTCAATTGAACTGCAACAAGAGAGTCATCCTTGTCCCTTGTACCCAGTACAGCCCTGGAGTCCCCAACATTACCAACAACAAGATATTGACCCTATACAAACAGCCAAAGCAGTCATTAATTATCATGAAGGATTCATCACAGAATTTTAAAGTCATACAAAATACAAGTTTGATGACGTAATAACCTGCTTGACCAATGTAACTGCTGTTGTACCGCTGCAAAAGCAATCAATATTTGCATGCACTCTCAATTCCCTGTCCATGACTTTGAAAGCCTTGAGAAATGACTCTTTCAGTGTCTGAAAAATCTCTGGATGCTTTTCAGTTTCCTCAAGATCAACGGAGGCCCTAGATTCTTCATCAGCAGATATAAATGCAGTGTCTTCAGAGTTCATGCTTCCAGCAGTATTAAGGCTAATCTCTTTGAGAACATCTTCACTGGTTATGTTGACTTTCCAGTGAGCACTTAGTTTCAGGGGAAGGTGATCCCTCACTCTTTTAGCGACCATATGACCAAAAGGACCATGGCCATCAAAAACTCCACAAAACACTGTATCTGTCCTAGATCCAAAGTTCTGAAAATCCACATTTTCAAAAAGGTAAATAAGAAATTTTTCAACTTTTCAAATGCAAGAACATTGTGATGCTTTTTTTTTTTTTTGGAAAACACAATATTATATTTTAATACAGAGAAGAGCTATATATATTCATACATAATCATCTAATTTCAGAAAAATGAAAACATATATGCACAACCACAAAGTTTGTGAAAGTCTGCAAACAGAATATGCATACCATCGATAAAGAGTGAAAGCGGCTTTTAATTCAATTTCATTGTTTGCTTTCAATTTACCAATTAAAATTTATAAATACATCTTTGTACTTAACAAACATAGTTCTGACAGGCTGCTAAATTTCAAAATTAATGTCAGCAACTCAGTGTCTTCAACACACTAAATGCTGACCAACTGGCAGTAGACTTCTATGCCCCACATGATAGGAAACAAATAAAGCAATTGCAGGGTCATTGACTATTTTGCAGGAAGAAACCATAAAGATGTAATAGGATAAACGAATAAATAAAAGAGTGATCAATAAATAAAAGGTTGATCTCATGTAATAAATAAATTACAAGTCATTTGGGTTTTAATGCACATTGCAGGAACTTGATACATAGAGGTAAACTAATCTTTTGATTTTATGATAATAGGTTTTGAACCAATTCCTTCCTTAGCAAGTTTGTGAAAGGAAGTCAAACTAGAAACAAATATGTTTGAACAGTTAACATATAATCAGATTTGGTGAAGCAACAAAGAGTCTTGGTAATATCCTGAAAGAAAGCAGAAGAACTAGAGGCAATTAATATAAAACTCCTGTTTTGTTATTGAACATAGAATGCGGAATAGCTGAACACATAATCTATCGAGGAATAAAAAGACAAGTTTTGAGGATCACATGATAGTTGAAAGGGAGCAAAATGAAAAACTACTATTAGATTGACTAAAATTCAAGAAACGTGATATTTTTATAACTGCTCGTATGCAGTCTAACCATGAAACACAGGAAATAAATAAATGATAGATAAATCTATTTGATTTCCGATCAGGCCATCCCAATGATAATATAATAAAGAAAAAATGAAGCAAAGTAGGTAAAGAAAAAGCTAACCTCCCAAACAATCATGGCATCCTGATTGGTCCCTTTCTTGCCTTGTTGTGTAAACAGTGAAGCAATATTGCTGGACCCATTTAAGAACAATCTCCCAGGAATCCTATGAAGTGGCTCCTCCCTTCTATAATCAAAAGAAGAATTCCGAGACCCTGGTCGCTTCTTCGAATTCCTCTTCTTGATCCCAAAAGCAGGAGAGGAAGGCGAACCAGGGCGAGGGCTCCTGCTTTCTGCAGACAAGCAGGACCCCATTCTGAGGGCCCTGATAATATCTAATATGCACTCCAGACCAACCAAACGATAGCTCCCACTATTTTCAGAAGATGGATCCGTAAGAACTGACTGGTTAAGAACCCAAAAGTCCTTTGAGGTCACAGACCAATGATGGTATCAACAAACCAAATCACCCTTATATTGATCAAATAACAATCGATCAGAACACACAGCTTATAACTCAATCTATGGAATAAGAATTAGAAATCCAATATAGAAAAACTCTTTTGAATTGACAGCCTAGGTATTGGACTGCTTCAATGATTAGGCATCAAATTCTTAAACATCAATCAATGAGCAGATTGCAACATACCCTTTTGAACTCACTGCCTGAAAATCAAACTGTAGCTTAGATTTGCCTTAGCCACATCGAAAAGCTTGAATCACGCAATCCACCGAGAAGCAAAAACGAAATGAAATTGCCAGAGCCTTTTACTTGCTAAGGAAGAAAACAAAAACAATTTTAATGACCCTTTTTCCGTGTTCAAGCAGAGAAAATGGATAAGAATCTCAACTGCTTCTTTTCCATTTTTTTATTCACAAATTCATAATAAAAAGTTTAAAAAGCATATATACCCTAAAGACCAGATCTATCAAACAAAAAACACACTTTTCAAATCTTAACATGCAATAAATCCTTCAAAAACAAAATCCCTTCCAACAGACGAAATCAAAAGGCATTTATTGACGATTGTTGCCCACCAACCTCAATCCAAATCCCAAAACCATCACCAAATACAATAACAAATTGAGCTCCAAATCTTCACTGGAGCGCCCAAAACAGCAGTCCTTGTCCAGATCAAGCTTGAGGATTAAACAAATCAATTGAGAACGAAAAATGAAGCCAATCATGCAATGACAAAATTATTCAAAACAGAGAAGCAGAGCTCAATGCTGGCACAAAAGATCATAACAGGGGAGCCCAAGACAAAAAGATAAATGGGTAGACAGTGGAAATTGGGAAAAAGAAATGAATTTTGCAGAGGGAGTGATTTGTTTGAGAAAGAGAGAGTACAGTAACAAGAAAATGAGAAGGGAAGCAGAAAGCAATTAGGAGAAATAATAGGAACCACAAACACCAGAAAGAAGAAGAAAAATGCATAAAAACCGCTTTTAACAAAGACTTATAGGAGGGAGGGAGGGAGGGAGGGAGGAAGAGAATTCTAGAGAGAGAAAGAGAAGTGTGAAATGCGTTATCTCTCTCTCTTTGAATGTCACTTTCACAAGTCAAGTTTCATATGGCAAGAGTTTCTTTCTGAGAGAGGAGAGATGAAAGATCTTCTTCTTCTTCTTGCTATCCTAATTTCAATCTTTGGATAATTAGAGGGCCATTAGTAACTAATTAATTCTGGATTATCAACCATACAGTTTTTTAAAAATTAAAATCTATAATAATAAAAAAAAGTAACATGTGGATGGAGTGGAATGAATGATTTAGGAGTGGAAGTATAAACTCCTTTGCAAATATATTTTCTTTATTTTTTTAGAAAAGGTGCTAATATAATTTTATTAATTTTTAATTAAGTGAAAATAAATAAATTAAATAATATTTTTTATAATTATTTTATTAATAATTATATTTTATTTATTACATCAATATTTTATACATAATATATTATTTTAATATAGATTAAATTATAAAAAATATGAAAATATTTTTAACTAATCACTAAATAGATGATATATGAAAAAATTATTATTTTTAATTACATTGATTATATTTTCTTAATTAATAAGAAAAATAAATAATTGTTTAAAAAATAATTATTTTAATGATAAAATAATATAAATAGACTATATATTAAAAATATGATGTAAAATTTATTATTTTTAATTACATTAATTATATTTTCTTAATTTATAAGAAAAAATAAATAGGCTTTTTTATGGAATCATTTAATTACATGTGGACACTAACTTTCAACCCAATCTGAACCGACCATAATCAAACTCAGAATTAGACTTGGTTAATGGTTTAGGGTTATGATCTATGAGCCAGCTTGAAAGTTGAAACCGGGATATAAGAGGTTTATTCAATTTTCCCTTGTTTTGGACCAGAAGAATCGTTTTAATCAGACATTTCAAATCAAAACCAGCTCTTTTTTCTTTTTTTATTAACTTATATTTTATATTATTATGTTTTAAAAATTTTAAATTGAAAAAAAAAATATTTTCAATTGAAATCATTTCTAAACCCTTCGTTTAAAATTAAATTTGATAAAATTAATTTTTTAATAAATTTTTATTTAAAATAAAATAATTTAATTTTTTTAAATTAAAAATTTTTATTTTCAAAAAAAATTTGCATAATTTTATAAAAAAAATATTTAAACTTTTTTTTATAAAATAATTCATATTAAACATGGGAAACTAAACTTATTTTCAATTTTAAAAAAATAATAATAATAAAATATCTGGAAACTGACTCGTGCAGTGGTCCACCTTTAAATATGACAGCTCTGATAAAAAATTAAGGACAGCTATACATACACGTCAGGAGTGATTTGTGATTAGTCTTTTAAGATATAATAGAAATCATAAGTTAATTCTCAATAAATTTTTCATTAAAATTTATCTTTGATGAGTGTGAAAATATAATATAATATAATATTTTATTTTATTAATAATTTAATTTTATATTTTATAAGAAGAATTCTCAGTCGTCCTTAGACCTTGTAAGAAGATGTTGGAGCATTTGATTTGATGATAAATGGAATATCAGTAATGTAAATTTGTATATTATTTTTATTATACATGTAAATGTCAGAGAATTTAATTTCTTAATATGAGTAAATGTAAATTTATTAGCTTTTTATTACAATTAAATAATAAAAATATTTGTATATAAAGAAAATAATATGACAAATAAGTGTAGCAGGAATTAATGAGGGAATTTATTTACTCAATAATTAGTCACAGCTCAGAAGGGAAGGGAAGGCTGTGCCCATCACATAATCATTTAATACCAATGTCTAAAGCAATAACTACTCTTTTCTCTAATACATGTTGCCACCCTATTTATTATTTATACTCAATTAAATTTATATTCTATTACCATAATTTTAAATTATTATATTTTTAATTTATAATAAAATTCGTTACTTTGCATTTTTTTTTTTTAAATTTATTGGTTAAAATTACCATAGTTTTATGATTTTTTATATTTATAGTCAAGATTTTTAATTTTAAATTAAAAATATAATTTGTAAATTTATTATTAATTTGATCAATTTGAATTAAAAGTTAGTTAAAACCTTAAACTCCAATTATTTAAAATTCTAAATGGAATTTTTATTTAAAAGAAAAATTAAATATTTTAATTTATATAATTTAAAATTTTTATATAACTAAGAGTTTAGAATTTCAATTAAAAATTTAATCTAAAATCGCAAAATCAAAAGTTTTAATCTAAAATTAAAATTATAGATTTAATTTAAAATTAAAAGTTTTAAATATAAATATAAAAATTATAAAATTGTTATTTTTTGAATCAGACTTTTTTATATATTTTATATTAATGTTTATTTATGATAATAATATATTTGAAATGTAGTCAATTAAATTCAATATTGTATTACCGTAAAACCAAATAATTATAGTTGGAATTTATATTTAATTAAAATCCACTAAAAAAATAATAATGTAACAAAGCTAAAAAAATATATTACTTTAGTTATTTTAATTATTATAAATGAAATCATATGGTAGAAAAATAGGTTTTTTATTTTATTTTATTCACTATTTAATAAAATTATTATTAATATTTTTTAATAAATTATTATAATTCAGCTATAATATAAATTGTAAGTAAAAAGACTTCATTACAATGCAATAAAATTTTCAAAATTAATAATTTTATATTTTATTTATTTAACAATATTTATTTTCAATAATAATTTATATTTATTCATTTATAATTTTAAAGATATGACTAGTTTTTAGTTTATTTATTTTTATTATAAATTATATTATTTTAATATAGTAAAAATAATTTTTTTCTGAAGCTTTATTTTTTTAATTATTTGAAAATAATAAAATTTGAAATGCTTAAATTAAGCAAATATATATGGTATTTTTAATTTTAATTGTTCATTTATTTTAGTATTTCTATAAATTAAGCATTTTAAAATATATAAATTTTTTACTGCATATTTACTGTACATTATATCATGTTACAACTTATAATTAATTATTTCTTTATAATATGAATAAATATGTAAAAAATTTATAAAAGAAAATTAAAACATTAAGTTGATTTATAATTATAAAATTTTTTATATCAATAAATAATAAAAAAATAAAAATTAATGACTAAAAAATGTTATATTTTTTATTTACGTTTTTTTCTAATTAAAATTAAAATTTATAAAATTAATTCAATTGCATTCTATCGCTATTTATATCATTAAAAAAATAACGAAATTGTTATATCACTTATAACATCAACACTCTATCATTATTATATTATATTAATAAAATTTAAAATTAATCAAAAAAAATTTATATTTTATTTTTATTATAATTTATATTTTTATTTTTTTATAAATTAAACTCTGTCTGCACTCTATTTTATACATTAAAGTTTAAATTTTATACTCATTGAATTTCTTAAATAAATGTTTGTTACTAAAATCTAGTATGGACAAGTTTTTGTCGCTAAATGTTTTAGCAACGAAATTAATATATATTAATGGTAATCATGTTGGAGTTTATTTAGTGACGAATTGTATGTTGGTAACTAAAAATGATAATATTTAGTGACGAATTGTAGGTTGGACTTTATTTCCCACGTGGGAACAGATCATGGTGTTCCGCTAGAAACGGAAGGACCACGTCAGTCATAAGTGGGTCATAGTCACCCTTGTGGAGGGTATGTTATCTAATATCAATAACATATTACTCAATAGATAGTAAAATGCAATTTAAAATTGGGATATTTTTATGAATTATTTTAATTTTTAATTATGTTTGTTATATTTGTGCTTTCTTAATCAATTCTTCACTATAATCATTATTCTTCCCGACACTTTTATTTTGTATTTGTTTAGTCTAGTTTTAATAATTAAAAATTAATAAATTTTCCAAAAAAAAAAAAAAAGAAGATTATGAGAATGAGTATATCTTAACAAATTTCAATTATTTTAAATTATTAGAGAGTAAACTTAATATAAAAAATGAATACACGTGAAATGAAAAATGCAAGAGGATCACCTGTAACAACAAAGTTGTTCATCTTTATACTAAAAAACAGATCAAGTTTAAAAAAAAAAAAATTGCATTATTAGAATCACGATCACAAACATCAAATCATATATATATATATATATATATTTTTAATTGTTAAAATCTCGTTGGTAATTTTGCAAGGAATCAAACATAAATTAATATTATTTTTCCTATTAAAAATTGAATTGATTGTTAAGTCTGATGTTGATTAGTTGTTGGAGATTCACGCTTTGCTTTTAGTATAATAGAAATTTATATTTAACAACTACACAAACACAAGGCAATTCAATAGGGGTTTGATGTGGAAAGGGACCACGTTTTGGCAATAGATTGACCTAAAATTAAGATTTAATTTTCCCAATCTTGTTATGGGCAAACATCATCAATCTTTATCTCCATATCTATTTATTTCATTCACTACTTTTTTGTTTCACCTATTTTCTTACTAACTCTTTATTTTTGTGGTCCATGCCTTCAAATAAAACATAAAAATAAATTTTTTTATTCAATTCTAAATAAAGTTAGTTAAATTTTTTAGCTAAATAACATTCTAAACTTTTTACTTTTAAATTTAAATAATAAAGTTCTTTAAAGTTAAACAAGTCTCAATCTAATATAGTTTTTTTTTTTTTGTGAGATCAAACGTAAAATTCAGAATCTTGTTTACTTAAAAAAATAAAGATTCAATTATAAGATAATTTTACCACGTTTAGGTCTCCAGATTCTGAAAATCTTTGTCCACATTATGTTTGTAATTTCACAATAGTCTTATTTAGATTGTTTAAAGGAATAAAAAAAAAAACAGTAAAAAGATTAAAGCTATTTCAGCTTTTGAGTTGTTCCTCAATAACTTTTAATGTGTAGGTCAAAATGCTAATATTTATAGATCCAGAAAATGAATCATAAAAAATTAATTATTGAAGTATCCCAAAATAATTCCAACAGAATCCCTCTTTTGTCAAATCAATCCTATTTAAGGTAAATTAAGATCAAAACTGCTGTATATATGAAGATTTTATTCTCAACGTTCACTTACCCATCAACTCTTTCAGCCATATATTATGGAGATATGCAAGTGCTTTTCACTTGATGTTGAGTACTCAATCCACATAATTTAGGACACTTATGTTGAGTACTCAACCCACATGACATAATTTAGGACTATAAGGAAGTGAGACTTTTTTTTTAATTATTTTTTTTTAACAATTTAAGGCACAGTTTTCTATGTTATTAACATTACATCCCTAAATTATGTTGACATGCTACAGGCAATGCAATTCTCAAAATTTCACTAAAAGGTGGCCAACATTCTAGCCAAAAATAGAAAATTACAGATTCTTCCCATGTGGAAAAAATTAATGTCATCCACCAAGGCGTTACACTTTGAACATCCTTCCAACAATGAATTAATTTCTGAGATTCATGACAATTGGATTATTAATGCCCATACTTCATCGTCATACCAACAATTTATTATGGACTTTCTCCGTGTGAAAGCCGATATTTTGCCTTGTTGCCACAAACTAGGTAGTTTATGCAATTAATGACTACACAGTTTTAAAGTCACAAACGACATTTCCAAGAAGTGGAAGGAAATAGTACGAGTTTACTCTTTCAAATTCAAACAGTGTGTGTGAAACACTTGAGTACTTTGTTCCTTGTTCAATGTGATTTCAAATCATTCGAAGAAATAAAAAACAAATAAAACATACTGGATGGATTAGAAAAATAAAAAAAAGTCGACACCTTAATATTTACCATTTGTAAAAGGTTTATACTTCTTTTTGATTGAAAAGGTACTCTGAAAGGAAAAACTTTTTTCTTAATTAAATTATTGTTAAAAACAAAAAACAACTCAATCCATAACTTGTCAGCTTCCCAAAATATGCGTCTCTTGCACGCCCTTTTTCTCCTCCATAAGCATCAAGCTTTATAGTTTATTGCTGGTTAGCACTGGGTTTGAGTTTAATGAATTATTTAATTTTGTTTTTACTGAAATTTATTATGTATCACCGGTTACCTACATGTACTGCATGACACGCTTATTGAACCCAAAACCCCTAAGTTTCGCCAATAACAAAGTACAGCATGCCATTATATTTCCCCCAAAAAAGGGTTTTCTGATGAAATTTGGAGCCTGTCGCCCTCTGCAGTCAATGCCATGTAGCAATAAACAATACACTAATTTGGCGATTAATTACCAATATAAACACGGAAACACCATTGCCATACGCTAAGGAATCCCACAGTTGAGAGAAAGAGATAGAGTAAGGGTAGAGTAATTAACCATAAACGGGTTTATAAATACATCATCACAAATATTACGAAAGCTGCAACTTTATGAGTTAAATAGCTAATAATAGTATCTTGGGAATGTATAGTAAATAGAACATGGAACAAACTGGAATGCCATATGACCAGCAGCTGCAATTATTCCTCTTCTTCTGCCTCTTCCAGCCAATTAACAAAGGGCTCCAGGGCCTTCACAAAAGTTTGCCTATAAAATTGTAAAAGCACATGAATACAATATCCCATACTTTCTACGTAACTAAATACCCAAATAACGGTCCCAATAAACTTAACATACCTGCCCTTTGGGTTTGTTCCTTTGCGGAACCAGTGAAGAATGGTGTCTTCCGCAAGGACATCCTGATCATAAAGAGACCTCACTATCTCAGGAAACAACTTCATCAGCTTAGCATCCTCATAGCACTGCATCTGAACCTTGTACATGAGTTCCAGCTCAAGCTTTCCATTCGTGCAGAAGGTATTTAACAGTTCTGCCCATGTTTTCACCTGCATTTTAGAAAGCAGCCTCCTCAACAAGGTCTCTCTCTCTCTCTCTCTCTCCAAAATGTCACAAGCAGTTAAACAATGAATTACTCTTAAGAGTACTTGCCACATGTTCACAAAGAAATTCTACTTCTGCAAGACTGTAACAACTGGCATACCACAATGGAATATTGATCAAGGAATTCAGAATTCCTTCTTTTACACCTCATCAGTCTATTGAAACAGCATTAAAGTTTATACATATATATATATACAAGAGGAACTAAAATCATACCTGGCGCAAAGCTGAATTTGCATTCTGCTGCTGATTCTTACCTGACCACTGAACAGCATCCATTAAAACATCCCACAATACACGCACAACCTCAATGTCTGGGAGTTTAGCATCTCTAATCCGTTGCTTGACAGCATCTATAACTTCACTTATATCAGCTTCCTCTGCTATCTGGGTTGTTAATGCAGATTTCATTTCTTTCAGTGTAACCTCAAATGTTTTCTTTTCATTATATTCAACCAATGGTACAAGCCCTTCCTTGCTGAAAAATCAAGGACGAGTAGAAAACAATAAGTTCCAAGGTATAAACCAAGGAGAGGTAGCATGAATTATATGACTGGCCAAAAGGATCATGAACACAGGCAAAGCCAAATTATTTCAACAATGTACAAATTTTTTACAGGTAAATAATGCAACAAAAATTTAGACAAAGTACAGACTACAGAGAAATACTGAAAAAGAAGGGTCACAATGCACATTAGACACAGAAAAATACTCAAAACATATGTACATGCAAAATCTGTAAGAAACTCATCAAATAGCAATTAAATTCAAAGGTAAGGAGAAAAACTCACGTGAAATGCTCAGAGAAACATTCAGCTGAGCGCTTTGCAGATGGAAAGAAGTCCAGAAGATTGTCCTCCACCTTACCCCGCTTGAGGATTGAAATCAAATCATCAAGGCTATTATCAACCAGATATTCCTTAAAGAAGTCTGTTATAAATGAAAGAACTAGCCCTTTGCCCACAAGATTATCCTTGAGCAGAGGCTGGAACACAGTCTCTGGTGGAAGCCCAGATAGTTTCTGGGAGAATGCAAGTGCTGTGAAAATGGCCAATTTCTTCCTTTCATTTTCCTCAAAGAGTTCCAGCGACTGCAAGAATCTTCGCATAACATTTTCAAGGTTCTTTATGAGGAATGGCTTGCGGCGCAATATTTTCTGTATATATATTACAGATGGTAAGATGACTTCACGCTTAGGATCACAGTGTATTATAGAGTAAGGATGGTGGTCCCCCTCATCAGGTTTTGTCGTGCCAGGTTGTGTTCGGCCTCCTGTGAAAACAACCTGCACACATACAACGAATTAGATTCTCATAGATTATTAGGTATTTGCATAGTGTAAAACGAAAAAAAAAAAAAAAACAGGAAAAACAAAAACAAAAGCACAAGTGAAATTGGAAAATCAACAACTGTGCACAAATCGATCAATCAACAACAGAGAAAAATGAACGCCTAGTGCCCAATTACAAATTTAAACACAGACAGACAGACAGACACACGGGCGCGCGCGCGCACACACACATTTATACATATATCATTCAGTACAGCACCATCAGCAAGCTGGTAAAGCAGAGACAACTGAAGCAGCACACCAGCATCCATAAGGCACTTACTTTCCAATACGACTAAACGCTGCTACTTACCATCTCGCCAGATGATATTACCAACTTGAAGACAGAACTGATCAATTTTAACAGAAAATTCCAATCTAGAGAAAAGAATCATGTGAATTGTGAACCATGATGCTGCAGAAAGTTCCATTTCCACAAAAGACATAATGCAAATAATTTAGGATCCTAAGTATCAGTTATTTAGAGTTCTGATTATATGATGCTTTTTACATCCATGAGTATGCAACAAAAAAATTGCTATTCTCAGAGCATTATTACAAGCCAATTAGATGCACTTCATATCTAGCTTTCTCAAAAAAACTCAATTTTCTCTCCATGTGGATCTACATCTTAAATGGAAGAAATTGACAATTTCAAACTTATGTACTAAACAAATAAACTTGCCTCAAAAAAGGTATCACCGTATCTTGAGAAGTTAAGGTCGGAAGACTCAATGCTCTTAGCAATAAGTTCCTGCACATAATGAATTTTATTTACTTCAACAAGATTAACTACCTGAACATTGCAAAAGAAAAACCAAAAACATAGTGAATGCATTGGGAAAATATTACCAAATCACCAGCATTATCCAGATATATCTGGACCACTGCATCCGCAAATGCTGCAGGGTCCAGCGGTGCTGCAATGTTCCGTTTGCGGGTCTTAATCCGCGTGCCACTGTACATGACAACAAATTTGAACCAAAAAAATTTCATGCAGGAATAAAATGGAGAACTTCATATATTTAACATATATTTACTTAATTTCCACCATATCCTTCTTATGTTATAAACACAGATCAAAAGTGCTAAAGTAGAAAACTTTTTCTTTTTTAACTTGAGTATGAGCACTACATATTTAAATTTCATAACATTAGTAGATGTGAAAGACTCCAGATTCAACAAAATCAATGATCCTGATGATTTATTAACGAACTTGATAGTGCCTGTTTCAACAATACGGCTAAACGATTGCCAGAAAAGTTAAAGCCACAACCACAAGACACCTAGTTTTCCATGCTTCTCAGCAATCCCATAAGTTTCATTTAAAAAAGGAAAAAGGTAGCTCAAGGTAAAATCGCATAAGAGGAATTTCGAAGTGGAGACCAGAAGTGAACAGGTAATAGCGACTTACCCAAGAGTGGGTCTCTCCTTTGAGCTGCAAATGAATAAAAAACGAGAATAAAAAAAAGGCAATCAGTAAGTACCGTTAATTTTTCCCTTTCCATATAATAAAAAGTGGATTAAATATTTTGATAATTTACAGAACGAACAAAAGACACAATACAAATTATTATAAACATTAACACCATCCGTAAATATTTTACATAAAATTCAACAATCAAATAAGGATCAGATATAGGCACAATTAACATTCTTAGCAAAAGAAAAAAGAATCCCATTTACTTTCTTCTCTCCAAAGAACCTTACAAATCAAACTCTAGAACTACTCTTGAATATGATCATCATAGAAAAACAATATGACAAATGAACACATAATTTTCGGAACAAAGCAAAATTTATCACCAACCTAAATGAACAGGAAAAAAAAAAGAAGAATTACAGGAAAAAGAATCATAAATACTAGATCTTTTTAGGTTAACCGCGATGCAACAAAAAAAAAAACAGATCCGGAGCTAGCTGCAGCGATAAGCTCAATATATCCAGAAGTGCAGGCAAATAAACATATCGATCGATGTGCGAATAGAATAGAGAAGATAAAGGGAGTAAAGGTACCTCATAAACCAAGACGATTAGGGATCGGAGGATGGAAGACTCTGAGAGATTTGGGAAAGTGCGATTTGGGAGAGAGAGAATAAAGAGGGAGGGGGAAAAGAGAGAGAGAGAGAGAGAGAGATGGGAGATTTTTAGGACGGTGATATTAACCTTTATAGAGGGAGAAAAAGTAGAGAGAGAAAATATAATTATAAAATAAAATAGAAATAAATAACTGCTTTAAAAACACGAAGGCCTTCTGAAGGAATAAAAAAGGCCCAATAATTTATTAAATTATTAGTTAAATAATACAATTATTTTATATAATGATGACTCTAAATTAATTTCATATTTCATTTTATATAAAATAAATAAAATTTACAGAATTGTTAAAAGTATTTATAAACAAACTATAGATTAACACTTATTACTATAAGGTCTGATACACTTTAAGAAAAAGAATTCAAGTATAATTATTAAAAATATATAATTGGATTTAGTAGAATTTCGAGGAATTGGTGTTATATAAACGGAAAAATAGAAAAAAAAATCTATAAAACACAAAATTTGTAGGTATATTAATTAATAAATAAATTATTTAACCAATAATTTCGTAAGAAACAATTTAAATAAATTTAACAAAATTGTATATAATTTTATTTTCTTTAAAAATAAAATTGTTAGTTAAAAAATAAAAAATTTAATTTAAATGAAAATTTTAAGGAAAAAATTGATTGAATTTTTGTGTATAATTTTGAGTTGGCTTGATTTGCAATTGCGTAGTCCGAGCCCAATGATCCGGCCCACCCCAAAGTGAGGCTGACCCAAAACAATGCGCCCCTAAAATTAGGGTCCATGCCCTTAAATTTTTTCAGGGGGAGACCAAGGAACAGCGAGTAACTAACAATCTAACATTGTCCGACATTGCCCTCTTCCTCTCTTCGACTCTCATGCTCTGGCAGCTACTGCTAGCAGCAGCCGTGGACACGAGCCTGTCTTCCTAGACAGATATACAGAAGATGCTACTGAGTCGGCGAAACATTTTGGCCATTTTTTCTTCAGCCTCAGCGTTTAGGAGTTTTCGTTTTCGACAAGATATAGAAATGAGTATTGTTCAATTGCCAGGTTTATTGTTTACCAATTCCATCGCCTGCGTTTCTTCTTCTACTTTCACTTTTAGATATAAAGATACGAGCTTTGTTGATTATCTGAGAGATAAATGCGAAAATGGTTCATTTAGTAACTTAGATGATGCCTTAGCTTCCTTTGATCATATGCTTCGTTTGAATCCTTTGCCTTCTATTAAGCAATTTAATCAGTTGTTAACTGCGCTTATGCGAATGAAGCATTATGACACTGTGGTTTCTTTGTCTAAAAAAATTGAATTGCTAGGAATCTCATATAATGTATATACTCTGACCATCTTGATTAATTGCTACTGCCATTTGCATCTTGTGGATTTTGGGTTCTCAGTTTTAGGAAAAATTATTAAGCTTGGATTTCACCCCACTGTTGTAACGTTGAATACCTTAATTAATGGACTATGTATAGAGGGTAAAATTGTTCAAGCAGTGGAACTTTTAGATGAGATGGTATCAAGAGGGTATCAACCTACTGTATATACTCATTCTATGATAGTAAATGGTTTATGTAAAATTAGGAAAACCACCACAGCAATTGGTTGGATGAAGAAAATGGTCGAGAGAGGTTGTGAGCCCGAGGTGGTGGCATACAGTACAATCATTGACACCCTTTGCAAGGATAGACTAGTTGTTGAGGCTTTAGAACTCTTCTCTCAAATGAAAAGTATTGGGATTTCACCTACAGTTGTCACTTACAATTCCTTAATTTATGGTGCTTGCAATTTGGGGCAATGGAAGCAAGCATCTATACTATACATAGAAATGCCAGAGTGGAACATTGCACCGGATGTAGTTACCTTCAGTATATTGGTGGATGCACTTTGTAAGGAAGGAAAGGTTTTGGCGGCACAAGGTGTTTATGGTAAGATGATTCAAAGGGGCATGAAGCTTGATGTTATTGCTTATAGCTCCTTAATCCATGGTCTTTGTAATTCAAGCCAATGGAAGGAATCTTCAACTTTGTTGAATGAAATGCTCATGCAAAACATCACTCCTGATGTTGTAACCTTCAGCATATTGGTTGATGTGTTTTGCAAGAAAGGAATGGTTTCAGAGGCTCAAGGTATTTTCAATATAATGATCCAAAGAGGTATAAAGCCCAATGTTGTTACTTACAATTCATTGATAGATGGCAATTGTCTCCAAAACCAAATTGATGAGGCCAGAAAAGTATTTGATATAATGGTTTGCAAGGGTTCTGAACCTGACGTTCTTAGTTATAACATCTTGATTAAAGGATACTGTAAGAGTTATAGAATTGAAGAGGCAAAGCAACTTTTTGACGAAATGCCTTGTAAAGGTTTAATTCCTAATTCTATTACTTATACCACTCTCATAAGAGGCTTATGCCAGGTAGGGAGGCCTCACTCTGCAGAAAAGCTTTTCAGGGAAATGAGTTCTCTTGGCTGTCCTCCAGATATTATTACACACTCAACCTTGCTTGACGGCTTCTGCAAGCAAGGGTATATTGATGAGGCATTGACTGTATATGAAGCTATGAAAAAGAGCCAGTTGAAGCCTAATGATGTGATCTATAATATCCTGATTGGTGGTATGTGCAAAGCTGGAAGGCTTGAAGATGCAAAGGAACTGGTTTCTGGTCTTTCTGTTAAAGGGTTGCATCCTGATGTTTGAACATATATTATGACAATCAATGGCCTCTACTAAGAAAGTACTACTAAATGCAGCAGAAAAAGGTAAACTAATCTGGAGGAGGATGGCTGCACATAGATCGTTGCTCTTTATAAGGTGATTATCCAAGGATTTCTTCACCACAAGGGTGCATCAAAAGCCAGCAGAATTCTTTCTTGATGGTTGGCGAGGGGACTTCTACAAATGCAACCACAACAGGCTTGGTAGTGGAGCTATTTATAGTAATGAAGTGAGATATTCATATTTAACATCTCTTCAGTGAATGCAACAAATTGCAAGGAGCCTTAATCTTCTGTAAGTTATTGTTTATTATTTCTTCAATCTCTTTTAACAGGAGAATGATGCTGCTAATTAGTTGCTTTTGCTGTGTAGAGAAACCTGTTAGGAGTAGCATAGACCTTGTATTATAGGTTGTTCACACAATAGGATTGCAATGAATTAGCGTTTCCTAAATGCAATGGGACAATTGATTCAGCATCCGAATTCCATTAACTGAAAAAGTTACTGAGATTGTCCTACATCTATTATCTTACTGTTTTTTCCCCAATTCTTCCTGAATAGCTTTGGCAAATTTATAACTAGTGATTCCTTTTTCCAAGTTTTTGAGGCTCATCGATTTGTGGCTTTGTGGGCATTTCATATGTGGGATGTATGCCTCCATATATGTTGCTTTGCATCAAGATTGGCTCCTAAATAAACTAGTTTCTCAAGGATTTGGGGATCTGGCCTATGAATAGCCATTTTTCTTGCAGCAAAATGTCAAGGCAATCCACTGGGCACAAATTCTGTTAGAGAGGAGTAGATAACTTTGAATATCTATGACTTTTTCTTATAATATTGACACTGATAGGATCTCTTTTTAGACTTATGCTTTAACATCATTTTTTACATGTTCACATAAGTAGCTCAAATTTCCTGCATATTGCATATTGTTAATTATTTTCTATGTGGTTGGCCTATTTTACATTCATCTTGAAATTTGAGTCTCTAATATAAAGTTCTAAACTTTTACCTAGCCTTGTATACTATTATATCTTTAATTGATATATGTGCAACTCAAAACTGATGGAGGAAAATGTTTCTTCTTAGGATGCCTTAAAAAGAGACATGTTTAGGATTGTAGCTAGTTGGTAAGTGATGATCTGAGATCTAGAAAATCGGGTTTACAAATGGTTCTGTTAGCTTAAAAAAAAAACTTAGCCTGTGGGGAGGGTGTCTCTCCTTTTATCCTGCTTTTCCAGTGGTGTGTCACGACCTTTCTGCTACAGGACCACATTTTCTGTCGTATGGACTCGTACGTACGGATAATGCAGTGACCATCCCTATGTCAGGCGGCCATTTAATTCCCTCCGGCACGCGAGTGGACAAGGCTACGAAGTGATTGGGCTTATTGTCCTTTCCTCTCACGACAGGGTTGGAGAGAAAGAGACCGAATCCAGTGGTGGTCCGGTCTCAGGGCCAAATGGGCTGGGCCGGTCTGACTGGGGGGTTTGGGTGGTCCCCGGTCTTTAAGGCTGAGCGGGCTGGTCCTGGTTCATGCGAGAGACTGGAGGGCCTCCAAGTAATGGGCTGCCATCATGGGCCTGGCCTCAGACCGGGATGGAGAAATCCAGCGGTCATCAGTAAGGAACTTAAAACTTTCATGGAACTTTCATGATTAGTTTCTGCAAGTTAATACTGATGGTTGTTCTTTTCACAAGTTTTCTTCACGTGTACAAAAAAGGAGGCAGAGTGGTTTGTTGTTTAATGATTCAAAAAGTTCTTAATATGATGAAACACCGACTAAAATTTATAAATAGACGGTGCAAATCCTTAGGCATCTCATGGCAGTGTCCTACCGTTTTAGGTTTTTACTTTTTCTTTTTTATATATACCAAAAGTTTTTACAATAGTTGAATGTGAAGCTTTTGGCATTGTATTCAACACAGTTGGAATATCTTCTGCATCTTCTGTTTGCTTCTTTCCAACTCTTACTTGTATACGCTTTAGTGCATGAGTGCCAGTTTGCTACTTTCTGGAAGGAGATCAAAGACGATGATGATAATAATGGCATGGCAAAGTGTTTCAGTAGCTACTCTAGCTTCAGCTTGAGGAGCTTTCATTTTCAACAAGAAGTGGAAATGGTTATGAATTGAATTGATCTCCTACCTCATTATTTATTTGTAATTACATCTCCCGTTTTTATTAAAGATTAGTAAGATAGTTCCTATACGTAAGGAAGTCAAGAACAACATCAATTAAAATTGACAAATTTGAGTTCCAGCAGTTGAAACGAATGGAATTGCTAGGTTTTTACATCTTGATTGTCTGGAAAACAAGAAGGATTGAATCTGTTCTCTTGGGTCAGAAGATGGGCTATGGATTCTCTGGTTGGGAAGAATCCTTAAACTTGGTATTAAGCTTGATATTGCAAGTTATCGTAGGACTATGTATAGAGGTCAAGTTGCTGAAGCAGTGGAATTATATGAAGAGACGGGGAGCAGAGGACATCAAGTTTAATGTTTCTGGCTATTCTGCAATTATGAACTGTGGAAAATTGTTGAAGAAGATGGTTGAGAATGGAAGGGGCAAGTAATGTTCTATTGAGAGATCCTCCTCAGTTTGGAGGAATTGATTTGATGGCATAGAATGAATGTAACAGTTTCAATGGAAGCTGACCTTTTGTTAGTCTATAGATTTAAGAGTGATTGTGAATAGCTTACCTTTAGCATGCATCTCTTCTTCTTCTACTCTTGTGTTTTAGCTAGTTTCTTATTTATCTTAATTAGTCTGATGGCATTGGAGGGTTGAAATGCCGTTCAAAATTGCTTGGGTACCTAATTTAAGAGTAATTAATTAATGAATGACCATTATGTAATGGAATGGGGCCAAATCAAACAGAAAAATTAATGGATGGAGTAAATATATACTGCAAAATAAATATTTATACAATTTGTTATTAACTTTTTAATTATATTTGTTTTAAATTTTATTAGATATATTTCAAATAAAATTAAATAGTGTTATAATAATTAATTTATAGTTTAAAAAAAGAAAATGAAAAAATATAAATAAAAATTATGAAATGGATGGAGTAAATAAAAAATTATATAATTTGATATTTTTAAGATAAAAAATAAGAGAGAATTTTTAAAATTTTCAGTTATTTATTAATAAATATTTCATGATAATTATATATATTATATAATTTATAATATCCTTTCAAATTCTCATTGATATAAGTTTAAATAGATTATTTATATATATAATATTTTAATACAAGAAACATGTTTATTATTTTTATATGTGAAAATCTTGAAATAACGAATTGAATTTTAATTTGTGTACATTAAAATAATTATCTTGATTCAATTATTGACCAATAAATAATAAAACATAAAAAATAAAAAAAAAATTGTAAGAAATAGCAAATAAATAAAGAGCCATTAATTATTGGCTTGGCGTTAGGCGGAGACTTTAATGGGTGATCGCTCCATTCCCATATAGCAAACGAAAACCAGAATAATAATTACAAAATTATAAACCAAAAAAAACAAAAGAGAGAGAGACTAATGCCTCTCGGCACTCGCCTTCTAAATACCCCCACCAGCGCCACCAAATTCTCCTCCTCAACGCTTCCCTCCTCCTCTGCTTCTCACTACCTCTCTTCCCATTTTGCCCTTCCCTCTCTCCTCCGATTCCCTCTTAATATTAAACACTCTTCTTCCTTGTTCAGGGTATTTTCGTCCTCTCAACCTGCAACCACCTCTACTTCCACCATGGGTGATGCTCCTGATGCTGGCATGGATGATGTCCAGAGACGCCTCATGTTTGAGGATGAGTCTGTTCCTTCCCATCTTCTCTTTTGCATTGTTTCTGCAGTTTATGTACTTTGTGGTTTTCCGGGATTTCGGAAAAAAGTTTTAATCACGAGAATCTGGCTTTTTATTTGGACTCTTTTGTTTCCTTGTGTTTCACATGTCTCTCTTTGTGTTACAGTGCTGGTTTGACTTTATTATATTTCGTAAGTTTGTTATAGGTTTTTGAGTTTTTAGCAAGAAAACTGTACTTTTTAGGTATAAAATTTTCACTTTTTATTGTGTTTCAGTTATATTTTTCTAATTAATTTTCTGGGTTCAATTTGGTTTCCGATTATCGCAAATAGAAATGAAGGATCTGACTGTCTGCAATTTTTATTACTCAACAATGGAAAAGGAAAAAAAATATAAGAAAAATGTCTTAAATTTATATGGCTGAGTTTAGTTGAATGAATGTATGCCTCTTGTCAAATGTTGATCTTTTATTGGAGTAAAGCAATAACTGAGGAATAAGATTTCAGATCTGTTAGCTGTTGTTATTGTATTTTGCAAGCAGTTGGTTTAGTTGGACAAAAGAGTTTGTTAGACAAAGTTTGGTTTTTCTGAAGTCCCATGGTTTTGGATAAAAGCTGGATCCACTTTATACATTTGGGTTAGTAACGTTCTTTAATTCAATTTTCTGAATATGTGATTCTTGCTATTTGACTGTGGTTGCAAGTTGAAAGAAAGTACAGAAAGGGGGGAAAGTGAAAAGGACCTTAACCATTTGTTATTCTGCGTCCGCTGTGAAATGTAAAACTTGTGGTTTGAGTATCTTTCTCCTGTTTTAATTGCCTGCAGATGCATTTTAGTAGATGAGAATGATCGTGCTGTTGGTCATGCTTCCAAATATAGTTGTAAGTAAAGTTTTCCTGTCATGACTTTCTGTAGATTATTTTCTGTGCCACAATTTTTTGGGGGACTTAATAACAAGTGACTGTAGCTACTCATGTTTTAATATTTACATGTGAATAGTTTGGATGTTTTGCTTAATGTAATAATACAAAGCAATTTGTTTGAAAAAAGAAAGAGAAAATCTTGAAGTTGAAATCTTACAATTAATTAGAAATCCATTTTTGGTTGCTCTATTTATAGTAATTTGAAGGTTGCTACCTGATTACCTCATGTCTTGGATGGATAATTTTGATGTTTTCTACTGTGTATTATGAGTATATTCCTTTACATAGGCCACAAACAATTGTCAGTTTGGTTTTGTCATAATCTGGTTCTTCCTGAATTTGCAGGTCATTTATGGGAAAATATTTTGAAGGGGAACTCATTACATAGAGCTTTTAGCGTATTTCTCTTTAACTCAAACTATGAGCTACTCCTCCAGGTATGTTGTCACTATGGAAGTTAAAATATAGTTGCTTGCACTTAAGGGTTGAGACTTCAGAATGTGGAATCCGAAGTCATTTCACTTTCTATTTTCTGCATCATCATCTTAAACAGCAGAATTGGTATTTATTGCTCACGGTACTTTTGATGATGGAAGTAGTGATATGTAAACTTTGAATCTTATTATTACTATTAGTTTCTAAAACACATTCAGTAGAAGATGCTTGAGAATGAAGTTGTTATCAGTATGCAAAGGAACTTTAAATGCTCAGAGGACAAATTTTGTAACAATTCGGTCCAAACTAATCCAAATAATTTTTGGACTCATTTTTCACTTGGCCCAAAATAGTTAA
Organism: Manihot esculenta; assembly: GCF_001659605.2. Lineage (NCBI taxonomy): Eukaryota > Viridiplantae > Streptophyta > Magnoliopsida > Malpighiales > Euphorbiaceae > Manihot > Manihot esculenta. Next base: position 1,077,336 of record NC_035173.2, read on the forward strand.
CCTAAGTTATTTAATAGTATTAAGCTAGGATTTATATATTACCAATTCAATTGTCCACATCAAGCAGGCAGCTGAATTTCACAAATCTAAAGCTATTCATTGATTGAAAGGACATGAGACTTGCTGTTAATCTGTGATTGGAACTTAAAAAAAAAAACATTTGATTGAGAAACTGAATGGTAAGAAGGAAACTCTGTTTTAAGTGTTATTTTCTGTAAAGAACAGTTTGTGTAAACTGCACAAGTTAATTGACCATTTGTGACCTGAGGATTTGTACATAGCAACTAAAATATATATGTAAAAGCAATCAATCTGCAATTGGGGCTGGAAGATTGGCTACATTTGACAGGTTACTCATATTTTGTTGGCAATTATTTTGTTAAAACCAATGAGATGTTGAGGTAACATACATTTGTCTTTGTTTTCTTAACAGCAACGCTCTGCTACAAAGGTGACATTCCCGCTTGTGTGGACGAACACTTGCTGCAGTCATCCTCTATATCGTGAATCTGAGCTTATTGATGAGGATGCTCTTGGTATATATTTCTATGCTTGTAACACATCCACTCTACTTGCTTTTGATGGGAGGTCAGTAATTGTTTTCATTTCCTGTTTCCTTTTCCCTTCATCAGGTGTTAGAAATGCTGCGCAAAGGAAGCTTCTGGATGAGCTTGGTATCCCTGCGGAAGATGTTCCAGTCGATCAGTTTACCCCACTAGGACGCATGCTATACAAGGCGCCTTCTGATGGAAAATGGGGAGAGCATGAACGTAATATTTTAAATTTGATTTATGTCACTCCTTTTAGTATTATGCTTTTATCTTTGATTTGGAAATCATACTTCATCATTGCATTCCTACTGAAAATATGCAGGGGCTCCAACAGAATCATGTTGTAGTCTTTATATGATTATCATAACTTGACTTCTTTTTTCAGGATAATACTTGGGAATGTAACTTGCTACTGTTTCCATCCAGAATCTTGTTGACTCTTTATTTTTCTCATTAATTTGCAGTTGATTATCTGCTCTTCATAGTTCGTGATGTTAATGTTAATCCAAATCCTGATGAGGTAGCTGATGTTAAGTATGTTAACCGGAATGAGTTGAAGGAGCTGTTAAAGAAAGTGGATGTTGGCGAGGAATGTTTGAAGTTGTCACCTTGGTTTAGACTGGTTGTGGACAATTTCTTGTTCAAATGGTGGGAACATGTCGAAAAGGGGACACTCAAAGAAGCTGCTGACGTGAAAACAATTCACAAGTTAACTTGATATTATATAATCTATTTGGGGCAAAGTTTGACTGTAGCTTTATTTGAATAAAAGTTTGGTCATGTAAGTTCTAAACAAGTTAGTATTACTTTGCTGCTATGGCCTTTAGTAATTTTAGCCTGGTTATGTTAAAACTTCGAGATATTACCTGAAAGCATTTAGAAATCTTTGATTTGGCATGAAGCAAGTGGAGTTTTGGCTATTCAAGCATGAACTGGCTTAATTATCTCCCTTCAGTGTCATGCTGTAAATGACAATATAATCAAAGACATGCTCCTCTGAACTTATCAAGGAACGGAGCCAACACCTTTCACCTGATTTGGTTATTTTAGCTGCTTGATCTAGAAAAATCAATCCTTTTTGGGAAGGAAGATGCATAATTTATAGAGTGGATTTGGATTTCGTATGAATGATGCTTAGGCTAGGAGTTTTCTACCAATTTCTTTTTGCAACTGAAAATTAAGCCGTTGAAATATGTACCAGTTTGACGTCTCCTTTAAAATAAAATTTACGCAGAAATAACACCATCTGGAATTATATTCATCAAAATAAGTCATGTTTAAAGCCAATCCAACACTATCTAAAATGTTGCTAATATTTTAGAGACCAAACAAGTGTAATAATGCAACAAACTTAAAAAAGATATTTCCATAATTTCCTCAGAAAAAATGACTATAAACAAGAACTCTGGCATTCAAAGTGAAGGATTGCCTAATAATGGGTACCCTGTTAATAAAAACCTAGCAGAATTATAATGGCAAACGTATTAAAAGTCCTTTTATTACTGTACTGTATGTATGAATATCAGGTTGTAAACCTTTCTCAAAAAGCCTAGAAAAAAGCTCTTTGGCATCATTAAGCTTCCCAGCTTTGAGCAAACCATTGATCAAAATTGTATATGTCACACAATTAGGTTTTAATTGACTCTTTTCCATCGCTTTGAATATGATAAGTGCATCATCAACTTCTCCCTGTTTGCACAAGCCATCGAGCAAAATTGATAAAGTTATTTTATTTGGCTGCTGACCACGAGAGCACATGCTCTTGAAAAGCTCTAGTGCAGTTTGATGCCTTCTTTTTTGCCACAAACCCTTTAAAAGAGTATTGTAAGTAACACGGTTAGGAACTAAACCTTTTTGAGGCGTTTGACTAAAATTTCCATTGCCTCATCAATCCCTTTGCCCTTGCAATATCCATTAATTAAGATGTTATAGCTACATACATCAGCTATGCCAGTACTTACCATCGTATCAAATACTTTTCTAGCCTCATCCATTTGGCTATGCAGACAATATCCGTCCATCAATGAATTGTAAGTCACCACATCAGGCTTTATGCCCCATTGAACTGATCATCATACCAAAAATGTCTAGAACCTTTGAAACCATTCCTTCCTTAAAAAGATTGTCAATCAATATATTGAAGGTATAAACATCTGGTGATATGTTATGCACCGCCTTTTCATTCAGTAAATCCAAAGCTTGATTCAATTTGCCTAAATTGCAAAGGCCATGAATTACGCATGTATTAAGTGACAACAGTAGGTAAAATTCCCTTGTTCCTCATTTGAGAGAAGAGGTCTAATGCCTCAGCATCTAACTTATCCTTGCAAAGGGCGTCGATGATTGCAGTGTATGTGATGACATCTGGCTCACAACCTCTCAACCATTCCCCTTAGCAATCCAATAGCCAAATTTGTTTCCCCAAATTTACATAGACCGTTTACTATCACATTGTAGGTGTTTACAACAGGTTCATAACCTCTAGCAACCACATGATTGAAAAAGTCTACTGCTCTATTGATTTTACCCTCTTTACAGAGCCCATCAATTAAGGTATTAAATGTGACAATGTCAGGCTTCACTCCAAGTTTGAGAAATTTCCCCAAAATTGAGAAGGCAAAATCAACATGGTGTAAGCGGCAGTAGCAATTAATCAAGATGTTAAGAGAATAAACATTGTGTGAGATTCGTAACAACTCAATTTTTCTGAACAATGAAACCACCGTGTGGTATTGTTTTATTCTGACAAGAGCAGATAAAAATCGACCAAATTTATCAATAGAAGGCAGAGGATGAAAAAGAATGATGTGATTAAAGGAAGCTAGGGCATCATCAAGGTCCCTAAAGGAAGCAGAATAGAATTTAGATTTCAAGCTTGCATCTTTGTGTGTGCGTTTTGAAGCAGATCTAGAACTAGAAGAAGAATGGAAAGAACAAGTAAATAATAGGGTTGGAGAATGAATGGTACCCATTAACAGTGGAGAGTGGAAGATCCTGAAAGCTGAGGCTAAAGAAATGGTTCTCATTAAACTCAGTTTAGCCATGATCATCATCGGAGAGAAGAAACAGATTCGCGTTTCACACTCAGGAGCTGCAAACTTTAAATCCACATAATAATAAGAGATAATTAGTCACATAATCTACTTTTGCCTAAAATAAAATCCCTAAATCTAACATAAACACATCAAAAGTTGGTATTAGTTCTCATGTTTATGTGCAAAACTACAAGGTATGCATATATTGCCTATGGGTTTATCCATTATACCCGAAATATGTTTGATGATACACCTGATAGGACATTGGTTTTTTGGAACTCGATGATTGGTGGATACGCTAAAGTGGGTTGGTGTAAAAAATCCTTAAAGAGATGAGAGAAATGGGGTGTAGCCTGATGAGTTTACTTTGGTCCACTTGCTTTCGATTTATTCACAGAGCTGTAGATTTGTTTCATGTGACGAATGATTTGAGAGTGAAGTGTTTGTTAATCAAATTGATGATATGTTATGTAGAATGAGAACGAAGATAAAAGAGACTCTAGGACAGAAGTTGTAGTTTTCTTCTTTAGCATGCATCAATGACACAGCTTGCATTTGGCCTCATGACATCTATCTCCCCTCCTCCGGCCTCATCCAGCCTTCCTTCATGCACTGTAGAGTTATATATAAATTATTTATTTAATTTTTTTATTATAATTAAAATTATTTAAAAAATTTAAAATAGTCTAAAAAGTGTTTAAATTTTATAATCAATTTATGTAAACTTAACCCTTTCTTTGAAAAAAAATTATATTTTAATATTAAATTGATTAGTATTTATAACATTTAAAAATTAAATTTTTTTAATATATTAAATTTACAACCACTAGTAAATAAATAATAATTATTTAAAATCAAATAATTATTATTTATTTAAAAACGATTGAGTTCTAATTAGCAAAATTCAATTAAGATATAAATTTATAATATTGTAAATTGCATATTATAAATATCTTAATACTATAAATATTTGAATGCTTAATAACACTAAAATCACATGGTACAATATTGTTTATATCATCTAATAAAAAAAATAGATTATTAGTAAAAATGAAATATTTAATTTGATTTCTATTTGTTAGCTATTAATGGTTAATTGTTGGCTATGAATAAATATTATTTAAGTATTAATATAAATTATAAATTAATATTTTTTAATAAATTAATTATAAAAAATATAAATTATTCCTAAAATTAATAAACTAATTATATTCTTTAACACGCCAAAGACAATCAACAATATTATTATAAGTGTAACATGTTGATGATAATATAAAAAATAATGAAAAGTGGTAATAAATAGGATTTATATATTAAATTTGTATTTGTAAATTTGTAAAAAAATAAAAAGATATAAGTGTAAAAAAAAAAACTACAACTAATAATTGTTAAACGTTAAATTTAGGGAAAATAATTTTTCAATACCCACCACCGGTTCAACCATCGATCACTACCATAAAAAAACGAGTTAATTATAAAAAAATTCCATCATTTTTCTATTTTTACATTCCACCTTATTCTTTTATAATTTATCAATTAAACCCACACTTTTATATATATTTTAATTAGATATTAAATTTTTCGTTAGAAACTAACTAAATTATCATGTTACTCTGCAACGTCAATAAAATTTATAATACAATTAGTTATAACTTAAAAAGTTAGAGATAAATTTTTAAAATTTAAGATGCATTTGTAAATTTTTTTAAAAAAAATTAGAATTTATTATTATTATTTTTAAATTAAAATTGATAATATTAAAAAATAATTTATAGTATTATTAAAAAAATTTTAGTTGTGTCAAATGATTTAGAATATCAATTTATTTTAATTTAATTCTGAATTAATTCACTTATTCTAATTTAAAAATATATATAATTAACATTATAGTTGAAAGAAAAAAAATTATTTTAAAAAATATACTAAAAATAGTTATACTTATTTTATATTTAAAAAAATAAATTATATGAAATATAATTTTAATCAATTTTATATTTTATGTTATAAAATATAATTAATATATATTATTGATCATGCACTTTTTTAAACTATAATGATAATTAGTATAAATTTCAAAAAAAAATAGGATGTAGATTAAATTAGAATTAGATTAAAATAAATTGATATACTGAATATTGATAAAATTAAAAATTTATAATAATAATAATAATATAAATTATTTTTTTGACGAAAAGACTAAACGTTTAAAAAATTTATAATTACAGATTAAACTTTAAAAATTTATTAATTAAATCTTTACTTTTTAAGTTGTAATCAATTCTACTCTGAATTTTGATGGCATGATAGAGTGACGTAATAGTAATACATCAAATGACGTGATAATATTAGTCTCTAATGAAAAATTTAACATTAAAGTATAATTAAAATAAATATAAAAATGGTTTTCATGTCAAGTCAAAGTGACAATAAAACAAAGAATGAAATTAAATAATATTATTTATTGATTGTTAGAACAAAAAATTTTAACTTTCTACATTATATACTTTTAGACGTTTATTGATAAATTATTGTAATTAACATTTAAATTAGAAAAAAATTATTTTTTAGTCCCTGAGGTTTAACGTAATTAACACTTCTATCTCTTTATTTTGGCGAACCAATACTTAAGTCCCTCACTTTCTATTCCGTCCAAATTCATAGTCTTTCCGTCCAAAATAGCCGTTTGGTCAAAGAGTCAAAGGTGATATATGAGAATTTTTTTCAAAAATGCCCTTAACGAAATCCCTCCATACTTCTTCTACTTTATATCTTCTCTGTTTCTTTCCTCTATCATTTTTCTCCCTCGTATTTTCTTTGTTTCTTCCCTCCATCATTATTCTCCCTCGTATCTTTTCTATTTCTTCCCTCCATCCTTCTTCTCCCTCATATCATCTATATTTCTTTTATCCTCTCCGCTCATCTCTCTTTCTTCTCCTTCCTCTCAATCCTCCCCTCTCTTTTTTTCTCTCCATTTTCTCAGTGAGTTTTAGAAATCATTAAATAATTCTTGAAATTTCCATTGAAACTTTTCGATACCGTGGGTCTTCACTTCTAGTCTTCTCCTATGGGGTTTTTCTCATCTTTGCACAGCCCGTGACCTACCCCTCTCTCTCTCTCTCTCTATCTATCTATCTATCTATCTATCTATCTGAAAAGAAACCCCCAGCCCAGAAATTTCCTGTATTGATTAATTTGATTGAAGTTATATAATCACAGTTACAAGCAATCGAAACTCATTTGAAAATTGGATCTGAATTCTTGAGGATACCATTCACATTATCGTTGTCATGGCATCCCCAAATCAATAAACCCCACAGTTTGATATGCACAAATTCTTCATGCCCACAACCACGGTAACAATCCAAAACCCTTCTCCCAGTCTTATGATTCCTCCGACCTCAATCCCTTCTTCTTCGTATCCTCCTCTTACGGTACTCACTCCAACTTTCGCTTCCAATTCCCTTAGCAATTCCACCATGCCCCCTCGTTTTCGTTGGCCTATGACAACCACCACCACCACCACCCTTCTCCTCCTACTATCTCTAACATGCCACAGCGTTCTATGTCATATCATACACCGTCTCTTCAACCTCAGCCCCAATAGCACCAGCAGCACCACCGAAACCCTTCTCCTCGCAAGAATAATGAGCGTAGTAGGGCTGAAATAATGGGCAAAAAAAATGGAGAGGATACGAAAGAGAAGAAAGATTAAGAGATTTCAGGTTGAGGGAGTTCTAATAAGTTCATTAAGGGTATTTTTGAAAAAAATTCTCACCTCTCACCTTTGATTCTTTGACCAAACGGCTATTTTGGATGGAAGGACTACGAATTTGGACAGAAGAGAAAGTAAATGACTTAAGTGTTGGGTCGCCAAAATAGAGGGACAGAAGTGTTAATTACGTTAAACTTCAGGGACTAAAAAGTAATTTTCCCTTTAAACTACCATAAATAAGAGGGATATGCGGTCCACAGAAATGGGTTATTTGGGCCCTTAATGGGCTTCCCATTAACAAAATCTATTAGGCCTTTTAGAAATATTGGGCCCACAATTAGAAGATAAGTTAAACCATAGCCACAAGTTCCCGCCACTTCCAAAGCAAACTGCCATTAACGTCCGCCTTGAGACGGAGAAAGCAAAAGAAAGAACCAGACAATGCTTCTACGTGGCATAATCTCTAATCCTCTTCCCTCTCTCCATCTCAAAACCCCTCTTCGTCTCCGCAACTTCACCGCCACCATCACTAACAAATACTCCATCTCCGATGAGGACCTTGAGTCTCGAGGCTTCCTCCTCCGTCGCACCTTCTCCGACCTTAATCTCAACCACCTCAACTCCATCTTCGTGGCAGTCGGGTTTCCCAAGCGTGATCCAGAGAAGATCAAAGTGGCATTGGAGAACACGAACTCGCTTCTCTGGGTGGAGCACAAGAAAAGCCAGAAACCAGTGGCATTTGCTAGAGCCACAGGGGACAATGTGTTCAATGCCATCATCTGGGATGTAGTGGTGGACCCTTCGTATCAGGGGATTGGATTAGGGAAGGCTGTGATGGAGAGACTTGTAGAGGAGCTGTTAGAGAAAGGGATTGTCAACATTGCTTTGTATTCGGAGCCTCGGGTTCTGGGCTTTTACAGACCCTTGGGTTTCGTGGCGGATCCGGATGGAATCCGAGGGATGGTCTACTCCAGAAAACAGAGAAAAAAGAAGTAAAATTTGATTACTTTCAAGTTTTTTTTTTCTTGATTATTATGTTATTTAGTGATGTAGATTTCGAACACTGCTTTACAATGGACATTGGTTTAATTTAAAGCATTACCCATCTCTTTATCTGAATAAATATCACATTTCTACTTAGAAATTTGATTGATGAATGAGAAATTCTCTAAAAAGAGAACAAATTCAATCAGTTGAATAATTCAGTCGGTGATAAGCACGAATAGGGAAGTAAACTATATTAAACGACAGCTCGTTTGAAACGGAAGGACAAATTAATTATAGTTAATCTGAATCTCTCATATCGATTAGTGGTTTTGATGTGAGTTGAAGCATCAAACGAGCTGAAACTTCATCAGCATGCCGCCATAAACGTTAGCTTTCTCTCTTTCAAAATGACAGTCGCGTAACTCTTACACTTCCTCCTCTAATCCACCACCACTTATGGACGCCAATCCGCCACCGCCACTACTGCAACCTTCCTCCAATCCCTAATTTCCTTCTCCACTTCTCATAAAGCGGAGAGGATTATGCTGCCAGGTTGCGGACCAGTAGCCCATTGGCCTCGCGCTGGCGGTTGGATTGTTAGCAAAGTAGATGTGTAAATTGATTTTGAGGGAAAGAATTTAATTATCTCACTATGATTACTGATGCAGTAGTGGCGGGCAAACGAAAAAAATAGAGCGTTCCCATGATTTTCATATAACAGAAATCATCTATAATTACACTAAGTCTCGCCCAGGAAGGATGCGGACGCAAAAATTTAATTGTGAGGTCCAGGTTAGATAAGTGATTGGAAAAAATAAAATATATTAAGATATTTTTTTAATAAAAAGTTTATAAAATATTGTTATTAAATTATAATAATTATTATTCATTTTATATTGATTGAAAATGACTTACGATAAAAATAATATTTTAATTTTATTTTTGTTAAATTTAAAAAGTCTAATTTATTAGACTTAAAAATAATATTTATTTATATTAAAATTTTTTAAAATTTAAATTATCATTACCTATTAAATTTATATTTTTTAAATTTAAATTTTATTTTTATAATTTTAAATATTCCATAAAATCATCTAACATTATCCATAAAACATTTTTATTTTTAAAAACTTAAAATTTATTTCTCTAATTTTAATCACTATTAGCAACAAAAGAAGATAAAAAAATATCATTTTTTAATAATAAAAATATTATTTAAAATTAAGTTAAATAATGAGCAAATAATTTTAAAAAATTATCATTCGAGAGATGAAATTTTGAAAGTTAAAAAAAAATTATTAAAAAAGAATAGAAAATAAAAAAACTAAATAGAATAATATACCTAATTAAAATTATAAATATTAAAGGCGGTTAGAGATTTAATGGTAATTTTTTTAAATTTTATATAGAACTACCTAAATAACCTAAAAAAATTGAAATTTCCTCAGCCTAATCGCTGTGCACAAGTTGGATCATTTGATGAGATGCCAGAGATGGATGAGAAGGCAATGAAACCTGTGTCAGCTGAAGTTGGAACTGTGTGGAAAAATTGACAAGCAGGGCCTGAGGATGTTAAATTTGGTTCTGATTGGAAGGCCGACGGTATGGAAACGAAATCTTCAACTTCTGTTGTAACTGAGCTTTCTGATCTGCTATCAACCACCCAAGGCAAATCTATGGACACATTTGGATCAGCAGAAACTCCAGGAAGCATATCACTTGGAGTTGATGCTTATATTTATTTAATTTTTTTAAAAATAGCTCTTATGATGTTCAGTGAGGAAACAAGTGGAGAGAGAGCCTCCCACAATCTGAAATATTGTGATAACAGCGTCCGAGTGGTAACACAATCACGAAGTGAACTGAACTCAGGCGGTAGCAAGTTAACCCATGTTACTACCAATGCACAGCCATTAACCAGAAACACAAATTCAAGATTTTCTACCGGGTTTTGACCGAAAGCCAGTATTTTGGGACCCAATTTTCCTGAAAATTTCAATAATGAAATGAAGCTTGGAGCTGGATCTATTTGTCCATTAAGTTTCCCAACCTTTTAAACACCACGCCTTACGGCTCTTTTGAATTCAATCGGAGTGTTATCTATCGCTCTGGCTCCATTGCCTCACTTTTTTAGGATTTTAATTAATCAATCAACATATGGCAGGGTGATGGGCGCAAGATAAATAAAAGACATAATATGCATCTAAGAAGAGATTGAAGATCAGATCATCTGGAAGATCTAAATAATTTGTAAGGACACAAACTATGAAGACCTAACTTTGTATCATCATGGGCAAAATTCTCCATACTCAAAACTTAAAAATGAAGCATACAGTTATATCGTGTAATCTAATGTAAAGTCTTAGGGGGGAAAGGTTGAATCGAGCTAATGAATAGCAGCCAAATAAATCACCATCCTCATTCCCTAAACCTAAAAACTACAATAGGAATATGTTAAAGTCAGAGAAGCAATTCTACAGGAATACACCTAGCTTTTACTAGCATAGTCTCAGCCAAACAATTCAATGCATTTTCTGCAGTAGGGATTTAAACTTTTATCCATTATTTTCCAGGATTACAATGTCATTCCCTCAATCTTGGATTGAAGCTTAGCTAACTGACCTTAAAATTCACAAAGCCTAGGATTATGGTGTAATTTCCGTATGGACAATTTCAATGTACATCCAGGAGAATAAATTATCTCAATTTACAAAACAAAATCAAATATCATGCAGATTCCACCATAGCAGTTAGAATATAGCTACCAAATACATTGCCAGCAATAAAATATCACCATAAACAAGAAATAGATAAAGTCCATTTCAATGTAAAAATAATCCAGATATCAAAACTAAACCCCCAGAGCAAAGCTAAGAAAAATAAGTAATGTCATTAATGTTACTTGATTTACTCTGAAATATAAGGGTCAACTTTGAATAATATGTTCCCAATCTCTTGCATACTGAATTAGTTTAACCCTTTGTTTGGCATAAAAAGAATCAAATGATGCTAGATTTCAACTTCTTTTAAAATAAAATTTTATAAGTTAAAAAGAATTCAATTCTTTCATTCAAAAAGATAATTGTTAGAAAATAAATAAATTTGACTTGAAATCTTGCAAAATACTTCATTCCAAATAGAAGGTAAATAACCAATTAGCTCATATGGTATCATCAGCACTCAATTGGTGTAAATAAAGATTTGATGTTTACAGTCAAAACTGTAAAATGTGTTCTGCCTGGCACTTTTCAGATCTCCAGAAAAATCAAAATTGAAGGTCAAACTATAACTCATTTTGCCTAGTAACAATAACGTGTGTAGACATATAGAACCATATTCTAAGCAAAATACTGTAATTGCAACTAACAGTGATTTCAACAAAAATAGCCATATTAGAAAAATACCCGTAGGGAATAAGCGCTTCATAATTATAAAAATAATATATCTAATATACATTACACGATCAGCACAGAAGCTAAAAACTTCCTTGCGAATCAATATCATCATAGCTTCCCAACAACACAACACAAGAAAAAAAAAACAGAAGAACAATAGTACCCAGAAAAACAAAAACCAGAAAAAAAAAGGGAAGTTATAATCTTTATAACCTTCCTCCTCACCCTTCACTTCTTGAAGCTGCCCCTAACACCAGGACGCCCCTTAGAGCAATCGGCGACATGAGTAGCGTGTAAATTCGCGAGCTTATCTTCCTCGAAAGGAATCTTTGGGTGGCGAGCATCGTGATGGATCTGCATAGATTTCAGATCCGGCGCGGTGGTTTTGCAGTGAGGACACTCATACTTGGCGTGACCTCCTTTGTCTTTTCCAGTCCTGTCCATCTGCCCCGCCTTCCCTCCGCCCCTGTTCGTCGTCGCTGCGTCAACCTTTGACGCGATCTCCTTCGCCGTGTGCTTCTTTGGCTTCGCCTTTCCGGTCATGGTTGGCTGCTGGTCGGAGGAACGATGACGAATTTGGGCGAATGTGAACCCTAGGTGGACAAAACCCTAGCTACTTCGCAATTGATTGAGCGAGGGGACAAAGCGTGTGTGGTTGCAGGACTATATATATATATATATATATATAGAGCCGTTTGGCATTGAAATTTAAGGGCAAATTTTAGTTAAAGTATCATATTGTTAAAACAATAATATAAAATTAATTATTTTATATTTTCATAAAAACTTGTATAAAGTTAATTTTAATTTTTTAAAGATGTTTTTTTTTTAGAATTTAAAGATCTTTTTATTAAAATAACTAAAAAAAACAGATTAATTTTCATTCACAAATTTTGAAAATTTGTTTGTATTTTTAATTTAATCACTAAAATTTAATTTTTTAAAAGAATTCTTTTACATGCTATTATAAGTTATAGATTAAAAAAAATAATCCTTTCTTTGTTATCTCATCTCTGTCAATTTTATTCTTTCTTTCTTCTCTTTATTTTAATAAAACTTATATTTTTACATGTTTAATACACTAATTTTTTCAAAACTTAATTAATTAAATACTATTTATTAAAAATATTATTTCATTATTCTTATTATAATTTTAAAGGTCCTGTTGTTATTATATTTTATTAGAAATTAATCAACTGGCTTGAAAAATTTAGGATGTATTTAATTATAGAAAATAATTTTCTATTTTTATCTCTAATATTGTTTTATTTTTTTATGGAAAATTGAAAACATATGTACATTTTATATAATATTAAAAATTATTTTTCAATTTAAACATTAAAAAATATATTTATTTTTTTATAAGATTCTCCATCTTAATTTTTATATTAATTTAAAATAAAGAAAATTTATGTACAATTAAATATAATAAATATAATTTATTAAAAAATGCGTTTTATTTATGTAAAGTCTATTGGTATTTATAGATAAAATTTCATATTTTTTATTTTAAAATTTTTTTAATATAATAAAAAAAATATAAAAAAATAATCATTTTAATATTTTCCATTCAATTTATAAAATCTAAAAAATAAGAAATTTGTTATTTGTTTTTTATTAGGATAAAAAACGTTAAAAATAAATATGTTGAAAATATTTCTTAGAAAACATGCATATTTTATGTAATTAAACAGGCTCTTAACAATTTTTTTTTATATATAAATTTAAAAGACATCACATCACTTCAGCCATCTTATTAATTTCATTCAGTATATTTTAATTTATAAAAGTTTCTTGAAAATCTTATAAAATTTATAAATAAGTCAACATAATTGTTCGTGGTATTATTTATTATGCTAATGTTACTTTTAATATGAGTTTTATAATTTCATTTGCATTGCTCTTTTCTTTGATGTTTATTTAGATTTTCTTAGTTAATATTTTAGTGTCTTAAGTATTGTAAATTAATATGAAGACACTGTAAAGCCTAAACAATTTGGAGATTAAATCCTAGCTTAAAACTTTATATTATAATACCAAAACCAACAGTACATTTAGTAAATTGAAATCCATTCCGAGTCATGTATGCGTGTCTCTATATCTAATAAAAAAAAAAACTGGAATCTGTGTCGCCAATTTGGCAATGCCTCTAGTTGTGTGTGTAAAAGAAAAGGAGAACAATCAAGAAACAAAGAGATAAGATTGTATATAAAAGTAATTAGATTTTAAAACATGTCCAATATTATCTATCATTTAAGAGAATGTTTGTATGTTGTGATTAGGAACCAAATTGAAAAAAAAAAAAATTGTAGTTCCTAATTTGACTTGATTTGCTTCTGTATATTGTCTTCTCTATAAAGTAAACGCCTCTTGTTTGAACCATATCCATGGTATTGGTATATAATGCTGTAGAGACACTGTCTCAGGCAACTCACATCGAAGGCCTCGATGAATTTCAGATCATTAATTCTTGATTTCACACCAGCAAAATGTTGGTATTCCTCGAACACAGAACCCAAGCACCAATTTTGCAGTTTTCTAAAGCAACCAACAAGACAACCCGTCCGATGCTGCAGCCAAAGGAGATGAAAATATGAAATATAAGATCACAACAGGAAGGATCATACCATAAACAAACTGTAAGAAACACAAACAACTATAGATCAACCCCACTGGAAATCAGATTCTTCTGCACCAAACTGTGTCATAGTAGATAAATGGGCAAGCAAATACATGAAACAAATGATTTGATACCTTTATTCTGCCTAATAAAATCTTTATGTTAGAGAGAGTTAGCAGGCATTAGCTTCAGCAAAAGAGCAAATTCATTAAGTACACATAAAATTTGACCTTGAGATGTCTTCAAATTATGGTAACATGACAGAAAAATTGGTTACATGTCATCTGAATGCTACAATACCATATAACCAGATCAGTAAAAAATTTCTTTTAAATGATTATTCTGGAAGATATTCATACATAATTGACAAAATAGGACGAATACAGGACTTCACCAAGCCATTTCAACTGAGAATGGAGGTGCCAGTTCTTCCTAAAATCATGATTCTCTAACTAGCATCACTGGTTGTAGGAATATCAAGATATAGTTATATATTGAACTTCCTTCAGGTTTAGTTAACAAGTTAAGGAACAATACAGGAGCATGTAACAACTAATCACAAGCTCCTAAGTGAAAGCAAGCTTGCATATTAGGCTACTTCTGCAAGGATCAAGCATACATACAAACACAGAGAAAAAGGCTAACAAAACACAAGTTTGAGTTGAACATACCTTTCCACGTTTGCAATGAATCAGAACTGGATGATTCCTCACATCTGAAAACAACAAGAAACATAATTAAAAAAACATAACAAGCAAAGAGATGTTAAGGAATTAAAAAGAAAAAAAGGAAAACTAAACAGCAGTTGAAAATTGAACAGAATTCTTCCTGAATATTATTCAGTACCAATTAAGACTTTCAGAGCCTCCATTATGGTATCCTTCAGAATAGATACAGAAGGCTCCTGCAGATAAAAATGATAATTGACAACGGTATAAGCAACAAAGAGCAGCAAACAAACAACAGATTCCATATGACATAATCCAACAGATTCCATATGACATAATCACAGTTAGTATAGCACTATATAAACTAAACAAATAATAATAAAAAAAAACCATGACCAAGATATCATCAAAGTTAACATAAAGAATACCCACGTGATCAAAAATTTTTTTCAAGAAGCTAGCATCCTAATCAGCACAAAAATTTCTGTGAAGCATTGATACCTTATTATCTTATCCAAAGTACACAATAGAGAGCATGCGAAAGATCAAGAGATATCTCATGCGTTTGAGAACGCAGAAGAATTCAAGAAAAGAAAACAAATTACCGTCTTCCCCTCAATTCCAAACTGGAACAGTTTAATATTATGAGCACGGAGAAACTCCATATTCTCTTGTGGATAGGGCTCCAAGCACAAGTATCTGCTCCAAATTCCAACCACAAACAAGTCAGATTGGTCCACTGAAACATTCAGTAAAGAGAGAATCAAATAGTAAATAAACATGGAATCTAGCCCTTATTCCAATTCTTTCAAACTTTTTTCCATCAGTATTTGACCAAAAGAAAATTTCAACTTTCTCGGCAACCAAACAGTTTTTTTTTAATGATAACATTTCAATATTTTACAATTTTTTGCGTTCTCGATCTTTTCACTTATCGAATTCAAAAACCAAAAGAATAAATTCAATTTTTTCGGTTTTCTCATTAGCTGATGAATGCAATTACATACTTACATGATGGATCGGAGATTTAGAGTTTCAAGGAAAGGAAAATTGGGGGGTTGAGGAAGGGCAGATCTGAAAATGCCATCTTCCACCATAGAAAAATTCGCCGGCGGAACCAAAACAACGTCGTTATCATCATCATCTCTTTCGAAAATCAAACCCATTTGCGTTTTTCTCTTCTTTCTTCAGGCGAAGAACAAAAATCCCACAAGCCTTCTCTTTGATCCAAAAACTATATACAATCAAACAGAGGACTTGCCCTTAAAAAGAAAACGAAAAAGGAAGATCAGAAACAAGGACAGAAGAAGCCCATTGTTTAGGAAAAAAGGAATCGGGAAGGTTTTTAATAGATGAAGATATGTAATAAAACGAGGTCGTTTTTGCAGGTGGGATTCCGAATCCAACTCTAAGATTATATTTAGTTTCAGTGTTCAAAGAGGAAAGGGACGGTCTCCGCGGAGAGATTTCAGATACAGAGGCGGCTCATCGAATGTAGGTCCCATTTTAGGAATGTTCTTTGCATCCCTTGTGATTTTGACACGTGTTAATCTTTCCTTTTCTTTAAAATTTTTCTTTTACTTTTCCTTTTGTTCTTGATTTCTAGTGAAATAATATTCAAAATTTTCAATTTGAGGCAAAACTTTTTAGTTTAATATTTAAATTTTCACAATGGCAAAAAATATATATTTAAATTTTAGCTATTAGTTTAATCGGATGATTGAATAAATAAAAATAATTTACATAATTAGTTTTAGTTGCCTATTTTATCAGTATCAGCTATTTTTAATTGATTTTAGCAATTATTCTCAAATTAATGAAATATTATGTTATTAAATCAAATCAAATCAAATAAAATATTATTATAATTAGATTTCTTTCCATTATATTATTTGTATATACTTCTTAAATTTAACATAAAATAAGGGTAAATATATGAATGAAAAGTATGAATATAAACAAAATAAAGATAATACTGTTAGTTATTATATTTTATTTATCAAGAAGAAATTTTCTAAAATTAATTAAAAATTATTAAAAAAATTAAAGAAACTAGCTAAAATTATAATGAGTGAAAAGTTTTAAATTATTTATTAAATGAGTTAATAAAATGAAATGTTTTTGATATATTGATAAAAACAAAAAAAATTTCATAAAATTAATAATTAGCGTAAAGCTTTTATTTGTTAGTCACTTAGCCTATTATGTAATATGATAAAAAAAAAATTGTAATTTAAAATATTTATGATTAAAAAGATTTTAAACTTAATTTATTTTACTTAATAAAGAACATATTTTAATCATATTCCATATATTTAGCTATTAATGCATTTTGTTCGAGAATATTTAATTGTCTAGCTATTTTCGTAATGCAAAATATTATATTAAAATTAAATATCTTTATTTCAGTTTAACAATTATAATGATTTTTTAAAGGAAATGGATTAAATTCTCATGTAAATTTATTTATTTATTTATTTTTTGGAGATGAGGGCAGAAGTGGGGCGACTCTTCAATTTATTTTTTAAAAACACTATTATAAAATAGATTTTTAGAAATACATATTTTAAATAATAATATATTTATTATTATTTAATGTAATTTATTTATCTCTAAATATCACATTATTTGTTTATAATAATAAATTTATTGGAAAAAAAAATTATGAGTCTTTAAATGTTATCTTATTTATTTTAAATAGTTATTTTTTAAAATAAATTTTATTAGTCTCTAAATATTATATTATTTATTTCTAATAATAAATTTTTTAGGGTGAAAACAGATTATTCTTTAAATCTTATATTATTTGTTTTTAATAATTTTAAAATTACCTTTTCTATGTGATTCATTTCATATATAAAGATATTAATTTGTAACCTCTCATTCACTTAATAAATTCAGATTTGAGCCTCTATTTTTAAAATTCTTACTAAAAATGTGCTTTTTCATTAAATAATTGTACCTTAAAGTTTATTTCATTCATATTTAAAATCCCTAGAAAATTCATTGAAAATAAACTTGTTGATTGAATGTATAAATGGGTGAAATTACATATTTGTACATTGCTTCCCTGCTCATATCACTACTATCTAAAATGTATTCCTTTAACATAACAAAAACATATAACTTGGAATTTGATTAATTTTTCAAAGTTTAAATATAAACTATGAAATGCACCATCACCAACATACATAAGCATGTGCATGTGCATGTGCATGTGCATGTGTCTATTAGATCATTATAGGCAAGAGGAAGGCTTAATCATTAACAAGAGTAGGTGATGAATGAGGATGAGAAGCCATGAAAAGCTGAAATTGGGTAAGAGAAGCAGGAGTCTGATGAAGAGAGAGCAATCCTGGAGAAATCAGATTTTCTGACCCATCATCCCACCCTATATGTGTCACATGCTTCACATCTGTTGGTCCCCCTATTTCCATTTCCTCTTCCTCTTCTTCATACACTGCAAATTTTCAGTTTACAAAAATCTCATCCCTCAACAATACTAAAAACATCAAATTTTATTTTTTTAATTTAAATTTATTTTTAAAAGAATAAATAAATTAAAATAAACTTAACTGTGATGGTCTGATTTAATATTTTATTAAAAATTTAAAAATAAATTTACACCAAAAATTAAAATTTGTTGATAAATTTAACCATTCAACCTCAAATAAATTAAATGTAAGAAAATTGAGTAAATCTTAACAAAATTCTTAATTGATTAGTTGGAAAAAGCTCACCAAATAATTGAGAGAAAGTCTTGAAACCCTTGACAAGTCTATGAAACCGATCTGATATGTTAGGCTTTGAAACAGCATGAAATTTCAAGCCATTCTTCATACTCTCAGTGCTTGATAAGCTTTCTTCATCATCTTCTTTTTTCCCTATATATTTCTCAAAAAAAAAAAAAAAAAACAAGATTACCAAAAGAAGAAACATCAATCAATGCCGAAAAAGCAGATAGATAAAGAGAGGAGAAAGAGACTTATTAGAGATGGGTTCATGTGTTGAAGAGCCGGTGGCTGCTTGGTTCTTCTTGGGTGATGCACGCCAATGGCCACACTTGATTCAGAGACACAACCAATGGAGAAAGGAAGAGCAAGCTTTTCCATTCTATCTCTCATATTTCTTTATCAGCAACCAAGCAAAAGGAAACAAAATTAAAGCATTTGTGAAGTGGACTGAGAGATTAAACTACGAAAACAAAATTAAAATTACAGGGTGGTTGAAGAAGGACTAGGACTTGGGTTATATCTGGGCATTTGGGTGGTGGTGGTCAAGGTGGCGGTGCTGGCTTTGCATCCAAGTTATTATAATTTCACGTGTAACAAGAGTCAAGCTACATGTTAAGTATAATTTTAAATAATTAACAGATTTAATTGTGAAGTATAACCTAATTAACAGACCCAACAGACACTTTTGTGCTTCAGAGACCTGCAATAATACAAAGTTGGTGGAACTGTCCCAACCAAGCCACCCTAGATTTGGCTATTTTGGTGTATTATACCAAACCAATGGATCATTGCAATGTATCTTTTTAATCTTAATAATTATATGAAAAATGTTTAAACGCATCCATATATATACATCCAATTATATAATAAGATGGAAAAATGATATATTAAATTTTATAATTTTAATAATTTGTCAATTATTAATTGAGCAGGCATATATAACATCTGTCACCCACTAAATACATTGATAAGACATATATGTATTATGATTTATTAATTTACGTATTAAAAAAAATACTATTTTTTTGTTTAAGCGGTCTACCTATACTTGCCTCTCTTGGAGTATAAGCCATAAGCTTTTACATACTATCTCTAAATATTTTTTTTCTTTAATTTTGATTTTTGGGTTTACTTGGTTTGGACTCTATGCCAAACTTGAAGCAGCGAGTGGAATACAAGCAACCTTTCCCGTAAAATCTATTAGATATCTAATGGGTATGAAAGAGGAAAATCCATGATTGGTTCCCAGAATTTAATAACAAAGAACAGAAAATTTGTTGGAAAAATGATGACTTTATAATGGGGAACTTGGTTCAATAAACCATCGAGTAATCACTTGAAAATACTTCTTTTTACTTCCCTATAATTAGGACAAAGATCAAAAGCTTCAGAAAAATTAAAACCTAAGCCAAAATCACAAAGGACATAGACTAAGTGGAGATCAGAAGATTACAATATTCAATCGGTCCAAAGCATCAAACTTGCAGAAAAGTAAAAAAACAGCTTATCGCTGCAAATGCTGGTGGTAAAAGCCAGTTGCAGGATTCATGCTTAATCAACTTTTCTATGATACATATGATAATCTATGATACATCTTATGATCTCAGCTGAAGCAAACCTGACTGCTAAATTCTTCTGTAGCAATTAGGTCTACTCAAGTTTCTTGAGTCAAGGATCCAGAAATTTCTTGCAATTGTGGTAAAGTTTTCAACAAATGACTCTTAGCAAATAGTGGTAAATAAACTAGCAAATGAAAAAAAAAAAAAAACTAATATATAGAAATGTATTTTTACAAGTGTAAGAGATTCCAAAAGCTCTATCATTTTCTCCACATAACGCTCTCCATAGTAACTAAGAACTGCAGCTGCTCTGATGATGTTGTCCTACCTTTCCAACGACTAGTCGTTCTTTTGGTGGGATTTTATTGCAAGGTTTTCGTTTTGCCCAAAAGCTCAACTCTATTTGAGCTTCTCTCCTTCCGTGATACACTCTGTGCCCACTGTCTTGGATTACAGAGATCCATGATGATGATAACGCCAAAGCTACGATTTACGAAAGCCTTGTCTTTAGCTTCAGCTATCAGAAGCTTCCACTTTCCACTGCTCTGGGAATTGGGTAACATTCAATCTCCAACCCTTTTATTTACTTATCCTTTCAATTCTTCTTCTACCTCTACTTCCACTCACACTCATAAAGATGCAAGCGTGAGATCTAAATTCTATTCTGCTTCTTTTAGGGACGTTGATGATGCCCTTGCTTCCTTTAATCACATCATTCTTATGCATCCTCTTCCTTCTAGGGTTCCATTCTCTCGATTTTTATCTGCTCTTGTCAGAATGAAACAGTACCACACTGTCGTTTCATTGTCCAGGAAAATTGAGTCTCTAGGAATGTCACACGATGTTTGTTCTCTTAACATATTGATTAATTGCTTCTGCCTCTTACACCATGCTGATTTTGGCTTCTCAACTTTGGGGAAAATCCTCAAAATTGGATTGGAGCCTAATATCGTAACATTTAATATCTTAATTAATGGCCTATGTATAAATGGTAAAATCAATCTAGCAGTATACCTTTTCAATGATATGGTTGCTAGCGGTTATCAACCTGATGTACTTGCAATGTGATAGTAAACGCTCTATGTAAATGCGGGAAAACAAATGTGGCTATTGGGCTGCTAAAGGAAATGGGTGAGAGAGGTTGTGATCCAAATGTAGTGACCTGTAGTGCAATCATTGATAAGCTTTGCAAGGACAAGCTAGCTGTTGAGGCATTAGGCTTCTTCTCTCAAATGAGGAACAAAGGCATTTCACCTAATGTTGTGACATACACATCCCTAATTCATGGTCTTTGCAATTTAGGCAAGCAGAATCAAGGTTTGACCTTGTTGAAAGAAATGATGGGGCATAATATATCACCAAATATTTTTACTTTCAATATATTGATCGACTCTCTTTGTAAGGAAGGAATGATTTCAAAGGCTCGGATTATGATCAAAACGATGATTCAAAAAGGTGTGGAGCCTGATGTTGTCACTTACAGTTCATTGATTGATGGATATTGCATGTGTAGCCAGATTGATGAAGCTAGAAAAGTGTTTGATTTGATGGGAAGAAATGCCATTGCTGATGTTTTTAGCTACAATATTTTAATTAATGGATATTGTCAGAGCAAAAGGATTGATGAAGCAATGAAGCTTTTTGATGAAATGCCTCAAAAGGGTTTAGTTCCTGACTCTATTACTTATACCACTCTTATAAAGGGATTGTGGGAAGTAGGAAGGCCTCAGACTGCACTAGAATTTTTAAAGAACATGTGCTCTCATGGTCAGCCGCTAAATAGAATAACTTTATCAACTTTGCTCCATGGCTTGTGCAAGCAGGGAGATCTTGACGAGGCACTTGCAATATTTGAAGCGATGGAAAAGAGTAAGTTGAAGCCTAATTGTGTGACCTATAACATTTTGATTGATGGTTTGTGCCAAGTTGGAAAGCTCAATGATGCAAAGCAACTATTTTCTAGGCTTTTTGAAAAAGGTTTGGGGACTGATGTTTATACATATAGTATATTTATAAAAGGACTTTGCAAAGATGGCTTACTAGATGAAGCATACAAGGTGTTCAGAGGAATGGAAGATGGTGGATGTTTACCGGATAGTTGCTGTTATAATGTAATCATTCAAGGGTTTCTTAATCATGAGGATGTACCAAAAGCTTTGCAACTTATTGATGAAATGGTTGATAAGGGATTCTCTGCAGATGCCACAACCACCAAATTGTTGATACATTTATGTCGCCATAACGATCTCATTTTGAGAGAACTAAGAAATCGATCTAAAGGTTCTAAAGGTGTAATGTGAAGTGAGATTTTGGCAATCAATTCCTGATTGGCTAATGCCAGAGGTCTTTGTTATGTTGTGAGTTATTGATACTTGCATCTGTTGCCATATGTGTACAATCACAGTGATGCTAGATTGTATATGCACATTAGCATGATTACACAAAAATTCATTTGAATTATTTTCTTGTTAATCATGTCAAATGGAGGGAATGTGAATGCTAAGGGGTTTCTGCAACAAAAGGATTTATCAGGCTAATAAGACCTTAATGAAATGGTACATATGGGATGCTCTACTGATGTCCTGATATAGAGCTGTTGTCTGCTGATGATATGTTTTTGAAAAAGATATGCAGAATTGCTGAATGTCACTGAGGTGAAATGGTGAAGTCCTCTCAAGTGCAGAACTATATGCGAATTCTATTCGTCAGTTTTGGTTTTGGAAACATGTAAGTTAGTCACAGAAGGATATGGCAGAAACACCTTCGGTGCAAGTGATGTTGGATTGATTCATCAATGGGCTTGAAGGTATGCAACTCAGTGAGGTATCTGATTGTGCATGAAGCATGTATAACAATAGCAATTTGCGTTTTCTTTCCCTATTTTTAACTCTGTACAACTCAAATGACATGGATATTTATTTTATATCCTTTGCCGGCACTATTGGCAGCTAAGAATTCTGCTATCATTTTCAACTTCATGGTACTTTAATATCTGTAAGTTGATTGACTGCAGAAATTATATCAGGCCACAGAAATTTTATTCAGCTCCTAAATGAACGTGTCTCATGAGCATACCCCTGGCATTAAGAATCTCTGCTGAAACCCAGAAGATGTCTGTTGAAATATTAAAGCACAAGGAAGGAAGGCTGTCCAAGAATCAAAGCTGTCAAAGTGGTTTGTATTTTGCTTTGCTATTTTGTTGTACTAAACAAGAAGTTTAGGAAAGAAAAGTTGGATGTGTAATTTGACGATTGCTTAATATAGAGCAGTAGTAAAACCAACTATCATATTCATTTTATTTTAATAAAACTAATTATTTGGTTTACTTATATTAATTACTCCTATTATTTTCATCTACTCTTTAGTCCCTCATCTAGTTTAAATACATTTTGTCTTTGTATTGTTGTAGTTTTTGAATTACATGAATTAAATAAAATTTAATTAACACTTAAATGACTGTAGGATTAAATATCAAATAACATAAAAGTACAAGGCTTAACTAATATATTTTTTAAAAGAGGGGGTTAATAATTAGTTTTGTTTAAAATTAAGGTACTAAATACTCTAAATAAAGTATTACCAAATGAAGCATACAAAGTGAAAAAATGAAAGAGAATGGTTCTCACCATTAGCAATTAGTTACTATTTTGGTGGGTTCATCCAAGAATTTGTGGCACAAGGATCTTGTTGATGAGAATTCATAGTAAATTTTTTATGAAGGTTTAAGTATAAATTAAAGTAATATTAAATGTTAATTTTTTATTTAGATCCACTTTATAACACGAGTATGTAATTTTTATTTAATTTTCATGTAAGGGTATTTAAATAATTTTTTTCATATTAAAATTCATTTGCATAAGTCATAGTAAGGTTTATGGTGAATTGTACAACAAGAACAAACCAAGAGGTTAAAATTTTGGATAATGTACATTTAAAAATTACTATTTAACCATTAAATTAATATAGAAGTAATAATTTGTTGCAGGGTTTCTTTGTGTCTAAAAACAGTTTTGTGTTTTTTATCTCCAGTTTTATTTTGTTCTCTATAAAAAATTTAAAAATGTTAATTTTATGTAATATTAGAAATTACTTTTTATTAAAAAATATAAAAATATATTTAAATTGCCATTATTTTTTTTAAAAAAATATGTTTATTTATTTTTTATAATATTTTTTATTTTAATTTTTATATTAATTTAAAATAAGAAGAAAAATTTATGTATTTTATTTTAATTTAAAATAAGAAGAAACGTTTATATATTTATATTAATTTAAAATAAAAAGAAAAATATATGCATACTGAAATGTATAAATATAATTATTAAAAATCATATTTTCTTTATATAAAATTATTTTTACACTAAGTGTTGTGTTTTCCACTTTAAATATGAGTGTTTTTCAATATTATAAAGAAAATATAAAAAATAATCATTTCAGTATTTTTTATATTTTTTATAAAATTTAAAAAGTAAATTTTTTTCTCTGTTTTTTCAATTAAAGTTAAAATGTTAAAATCAACACGTTTTTTAATTTTCTAATTTTTTAAAAAATAAGAAATTTTTTTTAAAAAACAAGCATATTTTCTATAACTAAACACATTCTAACTCTCTCTCTCTCACAATCCCTCTTTCACCCACTGCTTTGGATTACAGAGCTCCAAGATGATGGTAATGGCGAATCGAAGATTGATGAAAACCAGTTTGGCTTCAGCTGTCAGAAGCTTCCACTTTCCACTGCCATGGGAATTGGGTAACGTTCAATCTAGATCAACTTCCACTCACACACATCAAGATGCAAGCTTCACATCTAAATTCTGTTTTCGGCTTCTTTTGGGGACGTTGATGATTCCCTAGCTTCCATTAATCACGTCATTCTTATCCATGCTATGCCTTCTATTGTTCAACTTGGTCCATTTTTATCTGCTCTCATGAGAATGAAACAATACCACTCTGTCCTTTCCTTGTCTACAGAAATTGAGTATCTAGGAATTTCACACAATGTTCATTCTCTTTCCATCTTGATTAATTGTTTCTGCCGCTTACACCATCTGGATTTTGGCTTCTCACTTTTAGGCAAAATCCTCAAAATTGGACTGGAGCCTAACATTGTGACGTTTAATACTTTAATTAATGGTCTCTGTATAGAGGGTAAGATCAATCGAGCAGTAGACCTTTTCAACCATATTGTTGAGAGAGGTTATCAGCCTGATGTTCATACTTACAGCGTGATAGTAAATGGTCTGTGTAAATGTGGGAATACAAATGTGGCTATTGAGGTGCTGAAGGAAATGGTTGAGAGAGGCTGTGAGCCAAATGCTGTAACATACAATACAATCATTGATTCCCTTTGCAAAAATGAGCTAGTTGCTGAGGCATTGGACATCTTATCTCAAATGAGGAGTAAAGGCATTTAACCTGATTTTATCAATTACAAAACTTTAACTCATGCTCTTTGCGATTTAGGCAAGCAGAATCAAGCTTTGGCTTTGTTGAAAGAAATGGTGCGGCATAACATATCGCCAGTTATTGTTACTTTCAATATATTGATCGACTCTCTTTGTAAGGAAGGAATGATTTCAAAGGCCCAAAGTATGATTAACACAATGATTCAAAGAGGTGTGGAGCCTGATGTTTTCACTTACAATCCATTGATTGATGGATATTGTATGCTAAGCCAAATGGATGAAGCTAGAAAAATATTTGGTTTGATGGTAAGACATGGCATAGCTAATGTTTTTAGCTACAACATTTTAATTAATGGATATTGTATGAGCAAAAGGACTGATGAAGCGATGAAACATTTTATGAAATGCCTCAAAAGGGTTTAATTCCTGACTCTATTACTTATACTACTCTTATAAAGGGCTTGTGGGAAGTAGGGAGGCAGATGTGATAACTTTATCAACTATGATTCATGGCTTGTGCAAACATGGAGATATTGATGAGGCACTTGTAATAGTTAAAGCGATGGAGAAGAGTCGGTTGAAGCCTAGTTGTGTGACCTATACAATTTTGATTGATGCTATTTGTCAAGCTGGATGGTTCTATGATGCCAAGAAAATATTTTCAAGGCTTTTTGAAAATGGTTTGCAGCCTAATGTTTGTACATATAGTATATTACTAAAAGGATTTTGCAAAGAAGGCTTACTAGATGAAGCATATACGGTCTTTAGAGGAATGGAAGAGGGTGAATGTTTACCAAATGATTACTGTTATAATGTGATTATTCAAGGGTTTCTTAGGCATGAAAACATGTCAAAAGCATTGCAACTTATTGATGAAATGGTTGATAAGGGATTCTCCGCAGATGTCACGACCATTGAACTGTTAACACATTTAGGGCGCTATAACAATCTCATTTTGAGAAAACTGCGAAATCAGTCTGAAAATCCCAAAGGCGTAAACGTTAAGTGAGATCTTAATGATCCACACCTGATCAACATGTGCAAGATGTCTTTGTTATGCTACATGTATCTATATCAAAGTCTGTACAGTCAGTATGATGTTAGTTAGTTGCTTTTGCTCTGTGCAAGGAAGTGTTTAGGATTATTGACAAAAGTGTTGTTTTTAGAATTTGTTTGCCCATTGCCTTTTTTAGTACAAAATTGTCTTGAAAAAGTAGAAGTATGGTTTTGTTGGGTACCAGATCATTTATTGTCTTGTATGCAAACTCAGAAATGGAGGGAGTAGTAATTTTTCTCATTTTATTTTCATCCCAGTTAAAAAACATTTGTTCCCTTATAGCCATGCATGCTATATGAGGTGTTCAAGGTTTCTAGAATAATGAGAGAGGCTGTTTTCCAATTGATTATTTTCATAATGTAATTATTCAAGAGTTTCTGCAGCAAAAGTATTTACCAGGGCCAAAAAGACTGTAGTAGTTTGTAGTGAAATGGTAGATGCGGGACACTTTGCTGATGCAGGACACTTTGTAGTTTGTAGTGGAATTAGAAAATTCTCCGTGATGTCTAGGCTTATTTATTCTATGCAACCTTAGATGGCGCATAGATATCTACTGTGCAACTACCACTTGGAGTGTTGTCTCTCAGACCTATCCTCAATTGGGCAATGATGTGCAGGTTCATGAGTTATCAAATAAGGTACATCATCTGAAAAAAGGTGGAACGACTATTGCTCACTTAAGTGGTTTATTGTAGGAATTGGATTACTATCAGAACTTTCAGACTATGATGCTGCCAAGTTTCAGAAGTTGGTTGTGAAAGAGCTTGGCTGAATCCGGAGTATGATCAAGTATTTGGTAAGGATTTTTCACCCTCCTCAAGGCAAATTTATTTATATGTTCAACAAGAGGAGAAAAAATGAAGTATTATGGTTACTCTTCCAAAGTATCTTATTTGGACTTGAAATTTTATTTGTTCAGTTCTGTGTGTTGTTAAAAGGTAAGAATGTTAGTTGATAGAACAACCTGGCAAAAACCACCCAAGTTATAGGTGATGTTGGAATGATTGCAGAAGTTGATATGGCCATTAGCATCAATGTAATTAAAGAATCTGATTTCTGCTTGAAGCATCTAACAAAAAAGCAGAATGAAAATGTTTCGCATTGTTTAATTTGTTAATTGTGATTTTTAATTTTGATGTGAGGTTAAGAGAGAGAGAAAAATAAAGGGAGAGCTTGAACCTAATTCCTCCACCATGAATGAAATTTCTGAAGAGTGGCCATTCACTAATTTTTGAAGTTTGATCTCTTCTCGGGACGAATCATGCAACTGGACATCATCTCTATCCGGGTACGATTTTCTAAACTCTGAGATTTCTCTCTTTACCAGTTATTACTTTTCCTCATCAACATATATGTTCTCCAATCCTTGCGTGCTCTAGCAATTGCGCTATACTAAACCGGATCACTCCTTTCATCGTGCTGAGAAAAAGTATGAATAAGAATAGAAACGTTTGTCCCAATAAATATTTCATAATAGTCTCATTGGACTGTACATCTTTCTTAATATACCCAATAATAGGTAGAGTATAAATTAAAAGTATTTAGAGCAATAAAGATATTAAATTGTTAGCACCATAAAAACATTTCTCTTAGAGTTGTTATTAATAAGAATAAGAGAAATTCTTTCCGTCAATTTTTTTTTGTAATTCGTGATAATTTTTAAAAATCTTAATTGAATTTTATTTTACCTTTTTACTCTTTTTTTTAAAAAAAGAAAATAGAAAAAGAAAAGACAAATAAATAGATCGAAGACTGAAGAGTGAAGAGCATGAAGAAGATTTAACTTTCTAAAGCTCTGATCCCTTCTTTTCATTTATTTCTTCTGAGCATGAATAAAGAGGATCTATTATAAAATATTATAAAATATTCATAATTATTACTTTAAAATAAAATTTAATACTTTAACAATTATAATTTAACAATTGAATTACTTATTTTTAATTTTAAAAATTAATTAAAATATATCTAAATATAAATATTGAACTAATTTATATAAAATTTAAATATTTAAATTAAAATATAAAATTACACAAACATTAAGCTTACCAATTCACCTAGATATACAAAAATTCAAATATAAGATGTGAAAAAAGCATCTGGTTATTTCGAGTTGTGGGCATATATATGTAATTTTATTTTTCGAAAATTGAGAATTCTATTGAAAAACAAAGGTGCCATAAAACCAAATACAAGATCATGTTAGCACTCATGATTTTAATCCGGTAGTAACTATATATATAAAGTTGAATTCTGAAAAGTCACAAGTACCCTTATCAAAAAATAAAATACAAAGTCATGTTGAGCCATACAAAAGAAGAAAAAAAAAAAACAAAACTTAAATGGTTTTATAAGTTGAGGTATATGGGTAACCTAGATCACTTTCAAGGAACTTTCTTTAACAATGACATCTCTAAAATCTGTACATGAAACCAAACGATATTGTCAACAATCTTGCAGTTCCAAATCAAAATTCACCAAAGAAATTGATTGTAATGATATGAGATGAAGGAGGCATCCAGGAGGCTGGCAAAAGAATGTCCTTGGTGGTGGAAGAAGAATCCCGGTTCCCCCGCTCGTCAAAAGACTGTCATATAATCTTCTGTGTGAGAAGATACTGTCGAGAATATATACCAAATCTCATGATAAGAATCCCTAAGATAAAACCATTCTATATCATGGATTTAATTTGGATTAAATAAATAATAAATTTTGAACTCTATTTACAGATAAAAAGTTATTTGAATCAATTAAATTGAACCCATTTCTAAATAACTCCCGATTAAATTTAGCCATGCATATAACTAATTTAAATTCTAGGATTAAATTATTTCAGAGTTTATAAATTTAAGAGGTAAGTAGAATAAATATAAAATTGAACGAGTAAAATGACACTTTAATTGGCATTTCTTAGAAGTTCTACAAGTTTGAAAATTTTTATTATAATATCCCGTGAATATTTTTACACACAACAAGCGCAACTACAGTGGATGCAAGTAAAGTCAAGGCACCTTGTCTTGAAAGCCAGAATTCAGACCAAGTCAGAGGCCTAGTAACCTGCAATAGTACCTGCTTGAATTGTTCCTCCAAGTCCTCAAATGAGCCAGTGTTATCAATAACAATGTCAGCCTTGGACCTTTTCAAATCCAGGGCCATCTGTGCATTTATTCTATTTCTGGCATCCTCCTCTGAGGATCCATCTCTTCCCATAAGCCGCTGAAGCTGTGTTTCAGTATCAACCCATACAACAACAACCGGCTTTGTCCATTTATCCATCTTGGTCTCAAATAGCAGTGGGATGTCAAGGACAATTACATTATACCCCTTCAACCACAGCTTGAAAATTTCGTAAAAGATACCAGAAGAAATAAAAGGAGCCAAAAGCCTGCAAGAATATAAGAGTCAAAGTTAAGAAGTGAAATTCACTATTCAGGAAAAAAAATTGTCCTGTGCAGCTTTCTTGCCATGCAATATTAAGGATGCTAGAAAGATTAAGGCAAAATCAATATTGCTCCCGTAGCATCAAGGTCAT
This sequence comes from Manihot esculenta, assembly GCF_001659605.2. Taxonomy (NCBI): domain Eukaryota; kingdom Viridiplantae; phylum Streptophyta; class Magnoliopsida; order Malpighiales; family Euphorbiaceae; genus Manihot; species Manihot esculenta. The sequence continues at coordinate 1,107,587 of NC_035173.2, forward strand.
ACAAATGATATTAATTTGCCATAGGCATAACGACCAAATTAAAGGGAATTATCCATGAATTTAACATATTTTCCTCCCGTAGCATTTGAAGGTAACAATACTAAGAAACACAGACCCAACATGGTAAAATGAAAAATTGAGATGCTTAATTACATTTTCCATTAAAAACACACAAGCACCACAACTATCAGTACCGATTAAGAAGTTGACGTTTTGCAGGATCAGAGAATACTATCTGACCGAGTTTTGGCCTATCCACTTCTCCATTAGCTTCTAAGATATCCTCTCCGAATGCTGCAACAACCTTTTTGTAACCACCTGTGTCTTTCTTTAGAACATCCTGCAGAATGTACCAGCATAGTGTAAAGAGAAATTCAAGAAAGATGCCAATAAATACCCTAAATTCTAGTGGAAAATCACATATGCATCAATAAGGAAAATTGAAAAATGATGTTATCAAGCTGTTATAAAGCATTCAAATTTCCACAACCTCTACAAAAATTAGAACATGATGAAAAAAAAACTAGTCAAGCTCAAAATTAAAACATTCGCCTTCATAATTCCAACTGAGTCAGGTCATTCGTTCAATGGAATACAAAAACAAAAAACAAAATGAAAGAATCATTCTTATTGCTATGGAGATGAAGAAAGCAAAGCAAGTGAAAAGAGAAAAGAGCATACGCGAGCAACAAGATCGGCGTCAACAACGGGAATTCCTTGGGATTTGAAAAGATTGGAGACTATACTCTTCCCTGACGCTATTCCGCCGGTCAATCCTACCATCCTCATTTTCACTGGAGATGAGATGCTCCTTTTGCTCTTATCCCGAATTGACGTAGAGCATCGACAGCGAGAAAAGCAAATCGGAGCTCTAAGGATTTCACAGTACATGATCGAACTAGAGATTTACTACATTTCTACGTGGAAGGACCGTAGGAGTTAAGCTCGAGACAAGAGAGAGAGAGAGAGAGAGAGAGGTTAAGACCCGTTGACGTCCGGGCCGCACTAGTAGTAATGGGTTGTGAAAGTTTGACCCGACCTAAGCCTTTTAAATAGAAACCATGAAGTTAATTAAAACTATCAAAACAAAATTAAAAAAAAAGCCCTAAACTGTATTTTTTTTTTTAATTTTTAAAAATTATTAATTTAAATCTCAATGCTGTCATCAATAACTATGAGTAGAGTTTTGTTGATTTGTAGGTTTCCGGTTTTAAAAATTTATTTTTTATTTAGTTATTTAAATAATAATCCAACATCTTATAATATAATGATTCAGTTCAAGTTTTCGCACATTAGAGTTGAGAGAAGATTTTCTCTCAGCAACCCATTTGCGCCTCTCCAGCTTTTGCTTTAGGAGCCAATACCATCCAAGAGAATGACAATGAGAAATAACATTAAAAAAAAAAAAAAACTCTCGTTTGAAAACTCTATTAGCCACAATCAAAAAATAATATATATATATATATATACACTCGATTTGGTGGTAGAGAGGGTAATCACAAGTAGATTAGAGAGACCTTACGCCCATACAAAGAAAAGGTGCAAAGAGAGAGAGTTAGCCATGGACATTAATGATTCAAGAAATTAGATTGCCTAATAAAGTTATCTTAGCATTATTCTTCTTTTGACTTATAGCATCAATGTCTTTAATACCACCATCGTGTATTGTCAGGGTTAGAAATCATCATTCATCATAGATGAATCTATATAGAACTCACATTAATGACTAAAATGTATCGCAAAATTTCACCAAACCTAGACCCACTGTTCTCACCCTTAATATGATCCTCCAGGCAATTTGGGATAGTCAATATCTATATGGAGACAGTTCCCGTCTCTTTGGAAAAGGCAATATCGTCTTCTCCCAATTTGCTGTCTGTTTCACTAGTACTATCGTCCTCTTCATCTCCCACCAGATTTTCTTGGTCAATAATCTCTAAGCAGTGTTGTGATTTGATCATTCCATCCAGTTCCATTGCTACCTCCCTCATTGAAGGTCTATTCTTAGCATTAGATCTCACACAATTCATGGCAAGCTTTGCAACTGCATGAACAACCTCTGCACTTGCTTCTCTTGCAACACGAGGATCTAAAATTTTCTCCAGGCTATTCTCCTCTGCCAATGAAATGAAATGAGCCACAAGATTTTTCTCATCCTCAGCTCTAGTAGAAGAGATGGGTTTTTCTCCACTCAAGAGCTCTATCAGCACGACCCCAAAGCTGTACACATCACTTTTCTCAGTGAATTGGCTTGTGTAGAAGTATTCAGGATCCAAGTATCCAAATGTCCCCTGAACTATTGTGGTTATGTGGGTTTTGTCATATGAGATTAATCTTGAAGTCCCAAAATCTGATACTTTTGCACTGTATTTTTCATCTAGGAGTATGTTTGAAGATTTGATATCTCTATGGAAAATTGGAACTGAAGCTGCAGAATGCATGTAAGCTACTGCTCCAGCTACTTCACCTGCAATTCTGAAACGATCTTCCCATGGAAGTGATGATTCTTGATCTTGCACATGAATGTGTTGGGAGAGAGTTCCATTAGAAATGAACTCATAAACCAGTAATGGAAACTCACTTTCTAAACAACACCCTAGAAACTTCACTATGTTTCGATGATTTATCTGTGATAGAATGACAACTTCGTTTATGAATTGTTCAATTTCTCTTCTGTCAATTGTTTTTGATCTCTTCACAGCAACAATGGTACCATCTGGTAACATTCCTTTGTAAACAGTACCAAAGCCTCCTTGACCAAGAAATCTGCTCTTGTTGTAGTTGTCGGTTGCTCTCTGCAGCTCCTCTGCAGTAAATAGTTTGGTCTTTTCACTGCTTCCATAAGATGAGAGTCGCTGTTGCAACATCAAGCCACCATTTTGCACGAACAATCTGGCTTTTTGAATTCTGCTTCTTCGTTTCTTCAAGAATTGATATAGCTTGTAGGCGAAAACAAAAAAACAAAGCAGCCCCAAGCCGATGCCCACACCTGAAGCAATAGCATAGTTTATTTAGCACCATCTTATTATGCAAAAACAAATAATATTATACAAAAGAAAATAACTGACGGACCTAATAATGCAACCAGTTTAGCTGGGAACTTTTTATTTTGTGCTCTGCAATAGATATCTTTTTCTCCAACTTGAACAGATCCATTGGGATAGAGGCAAGAGAAGTTCCCTACATTTGTTGAATTTCCTTGATTTGCTGATTTTCCATTTGTCAAACGATTCTCGTTTGTAAGTGGAACCAGGAGAGGTGTAAAGGGATAGAGTGTGCTCTCCTGTGACAACTTGTTGGCCTCCAGCAAGCTTGCTTCATCGACCCCAAAACTATTTGCAATCGATTGAACCGTATCCCCCCATGTTACTGTATACACCAGCAAGGAGATCACCCCTTTTGCCATTTGATTTGAACTGGGGCATGCACATCTCAGTGGAACCTTAAAATACGATCCTATGTCAAGATATTTGGGAGATAAAAATGGGTTTTGATCCAGAATTGCCTGACAAGTAGTAAGGCCTTGGTAAGTATTATTGGCTACTGTAAAAACTGTCTCGAGATATTGAATAAAATAAGAAGCATTATGCTGAAAGATGCCACGAGCACATGAACAAGAAACAGGAACGACGATCCTTTTCTCTAAGGGAAATGTGAATATGGATGATACGTTGTTGATCAAGGCTATGCTGGAGGCTTCTGAATCTAAAAGAGAAGAAATGGTGATGGGGGAGTCATAGGGTGGACGGGAAAACAAGGTTAAAAAGGATTGGCATGGAATTTGATTACCATTGCAAACATACCCTTTTGATATAGAAGAATTTTGTCCGCAGTCGGTCGACAGTTGTCTTATATATTCTTGTTGGCAGTTTGAGGATTGAAGGAATAGAAACAGGAGGAAGATTGAGAAGCTGCAGAATGATGAAAGCTCCATGGAATTAAGTTTCTGAGCAAAAGTTCAATTTTATCAGCTTTACAATAATTTGCATAATCAGCTGAATTATAATCTGCATTCCGAAAAGTGGAGTCAACTTGAGACACGTATTCCAGCTATCATCTTGAGACATGTATTCCAGCCATCATCTTGGACTTCCTAGCACAAAAGTAAGGCTTCAATTCAATGCAAGGAAATGTGTCACTTCAAAAGTCACAACTTTCCTTTGACAATTTGCTGGGGTTCTTATCAAACACGGGTTGGAGGAAAAGTAAAAGTCAAATAAAAGTAGGCAGAGTCTTGTTTCTCTTTTCTCGTGTTTCTATTCTAGGGTTTCATCCCTTTGGTCTACCTTTCATTGGGGCAAGGGAAGACCTCCCTTCTTCAGCCCAGCTTGAGGGTTTCCTCCCTCGTTTTGGTCGGAATGTATATATTTTTTGTGTTTTTTCGTTATTGACAACCGAGCTGATGGGTGAGGGTTGCTTCTAGGTGCTGTCTTCGTTTGTCCTGTTTTTTCTTCTTTCCTTTGGTGTTGCAGATTGTGTTATCTCTGATGTTGGGGCTATCTCCAGATTGTGTTCACGGGGCTAGACTTTGTGGTTGTCCCAGTCTTGCAAGGCTCGTATATGAGTTAGAGGTCTGCAGTCCCGTCTGTTGTCATCCTTCCATGGCTTGGAGTGCTCAAATCCATGTTCTCTTCCTATGTTATCAGAAGTGGCACAAGAGTTCTCACTATTGTTCGGTCGCTGCTGCCTTAGATTTGATGTCTCTCCTTGGCGATGGGCATAATCTGTGTTTTATGGGCATCTTGCTTTTCCAGCTACAGATCTGGATTGTGTCTTTGCATGAAGAATTTATTGGCTTTTCCAGCAGCTATGGTAGCTTGGAGAGGTGAGGAGTCCCTCTTTTCGGCCAGCTCTGAACGTGTTAAATTTAACGTCTTTTCTCTTCTATTTTCTCATTTCTCTTTTCTCTTATATTGTGATTGAAAAGGTGCATGTGTGCATAAGATTTTGCATTTAATTTAACAGCATATGTAATCAATAAAGTTTTGGAAGACTCCTTGGAGTCTTTGATCCAAAGATATGTCTTCTTCCTTGCTAATCAGGTGCTTCCAAGAAACTTGAGTAAAAGCTTACCCTTACTTTGCCCTCTTACATCTTTTAATATCTTTTAATACCTTACTTTGTTTCACCATTGCTAAGGTATCCTTTTGATGCAGAAGGATCACAGTTATTATCGTCAAGATATTGTTGTGTTGTTAGGCGAAAGTTGAGTTTGATCAGCTCCTTATTATCTTGCTTGGCACAGCATGGATATTTTAGTTGACAGTTTAAGTTGCGTCAAAACAAAATTCATCAGCTGTTAGCCGCCACAGCTGCAGTTCTAACATGCAACTGGCCAGCCTCAAGCATAGCAGTCTTTTAATTACAGAATCTGGATATTCTAAATACAAAAACTGAAGTTTGTAAAGCCTTAAGTTTAAGTTTTCGTTAGAGCTAATTGTATAAAAATAATAAAATAAATAAATAAAGCCACCTCATAAGAATTTTGTAAAAGAAAAAGTGAGAAAATAATATCTAGTTTAACGATTTTTCAACCCACATTACCACACGCAAGGAGCAATTTCATGTGCAGACAACAGAGTGACCTGACACGCCCAGCAGCAAATATTGTGGACTAGTCAGAAGTCGCAGCTCTTGTTTGTGAACTGTAATTGATTTTAGGAACCCAACAGATCACCTGCAACTTTCAAGAAAGTATACATTAATAACAACAATAAAGTCATGAATTTGAAAATAGAAAAGAGAAAAAGATAGCAAATTTTGATGGAATATGAAATGCTTTTTCCATGATCCATCCAGTCAAACAATTACTGCTGTCCCTCTTCTCAACCTAATAAACTCCAACATATTCACCCCACCTAGTTCAATCACATAAACAGCAACCTTAGTCTTAAGTTGAAAAAGTTCAGAAGAAAGATTGAGGTCTGCATGATAAGTAGAAGTAGAATTCGAAGTTAAGAGTTCTTAACTCGTTCACATGAACTAATAGTTTCCAATCAAATGTACAAATGTGGCAAGATTTGCGGAAGAAAACATGTAAAGAGAGCCATGGGTGGGGGAGGAAAGATGAGAAGGTGACGGAAACAACAAATTGGATTCTTTGAGCTTTTGTTCTTAGTTTTAGACAACAGTACTGAAAAGATTCTTTCCTACTAGTTACATTTTACAGGAGATATCTTCCAGATTCTTTTTCTTCCAGCATCATATAATTTAATCCTCATTAACTAGTGTTATTGAGTTGTGTATTCCTCTGGTACAAGGAAGTTTAAAGCTTAATTGTGATGCTTCACATTCCAAATCAGCAGAGGTGGCAGGATTAGCCACAGTCTGCAGAGATTCTAGAGGTTCTATTGCTAAATGCTAATGATGTAAGGTTAGCAGGTTAAGACACAGACAGGGGATCAAGCTAATTAGCTATGGCCTTGACTCAAACTCGCGGTACTTTTTTAATTATAGTATCATGGTTAATGGTACTTTAAGAACAAACCAAAGAAGGAAACTCATTCACGAAATGGTTGATAAGATACTCTCTGCAAATTTATCAAATTTATTCAGGACTCGAGAATGATGTATTTCTCTTTACGAATTGGTTTTCTTCATTTATGGAGGAAATGCTGCAGGTTTTCAGAATAAGAGGAATAAACACAAGAAAAGAATCTGCAAAAATAAGCGATAAACTCTTCTTGAAGAAAAAACACTATATTTTGACTTAGACTCATTTCAGCAATTGTGAGATTTTAAATTCGAGTTTCAGTCACATTCTGACGAACCTAAAGAAAAAAGAAATCTTGTTGGTCAAATATATACTCTTGGACGAAAATAAAATGTGTAAATCTAGACCATACAAGCAAAAACTTGAAACCTCCATATTAATTGTAATCACTAGGTAAAATTCGATTTCATGTCTAGTTACCAGTGAACACAGATTATTCATTTAGTTGCGTTTAGCTGCTGTACTGCATAGCCGCATCAACAATATCTATATATATATTTTTTTCCATGAAATAGAACAATCACCAGAAGCAGTAGGAAGGAAATCACAAATGTTAATGTAGTAGATTAACAATATCATACTATCATATTCATCAACTAAACTGTTTATTGGATGATAGTACAACTAATATACAAGAGATATCAGATAGCCTTGGGATAAAAGATCAGTGTTACATACTAGTCCTACTTGAACCTCAGAACTGAGAGTCCTAAAGCCGCCTACCGGAGATACTCGCACATTCTGAAACCAATCGGGCTCTGTTTATCATCCCACTTGGTTCACTTCATCCCAGTATGCTAACTCATCAACTGCCAAAGTTTGCTATTGTAAGCAGCATTCCTGGACAGGATTATAGTCACTTAACAAATGAGACTGTCTGCTGAGAGTTTTGCAGGTGTTAGAGTTTCAAATTTCATCTCCCCTTCCTTGAAAACAATCTCAAATCTTCTCTCATTTTTGCAGGGCTAGTGAAATCTGACTGCCTTTGTGGTCTCTTGAACAAGGTCAACAGTCACTGCTTCAACACCCATCAGATGCTATATGCACACCACCTCTGGGACATCGCTCTGAAATGCACAGATACTCTGTTAGTGAAACTGAATTATGAAAAAACTTCAATCAAAATTATCAGAAAATTGAAACGATTAATGCTTACTTGAATAGGCCATAACTGATGAGGGAAAGCTTAGACTCTTTAATTTTTGTCACTTCTTCAGATACAGCTCCTTGCAGGCCACATTCCATGAATGAAAACCTTAATATCCTAGTCTAATCTGATGATCCCAAAAAGAAGTGTTTAAGAATTAAGCAGAGCCATTAGCTTCAATTCACAGTAGATCTTACATAACATCTAGTTAGCTCATAGACCGCTATATGAATAGTTTTACAACCAATAACAAAAAAGGGAAAAGAAAGCAACCTCACAGGATATGTTCTCTGCAATTTTCTTGTGATATGACCTACATCAGGTTGTAAGCCAGAGAACAATATAGGTCTGTCCTAAACATGATCAAATACTACCTGAACTTCAAATTTAGTGTGCATATATGCGGCATTACTTGTTGCAAAGATCAAATAAGCTAAACAACAGAAGCTGTACAGCAAGATTACTTGAAGAATGTGTTAAATACCGATAACTCAACACCACAAAGGGCTCATGTATCCGTTGATTAGGTGCTGATTATTAAAACCTCATTCCACATTTACACCAAGAATCATTGGATCGATTTCACAATTTTCTCAAATTGAGATCTGTCATTGAGCAATAAATGCATTACCAATTCTGTGGTTGTGGCATCAGCAGAGAATCCCTTATCAACCATTTCATTAATAAGTTGTGACGCTTTTGGTACATCATCATGCCTCAAAAACCCTTGAATAATCATGTTATAACAACAATCATTTGGTAAACATCCACCCTCTTCCATTTCTCTGAAAAACTTATATGCTTCATGTATTAGTCCTACATTACAAAGTCCCTTTATTATTCTACTATATGTATAAGCATCAGGCTGCAAACCTTTTTCAAAAAGTCTAGAAAAAAAGTTCATTGGCATCATTAAGCTTCCCAGATCTGCACAACCCATTGATCAAAATATTGTATGCCACACAATCAAGCGTCAAACGACTCTTTTCCATTGCTTTGAATATGGCAAGTGCCTCATCAACATCTCGTTGTTTGCACAAACCATCAAGCAAAATTGATAAAAGTTATAATATTTGGCTGCTGACCATGGGAGCACATGTTCTTGAAAAACTCTAGTGCATCCGGAGGACTCCTTGCTTCCCACAAGCCCTTTATAAGAGTATTATAAGTAACAGAGTCGGGAACCAGACCTTTTTGAGACATTTCATCATAAAGTTTCAATGCTTCATCAATCCTTTTGTCCTTGCAGTACCCGATAATTAAAATGTTGTAGCTAAAGACATCAACTATGCCAGTGCTTACCATCGAAACAAATACTTTTCTAGCCTCGTTCATTTGGCCATGCAAACAATATCCATCCATCAATGAATTGTAAGTGACTTTGTTAGGCTTTATGCCCCTTTGAACCACCATACTGACAATGACTTGGAACTTTTGGAACCATTCCTTCCTTAAAAAGAGCATCAATCAACACACTGGAGGTATAAACACTTGGTGACACATTACGTTCCACCATTTCATTCAACAAATTCAAAGCTTGATCTACTTGGCTATGCAAACAATATCCATTCATCAATGAATTGTAAGTGAAGACATCAGGCTCCACACCTCTTTGAATCATTATCTTGTTTAAACTTTGAGCCTCTGTAAGTTGTCCCTGCTTACAAAGATCGTCTAGCAACACATTGAAGGTAAGAATGTCTGGTGATATGTTATGCCCCACCATTTTTTTCAACAAGGACAATGCTTGATTCTTTCCTAAATTGCAAAGACCATGAATTAAGCGGGTGTAAGTGATAACATCAGGTGAAATGGCTATGTTCTTCATTTGAGAGAAGAGCTCTAAAGACTCAGAAACTTGCTTATCCTTGCAAAGAGCATTGATGATGGCAGTGTACCTCACAGCGTCTGGCTTGCAACCTGTCTCAACCATTTTCTTCAGTAACCCAATAGCATATTTGTTTTCCCAAATTTACAAAGACCACTTACTATCACATTGTAAGTAAGGAACATTAGGTTGATAACCTCCTGCAACCATATCACTGAAAATTTCTACTGCTGCTTTGATTTCACCCTCTATACAGAGCCCATTAATTAAGGAATTAAATGTCACAGTATCAGGCTTCAATCCAAATTTAAGAATTTTCCCAAAAATTGAGAATCCAAAATCCATATGGTTTAAGCGACAGAAGCAATTAATCAAGAAATTAAGAGAATAAATATTGTGTGAGATACCTAGCGACTCAATTGTTTTGGAGAAGGAAAGGACAGTGTGGTATTGTTTCATTCTCATAACAGCAGGTAAAAATCGACCAAACTGAACAATAGAAGGCAGAGGATGCATAAGAATAATGTGATTAAAGGAAGCTAGGGCATCATCAATGTCCCTAAAAGAAGCGGAATAGAATTTAGATCTCAAGCTAGCATCTTTATGTGTTTGAGTGGAAGTAGAAGTAGAAGAATGGAAAGAATAAGCAAATAATATGGTTGGAAAATGAATGGTACCCATTCCCAAATGCCATAGCAGTGGACAGTGGAAGCTCCTGAGAGGTGAAGCTAAACACATGGTCTTCATAAAACTTAGCTTCCTCGTTATCAGCATCTTCGATCTCTGTAAAGTTGCAAACTTTCACTCGGCAGCAAGCACAGGGTCAGGAGAGAAACGACCACACTGTATGAACAACACCAGACGCCGCTTCTATAGGTAAAAATGGGAGAATTTTTACCCGTTGTGCCCTAATTTTGCGGTTTATTTTCAATTCATCAGCGAACTGTATTAGCAATCCTTTAATTTTTTGATGAACCGTATCAGCAATCGTTCACCAGTTACGAGTAAGCGTGTCTTGCCATAAATCCCATTTAGACAATTTTTTTTTTCTCAATTATATTAATTTAAATAAAATAAAATCTGCATAATTTTTATTTAATCAAATTAATAAAATATAAGAAATGTTTTATAAAAAAATAAAATAATTATTAATTTATTCATTTAAAATATGTGAGAGAGGGACAGAAAAGGACCACGTAAATGAACAAAATAAAAAATAAATTGAGAATGAAAATAAAATAAATGTTAAATTTAAGGCATGTTGAGTAAAAAAAACCATTTTTTTAATATGTACTGGCTATCGATTGAGAATAATTTTTTTTGAAAATAAAAATAAAAACTAAGACATTTTATATTAACTTTATATAATTTATCAAATATTATGTCATTATTTTAGACATATCAATTTGATGTGAGAAAATGAATTTTTATAATTGTTAAGAAACTTGGTGCTTGTTCACTTGTAAAAGAATAGCAGTTTTTTTTTTTAAATTGGATTTTTTATTATAACATAAACTTGACAAGCGAAACTTCCTCAACTTACTTTATTTCAATTCAAAAACAAATTAATTAATTTACAATTTTTATTTTTTAATTTTCAAAAAATATGTATAAATTACCCTAATATTAACAAGCCACTGTATCATTTCGATGAAAAAAAAGTTATGCCACAGAAATAGTACTAGGAAAAATAGAGGCAATGTGCAAACATAAGAGAAGAATTTCATCAATGAATCGGTTTATATGAACAGATACTACTGGGACAGGTGGATAATGGCAGCAGAATTTCTAGCTACTAAAAGTGCCAACAAAGGAATAAAACATCCACAGAATTTCATCACAATTTTCAACTTGCTAGTCTTCTTGATGCTTCGTGAAGAAATCAAATTCTTCACTAACCTGCATACCTCCCATTTGACAACCAAATAAAAAAAACCTGCATAACCCTCAGCCCACTAGTGATGCCAAAGCTATATCAGATTCTTTGAACATTCACACATCACCTGTAGTTATTTACAAGAACTTTACTGACATAGAATTTAAGTCCAAGTAAGCTAATTTAAAAAGAAAGTCAACCAAGCAAAAGGAACAAAAGAATTACACAAAAGCCTTCTCGGAACTGCTGTGACAACAAATGACAGATGCATAGCAGAATACCGGCATTCTATTGTACACATAGTGAACTAGCTCTAAGTACCAATAACTCAGCAACATAAAAGAGCCTCCCGCATCTCACTTCACATTTACACCTACAGAACCTTCAGATTGATAAGATTTCGTAGTTTTCTCGGAATGAGATTGTCATTTAGCAATAGACATATTACAAATTTGGTGGTTGTGGCATCAGCAGAAAATCCCTTATCAACCATTTCATCAATAAGTTGACACTTTTAGCATACTATCATGCCTAAGAAACCCTTGAAAAATCACATTATAACAGCAATCAATTTTGGACATCAACTTCCTTGTATTCTTTGATTTGTGCATGACAAAACTAAAAGTCTGATACTGCAACCACAGAGAGATTTGCACGCTTATGAATCTGGTACGAGCCCAGCTAGTTTTCTTAAAATGCTATACATTTGTTATGGACACCTAATCAACATTTTCACTTTTACACCAGCGAATTAAAAACCATAAAAGATATTAGCAGCATTCTAATTGTATACAATGAAATAGATCCAACTACCAATGACTCACAACATATCAAAGGCCCCTTGATCAAGAGTTGATTGTTCAAGTCTCATTTCACACTTACACCTTTAGAACCTCCAGATCGATTTCGTAGTTTTCTCAAAATGAGATCATCATTGAGTGATAGATGTATAACCAATTCTGCTGTGGTGACATCTGAAGAGAATCCCTTATCAACCATTTCATCAATAAGTTGTGATGCTTTTACTACATTCTCATGCTTAAGAAACCCTTGAATAATCACATTATAACAACGTTCATCTGGCAAACATCCACCTTCTTCCATTTCTCTGAAAACCTTGTATGCTTCATCAAGTAATCTTTCATTGCAAAGTCCTTTTATTATCGTAGCATATATACAAACATTAGGCTTGATACCTTTTCTAATGAGCCCAGAAAAAAGTTCATAGGCATCATTAAGCTTTCCAATTTTGCACATACCATCAATCAGAATATTATAGATAACACAATCAGGCTTAAATCTACTCGTTTCCATCGCATTGAAAATGATAAGTGCCTCATCAAGATCTCCCTGTTTGCACAAGCCATTGAGCAAAATTGAGAAAGTTATCATATCTGGTTGGTGACCATTGTAATGCATATTCTTGAAAAACTCCAATGCAGCCTGAGGCCTCCCCGCTTCCCACAAGCCCTGTATAAGTGTATTATAAGTAACAGAGTTGGGAAATAAACCTTTATGAGGCATTTCATCAAAAAGTTTCATTGCTTCATCAATCCATTTGCTCTTACAGTATCCCTTAATTAAGATGCTATAGCTAAAGACATCAGCTATGCCACTGCTTACCATCAAATCAAATATTTTTCTAGCCTCATCCATTTGGCTATGCATACAATATCCATCCACCAATGAATTGTAAGTGACCACATTGGGCTTTATGCCCTTTTGAACCATCAAATTCACAATATCCTGAGCTTTTGAAACCATTCCTTCCTTAAAAAGAGAGTCGATCAATATGTTAAAGTTATAAACATTCGGTGATATGTTCTGCCCTACCATTTCATACAATAAGGCCAAAGCTCGATCCACTTGGCTATGCAAACAATATCCTTTCATCAATGAACTATAAGTGAAAACATCAGGCTCCACACCTCTTTGAATCATTATCTTGATTAAACTTTGAGCCTCTGTAAGTTGTCCCTGCTTACAAAGATCGTCTAGCAACACATTGAAGGTAAGAATGTCTGGTGATATGTTACGCCCCACCATTTCTTTCAACAAGGACAATGCTTGATTCGGCTTTCCTAAATTGCAAAGACCATGAAGTAAGCAGGTGTAAGTGATAACATCAGGTGAAATAGCTCTGTTCTTCATTTGAGAGAAGAGCTCTAAAGACTTGAAAACTTGCTTATCCTTGCAAAGAGCATTGATGATGGCAGTGTACGTCACAGCGTCTGGCTTACAACCTGTCTCAACCATTTTCTTCAGTAACCCAATAGCCATATCTGTTTTCCCAAATTTACAAAGACTACTTACTATTGCATTGTAAGTAGGAACATTAGGTTGATAACCTCCTGCAACCATATCACTGAAAATTTCTACTGCTGCTTTGATTTCACCCTCTATACAGAGCCCATTAATTAAGGTATTAAATGTCACAGTATCAGGCTTCAATCCAAATTTAAGAATTTTCCCAAAAATAGAGAATCCAAAATCCACATGGTGTAAGCGGCAGAAGCAATTAATCAAGATATTAAGAGAATAAATATTATGTGAGATACCTAGCGACTCAATTGTTTTGGAGAAGGAAAGGACAGTGTGGTATTGTTTCATTCTCATAACAGCAGATAAAAATCGACCAAACTGAACAATAGAAGGCAGAGGATGCAAAACAATAATGTGATTAAAGGAAGCTAGGGCATCATCAATGTCCCTAAAAGAAGCGGAATAGAATTTAGATCTCAAGCTAGCATCTTTATGTGTTTGAGTGAAAGTGGAAGTAGAAGAATGGAAAGAATAATTAAATAATATGGTTGGAAAATGAATGGTACCCATTCCCAAATCCCATAGCAGTGGACAGTGGAAGCTCCTGAGAGGTGAAGCTAAACACATGGTCTTCATAAAACTTAGCTTCCCCGTTATCAGCATCTTCGATCTTTGTAAAGTTGCAAACTTTCACTCGGCAGCGAGCAAAGGGACACGCGTCTATAGGTTAAAATGGGAGAATTTTACCCGTTGTGCCCTAATTTCGCAGTTTATTTTCAATTCATTAACGAACTATATTAGCAATGTTTTTTTTAGAAAAAATTGCTATGGTCCCTAAATTTTTTATAATTTTTAAAATCAATTAAAATATTCTTCGTAATAATCGTAACTGTTAACAGACTTTGTTAGTTTTGAGTTAAAAGTTTTTAGTTGTCCCTTTTTTTAATAACATTTGAAATGTCATTATAGAAATATCAGTACGTTATTAGTGATCTAAAAGAACATTAATTTAGTCTTCATGGTCCCAAAGGTGAGCTTCGCTCCTGAATGACCTTCACTCTCTTTCACAAGTGGATCATTTCCATACAGCATTCGTCTCTGATCTCAGATACCGCAGAGAGCCTGGAAATCTTCCTCTGAAATTCTACGACCGAAGACCTGAATATTTTCTTTGATCCTTTCGAAGTGGCTTGATTAGTTTTAAGGTGGAGGCAGGTGACTAGAATTAGAAGAAGATGTACTCTAGAAGAGAGTGAAGTTGGATAATGTGGTTATATTAGCTTAATGCATTGCTGTCATTTGTGTTTTGCTTGATTTGGATTCCTAACAAATACAATTCTTACTTATCTCTAGATCTTATGATCCTTTTATTCATTGACATTCAAATGATATCAGTGATGTGGACAAAGATGGCCAACAAAAAAAAATACATATGAATTACCCTTATATTAATAAGCCATTGTATCATTTAGATGAAAAAAAGTTATTTCTCAGGAAAAATGGAGGCCTTATTTGAGAGCACAATTCAATGCGCAAACATAACAGAACCATGATTTCTGTTCTAGTGAGCACACAATAGACAAGCAGCCATTTTCGTCATGCAATGAATCTGGTACGAGACCAGCTCCTTCTCTCAAAATGCAATGAATTTATTTCTTTTGTCAGAATCACCATTTTTATTTTTATTTTTATATCAGCAAGCTAAAAAAATTGATGACAGAAATGGATATTTTTGTGCTTCAAATTGTAGAGCAGCTTACTTTATGTATTTGATTTCATTTTGAATTCAATCCAATGAAGGAAAATGGCGAAGCAGAACAAAATCAGTTTATATGAACAGATACTACTGGGTCAGGTGGACAAGGTGATAGCCAGCAGAATTTCTAGCTACTAAACGTGCCTACAAAGGAATAAAACATCCACAGAATTTCATCACAATTTTCAAATTGCTAGCGTTCTTGATACTTCATGCAGAAATCAAATTCTTCGCTAACCTGCATACCTCCCCATCAATTCAGTGGTTGTGGCATCTGCAGAAAATCCCTTGTCAACCATTTCATCAATAAGTTGTGACGCTTTTAACATATTATCATGCCTAAGAAACCCTTTAAAAATCACATTATACCAGCAATCAATTTTGGACATCAATTTACTTGTATTGTTTGATTTATGCATAACAGAACAAAGTCTGATACTGCAACCACAGAGAGATTTGCATGCTTATGAATCTGGTACGAGGCCAGCTATTTGTCTCAAAGTGCTATAAATTTGTTATGGACACCTAATCAACATTTCACTTTTAGACCAGCAAATTAAAAACTATAGAAGATATTAGTGGCATTCTAATTGTACACATTGAAATAGATTCTACTACCAATGACTCACAAAATAACAAAGGCCTCTTGCATCTATTGATAAAGAGTTGATTGTTCAAGTCTCATTTCACATTTACACTTTTAGAACCTCCTGATCGATTTCGTAGTTTTCTCAAAATGAGATCATCGCTGAGCGATAGATGTATTACCAATTCTGCTGTTGTGGCATCTGCAGAGAATCCCTTATCAACCATTTCATCAATAAGTTGTGATGCTTTTACTACATTCTCATGTTTAAGAAACCCTTGAATAATCACATTATAACAGCGTTCATCTGGTAAACATCCACCTCCTTCCATTTCTCTGAAAACCTTATATGCTTCATCCAGTAATCTTTCATTGCAAAGTCCTTTTATTATCGTAGTATATATACAAACATTAGGCTTGATGCCTTTTCTAATGAGCCTTGAAAAAAGTTCATAGGCATTATTAAGCTTTCCAACTTTGCACATACCATCAATCAGAATATTATAGATAACACAATCAGGCTTAAATCTACTCGTTTCCATCGCTTTGAAAATGATAAGTGCCTCATCAAGATCTCCCTGTTTGCACAAGCCATTGAGCAAAATTGAGAAAGTTATAATATCTGGTTGGTGACCATGGTAATGCATGTTCTTGCAAAAATCCAATGCAGCCTGACGCCTCCCTGCTTCCCACAAGCCCTGTATAAGTGTATTATAAGTAGCAGAGTCAGGAACTAAACCTTTATGAGGCATTTCATCAAAAAGTTTCATTGCTTCATCAATCCATTTGCTCTTACAATATCCGTTAATTAAGATGCTATAGCTAAGGACATCAGCTATGCCACTGCTTACCATCAAATCAAATATTTTTCTAGCCTCATCCATTTGGCTATGCATACAATATCCATCCACCAATGAATTGTAAGTGACCACATTGGGCTTTATGCCCTTTTGAACCATCAAATTCACAATATCCTGAACTTTTGAAACCATTCCTTCCTTAAAAAGAGAGTCGATCAATATGCTAAAGTTATAAACATTTGGTGACATGTTCTGCCCTACCATTTCATACAACAAGGCCAAAGCTCGATCCACTTGGCTATGCAAACAATATCCTTTTATCAATGAACTATAAGTGAAAACATCAGGCTCCACACCTCTTTGAATCATTATCTTTATCGTACTTTGAGCCTCTAAAAGCAATCCTTCCTTACAAAGAGAGTCTAGCAATATATTGAAGGTAAAAATGTCTGGTAATATTTTATGCCCCACCATTTCTTTCCACAAGGCTAATGCTTGATTCTGCTTGCCCAAATTGCAAAGACAATGAATTAAGCAATTGTAAGTGATAACATTAGGTGAAATGCCTTTATCCTTCATTTGAGATAAGAGGTTTACAGCCTCAGCAAATAACTTACCCTTGCAAAGGGCGTCGATTATTGCATTGTATGTTACAACATTTGGCTTACAACCTCTCTCAACCATTTTCTTCAGCAACCCAATAGCCCCATTTGTATTCCCACATTTACACAATCCATTTACTATCGCACTGTAAGTAAGAACATTAGGTTGATAACCTCTCTCAACCATATGGTTGAAAAAGTCTATTGCTCCATTGATTTTACCCTCCATACAAAGCCCATTAATTAATGTGCTAAATGTCACAATACTTGGCTGCAATCCCAATTTAAGGATTTTCCCAAAAATTGAGAAGCCAAAATCCACATGGTGTAAGCGGCAGAAACAATTAATCAAGATATTAAGAGAATAAGTATCGTTTGAAATTTCTAGAGACTCAATTGTTCTGGACAAGGGAATGACGATATGATATTGTTTCATTCTGACAAGGGCAGACAAAAATAGATTAAATTGAACCCTAGAAGGGAGAGGATGCATAAGAATGATGTGATTAAAGGAAGCTAGGGCATCATCAACGTCCCTAAATGAAGCAGAATTGAATTTAGATCTCAAGCTTGCATCTTGATGTGTGTGAGCGGAAGTAGAAGAAGAAGACGAATGGAAAGGAAAAGTATATAATGGGGTTAGAGAATGAAAGGTACCCAATCCCAAATCCGTTGGCAGTGGAGAGTAGAAGCCCCTGAAAGCTGAAGCTAAACACATGGTCTTCACAAAACTTAGCTTCATCTTCGATCTCTGTAAAGTTGCAAGCTTTCACCGGGCAGCTGGCACTGAGCCTTGAGCTCTTTTTTCATCACCAGAAGAAAAATGAAACATGGTAGTGGATTCTTAAAAAGAAAAACTATAAAGTAGTAATTTATAAAAAATAAAAAGAAAAAGAAAAAACATTCCGAGTGCTCATCCTACATTAAATCGTAGTACCACTGTATAATTTCTTATTTAAAAAAAAAGCCGATTTTTAATATTTAAATAATTACATATTTAAAACATAAGTAAGTCATTTTTTTATCAACACATTGTGTTATCTTAATTTTTTTTATCGATTATTATGTTAAATTTTTTTTTTCAAGTCAACACTATCGATTTAAATTAAAAAATTAATCAAATTGAATTAATTTAAAATTTTATTTATTTATTATTTATTTTATTTAATTTAATTTTTAATTTTAAAAATTTTAATTATTTTAATTTAATTTAATTTTAATAAAAAAATTAAATTAAACCGATTAGTGATAATAGTATATTATTTTTAATAGTACTGAAATTAAATTATATTAAAATTAAAATATTTCAATTAAATTTTAAAATATAAAAAATAAAAAATTATTAAAAAATTTAAATCAATTAAATCAAACCGAATCATATTGATTCAATTCAGTTTAATTTTTATCTAAAATCAATTCAATTTAATTTTTATAAATATCAAAATTTTAATTTTCAATTTATTTAATTCGATTCGATTTTAAATTGAATCAACTAAATACACATTCCAATAGTAAATAGTAAATAAGAGATTTTATTGTGAATTAAAATAAAAATAATAATTCCTCACAAACACTTTATACATGAAGCGACACAAAACTCAATTCAGTTAATAAATTTATATGCAAAATTTCCGTATAATTTTATTTACATCTAAAAGTTGTTACTTAAAAATAACTACTTTTCTCTCTATTCAAATCTTAGAAATAGCAACCCACTCCTCTTTTCTCTCTATCCAAAAAGTTAGAAAGTCCTTTTTTTTAATTAAATAAAAATTTAATGAATTTAAATTTAATAAATTAAAATTATATTTTTACTAAATCTAATTCTAATTAAATTATACTCCTTTCTATCTTTTTTATTATTATTTTAAAATTATTATTTACTTTTTTTTATATTATAATAATATATAAATTGATTATTATAATTTTATTTTATTTTTAAAATAATTTTATTATTTTTCTAAATAAGTATTCAAAATATTTTTTAATATTTAATAAAAGTTAATGCCATTAAAATGAATATAATTGAAAATTTAATAAAAAAATATTTTTCTTACTATTTTTTATGAAAAACATTTTTTACAGAAAATATTTTTTAAATATAAGTTGAAGTTATTTTCAGCAAATTAATGGAGTATAATCCTGTTTTAATCTCTGATATTTTCATTTCTATGAAATATTAAGACTTAATAAAGATTGAATCAAATATATAGTAATGGGGGGTCAGACAGCTTGTTCACTATCTGTGTTCTACATGGAGTATTGTCTCCCCATTTCATGATATTTGTGTTGAGGACATTTTACGTTGATTCAATAATGAATTTGTTAAGCACACCTCTGATGCCAAAAGCTATATCAGATTCTTGTAACATTACAACATCACCAGTAGCTATGGTGTTTAATGGGCTCCTTCTATCACTGACCTTCTTATCTGTTCACAAATATTTCTACTTTTATAAGGACTTACTAACTTAAGAGTTCAACTCTAAATAAGATAATTTGAAAGAGGAGCACCAGAATCATACCATTGTATTCTTGGGACTGCTGCGACAACATATGACAGATGCATAACCAACTAGCAGCGTTCTAATTGTACATGTATTCAATATATTCAAATGCCAATAACTCACAACCAAAGAAGGCCCCTGCATCTGTTAAGCAGGTGTTGATTGCTAAAATCTCTTTACACCATAAGAACCTTCAGATTGATTCAGTAGTTTTTGCAGAACGAGATCGTCATTGAGTGACAACATATGACAGATGCATAACAGAATTGCGGCATTCTATTGTACACATAGTGAACTAGCTCTAAGTACCAATAACTAGCAACATAAAAGAGTCTCCCGCATCTCACTTCTCATTTACACCTACAGAACCTTCAGATTGATGAGATTTCGTAGTTTTCTCGGAATGGGATTGTCATTTAGCAATAGACATATTACAGATTTGGTGGTTGTGGCATCAGCAGAAAATCCCTTATCAACTATTTCATCAATAAGTTGTGACGCTTTTAGCATACTATCCTGCCTAAGAAACCCTTGAAAAATCACATTATAACAGCAATCAGTTTTGGACACCAATTTCCTTGTATTGTTTGATTTGTGCATAACAAAACTAAAAGTCTGATGCTGCAACCACAGAGAGATTTGCACGCTTATGAATCTGGTACGAGCCCAGCTATTTTTCTTAAAATGCTATAAATTTGTTATGGACACCTAATCAACATTTTCACTTTTACACCAGCAAATTAAAAACCATAAAAGATATTAGCAGCATTCTCATTGTATACATTGAAATAGATCCAACTACCAATGACTCACAACATATCAAAGGCCTCTTGATCAAGATTTGATTGTTCAAGTCTCATTTCACACTTACACCTTTAGGACCTCCAGATCGATTTCGTAGTTTTCTCAAAATCAGATCATCATTTAGTGATAGATGTATAACCAATTCCGCTGTGGTGACATCTGAAGAGAATCCCTTATCAACCATTTCATCAATAAGTTGTGATGCTTTTACTACATTCTCATGCTTAAGAAACCCTTGAATAATCACATTATAACAACGTTCATCTGGCAAACATCCACCTTCTTCCATTTCTCTGAAAACCTTGTATGCTTCATCTAGAGATCCTTCTGCACAAAGCCCTTTTATTATTGTAATATATGTATATACATCAGGCTTTAAACCTTTTTCAAAAAGCCTAGAAAAAAGTTCCTTCACATCATTAAACTTCCCAGCTTTGCACATAGCATCAATCAGAATACTATAGACAACACAATCAGGCTTAAATCGACTCTTTTCCATTGCTTCGAATATGGTAAGTGCATCATCAAGATCTCCCTGTTTGCACAAGCCATTGAGCAAAATTGAGAAAGTTACCAGATCCGGTTGGTGACCATGGTAATGCATGTTCTTGAAAAACTCCAATGCAGCCCGAGGCCTCCCTGCTTCCCACAAGCCCTGTATAAGTGTATTATAAGTAACAGAGTCGGGAACTAAACCTTTACAAGGCATTTCATTAAAAAGTTTCATTGCTTCATCAATCCCTTTGCGCTTGCAATATCCATTAATTAAGATGTTGTAGCTAGAGACATTAGCTATATCATTCCTTACCATCATATCAAATACTTTTCTAACCTCATCCATTTGGCTATGCAGACAATATCCATCCATCAATGAATTGTAAGTGACCACATCAGGCTTTATGCCAATGTGAACCATTGAATTCATAATATCTCGAACTTTTGAAACCATTCCTTGCTTAAAAAGAGAGTCAATTAATACATTGAAGGTATAAATATTCGGTGATATGTTCTGCCCCACCATTTCATAGTGCAAGGCCAAAGCTTGATCTACTTGGCTACACAAACAATATCCTTTTATCAATGAGTTGTAAGTGACAACATCAGGCTCCACACCTCTTTGAATCATTATCTTGATTACACTTTGAGCCTCTGAAATTAGTCCTTCATTACAAAGAGAGTCTAGCAATATATTGAAGGTAAAAATGTCCGGTGATATTTTATCTACCGCCATTTCTTTCAACAAGGCCAAAGCTTCATTCTGCTTGCCTAAATTGCAAAGACCGTGAATTAAACAGTTGTAAGTGATAACATTAGGTGAAACTTTATTTCTCATGTGAGAGAAGAGGTCCAGAGCCTCAAAAATTAGCTTATCTCTGCAAAGGGCATCAATGATTGTAGTGTATGTCACGGCATCTGGCTGACAACCTCTCTCAACCATTTCCTTCAGCAACCGAATAGCCACGTTTGTATGCCCCAATTTACAGAGACCATTTATTATGACACTGTATGTAAGAACATTAGGCTGATAACCTCTGTCAACCATATGGTTGAAGAAGTGTACTGCTCGATTAATTTTACCCTCTATACAAAGCCCGTTAATTAAGGTATTGAATGTTACAATGTTGGGCTTCAATCCAAGTTTGAGGATTTTCCCCAAAATTGAGAATCCAAAATCCACAAGGTGTAAGCGGCAGAAGCAGTTAATCAAGATAGAAAGAGAATAAACAGTGTGTGAGATCCCTAGCAACTCAATTGTTTTGGACAAGGAAATGACAGTGTGATACTGTTTGATCCCCACAAGAGCAGACAAAAATCTATTAAATTCAACCCTAGAAGGAAGAGGATGCATAAGAATGACGTGATTAAAGGAAGCTAGGGCATCATCAACATCCCTAAAATAAGCACAAAGGAATTTAGATCTCAAGTTCGCATCTTTATGGGTGTGAGTGTAAGTTGACGTAGAAGAAGAACTGAAAGAAAAGGTAAATAATAAGGTTGGAGAATGAAAGGTACCCATTCCAAAATCCCTCAGCAGGGGGAAGTAGAAGCTCCTGAAATGTGAAGCTAAACACATGGGCTTCATAAAACTTGGCTTCCCCATTATCATCATCTTAGATCTCTGAGAAGTTGAAAGCTTTCATTCGGCATGGAGCCACAGAGAGAAACTATCACACTAGCAGTACCGAGCGCCATATATTCTTGAAGACATATATATAAGATTTAATTGTTTCTAAATTATTTTCCTATTATTATTATATTAGGGCAATAACTTGTGGGCATTAATTTAATAATATTAAATAAAATTATAGAACAGACAACAGTAATAAAATAAGCAAAATGGATCTAGCATAAGCAGATCCATCTGCAACATATCAGGGCAGTTGCAATATTTGACAGAAAATTAGAGTATGAATTACAAGGATGATGAAGAAATGTTCTATTTGTTAAGGAGGCTGGGAAAGCACAAAAGAAATGGAGGGTCTAGCATAATTCACCAATGACAACATCAGAGCTTGGAAACAATATCTGTCGTTGCACACAATAAGATTTCTAACTCTTCTCCATCACTTTAAACAGGGTGGCTCACTAAAATCTGTCTCTCTGTTTAATTAAAAGAAAATCACTTTTTATTATAGTTTTACACATTAATTAATAAAACCAGTTCAATTTTTAAAAATGTTACTAAAATAATAAATAAATTTATTTTTTAATCAATTTAATTTAATTATACGAAATAATTAAATAATGTAGACCTCAACTAAGCATCCTTGTGATGGATGCCATGAGGAAATGCTGAGCTAAAGGAAATGGTTCTGCAAAGTTCTCCCTTTGGCCTTTGCCACTGACATTTAAGTTTATAAGTTTATCCTGCATTAATCTCTGATAGTTTCATTTCTATGAAATAATAAGATTGAATCAAATATATAGGTTTGGTTGTTTAATGGTGGAGTCGGACAGACAGCTTGGTCACTATCTCTGCTGTCTCCCCATTTCATGATATTTGTGTTGAGGACATTTTACATTCATTTGATAATTTCCAATCTGTGTCTTTTAATTATGCAAGGCATCGTGGAAATGTCCTAGCACATGACTTGTTTCAGTAGTATTCTGTGCTCTCTAACACATGTAGACCTGCAAGATCAAATCAGACTGTTTCATAATAGTACTTAAAGGTTTTTTATTCTAAATGATTGTTCATTTTTAATTAAATTTAATAATTAAAAAGTTTATTTTATTTTCAATAAAAGACAAACAAACAAAAAAAAAACAGGTCCTACCGGGAGTCGAACCCAGGTCGCTGGATTCAAAGTCCAGAGTGCTAACCACTACACCATAGAACCCTTTTGAATATAATTTTCTCTAAAACAATTAGATCAGTGAAAAACGGAAATATATATATATATTTATATTTTGCTCAAGCTAAATGCTCAATTTCACCCATATACTTATGAAAGATACTCAATCTGTCCCTTTTGATCTAAATTAGCTAAGAAGATTTAATTTATCCCAAAATTAGATTTCTTGATTGGTTGATTAGATTTAAAAGAATAATAAGAAACTCGGTTTCATGATCTTTTCCATTAAATTTCTGATTTTTTTTTATTTAGTTTAAAAATCAACAAATTTCTTATTTTTAGACTAAATTAAATTTAAATTTTTAGAATAATTTGAATAAAAAGTTAAAAATAAATTAATTTGAACTTTTAATTAGTACTGAAACTAAATAGCTATCTGTATTACAATAGTCAATTAATGTTGTTATTAACTTCTCCACATGTACGTATTTGCAAAACTAGAAATATTGAATGGTTAGTTTTTGGTAATCTCCTTAATGCCTAAGATACAAAGACTGTGAAGATAAAAAAAAAAATCAATGTAAGACATAGATGGAGCATAATCAAATTCTTTGATGACTAGAATTGCTCAAGAAATTCATCTGGTCTTACGATTGCTTTAACATAGATGGACTTAAGCTCCAATCTCATTTAGGACAAATAATCTATTTATGATTTTTTATATTTTTTAATAAGTAGTTGCTGAAATTATTTAAATTTTTCCATATCTTATTTTAAAAGAATTGAACATCTTATTCGAAATTCCTTATACTCTTAATTTAAGGTTCTAAATCAGTTTATCAAATTTTACGATTTTCAATCTATGAGCTTTAGTGCCTTACAAGCAGTGATCTGACTAATGGGTGTTATTACCCACTTGCTACATTAGTGATATTTCAAATATGAACTTTGTCTTATATTTTAATTTCAAATGTTAGGCTCAGATGTATGACTAATATGATGGTTTGAAATCACAGAATCTTGACGGTGTTGATTAACGTAAGTGGCAACAAAATGGAGAAATAATTGAAGTGGGGAAAGGGCCTTATGACATGAAATTGATGTTAAAAGAAACACAAGAGGTTCTTCTGTTGTTAAGTCTTAAAAAAGGTGCTTTTTGGTTGGGAAACTTCCTGCTACATTGACTCCACCACCACTTCTTTTCTCCACTTCACTATTCTTATGTTTACACTTTTAACGTGGTCGTGTCGTCTGATTTAGGAGGCGGAAACTGTTTGTCGGTATGGTTAGGTTTGATTTCATTTTAATTTTAATCTAAATTTCAATTTGATTTTTTTTTTAAATTTAGTTCAAATAATTGCTATATTAATCCTCATGAGTTGTTGATGAGATATTAAAGTTAATTGTGGTTTTTAAATTAATGGTATGTCATGTAATAGAGAGATAAGAAAGTTAAAAATATATATATATTTAAAAAAAAATTTGAAAAAAATGGGAGAGAAAGAGAAAGAAAGAATTGTAAGGGTTGCGTATGAGAGTTTCCAGCGAGACAGATGATTGGTGGAAATGGATCCACATAAGCGAATTCATAATAAATAGAGTAATAAATGAGTAAGCACTCAACTCTTAATAATGGAGTTGGAGTGTGTGTGCCATTAAAGAAATGTTCGATCTCACCAAATTTTGCAACAAATCAAGGTGGCAGCAGCAGCTGGATCAAATTCCTCCACCTTGCACGTAACTATAACATGTTTTCCCACCTCCTTAGATTTCTGTATATAAAATATTCTAAAATTTAAAAAATAAAATTTATATTATATGTATATATTTAAAAAATAGAATTTATAGTAAATATATAAATTTAGTTAAAAAATAAAATATTTCTTCTCTTTTATTTTTTTTTTGCTAATCACGTCTGACCGCTTTTCTGTTATAATATTATTTATTTCTGTCACTCACATTCATACGTACGAAAGTGTCAAACATCCCTCTACGCCAAACGACTATTTAATTTCTCTCGACGCGCATACAGATAGAGTTGCAAAATGACTAGATCAGCTATTCTCCTGATATCATTGGGTTAAATTATTTTCTATTGGATCCACGCTCATAATTTCTTCGGTCTATTCCATGTGTTCGGTCTAAAACTTACCACAATGAGTCAATCTATCTAAAAATAGCTTGATCAACTTTAAATTTATATTTTTTTTTTGAAATCCAGTCCTACAACAATCAATACGTTTTTCGCTGCTCAACACACAAACTCAAAAATTCATCCGACATAACTAATGAATTATATGATGTTAAATAATTTTATTTTTTTATTATAAAAGTAAAATATTTAAAATAAATAAATTAATAATTCAAATTTCAACTTAAACGTTCACCCATTCTCTACATTTAGAAATAAGAAAGGCATGCATATTTATAATATTGGTAAGGAAAGGAGATCAAAGAAGAGAAGATAGGAAGAAAATTCAGACCCACCGCATTAGAATAAATCATTTAAGATTTATATTAAATATCATTCTATCTCTGTAATTCAATTATAAGAGAGAGCTCCAGAAAATAGGAGAGCTCTCAATCATGGCAGCTTTATGTGGGGGCCACACTTGTATGATTAGTGTCATAAGTTTGTGACAAATGTAAGGTGGAGAATATTATGGAATTATTAAATTGAGAAAAAAGAAAAAAAGTGGGATGAGTCCACATTTAATATTGAATGTGATTTGTCACGGTTAGGGCTTTTGCTACTTAATCATTGAAATTGCGAGTACGTAATAAGATAGTGATAGTGCATTTTGGTACTTTCACGCATTTCAATATCTCACAAACTCTATGATTTATTTTTGTTATTCTAAAATGAATTGAGTCCCTTTTTGTTATTATATATATTACTAAATAAATATAAATGATAAAATAATAATGACATTATGTAATTTTTGATACATAAAAAAAATTTATATTATTAAATAAATTTATTAAATTTGCTATGTATTTGAATAAAAAAATTGAATTGAAGCTTTCCATGATAAATATAGGATGGAGATTGACAAAGATTTTTTTTTTTAAAAAATTTGGAAATAATTTAACAAAATTGACAACTTACACCAAATTAATAGTAGCCCCAATACAAAGATGTGAAACTACCCCAAATTAAAGGATTTCTTGGAAGATTTATTGTTTGTTCATGGAAAATACATTTTATTAAAAAAAAAATTTTTTTCATAGTGTATAAAATAATTTTTAAAGTTATTTTTTATTTTATTAATTAATTCTTCTGAATACTCTAAATATTTAAAATATTTGCTTACCCTAAAAATGAAAGCCTAAATCATAATATATACAACTAAACCAACACTTCAAAGGGAATTATTACCTACATTTACAACTAAAAATAATAATAATAACAATTTCAACCATCAAAACTTGATTCCCATAGCTAGAAGAAGAAAAACCCATGAAGTCTGAAGAGGAAAGCTATCAAGATCTAATGGATTCAAGCTTCCCATTTCCAAAAAATCCCAACCATAGATATATAATATGAAAAGAATATATAACAGCCATCATTAATGTTTATGCTTTTCCTTGCTATAACTGCAAAAACACAAATAGTTTCCAAAGAATAAAGAAAAAAAGAAAAAAAAAGGCGACATCTCCTCTATCACACGGCATTAACAAGAAACCAAAAACAGAAACAGAGAGAGAGAGAGAGAGAGAACTATCTACTAAGGCTTACGAGAGTTCTGTTTTTGAGTTTCTTTGAAGAGAAGATAGTAACGAATGAAAAAAGAAAAGAAAAGAGAAAGATTTCATAGTTCGGACAAGTTTTTACGTAAATTAAGGGAATACAGCCTTTCGATAATAACGTAACACTTCATACTTCTCTACACTAATTGTCTTCTTCTTATGCTCTTCCATCGCAAGTGCTTCCATCACCAATTTTTTTTTTTTTTTTTTTTTTTAAATTTCCACAACAAACATGTAACATCATATAAACATCTGGGTTGTAATTGTCATTGGCAAATGATAGAATTACATCATATGTCAATTAGTTTTTTTTTTCATTGACTAATTATTGCATGATGAACATGTAAAAAAAAAACATTAATCAAAATCAACCGTAAAAAATGAAAAACTTTTACATCATATATTAAAACAATATAATTAATATTTAACTGTTGCACGTCATGTATCATAAATAATTTATCCGCGGAGTGGGGGCAGGAGGGATGAGTGAAATGTGGTTGTGTATAGAAGAATGATTTCATGCTACGTTACCTAATAAGACTCCACCTGTCATGCAACAAGATAATGAGTTCAATACGCACACTCCCTTCTCCTCTTTTAATGCAAATCAAAATAAAATATGTTTTTGTACAAGTATATAAAGGATGCCTCAAGCACCTCCATTGCCTCACCACCTTAACACACTATTTTCTGCATGAGATTCAGAGCTTTTTAGATCACAGCAAGCTAGCTAGGGTTTCACTTGAGGCCCTGCTTCTTCTGTTTTTGCAATAGAGAGAGAGAGACACAGTTTTGTGTTCATTTTATTTACTTAGAAGATGGCAGTGATGAGCACTCACCATCCACTGGCATTTGCTTTTGGAATCTTAGGTACATACTCAGAACTTAATCATTGTCTCTTTCTTTTCTTGAAAAGAGATCATTTGAATCTTCATTCCATCTCTCTCACTTGCTCATATATATGTTTCTTCTTCTTCAAAGCTTAATTTGCCTTTTACAAAAGTTGCTGTCCTTGCTTAACATCATCAAAAGAAACTAAGTATTTTGTCCTAATTTGCTTATTTGTGTTTAATTACGTTCTTTACTATCAAAATGTTGCTCCATCTACCAAAGATCTTTATTATGTGATATCAAAGTCATTTTCGTAGCTATAAAGCTCAGTATCTGCTTACATTTATAGATAGCTATTGTGACCAACTAATTAATTTATTTCTATCAGGTAACATTATCTCAATCATGGTGTACCTGGCTCCAATGTGAGTATTCTGTATTTTCTATCATTATTTATTATTATTGTTGTTATTATTGGGCAAATAATTAATCTGAATTAATTGCAGGCCTACATTTTTCAGAATTTACAGAAAAAAGTCCACTGAAGGATTCCAATCTCTGCCTTACCTTGTGGCATTATTCAGTTCCATGCTTTGGCTCGACTATGCAATGCTCAAGAAAGATGCTTTTCTTCTCATCAACATCAACGCATTTGGATGTTTCATAGAGACTGTATACATTGTCTTATATATCATTTACGCTTCAAAAGAGAACAGGGTATATGCAAATACTATGATTAATTACTGCTTAATTAACTTATAGGTTAATTTACTAATTTAGTATTGGATTTGTGGATGCAGATCTCAACTTTCAGACTTCTCCTTTCCATGAACATGGGATTGTTCTCTTTCATCATCCTCTTCACACATTTTGTAATGAAGGATTCGGTTCGTGTCCAAGTTCTAGGTTGGATTTGTGTTGCTGTTTCTGTCAGTGTTTTTGCAGCACCCTTAAGCATTGTGGTGAGGTTTAATTAATTAATTAGTTAATTCATACCCAAGAATAAGAAAATTTATTTATTTGATTTGCAATTCTTGAATCTTGATCTTGTTTTTCTTTTCAGGCACAAGTTATTAAGACAAGAAGTGTTGAGTTCATGCCATTCAATTTGTCATTTTTCCTTACAATAAGTGCCATTATGTGGTTTGCCTATGGCCTTTCCACCAAAGACTTGTGTGTAGCTGTAAGTTATTTTCTATCTTTATAGCTGTGGTTAATTCTTCTAAATATATATATATATAACAATGATTAGAGCATGCAATAATTTTTGTTTGTTCAGCTTCCAAATGTGTTGGGGTTCATCTTAGGGCTACTTCAGATGCTGTTATATGCAATCTACAGGAAGGCAAATAAGGTGATTATGGAGGAAAAGCTACAAGAAAATTTAAAGACCATTGTTATACTAAGCTCTGAAGTTCATCCTGTGGATGTTCAACCTCAATCCAATGAAGATCATGCACAAAAAGTAATAATAATAAATGATGATGAGAAGAATAATGAGAGAAACTTGGGAACTTCAAATGAACATCTCCAACCAAATGAAAATGCAGTTTAATTTTCCATGTTGAATGTGTTAAGGAGTCCTCAACCTTATTATTGTATACTCTCTCTCTCCCTCATTTCACAGGAACTAATGTAAAATCATAAAAGGAAATGTTGAATTCCATTTTTTTTCTTTACTATACGACTGGATGTACTATTTCTAAAATTTATGACCAATCAGATTTAAACAGATTTTATTTGCATATAATTATTGGATGATTGGTTGAAACACACGGAGCATATGTCAATTGAAAATGAGACCAACTTTATTTCACATCCATTGAATTCTGCAAGCCAGCTCATCTCCAATTCAATAGATTCATGCACATTTGATTATACTGTTTGTGAGCCCAGTTGGTCTCAGTACTTTAGGGCAGCCAGTACACAATCAAAGGTTGAAGCCTCTTGTCACAGATTTTTTTTTTTTTTTTGTGGTGATAAAAGCATGATCTACACTGGACAATATTAAATAGCCAAATTTTATTTATTTTTTCTTATAAAAAATATATTTTTTAATTATTGTTCTACCGGGGATGAAACTTTTTTAGGTTTGAAAATATTTTTATATTTTTTAATATTTAATTAACAAAAAAATATTTTTTTTAAAAAAATTAAACCTTTTTATAGAAAATGACCTTCAACTTCTTTTTAAAAGAAAGACTATTTTTCACACTTTAATGACCTTATTAAAACTTATATATATTTATAAATTTATTAATATATTTTATTTGTTAAATTAAAATTAAATAATAAAGAATAAATTATTTTACTAAAAAATATCTTTTACGAAATATATTTTTTATATAAAATAATTTTTTTTAAAAATATTTTTTAAATATAAATTATTTTCCATAATAAACAAACAGAGACTTAATTAGAGATAATAATAAGAATAATTATTTCATATATTTCTGATATTGAAAATAAAGTTCTAACAACTTTGCCTCATAATTTTAGTTACTCATCAAACATTAAAATTATCAAGAGGAATGCGTTGCATGTTGCAATATCATTGATTTTTATCTGTTAAGAGTTTGTTTAGCAAAGCTTAGTTCAACTCAAAATTTTAATTTTAAAGTAAATTCATTTTTATCAGTGTACATGCTATACGATAATCTACAAAATATTAAATATATTGGGATAATGATGTGTAAAACGGATCCATCATATTTTAGTTCAATAAAAAAAATTAAGTTTAATAAAGACCACGCATGACTTTGTATGATCAAGGAATAAGTGCAAATCATCAGTAGAATCGGTTCCTTTTAACTGTTTATGAAATTTTAAATGCACGCGTTGTATATCTGATTAATATAATACGAATAAATGGATAGAGTATAAAATAATTGGCTCTATATTTATTAATCGATTGTTCATTCCAGTCTAAACCAATCATACTGAAGACATGACTTAATTTCTCCTAAAAATCTCCCGCCAAAACTTTTTCTCAAACTTTAATATATCCGAATTAATAATTAACTCTATTAATTTCCAACCATCCATCTAGATCCATTAATAAGTTTGAACCCTTATTAATAAGCTTGAACCCTTATTTATGCAGATACTAAATTGAATCCACAGGATCTCAATTTATCCATACATAATATATTAAATTAAACATAATTTTGTTGAGAAAAAAAAATTAAAGATGAAGCTAATGTTATTTGCATAAGAATTTTCTTTGCATAAACATCTCATCTTTACTTTTATTAATCTTATTTATTACTGCTTGCACTCACAAAATATTAATATATTTATTTTCCTTTTTCATTCATATGTAGGGTTATTCTCCTTTTATTTGGTGTAATTTATTTTGAAAAAAAAGAATTTAAATAAATTTTTATAAAATCATTATAACATTTTTATTTTTTTAATGTAAATTTTTTAAATTAAAGAGAATTAAATTTTTTTTCCAAATAAAAAATTGTTAGAAAAATGTAATTTTCTTAAATTAAATAAAATTAAAATTTTTTTAATAAAAGAATTGTTAGAAAATTGTTGAGAATTGTTGAATCCGAAAGGAAGAGGAAGAAATTACGCGATCATTAATTTTAGGGCTAAAGTATCATCCCTGGTTGAAGATAGAGTACCGCCGTTGTACTCCTCTATTCGCTTTATTGTTTTTTTTTTTAACTTTAAAATCACCCATGTTATTGTTAAAATTAGATCTAGATTATATAATTAAAAATAGTAAAGTTATATTGTATTTTTCAATGTATTCCAGTATTTTAAAATCACCCATCTTCTCTAGCGGGGGGTCTAAAGGGAACTCAACCATTTTCCAGCCAAGATCAGTGAGCCCTCCAACATTTTTGAGGGCTCCTAAGATCCACAACTGATACATTGAATGAAGAATGTTATCCTGTGGAGGTGGGTCCATCAAATCAAAATCTAGCAAGTTGTCAATTTTGAGAGACTTGAGCAACAAAACCACATTACCAAGGTTGTCCTCTGGATCTCTGGCACTGGACTAGGCAGCATTTCATTGAGGTAAGCACTTTCTGTATAAAGCCTATAACATGTACCAGGGCCAGTTCTACCAGCACGTCCAGCACACTGATCAGCTGCAGCACGACTAAGAGGGAAAACTTGGAGTGCATCCATACCCATTCTAGGATTGTGAACTTTCATTTTACCATATCCTGTGCCAATAACATAAAAAATTCCATCAACTGTCAATGACGTTTCGGCAATGTTTATGGCAACAATGCATTTCCGGGCTCCATTTTCAGCTCTCTGGAATATCTTTGCTTGCAAGTCAGCTGGCAGTTGGGAGTATATAGGCAGTATCAGGAGCTTGGGGACTGCTTTCTTTGTAGTAGAGATAAGTTGTTCCATGCTCTCAGCAACGGCATAGCAGGCTGCTTCTATCTCGTCCTGGCCGGTCTTAAAAATAAGTATATCACCTGGAGGACTTGTAGTGTGGATGGTCATAGCTTGCTTCACTGCACCGTCAACATAATCTTCACAAGGCGTTTTGCTGTACAAGACATTCACAGGGAATGTTCTCCCTGGGATGTGGAATATTGGAACACTACAAATTGTTTAGAACAATAGGTTAGTTTCTGTCGATGTTAAAAAATAAAGTTTATGCTGGCAAATGGATAATGAAATGTTTTCTTATTTTTGGTAGCATAAGCGTAACATTTACCTTTATGTGCTTCATCCATGACTATGACCCTGTTACCATCACAATTACAAATCTAAATACTCGTTTCTAGCAAAAAACAACAAATTATTAATAAAAATGAGACGCAAATGAAATTAGAACTTCACATACAGATACTTGTCAAGATCAGAATCTTTGAGAGTTTCACGCAGTAGCAACCCATCAGTCATGTACTACACAATTGAGAATGACAAATTAGAATGTGGAAATCTTATTCAAGTTAGAACCTAACTTGAATAACAGAGAAATAAGATAAATTTGCTCAACAATAAATAATTGCAATCAGGATAATGCGCGTTCATCTGGCTATCTTCATATTACTTATACATTGTCTGCGTAAAAAATAAAAAGTGTATTGCGATCAGTTCCTCAAGATATTCTTGGACTGGTTCTTAAACTGTTATGGTTGATTCAAATCATTTTCAAGAGACCAAATTCTATATTTCTATATTTTCTTTTATATTTACTATTAGTTTTCTTTTTTAAACTGTATTTATATATATATGGCTACAAAGGATTCTATGGCTACAAAGGCAGATTGAAACCAAGTCATCTGAAAGAGAGATAATGAACAAGGCACTCATTGCACAAATTCATTTCAGTAATAACCATTGGCAACAAAGGACTAATCAGAAAGGATCAAATAGCAATAAATAAGTTCACTAGCAAACATTACAAAACCACTCACCTTGATTACGGTATTTGGCCCCGTCACATCCTCAAAACGGATGGCATAACCAACCTTATCTCCCAATTCAGTTTCCATCTCTTCACTAACTCTCTTTGCAACACTCATGGTTGTCACACGCCTTGGTTGGGTGCAACCAAGTATACCATTTTTTGTATACCCATCTTCATGGAAATACTGTTTTTCAAAACTGATGTCAGATTCCAGTTCATGAGGAGCCTACAACTCCAGTATTTAAGAACTAGTAAACGTTTTCCAGAAAATTGAAAGGAGAATCTAATGCTTGGGATTTACCTGTGTTAGTTGAGTAGTCTTCCCTGAACCAGTTTCTCCAATGACAACCACCACCTGATTTTCTCAAACCACCTATATAGAGCACAATTATTAAGAGAATGAGCCAAAAAAGTCGGCAAAAATATATGCTTCAAAAGGCACATCCAGTTAGCAACAAATCAAAAAGCAACTACCAGAAATTTTATATGCATTTCAAGCATGAGACAAAAAAATGGACCATCAGTGGGATGGTACAGTGATCAAGCCACCCTTGTTAATTAGAATATGTGGTAAGTACAACTCTATGAAGGGGAAAAAGAAAAGAAAGCTTTTTAACAGAACTCTATTTGGTACATAATTATACCCAAATAGTGATTACATCACCTCCATTTTCCATGTATAGCCCCCTATTAAATAAAAACCCAAAAATTCCAAAAAGAACAATTACAATAAACGGCCATAATATTACATGTTGGACAGTTGATGTAATATATCCTATGAGGACTAAATTTTGTAGTTCATGATCTCCCCTTACTGAAGGGAGAAAGTTGCCATGCTGCTGAATGCAAAATCATGCAAGCATATAATGATAGGCAAAATGTCAAACCTGTAATAAATCGTCTCGCACTGAATATATGGGCAGATATTGTCGCTGCTCAGCAATGGACTTTGACCTTGCAAAATTACTCACAGCTTCCTCCTTGTTCAAATACTGTGCAAATTTTGCATCTTCCTTAAAATCGACTTCACCTTGTTCGCCTACTACAGCTGTATCGGCATCAATCTAGGATCAAAATATAAAGTATTGTTTTAAGACCAATAACATCACATTCTCAAAAAGCTTAAAGAAACCAAATTTTCATTCAGATGTATACCCGTTCAGCTGTCTTCTCAACACCAAGAATATCACCAAGTTTTGAGCCTGCAAGCTCCCAAAAACGCTGGCGTGATTTATTCATACTTTGCTTCTCATGAATTTCCCTAACCAAAGCAGAACGTTTGCATGAAATAATGGCCATGTCTGAGGTAGGATCTTTATGGGCATCACAGGCTCTGCTTGTTTAGTAAAAACAACTCTTCCATCCAGGAAAGGAGGTTTTGTATCTACCACAGAACAAAAGATGACCAAAAGTTTAGCTGAGTGAGAATAATTTGTTTTGCACTCTGCTCACTAATTACCTTACAAGGATGTTTTGAGATGATCTCTCACTATCAAAAAAAATCCTACACTTTTAATTTTTATTACAATTTTACTATACTTTTAAATTATTATTAATTTTATCATAAAATTCGTCAACTCCGTCATTTTTTAATAATACAATTAAATATAATTGAAATAAAAATATACAGAGTCTAATTATAAAAAGGTCAAAAAATATATAGAATTTTTTTTACCATTACCTCTAATTTTATTTGGTATAAACTAATTTTATTTATTATTATATCTCTAAAAATATACATATATAATTTTTCTAATTTTTCAATATTATTTTAAAACAATTATTATATTTTTAATATTTATAGATTAATTTTATTTTCAAAAAAATATTAATATTCATATTCAATAATATTAATTATTTATAATATTTATATTTGTATATATATATAATAGTGGAATATGGGAAATAATGGGATTAACTAAATGTAAGTTTTTATATTCTTTTTAATAATATTTTATTATTAAATTAAATTTAAAATTCATGTAAATTTTAAATTTATAATTCCATTTATTTTAATAATGAAAGCCTTAATTTGATTGATAATGGCGTCAAAATAAAATTTACCAAAATTAGTTAATTTATAAAAAAAAATTCTAATGTGAATAAACACATTAATGTTTATTATAATAATTCTGATGCTCTAATCAATAAATAAAAAAATATAAATATGAAAAATTATTTTAAAATTTAAAAATAATAATATAAAAATTGTGTATTTTTATTTAATTTTTATATTATAAAAAAATAAAATTAATTATAATATTTTTTAAAAATTCGACATTACTAAATTTAAATTTTAAATTTTACTTATTTTAATAATGAAAAACTTAATTTGATAGGTTATAAAAAAATTTTAATATATATTAAAATAAAAGATCATAACATAATTCTATTATAATTTAAAAAGTAATAAAATATATCGTAAAATATTAAATTTAAAATAAAATCTAGGACGATCAAGATATTTTTTACATATAAATTTTAAAATTATTTTTTAATTAATAATTAAAAGTACAACGCAAATAAAAAATATAACATCTTAATTTCTATCAATATGGTAGCAAAATATGATAAAAATAATATATATGAATATTCAGTTTAAATTGAAAAAATCGATCTAATTGAATTAATTTAAAAATTCAGTTTCATTTTTTTTTTCATTTTGATTTGATTTTTAATTTTAAAAATTTTGATTATTTCAACTCGGTTCGATTTTGATATGAAAAAAATTAAAAAAATCAAATCGAACCGATTAGTGATAATAATATGTTATTTTCAATAGTATTGAGAAATTAGATCATATTAAGATTAAAATATTTTAATTAAATTTTAAAATATAAAAAATAAAAGATAAAAAATAAAAAATTTATTAAAATTAAAACCGATCAAATCGAATTGAATCAGATCGATTCGATTCAATTCGATTTCTGATCAAAATCAATTCAGTTCGATTTTTATAAATACTAAAAGTTTGATTTTTAATTTATTCAAAGAATATTGTGCATGTATGTGATTCTACTCTTGTTAAGCTTGTGTAAAATCTACTGTAATTGTGTTAAATTTCTAATCGTATAAAATATTGTATAAATTAATTCACATTTTTCTACCATTTTCGAGCAACAGAAACAATTATCAAATAGGATAGGATATTGAAAATGCTGAGAAGAGATGCTATTAATTCTCTCCCATGATCTTCATTTTACTGCAACAAATAGGATAGAATATAATATTTTGGAATTTCATGTATCAAATATTCCAGTTATTTATATGGTTGCTTATTCTGAACATTTCTATGGTAGATCCCCAGTTTGATAAAATGTCCATGATAACTTTACTAGACACAAAATTTCGAATCGGTTTGGAACTATAAACCAAACACTGGCTTACCCACATGGAAAAAAAATGATCAGCTCTAAGCACCAGTAGACCTGTGGCTTAGTAATGTTAGTAGTTTTCAAGAGTAAGAAATGCCGAATTTAAACCCTATTTGATGCCAAATATTAAATAACCAAACCAGCTCCAGACAGAAGACGCGAGGTTTGGCATGAATTGTCATGGGGAAGTAACATGAGTCGTTCATGCGTGCAAATTGCAAACCGTGAAATTATTTTAAGATGGTAATGCATACATCAATCTGATAAAATAACATAGATTGGTCGCTAAAATGCCATTGAAGAAGACTACAAAGTGCAGGAAGAAGAAAATGTTTTTTTTTTTTTTGGTTTGGCTCATGAGCAACATACAAGAGCAATGCAGAACATGACTCAGACTTGTTTACTCTCAAAATTTTTATAAATACGTGTTGTTCTTATCTTGCTCTCCTGGTAGATAATGTACACTCGAGATTATGGATTTTTTTTCTACTTCATAATCATCTTCTTGTTCTACGTATCAAGAAAAAAAGGTAATATGAGAAAAAGAAGATCAAAAGATAAAAATGGAAAGACAAGTCATATGGGGTAGACCAGCTCAAAGTTTAGCTTCCAATGCTTGTTCATGATTCTTGGTTAGAAGTAAGAACCTGGGTACTATCCATTACTGCCATCAAAACTACCTTGAGCACTTTGTCGTCGTTTTTCTCGCCAATTCTCTCCCCACATCTTAGCCTCAGCAACAGCTCGTTCTCTATCCAAGTCTCTGTTCAACATTCTAGCGGTTTCTCTCGGAGAATCTTCTTTCTCGGACCCATCCAAGTCCCATCTGCGTTCAGATCTTCCCCCTTCCTCGCTCTTCGATAACTGTCCGCCTCTCTCATCTCTATTTCTTTTCTCATCTTTATCAGCAGAACCTCGGTGGCCATGCCCAGCTGAATTAGGTTCATATGCCTGGTTTGCCAAATAAGAGAGAGCAGTGACCACATCCCCAATGAGAGGACGTGCTGCAGCCTGTTCCTGAATGCACATGGAAGCCACTGCTAGAGCCTGGTAGAGTCCCCTCATTGGATAACGCCCCTGCAATCGTGGATCTGCCAATTTCGAAAATTTCCTACGATCATTGAATAATGGACGAGCCTGCATATCCATTAAATCATTGTCCACAATTATTACAAGAGACACAACATAATGCCAAAAAGACAAGAATATAAGAGGATAGGCTATGCTACAGGTTAAGTGTGATACCCATGAGACAAGGTTCTGTTCTCCATGTGGTTGAGAGCTGTCAATGGCTTTACGTCCAGTAATCAGCTCTAAAAAGACTACCCCGAAACTGTAGACGTCAGATTTAACAGTCAATTGTCCAGTCATGGCATATTCAGGAGCACAGTATCCATAAGTGCCCATAACTCTGGTGGAAACATGTGACTTGTCTCCAGTAGGGCCAAGCTTGGCAAGCCCAAAGTCGGAAAGCTTTGGGTGAAATCCTTCATCAAGCAAAATGTTGGATGACTTGAAATCCCTGTATATAACAGGCGGATTTGCTTTATCATGCAGGTATTCCAAACCTTTAGCAGCACCTGCTGCTATCCTCATTCTTGTGTTCCAATCAAGAGGTTCTTTATCTGGTGGAAGATCTGCAAAATAACGATAAAAAAATTAGTCAGTTCTTGGCAATAAACAATAGGTAGATTTGTATAAAGCTAAGCACCAACTTAACCAAACATTTAAACCAAATCTCAAGTACGATTTTTTTTATGCTTCTTCACCTGTGCACACAAATAATATTATGGCAAAAGAGTAATACTTCCATACTCAAAAAACTTACCTGGTAAATGCAAGCTATTAGAAAAGAATCATGCAAAAATTTTCCAGGGTTATAGCTCCTTTTTTAGTCCTAAAATCAATATACATCCTCCTGTTAGCAAATGTGATGCGACTCATGAGTGGGTCTTTAGATTTATCCCAACAGAAAAGTTTTAGTGGCTGATCAATGTCAGATAACTTGAATTCGTGGCCAACAGCAACAAGCAGTTCATGTTGTTTTCATGAGAACAATTATCTAACTGAAAATATGTGCTCATGAGTTCTTTAACTGTAATATCTAGCTTCTAATATCTTGAAAATAAGGTGACAATTGTTCTAGCAAATATTTGAACTCCTCATCCCCAGTCAAGAATACTGATTTCCTTCTTTCCTGAATCTAGTTAAGATTTGTTGATGTAGGACAAAGGATATACACTTTCACAACATATGCTGAGATTCCAGTTAAGAAGTCAACTCATCTCAGTTAAAGAAACTACATCTATTTTCTTCATGTAATAGGTCAAGAATTGATATCGATATTTAATTCATGTTTAATGAAGACTACATATATGAAGTCTAAATGAAACTGTACCAAATTCCTTGAATGGGCTTCAGCTGAAAAACTTGGACAGTGCCAAAAGTTAAAGATAAGAGAATGGAAAATGAAACATAGACAAAGAGAGAGAGAAACATCCATCAGGTTTTCCATGTACAATTGTACTTCCCATCAACAGAATGAAATGCCAACAGGTTTTACTAAGTCCAATTTTGTTTTAACCAAACTTAAAAGGCAAACTTTTTAGCTAACCTAGTACAAAGATCATGCTTTCCGTGCTCCATTATCATAGAGAATCTATCTTAGAGATTTTCATTTCTTTTACTTTGAGTTCTCAGCAACATGCACCATCTTTTTTATCATACTTCAATGACTAGTATTCACCATTACAGCATGATTGATTTCTATTAAGGTCAAATAGTTGCAGAGGAACATAATGCAATTTAATAGGACAAATAAATGAAAATGGCAAAAGTGAAATCATAAGTTCAGAGATGTAGGTTAAAAAGATTACCATGAAGGTGATCTTCCAATGATCCCAAGGGCATAAATTCATAGACAAGAAGCCTTTGGTCTCCATCAGCACAATAGCCAATCAGGTTCACAAGATTAGGGTGATGTAGAAGGCTGAGCATGAGAACCTCTACTAGAAATTCCCTATTACCCTGGAGGCCATTTCTATCCAATTGTTTAACAGCAACAACCTGTAAATAAATAAAGAAAGTTAAGAGAGACCAAAATCACCTCAACTATGAAACTACTTCCCAAGCCACAGTGATGAAGTTGCTAGCTCCTATATGTACGAAAAAGAATTTCAAAATTCAAATCTTAAAGTCTATGCCTGCCAAACTTTAATAAATTTGAGCCAACCACAACAATACTCTTTGGTTACAAAAATTGTCTCCAGCTGCTCTCTTGGCTTGAAATTCAAAACATTTATAGTGAAAACAGCTGATAATAGGTGCAAAACATCAACAAGCTTAGTGCCCTAGTATGGGCATTTTTTTTTGGAAACAGTACGGGCCAATTGTTAACTACTCTAAAACTTGAAAAGAGAAAAGTCATCATCAATGATCAACTGGAATAAAGAAAGCCAAAAATCAATAGCTTCTCGTAGTGACTTTCCAGTAATGGAAGGTGGATAAAAATGTCATATTTGATCAAGAACTTTAGAATAATACAAAAATTACAGAAAAGTTTAAGAACCATGCTTATATCTCTGAGTTTTATGCTGACATTCTTTTTTGACAAAAGCTTCATGTTCAAGGGCATATGCAACCTGAGACAAAACCTCAATTCCTCATCACATATTTCATTCGAAATGGATGTTAGCAAGATGCCAAGGCAAACACCTCTATCCTCAAGATTGAAATTTGCTAGTAAAATTGGGAATCAATCACTAGAATGAAAGTTGCACCATTATATTTTCCTTTAAATGAAATGCTTTA
Organism: Manihot esculenta; assembly: GCF_001659605.2. Taxonomy (NCBI): domain Eukaryota; kingdom Viridiplantae; phylum Streptophyta; class Magnoliopsida; order Malpighiales; family Euphorbiaceae; genus Manihot; species Manihot esculenta. Next base: position 1,148,701 of record NC_035173.2, read on the forward strand.
AAAAATCATCATGAGATGTTCCGATTTAAGATTCTTGGTCTTATTGCTCTCTTGACTAGGGCAAAGATATATTCATAGATGAAAGGGGAAATGTATAGAATTGAAGCTGTCCAGAGAATTTACCTGACCAGTGCTCTCAAGACGCCCTTTATATACACGGCCAAATCCCCCTTCTCCTAAGAAAGACTCCGGCCTAAAATTTTTTGTTGCAGCTGCAAGCTCACGGAAAGTAAATATCTGAGCTGCAATATTGCCACCAGGTAATCCATCCTTTGGTAATGCTAACTCTCTTTTTGACCTACCATTGCTTCTAAGCCTATCAGCACCTGCAAATTTCACCCCATCAAAGAATTCCGTCGGAAAACTGTGATTATACTGCCAAGCAGAAGCTGAGATTGATAATTCAAGGGCATAATAAACAGTGAGGTCAATAAAATAGTTGCTTTGCAATGGCAAAGAAAATCTCAATTGAGCTATACTGGCAGTGAGATGCAAAGTTCAAAGGAATAAAGCGACTATAACTGATTTTGATTGCCATATTTAGCTAAAAATGGTTTTCCCAAGTTAGCGAAACACTCGAAGCTCTCTAAGCTTCTCATCTCCAATCAACCAGATCGACCCATTGATCAGAAGATCTCTTTTCACTAAAGAAATTGGTACCTTTATAAATTGAATCAAAATCTGGTGGGGTCTACGAGAAAGAAAAGCCTAAAATCTAAAGCTCTAACATTTTCATGAAAGCAATCCATCAAGTACCAATGACATGATAAAATGAAAAGACAATCAGAAGTACCCAGATCAGATCAAGCGATGACATGATAAATAAATAATGAGAAAATAAAAATAAAAACCAACCAGAAGATAATTTGGAAATGTTAGAAGACTCAGCAGGCAAGCTTCGCTTTCGATCATCGGATTCCTTCTGTGGATTCAGAGTCTCTTCTTCTCTCGAATCAAAACAAGGAAAACAACCCATCTCCTCAAAATCAATTTATCAAAAAATAAATAAAACAAAAAAAAAGCCTTCTCTTCTCTTCAAATCCTGAGAACTCGTAGATGCATCCAAACAAACTTGATCAAAAGCACATAATCTAAAAATCAAGTCTTTAGTCTCTTTAACAAAAATCCCATCACAAGAACTAGAAAAAGTCTGGTGGGTATAGCTTCTCTTCTTGTATGCGAAGGGTCAAAGGGCAAAGCAAAGGAATCCAAGCAGAGGAAACGACCAATAGCAATAACAGAGAAGATTAAATATAAACAGGAGATTAAAAAAAAAATAGACAGGACAATCTATCTTATGTAAGGTATAAATTGCTTGGTAGTAGTGATGCGAGAAAGGGTAAAGAAAATAAAGAAAGAAAGAGAGAGAATTGGTGGCCGTGAAACAGAAGTGGGCTTATAAAGAAGCCGAGCCGGCTGAACTTTGTCTTGGGTTTCGTTTACAACCATCACTGTAGATTACACGCTGCTTACTTTATTACATCCATTATCTTCCTCTTCTGCCCTTCTCCTCCGTTTCTTTGACCATTCATATTATTGTTCTTATTCTCACTCTGTGTGCTTTGGCTGTTTGTTTCCGAAGAAAAGGGTTTAACAGTGGATTTGACAAAAGAATGAAAATGAAAGACCGTAATTTTACATTACAGAGGATAACGCGTACGTGTCAATTGCCGGAACTGACGGAACTAATGAAGAACCATCGGTGGCCTCCTGTTCCAGCATAAATTGTGGTGGCATCTTATATGAAATCATAAATTACTCTCAAAATATCTGTAAATCAGGGAATTTCTATAATTAATTGATCTAAACGAAGTAATTTTTATTTTATTATAAAAATAAATTAAATTTCATATAAATTATATAGTTTTTCATAAATTTAAATGGATATAATTTAGATATTTATTTAATTGTTAATTCATTTTCACACTCCGTACCCGGCACGCACTAATTTAATTTCCTTTCCTTTTTGACCACGTAAGAAAAATGCTTTAAATCCCTATCTCGATTGTATAGATTTTAATCAAATTCTAGTAAAATTAATTTTATAAAAACGAGTTTCATATGAATAATAATATGCTTTTGTAATTAAATAAAATAATGAATGAGGATTCAAATAAAAGATTATGAGCGATAATTAAGTATTACCTCAAATGATGTGATGTGACAATTTATGTAAATGCTGTTTGGATTAAAACAGAAAATTGAATTTAGATAAACACATGTAATCATCACTTCTAATTCAAGTTTCAAACTTTTAGAGGTTCATAATTTAATAATTGCATTGTAAAATAATATTTATTAAATTAGTTTTTCTTGATCAATCACTTTCTCTACATTTTACCCACTAAACTTTAATAAATGTAATTGAGTTGCATGCTAAAAAAAATTGTATGAAAATCTTTTTTTTTTTAAAGTAAAATATGAATCGGGTAATGACTAAATACCTAAAATACAATTGGTAGTTTTTTTTATCTCTTTCTCATAATAAAAATAAAAAATATAAAAATTAATGGATAATGTGACTAAGTCTACGCCTTAAACATATATATATATATATATATTTTTGGTAAAAAAAATATTTTTTATATTATTAAATGGATTCCAAGAAAATGAAATTGAAACCCAAGTGGGGTGAAAATGAAATTGCAATGCCAAGTTTGCCCTTGTAAAATTTGGACCATTCGATTTGTATAATTGTGGTGATAAAGTGCCACCGACAATATTCCATGAGAAAAATTACACATTAGACTTGGTAAAACATTCTCTTTCTTTAAATTCCCATTTTTGTCTAATCTTAACCCTAAAGATTTTTGTTTCTAATATAATTGGTTTCGATTTAATTCAATTAAATAATAATTAATCTAAATTTATGAACATTTTAATCACTTAAAGAATAATTAACTTTAAAAAATATATAGTTAAATTAATTTATATATAAAATAAGAGTGAAATTCACATAAAATCTCAAAATTTATATAATTCGATCTAAATAATTTTTTTTTAATCCTGAACCACAAAATCAAAAAGGTTGTTACAAGTGATTGTGTGTGTGAATCATCCAAGAGCTACTCACTGACAGTCTAGACTCCATCAACAACAAATAAAAATGAGAAGATATTGTTGACTGAATAACAAATCCCTTTTTTTGTCTTTTATTTCTCAACTAAACTGAAAAACACTTATCCATAGAATGTATTTGTGATATCCAATGAAGTAAGGTCAAGTATAGAACACATGAGATCACAGCTCATGCCTCAACTAAAGGAAGATTCCCATTAACACAACCATTCAAGGCATGGTGCCACATCAAAATTGGATTTTTGTTTTAATCATTTTTAAATAAAAAAAGTACAAAACAAACAAAAATATTAAAAAAACTTTAATTTTTAGATACCAATTTTAGTATTTCAAATAGCTCTTATTATTATTATTTTTTTTTGAAATTATATAAAGTATGGTTTGGTTGCTGAGAATTGAAGGGAAACTTGAAAGCCCATCAAAATTGGTGACTTTCTGACAACAAGTGCCAGCTGGGAGGTAATTCTGTTTGTTCATGTAAAGTTCTGGACCTGTGTTGTCCTGCAAATCCAACCAAGTTTTTCATCTTTTTATTTATTACACCTTCTTTCCTTGAATTTTCCTGGTTTTTTAATTATTGTTTGGTTGATTTCTTGCTGGCCCTCGCGCAATGCCATAGGACATCTATTAATGCTTCAACACTTGTTTTTGGTTGCAGCTTTTATAAATTTCAATTTATTGTAACCAATTTTGCAGAAACTTTAAGATGAATATTTAATTGCTTATATCAAGTTTTTTTATATTTATATTTAAAAATTTATTCAATATAATTAGATATTAATGACGATAAAAATTGAATAAAATATTCATTATATTTTTACTTTTTTTAGTGGCTTGCCATTATGTTTCCATCTAACTTAATGCAGCAGTTACAAACTTGCAGAAGTTGTGTTGATGTCTTTAGGCCATGAGAGATATTTTTTATAGTTATTTTGCGATTATAATAGTTAGAAAATATTAAATATAATTTTAAATTAATTTTACGTTTTTTAATTAATATGTACAAAATATATTTTCACCATTTTCTTACCCATTGTTTTTTTTTTTTTTTTTTTGAGAAGTATAAAAAGGGAAATAGCTCAAAGGCCTAATGCTGTTACCCAGTAAAGTTGAGGGTGTAGATGTCTAAAGATTGAGTTTTGGGCCTCGATTTATATGGCCCACTACTAGTTTTCAAAATATGAAAATAATTTCACAAGTCTATATTTGAAATTGACATGAAAAAATAAAAAATTAATCTTTTTTTGTAATTTCATAAGCCAATATAGTACTCTAATTATTAATTTGTAATAAAATTAGAGTTTTTTTTTTTTTTGAAATAGGGGTTGGGGGAATCGAATCTTAGACCTCTCAGATTTATCAGAATACACTTTCCACCAGACTAAGTATCGGAGTGCATAAAATTAGAGTTTATATTTTATCAAGTTAGATAAAAAAAATAAATGAAAATATTTAATTAAATCTAATTTGTATTTTTAGCAAACTTGCTAATAAAGAAAGAAACATTTAATGAACAAAAATAAATAAAATGTTTTTTTTTATTAACAGCAATTTATAGATAAATAAAAATCTTTATAGTATTGAACAGGATTTTAAACAACAGATGAACATGGGAAGCACGACCTTCTTCTCAACGGTCAATGAGCTGTCCCTGTCCACCTCTTCCGATAACTAACTGTCAATAACTAAAATTACACGTTCTTTCCAGTTTCCCTCTTCTCTCCTCCAAACAAATTTTAGCATCAATCATACAAAAACTTGAAAAAAAAAAAAAAGATCAATTCTTCCTCTTCTCCTTCCCTTTCTCCATCATTCTTCATGTCTCTTCCTTCCTTCTGCAATCCCATACAGATTCTCTGTTTGATACACACAAAGGCACTGTCACCATCCTCCCATGGATGATTTTGCAGCAAATGAACCAGCTGATCCTATGGAGGAGGAGCCTGCTCCTGAACTAAGCCTCTCTCAGGTTCTGGATGATGTTGATCGGTTTCTTGAGACGTTGTCGGAGACAAAATATAATTTTAATCCACCGGAGGTTCCAAACTCTGTTGAATCGTTTTTGACAATTGTTGAAAAGAATTTGGCTAAGTGTGATTCCAAAAACCAAGAAAAAGACTTGTCATTCTATGAATGTTTAATCCGTATTTCCAGATTGACAAGTTTATTCAGCGGATTCAAAACTCATCCATTAATAGCCACTCCTCTCAATAGATCAAGCAGTGCTTTGCATCATTCGATGTCATTGTTGGACAGTGAATTTCGAACAATTCTTGAGAGTGGCATTCACAATCAAAACCAAAACAATTCTTCAGATCCCAAGACCCCAAAGGCTTCAAAACAGCCACCTTTCGGTACCCATCAACACGAAAACTCCGATCGAGGAGGCGTTCAAGAAGAAGAGTTCCCTGCTTATTCCCTAGTATCAATCTCCAAAATGAATAGAATTGCCACTGCGATGATCTCATTGGGTTACGAGAAAGAATGCTGCATGGCTTATAACATGATAAGAAATGATGTATTCAACCACGAATTGGATAAGCTTGGACTCACCCATACAAGCATTGAAGATGTGCAGAGGATGCAGTGGGAAAATCTGGAAGGAGAAATCACTGCATGGATTGACATCCTCAGCCGTTGTTACTCGGTTCTCTTCTCTCGAGAGATGAAGCTTTGCAACTCTATCTTTTCAGAATATCCATCAGTGTCCAAAAGATTATTCAGCGATGTTGCTTTTGCAGTAACCACAAGGTTTCTCAATTTCGCAGAAGCTGTTGCCTTGACGAAACAATCTGCTGAGAAACTATTCAAGTTCTTGGACATGTACGAGACCTTGACAGAAATGATTCCTGTCATTGATACTACTAATCATCCCAGGGACTTAAAAGGGGACATCTGCGCTGCCAAAAGCTTGCTCGGAGAAGCAGCCGTGAGCATTTTCAGTGACCTTGAGTATTCCATTAGAAGAGACCATACGAGAACTCCAGTTCCAAGTGGTGCAGTTCACCCCTTGACTCGCTACACCATGAATTATCTAAAATACGCCTGTGAGTATAAGGATACGTTGGAACAAGTCTTCCTTGACCACCAGAAAATGGAGGAGGGAAATGCCGGCGCCGGAAAGTGCAACCAGCCTGATGGAGAGATCACAGAAGACGCAAATGAAGATGGCAAGCCAAAAACGTCTCCTTTTTCAATGCAGCTGAACATTATAATAGATTTGCTTGATGAAAATCTTGAAATGAAATCTAAATTCTACAGAGACCCAGCGTTGCGCTACGTGTTCTTGATGAACAATGGAAGATATATTCTTCAAAAGATCAAAGGATCCACAGAGACTAACCACACAATTGGAGCAAATTGGTGTAAAAAGCGAACAACCGATCTGAGACAATACCATAAGGGATATACAAGAGAGTCATGGAGCATATTATTGCAGTGTCTGAGCCATGCAGGGTTGCTGGTACATGGGAAGGTGGTGAAGCATGTATTGAAGGAGAGATTCAAGATGTTCAACTCCATGCTTGATGAGATACACAAGACGCAGAGCACATGGATAGTGACCGATAAGCAGCTACAGTCTGAGCTACGGGTTTCGATATCGGCGGTGGTTATCCCGGCTTACCGATCATTTCTGGGGCGGTTCCAGCAGTGTTTGTCGGGGGGTAGGCAAACGGAGAAGTATGTAAAGTACCAACCGGAAGATATTGAGAAATTGATTGATGAATTGTTTGATGGAATACCCATAATCAATCGCGAGGAGATCATAATTAGTATAAACACAAAATGGAAGAAAAGAAAGAGAATCAATAGATTGGCCTTTTTTTATTGATCTGTTCATTCAATTTGTTATGTTTTTCTCAACCCTATTTCAATGTAAATTTTGTTGATTTTTATAGATTTTTCAGAAATTTGTTTAAGATATCTTTTTATTTAGATCAAGATACTGAGATCTCCTTAGCCTTCAATTTTCTTTGTCGTGATGAAACTAGTTTTTATTTTCATTCTTATGGGAAATTTTCTTTTTTTTCAATCTATAATAAAAGTAATAAATTTTATTTTTTTTCAAAATATAATAAATGGAGTTATGTTAAGAAATTTATAAATAGATTATCATACAAAAAGTGGCTTTTAATTTAATATAAATAAAGAAATAAATTTTTCTATTTTTATGAGATGATGTTAAAAGGATAAAATTTTTATTATGAACATGCCATGCCACCGGACAATAATATATTATGTGCAACTATAAATAATTGAGAAATTCTTATGAGTATAAATATATAAACAAGTCAATATATATGAATGAAATCTTATATATGCTTAAAAAAATTAATTTCATTGGATATTAAAGATTAATTACTTGATTAAATTAACAGTGCTAATGTTCTTTTAATGACTTTTTCTTTTACCATAGTTCCCCAAATTATATACTGTTTGCTTTGTTGTTTACAAGAATCCGCAACAATGCAGGCCGTCTCATGGAATTCTTGAACTTGACGATAAGCATGGCTGTTTAATGATGATGATAATGGTCACGTCACCATGCAAAAGCCATACCTTTTCAAACCCAAACATATTCCGACAGCAAGGACCAAAGCAGCCGTCTGTATAAATCTCTTTTTCTTCTACATAAAAGCCTGTAACCATGTCTCACATGAAACTAGACCTGTCCAGTCCATGTCCAGTTTCGATCGAACCAGATTAAGGATCAAGCATGGTTCCTTAAGATTATTGAACTGGTTCTTGACCAGATTTACATGAAAGTGTCGGTGGCTGTAGGTTGCATGAAAGAAAGAAAGCAGGCCAAGTAAAAAACGCATCCTGATTCTTCCTGAAACAAGTTCTTGAATTCTTGTGATACTTTTGTAGAGTAGACAAAAAACTCGTAGCCGCCTTCTACACCTGACACTTTTCTACAAGTGCACACATGATGTCTTCTATGGACATGACAATTATCGTTCTAAGCGAAAAACCATAAGCTACTCAACGCATGCGCTGCGACAACAGCAGACAAACTCATTATTATATATTATTACCATTATACCCTCCCCTACCACCACCATATATATATAAACCCCACTAACCATCTTCTTGAATTTGACCACTAACTCATCGTGAGTTTCTGAAAATTCTTCAATATGCAGTACCAGTATCAGCAGTTTGCAGAGTCATCATCTTCATGGGGTTTCTATGTGCCTCCAACGGCGGCGATAAGAGAGATGATGGGTGGTTCAGACGCATTGGAGAGGGTGGTGAGGTTGGCCTCCGAAAGTGCTGTAGTGATATTTAGTATGAGCAGCTGCTGCATGTGCCATACGGTGAAGAGGTTGTTGTGTGGGATGGGTGTGAACCCTACTGTGTATGAGCTTGACCAGGAGCCAAGAGGGAAGGATATTGAGAGAGCATTAATGAGGCTTGTTGGGAATTATTCAAATGTAGTTCCAGTGGTTTTCATTGGTGGGAAGCTTATTGGTGCTATGGATAGAGTCATGGCTTCTCATATCAATGGAACCCTAGTCCCTCTTCTCAAGGAAGCTGGAGCTCTCTGGCTCTGATTTTCTTCTTCTTTTTCTTTTTTTCTTTTATTAATTTTTGGAAAAAGAAAGCGGATATTATCTACTGTATAATATTAAATATCATGAGAGAACTGAGATTAATTATGAGGCTTCTAACTTTTGTAATTGATGGTTTATCAAGAGATATAATTGATCCATGCTGCCTTGTATATGATGTAGAGAGCATTAGCATAAAAGAGTTTTTGTTATATATGGATGAGAGAAAGTAATTAATTACTATTAATTTATTCCAGTAAAATATTAATATTTTTTTCCAATTCATATATTTAAGCAAATGCTCCTCTAAAAAAAAATTAGTGGATAGTTTTAATTTTTTTAATGATTTATTTTATCTCAGGTGAAAACCCCTAATAATGGGAAGCCTTGTTTATGGTGGTAGAAAGAAGATGTTTGAGCGGATGAAGGAGAAACACTAACTTTTGGGCTTTCAAACCACAAAGAGATCTATACACTGGGGCCCATACATTCTTCAGAATTATTACATAGGAATGTGATTGACCCAAGTTCCACTCTAATCTTCTCTTTTTTTTTTTTTAAAAGACAAAATTTATAGATCTTTATCAACCCATATGATGTGACATTTATTCTCCACTGCATACATACATCATCTACACGGTGCTTCTGGTAGCAATTCTTTTAATCTAATTACAAACACTTAATGAGAAGCAAAATGAAATTTTTTACACAGAACAAGAAACAATAATGAGTCAGCAAAGCAAGAAAAACCAGCCATCAAATTCAAAGTATACAGAACATCAATAAATTCCAATCTTCTCATCCAGCAATAATGTCCTTTTCATTACTTGTACCTGAGACAAAAAAATATGTTCTCCAAATCAGTCCTCCACTACCTGTCAATCCTCTACAGAGTTTGCAGACCAGACCCTTTCTCTTCACAGCCTTCCACAATGCCTCTTCACATGTCTTTGTTTTCTAGTGAATAAAATAAAACCATTTCTCTTCAACTACTCACGGGCTCAGTATTTGCTCAATCAATAATTCATTCACTTGTTTAAATTACCAAACTCAAGTTTAGGTGATGATCCTCTTGTAGAAGCTTCTCTCTACTTCTCCCATGGCTCCAATCTGTTTTCTTCTTCTTGTTGTTGCAACTTTTTTTGCTAACCCATTTTCATTACTTGCTCAGCCTGCAAATCCCACCTCCAGTATCAGTGTTGTTGGTGTTGTTTACTGTGATACTTGCTCCACTAATATTTTCTCTAGACACAGCTACTTCTTGCCAGGTATTGGCCTAACAGTGAAGCTCTATTATGCATTACAATCAGAAAAAAAAAAAAAAAAAAGGAAAGCTAAAACTTTTTTCATTGTTATTGGTTTCAGGTGTGGATGTTCATGTCCAGTGCAAATTCAAAGCAGAGTCACCTAAAACAGCAGAGCAGATAAACTTCTCAGTGAACAGAACAACAGACAGATATGGGATATATAAACTGGAAGTACCACAAGTTGAAGGTGTTGATTGTGTAGATGGCTCAGCAATTGAATCTTTATGCCAGGCAAGTGTAATTAGCAGCTCATCTTCAGCTTGCGATGTTCCTGGTTTAAAGACAACAGCTAATGAGGTATCTGTCAAGTCGAAGCAAGATAATCACTGCATTTACAGCTTGAATGCATTAAGTTTCAGGCCAGCCAAAAGAAATGATATCTTGTGTGGAAATTAAAGCCATGAGTTGCCAAGTTCCTGCAATTCTTCAATGGCCAAGAACTTGGATAGACCTCAGAATCAAAACCCATAATAGATTTCTTCATTTATCATCTCAAACTGGTTTGTATTTGATATGTTATTGTATTGAAAAAACAGATGGGTATAGAAATATAAGTGGATTCCCTTGATAAGATCATTATAGCTATCTATTATACTCTTTGCAAAAAATGATAGATTGTACCCAAATGCAAAAATTTAATGAAATTAGAAATAACAACAGAACAGGAAACTCAAATGATGGCAAGTTGCTAATCCAAATAAAGATCTGACATGTTGGCAGTTTGCTATTTAAGACAAGCTTCCAGGATACAGCAACAAAGTAGATACCTTTAAAATTTTGACATGAGATTCTTAGCTGTTCTGCAGGAGAATTGACAAGAGATATTGTTCGAATTGGAGTTAGATTGGTCGCAAATCTGGGCAAACGACACCTGTTTAACAGAAAATAGACATTTATCAAACATTTCAACAAAGTGGAAATTACATTAAGGTATTGAAGTATTAGATATGTGATTAAAGGGGGAAATGTTACCATTGATTAGAAATGAAAGCAACTTGCACTTTGGATACGACGTCGTACTACAGTTTTCAGGGCCCTGAATTTGAACTGATGTAACCCAGAATGTCTTATCTGTTGATCTTGGACGGATCAAAAGTTAAAAGTGTATATCTCCATAATTGAGCCATTTCTGGTTTTTCAAAATCTAAAAAGAGAGAATCAGATTTTATTGTGATGAATGAAATTAATTAAAAAAAAACATTTAATTGTTTTGAATTTTTCAGAAGTAATTAAATATGTTAAATTTGAAAGAAATTACATAAATTATGTGCAAAATTTTTAATATAATAACCTCTAATTGATTTCAAACCAAGGCCTCATAACCTTATAGACATTACATGCCACTTAGCTAAAGCTGATTAATAAAATACCTATTTACTCAATTATTAGTTATGGCATAGTCAATAATTTAATTACAATTTAATAGGATTTTTTTAAAAAAATTTATTGGTTATTTTCCTATATTTATTATTAATTTTTTAAAACTCATAGCTGCTTATCAAGCAATGCATTTTCAAATTTATTTTTTATTACGAAGACCGGATTAGATAAATAGATTTGAACTAAGCTTTTTTATGCATGGAATAATTCAAACAACTGTTTTTAAATTAATTAATTAACAAATTAAAATATTAATATATAGTTGAATTGAAAAATCAACAAAGTAATTAATTATAGTTTGTAATGTATTGATTGTAGAAGATACAACGAGATTCTGATGAATCCAACTTTAATAAGAAGTATTACGCCACATATCATGAAGTCAATTTCTATTTCCACAATCTTTTTTCACATTTTCAAAATTAAGCAATAAAGTCAATTTCTTTTTTTTTAAATCTTCTTTGGAATTATTAAATACTGATTACTGCTGGATTTCTCCACCCCGGTTTGAGACCAGACCCATAACGACAGCCCATTACTTGGAGACCCTCAAGTCTCCCACATGAACCAGGTCCAGCCCGCTCAGCCTTAAGACCGGACTCCATCCAGATTTCTCAATCAGGCCGGCCCAGCCTTTTCGGCCCAATGATCATATCTCCTCTAGGCTCAGCCTTAATCTCATCTTCCAGCCCAGCCCGGAAGAAGGAAGGTGGCCAGCCCATCCGCCTGATGGGTCCATCCGCATGCGTGCCAGATGAGAATTAAATGGCCGTTACGCATGGAACAGAGACCTGATACTCTCGTACGTCTGTATCAGTATGGCAAAGACAGGTGGCCCAATGGAAGTAAGGCCATGACACATCCCTGGCAGACAAAGAAAAAGAATAAAAGGAGAGAAACACTCTCCTCTTAGACCAAGTTTTTCCAAGCTTTGAGAACCCTTGTAAAACCCTATTTTCTGGATCTCAAATCATCAATTGGTGTCGTCTATGGGAACAAAAGAGATCTTTTCATCGCCGGAGTTCCACTCTTAGAACACTCACTAAGATCCACAATGGCTAACTATAACGAAAACAACATTCCTAATACCCCTAACGATCTGAGCTCTGTTCAGGAGGGGCAACAGTTCTCTTTCTCCAGCCCCATGACTCCCAACAACCAAACACCGATCCCCTTTAGCTCCTTGCAGAACCCGGCAGGAAACGCACCCGAAGTTACCTTATCCAACCAGGATCTCCAAGCTATGACCCTTCAACTATAAAACACAGCTCACTGGTTGGGGCAGATGATGCAGTAAAGGGGACTCAATACCCCAATGAACGTGTTGCCGGTGATAGAAGAACCCCAAACCAACGAGCCCCATCCTACCTTCAACCATCCTCAAACAAACAGCAGAGAAACTGGAGAAAGGAAAATAGTCGGGGGAGAAGAAGAACCAGAGGCTAGAGTTCATGGAAGAAGGGTGAGGGAGTTGATAGAGAACGATGGGGCAGATAGTTATTCTGCCGGGACAACTAGAAGGACGGGAAGTGAAGCCTAGGAGGAGGAATACCGTCTGGAGAAGAGACCCAGACAGGAGGAAGAAAGTGTAGATCAAAAGCTGCAGAGAATGAGGGAGCAGCTCTTGGTCGAGCTGGGGGCGAAGGACCCCAACCAAGCTCTCTTGCCTACCTCTTCACCCTTCTCGAAATGGGTGCAGCAAGAGACTGTACCGAAGAAGTTTATGATGTCACCTATGGCAGCATATGACGAAGCTGGCAACCCGAGGGAGCATGTCCTCAACTATAAGACTTTCATGGAGTTGCAGACTTTATCAGATGCCTTGATGTGCAAGGTATTCCCAACGACGCTCTCAGGACCAGCCCATCCGCCTGGTGGGTCATCCGCAAGCGTACCAGAGGAGAATTAAATAGCCGTTACGCATGGAACAGAGACCTGATACTCTCATACGTTCGTATCAGTATGGCAGAGACAGATGGCCCAATGGAAGTAAGGCCATGACACGTTCCTGGCAGACAAAGAAAAAGAATAAAAGGAGAGAAACACTCTCCTCTCAGATCGAGTTTTTCCAAGTTTTGAGAATTCGTGTAAAACTCTATTTTCTAGATCTCTAATTATCAAATACCATTTATTTACAAATTAATCTAACATAATTAAAATTACATTTTCCCTTTTTTTCCAACGGTGAGAATAAATGAAACCCACTAATTTAATGGGAGGTTAAGTAGCTAGCTAGGTCCACTATCATTTCATTCAGCCATGAAGAGAAAGCACTTAATCATCTAATAATTCACTTTTTAAAGTTAATAGAAAAAAATAAACAAAATTCTTCATGAGATGCCACAAAATATTACAAGACCCTAACAAAAGTAAGACCTGCGCCTCCACTTCCATGATTATGGTGACATTTCTATATCTAGATGAAACTGCCACTTGTTTAGCCTCTTCTTCATGCCATTGCAAGGACGTATCAAGTAGGCTTTTATCCAATTAATTGATTAATTAAAAGATAAATACAATGTAAAATAAGAGGTAGACCTTTCACATTGAAGTGGGCTCTTTACTTAATTATTGTTTAAATAGAGAATGCTTCTCCAATTGGGCTTTATATATACTGGCCAATTGCATCATCTCTTTCGCCTATGTTTGTCCTCTCTTCAAGAATAATTGCAGCACCCAATTCAGAGCTTCTCTCTTCTTCTTCTTCTTCTTCTCTTTCTGAAAATTCTTATTTGTTCTTGGTTTGTTTTCTATCATTACTTTGCGTGATCTCAAGTTTCTCTGCTTATTTTGATAGATACATGAGCTAGCTCAACAATAAGGCCAAGCATGAAGGTCATGTTTCACTTGGTTTATGATAGAGGATAATTTGTTCATATTAGGCGTTCTTTTCTTTTCTTTTCTCTTTTGTTGTAGTTGTGTGTTTTTTTCCAAGTTAAAGATATATATATATATATATATATAGTGAATGGAAGTGAGTACAGGAAAAGGAAGGAAATCAAATTTGATCATCCAAACATGGGAGAGATGCAAATCCTTGGGACGCAACAGCAAGAAAACATCAACAATCGTTCGTTCTTTAACACATAAGAGCAAATCATGGCCACGGCTTCACGCTTCAATGGTAGAAGATGATGAGAAAAACTCAAGAAAGAAGAGACAAGTAGCTCCTGAAGGATGCTTCTCAGTTTACGTTGGAGCCCAGAAACAAAGATTTGTAATAAAGACTGAATATGCAAATCACCCACTTTTCAAGATCCTACTTGAAGAAGCAGAATCAGAATATGGTTACAACTCAGAAGGCCCTCTTGAACTCCCATGCAACGTTGACCTCTTCTACAAGATGCTTATGGCTATGGATGAAGATCTTAGCCAGGAAACGAATCCTCGGGGATGTGGTTTCTCCTCCTCATCCGCTTATCGCCGTCGCAAGCCCGCTCGAATGATTGCTATGAATAAGTTCTGAAAGCTGAGGAATATACTTTTTGTTTTGTTTTTTCACCTTAATTAAAAAAGGTCCAAAGAAGAAAAGGGCATTTTAATTTTTGGCCTTAATTTGTTAAATAATATTGTAGGTATGGTGATCAAGGTCTTGTATACATGATAAGCCAAAAAGGCCACTCCAGTATCACTAAGTTTATTAATAGTTCCTGTAATAGTCTTTCAAAATAATAAAATTTCAAATTGCAGCTATATTATTAAGAAAATAATTTATATTTAAAAAATATTTTTATTAATAAATTTATATATATAAATTTTTTACTATAATTTTTAAAATACAAAAAAATTATTCTTTCTTTTTAATAGCGGGAGTGATTTTTTTAAAAATAATTTAATATTTTGTTCAAACACAAATAACTATTTCATTTGCTAAGACTCGTTTAGCGTGATAATAAGATATATGGGTCCCACTCCGAAGGTCTTTGGATCAATTTTCGCTGGCTGTAATTTGGCCGTAATAAAACTTTAAATGATGTATACATAGTGAAAAAAAAAAAAAACAGTAATTAAATTATTGATAGAATAGAATTTGCTGTCAAGATATAATTAGTTATTTAGCGACGTGTACATTAATTTATTGATTAAATGTGAAACAATGGTCACATCGATGAATTTTATTTTGGAAATGATAGAGATCAAATCTATAAAATTATTGTGCGTAAATATTACTGAAGAATATAGAATAAATGATTTTATCAGTTAAATATTCTTTTTTTTTGCATAAAATTAAAAAATAAGTTAAATTGAATTTTTTTAATAAATACATAATTGAAAGTAATAATTAATTATTTAGTATTGAAGAAGAAAATAGTTACTTAAAACCAAAATTTGATTTGACATTTAGAAGGTAGACGAAGAAATGGGTAAGCATTGGGCAGAGCTTAAACAAATAGAAAAGAAAAGGCAGCTGGAGCTGGAGCTGGAGCTGGTAGAATATGGCTATTCATGATGTGGATTTAGTACTTATTACAAATTTTAAAAAGAAAAGTAGATTGCTGATACAAATATTTTTGGGAATTTAATTAAGTTTCCTTATTCCTTTCAAAAAAAAGTTTCCTTATTTAATTTATTTATTGGTTTGAAATTAAACTATTTTTTTAAAATTTTACATTTCCTTATATATATATCATAAGTAATTTTTATTTATCATTATGGTTCTATTCAATAATATTAATTTTATAGTAGTTGTTAACTATTTTAATAAATAATTATTTAATTAATAATTAATTAAATATTATAAAAATTATTTTTTATAATATTATTATCACAATTATGGCTGAATTAAAATATTAAATATTATTTTAAAAATCGTTGCTAAATAAAATTCAAAAAATAAGCATTTATATAATGAAAAATAAAAAAAATAAAATTTTTGATATTTTTACTATTTCATTTAATATAAAAACTAAAAAAAATAAATTATTAAAATACTTAAATGCTTGCATATATTTTTTTTATTATTTTGGTAAAAAAAATAATAGATATTTCTTTTTTGGAGGTAAATTGTATTTCTTAATTATTCCAATACTCCATTTAACAGTGTAGAAGTAATCAAATTTTTATTTTTTTATTTGCTCTCTTTCTTAACAATTTTTTTTTTATTTTTCATGAACAATTAAGATTCAAATAAAGGATTAATAACAAAGATATATTCATTTATCTAATTGATTTATTATTTTTAATTTCTATTTTATAGCAAATAAAATTTAAAATTGATAATGCTTAAATTGAAAATGTTATGTTTGGTTTTTTATTCAAGTCAAATAGATAACAACCTTTTTCAATTAAGAGAAAAAATAAATTTCATTCAATAAATAAATAATATATTTTGTTTTTCTCTCATCTTCTTTCTTTGGGTCATGATGGATTATTTTTACAAGTAAAATTGAAGCTGATTAGATTTTGATTAAAATTAAAATATTCAAATTGAAGAGATATTTTACAAATTATTTATATTACTTTTTCTATGTGTAATGATTTTAAAAATTAATATGTTAGTGTTTACTTTTTTTATGCACTTTATTTTAAAATAATGATTTTTTTTAGAACAAAAGAAGAAAAAGAGGAAGGAAAATTTTGAAGCGATGCAGGGAAGAAGCATCGTTTTCTTGTTCTGCTATTAATTTTTTCTATTCTCTTGTTTTGTTATTGTGATGGTTTGCTTTGCGTTTTTTTTTTCTTTAATTTTTGTAGACAAGGCAATTTTTTCCTTTTCTTTAGTTCTCTCTAATTAAAGTTTTATTTTATTTTTATTGATTTTGCGTGTCTTTATTAATGATAAATAAAGTCTTTTAAACTTTAATAAGAGAGGCGCGACTTTGATATAGAGTTATGACAAAAAAATTTTATTATATGATATAATATCTCAAAATCACACTATCGCGTTTGGTGATGGATTCTATCGCATCATCTCCTTATCGAATTTTTTTTACTGTTTTATTGTCTAAAAATATTTCTATTTGACTTTATCTATTTTATATATATATATCTTTAACTGAGGTTACTTGTAATGATTATCATAGTATTGAGTTTATTGATTGTAGGTGATAAATTTTTTATGCATTCTCAATTCTGATTTGTCGATGGATTGAAATTTTAATTAGTGTATTGTGAGTGGTTTAATTTTCGATTTGATTTGATTATGATTTTAAATTCGGATTTTTATATTTTTAAATTTATATTTTTGTAAATTATAACAGTTTAATAGATTGATTTTTAGTTATTTATCTTTAAATTTTTTTTATATTTCACTCATTTAAACCGTTAAATACAATACAATGTATTATTAAAAAAATGATGTGTTTTATTTTAAAATAATGAGATATTTTTTGCTTAAAGGGATTTAGAATCAGAATATACTGAAGATAGGAGATAATAACAAAACCTAGTAGTCAAAGAATGACAAAACTCAGTTTAAATTAAATTAAAAAAATTATACGTTATTTATATTTAATTATAATAACCCCCAATTGAAATGATGTGGAGTTGATTTTCTTTGTCTTTTGCAATCAAGTCATTTATGAATCAGTCTATTATTTAATTTTTACGATAGAAAAAAACATTAATTAATTTATTAATTTTTAAAAAATATTAAAAAATTAAAAATATATTAATTAGTTATTTCAATAATTTTAGCTAATAAATATTAAGACAAGTTTAAAATAGTATTAACAGAGAGATTAATTTATAAAATTAATAAATCAATTAATAAAATTTTATTTTATATTGATTAAATAATAAAATATTTAATGATTAAAATTAATAAAAAAATTAATTAGTAAAATTAAGAATATTTTAATATATTTTTAAAAATTAAAAAATCAACTAATAATTTTTTTTATATATTATAAAAAATAAATAATAAATTTTTTATTAAATAATTATGGTGACATTCATATATCATTAATATATTGATTATTTAAATTAGTTATATAGTTTAATGGATATATCACAATTATTATATTAAGTCATTAAAAATATTTTTGTATAATAACAAATTTATAACAATTAATTAGATTAGAATTTATATATATATATATTAAGAAAATTTCGGATTTTTTTACTTAAAAAAGAAAATTCGGATTTTGCTAGCCATTACTATTTGGCCACGATAGTCTGTTGCTAAAGAAATTATTTATTGCATGAACTATTTATACTTGTATTTTCACATAAAAACCGCTTAATTCTATATTTTTCAAAAAGACTAATTAGTGAAGAAAATATTTCACTAACTAATAAAAAATGAAATAATATTCATAATTTATACATTTGAGTCTCATAAATAGTAATTAGATAGCTTGATTTTTGATATTCACTGATTACGATATATAAATAAATTATTATTTTTAAAAATAAATAAATAAATTCACACATCATGTTAGATAAATTATTATCTTAAAAAAATATTTAAAAGAAAAAAATAAATAAATTACAAGTTTTTTTAATAAAAAAAATAAAATAAGAAGTTAATTAAACATTTTCAAGGGTCAAAAAACAGAAGCAACCCATATGTATCCCTCGAAACGATTCGTTATTCTCTACGGACTGCAGTATATTAGATTCTAGTAGGAGAAAAACGGTGCGTTGTGGCAGCAGTTTTAGTAGTTTTACAAATGGAAGCAACGTGGACTCAAAAAGTCAAAACTTTGACACACAAGTCCCTTACTGGTCAGAAGCATTAAGCAGTGCAGATCGAAGAGAAATGGAAATGGAGAATCAGAGGAGCAGCTCAGTGACGATTATCCACAATGCAACTATCGTTACCATGGACTCCGAGAGCCGAGTCTTCAGAGATGGTGGGATTGTTATCGACCAAGATAAAATCAAAGCCATTGGTCAATCCCCCGATATTCTAGCTCAATTCTCCGCCATTGCCCACCATATCATTGATCTCCATCGCCAATTCTTGCTCCCTGGTTCTCCTCCTTGTCCTTAATTTTGTTTCCTTTTTTTTTTTTTTAGCGATTTTGATGGTTAATTGACTCGGTGAGTTTATTATTAGGATTTATCAACACTCATGTTCATACCTCGCAACAACTCGCTAGAGGGATAGCAGATGATGTGGATTTAATGACTTGGTTACACCATCGAATTTGGCCTTATGAATCTAACATGACCGAGCGAGATTCTTACCTTTCTACTCTACTTTGTGGAATAGAACTCATCCACTCTGGGGTTAGTGTTCTTCTAATTTATTTTCCTTTTAATTTTAAAGTTTGGATTTTTAATAGGAGAATTATGAGTGGATTTTGATGGTTTTGGGATTAATTTGAATTAGGTTACTTGCTTTGCTGAGGCAGGAGGGCAGCATGTCTCTGGAATGGCTCGAGCAGTTGAGGAACTGGGGTTGCGAGCTTGCTTAACTCAGTCTACTATGGACTCTGGTGAGGGTTTACCTCCGTCTTGGGCCAATCGAACCTCAGATGAATGTATTCAGGTTGAGCATTGAAAAAATTTCTCAAAAATGGCCTTGCAATAATCTGAAGTTATTGTATTACATTTCTCTTACGTGCAAAAGTGTTATTGCATTCGCATTATATCAATTGTTGAGAATTTTGAATTTCTGGTTTGTTTTCAAACGCCAAGACTTGGTTGATGCTGATTTGTCACTTCAAAGGTACAGTCTCAGAAGGAGCTTTACCAGAAGCACCACAATACGGCAGATGGGCGCATTAGGGTATGGCTTGGAATTAGGCAAATTATGAATTCAACTGATCGCCTATTACATGAAACAAGGGACACAGCTAGGGAACTAAAAACTGGAATACATATGGTAATGCTCTCTCTTTCTGTGTCTGAAATGTAGCTAGGATGCTTGCTATCTGTCCATCTGATACTTTTTGTGCATATTAGGTGCTTGCTATAAGAAAACTGCTGAAACATGCATACGTTTCCTTTGTTGGATTTTGTATGAAATATAAAGAATTTTGACCATCAAATATTGATCTCTAATTCCTTTTTATTCTAAGAAACTGTCACTGGTTCATAATTAAATAATATATTGCAAAGGCAAACTAACAAAGGCTGAACTTTGATGTGATGGAGAAGATGCCGATTTAAAATAGATTCAGCTATACTTTCCAATCTTTAGCATGTCTCAGAGATAGCTTACGAGAATCAAGTTGTGATGGATACACGAAAAGTTGAACATGGAACTGTTGCGTACTTGGAGAAGATAGACTTCCTCCAGAAGAACTTACTGGCTGCTCACACAGTTTGGGTCAATAATACTGAGGTCAGTAGCTGCTACTAACTTCTTTTTTGGCACCAAGGGAGAAACTTTTTTTTTTTTTTGCCTATTTTCCTTCTCTAAAATGTTTAAGTTACCAATGACATGGACCATATGGCATAGTGTGATACTGGTGAAGAGCTTGGTACTTGGTAGACCGCAGAATTTGACTTTTGTTATCCAGCTTGACTGTAATGATGATTATTTTTGCTGTAAAGTGTTTATTATTCCCCATTGAATGTTTCATAGTATTTTTTGTTTGTTCTGATATTTTTGAGTCCTAAATTGGATATTAAGAAAGTAGGAAGTTCATATGTTATCTTGAATTACAACAAGGAACAAGAGTCTCATTGGATTCCTATAGAGAATTTGTTGAATGAATTTTTATACATTCGCTGCTTGCTTTTTCATACCATAAATGGTTAATCCCCACAGATACATCACCTTTTTTCAGTTTTCAGCATATCCGGGTTTTGCATTGTGATGTGCAATTAGCATTTTTGCTCTTGCGTATTTTTTTCAACAGTTGACCATTGACACCTTATATCTTAAAATAAGGTAGAGCGGTATGAGATTTGTAACATACCTTCTGAATTGAGATTCTTTTGAATCAAATACAACTGTAAGATGTTTGTTTAATCCGAAGGAAATCATGCAGAAGCTTTATGAAATTATTAAGTTGTGCTACTAGAAATTGATCCTTATGATCAAGAGATATGCTCTTTAATTTACTCTATCCTTGCTGGTCTGATAGTTACTTGGTCATAAGCAAGTGCCAATTGGTCCATACTTTTGCCTATAGCTGGTATCTAATATCACATTTTTTTGCATTGTGGCTGCTATTCGTCTTCCCCAGATTGGTTTTCTTTCAAGAGCTGGGGTCAAAGTATCGCACTGCCCAGCTTCTGCAATGCGAATGCTTGGATTTGCACCTATTAAGCAGATGCTTGATTCTGGAATCTGTGTCTCCTTGGGAACGGATGGAGCACCATCAAATAATAGAATGAGCATGGGTTTGTTTAACTTCTAACATTCTGGTTTCAGTTTCACTTCTCATATGTGTTCAGTAATTTTCATATTACAGGATAGTTTATTTGCCAGTTTGCTATTTTTGGTTTCCCTTTCATTGACCCTATGCATTATCAATGATGTGAAAGTTATTGTAGGATTCACCTCTTTGCAGTTGATGAGATGTATCTGGCTTCTTTGATTAACAAAGGGAGGGAAGTTTTTGCAAATGGAGCAACTGATCCAATGGCTCTCCCATCTGAAATAGTTCTTAAAATGGCAACCATAAATGGTGCAAAAACTGCGCTCTGGGATGATGAAATTGGATCAATTGAGGCTGGGAAGAAGGTTGGATTGTTATTTACTAAGTGGAATTTGGTTGCTCTTCTCCACGTTCCCTCTCCCTGTATTTTGCAAATCTATCTCTCACACATGCACATGACTTACAATTAAGTCCATATCTTTATTCATTCTTTTCTAGAAAATTGAAGATGATTACCCTTTATTTTCTCAATTTTGGCAGGCTGACTTGGTTGTTGTCAATACTAACTTATGGTCAATGGTCCCTATTCATGACTGGTATAGAACCATCCTTCTGAAATTTATGTGCAATTTAGAGTTCATTTATGTGAATTATAGGCAGTCTTAGATTGTGAGGGCACTGTAATTCTCTGGTGGCAGTTTCTGGATGTTAATTGGAAATGTTGTTGAGGCCGAATGTAGGAATAGGTAAAATTGTTTTTAGAAATAGTTCTGATGGATGTGGGTTAAGAACCCTATTCACATTGCATTCTCAGCAAATATTTTTGACCGAGCAGATGGAACAGAAGATCTGCAGGGTATTGTTTTTTTTTTTGTTGGATGTGCGGCACAATGTGAATAGAGGGCATAAAATTGGGAAAGATCATCTAACATTGTGTTTATTAGCTATTTCATCTTACTACCATTATTTTGGTTTACTTTGAAAAGGATAGCCCGCCTGCTATTCAATCCATTTGTCTTCATCAGCCTCATGGATTGATTGATTTTTCACTTTTATACCGTTATGCAGCATTTCGAGCCTTGTCTACTGCATGCGGACTGAGAATATTGTCTCAGTAATGTGTAATGGCAAGTGGATTATGAAGGACAAAAAGATTTTGAATGTGGATGAGGTACTTTCCTTTTCCTGTTTGATGTCATTAAATGGTTAATCTAGATAAACTCCATGATAATCCGGTGCTTCACTCTCTTCAATTCATGTTAAATTTATATGAATCCAATCCTCCATATACTTTCACATAATGAAAAATCACAACAATAGCTTCTATAAAATTGAGAAATTTCACACGTGCAGTTTCTTAAAAATACTAATCACCAAGCAGTTAAAATTTGCTGCAATTTACCAAAGTATATACAAACTCATCTTCTATGCTTTTTCTCTAGGAGAGTTTTATGGCTGTACTTGTGTCTGTTAATTATTGACAGGAAGAAGTAATTTCAAGAGCAAAGGAGGCTTCTGGTGAACTCTTGAAGAGAGCTGGTATCAGCATCCCTAACAGAATGAATGTCCTCTAATCCTTCCTTTGAAGGTCCTCTATAATCACTTTCCATTGAAAAAGTTATTATATTCTTATGTTTGGATTTTAAAGAGTCTTCGGAAAGTATCACGTTTTTTACCATTTAGATGGAGCTTGAAGAAACTTCTTGAAGATAATGACTGTCCAATTATTTTATCATCATTATCATTCATTAATTAATTAATTATAGTGGGATCTCATGATACACGATTACTTTATTTAATTTATAAGAAAAAAAAAGGAATTTATACAGTAAAACCTAGCGTATACCCGCCTTGTGACCTGACATTAAATGCCTTAGAAACTTTTTATAAAGCCGGACTATCACCTGGTTAGTCAGCCTAGAGCAGGACTGTTACTCGGTCGGCCGGCCTGGAGCAGGACTATCACCCAGCTGGTCGGCCTGGCATATTTCTGCCTTGAGACTGTGCAAGAAATTCCTTAGAAATATTTTGTAGAGCGGGACTAACACCCGGTTGGTCGGCTTGGCATATTTTCGCCTTGAGGCCTTGTTTAGTGGGACTAACACCAGGTCTTCTAGCCTGACGAACTCTTGACTTATGACTTTGTTTTAGTGGGACTAACACCCAATCTTTTGGCCTTATGGATTCTTGACTTATGACCTTATTTTAGTGGGACTAACACCCGGTCTTTTGGCCTAACAGATTCCCGACTTATGGCTTGGTTTAATGGGACCAACTCTTGATCTTCTGGCCTAGCGGAACCCATCTTGTGGTCTTATTTTGTAGGACTAACATTCGGTCTTCTATCCTAACAGATTCCTGATTTATGGCCTTATTTTAATGGGACTAACACTCGTTCTTTTGGCCTGATGGATTTCTGACTTATGGCCTTTCTTTGTTTGTTTGTTTTCATAGTCATCCAACATCCGGATTATGGCCTAGCGACTGCCTTGTGGCCTTTCTTTGTTTATGTTTTCACTGTCCAGCGCCCGAATTATGGCATGACAACTACCTTATGGCTTTTATTTGTTTGTTTCTACGGTCTAACACCTAGATTATGGTTTGGCGAACTGTCTTATGGCCTTTCTTTGTTTATGTTTCCGCGATACAATACTCAGATTATGGCCTGGCGACTACCTTATGGCTTTTATTTATTTGTTTTCGTGGTCTAACATTCAGATTATGGCCTAACTAAAGTTGCCTTGTGGCCTAGCGTGAGATGTCTTGTTATGCAAAATCAATATCTGAACGGCCTTGTGGCCTTTTAATGGGACTAACACCTGGATGGTCTGGCAGAAATCACCTTGTGAGCTTTGTTCTTTTCTCAACACTTTCATCCATTTAATATTTCTGATTTTCCTATCAAAAAAGAATATTAAAGAATGCATCTTAATTTTATAATATTTCCACAAATCACAAACATTTTTTCAATGATAAATTAAAAGACTCGGTCGTCTGTCTTGACCAATTTTAATTTTAAAAAAAAAATATAAAATTTTCATATTGATATATTGTTCTAATTGTGTTACGGTATGTTTGGATGGATGAAAAGAAAATAAAAGAGTAAGGAAAATTTTAATTAAAAATTACTATTCATGGAAAATAAAAATAATTACTTTTTTATCTTTAAAATTATTTATTTTAATTACAAATATAAAGGATAAAACAGTTATTTTATCATATTAAAAAGTTACTTTTCCCTTCTCTAACATTCAAATGATGAGAGAAAAATAACTTTTTGTTTTTAATTTTTTCTTCTTTATTTTCACCTTTTGTTTTCTTTAACGCCTGAAAAAAAAATCGCTTACTATATTTAGTGAATAACTGTTTAAAGAGATAAATTTATATTAAATTATATTTTTTTAATAAAATAATATTTTATTTTGTATGAAATCAAGTAATTATAAAAAAGATAGAAATTTTATATGTACCTTAAATTACTTTTCTTGGAAATAATAAGTTGATAAAACGGTCCCAATCTTATAAGAAGTTAAATGGGCCGTAAGACGCAGGATTTGAGCGGAGAAAACCCAAATCCGACCCATGACTCAACGAACCGCGCGCCAATAGAAGATTCGAAAGTTTTCTAGAACCCACAGAAACCCAAATCTCTCTCCTTGAATCTTCTGGAACTTCCTAGTCATCTCTCCATCTTCGGATCACAAATTCAGAAATCCTCCCTATATAAATGCTTCGCAATTCCCCAAACGCCACATCATTATTCATTACAACGCAAAAACTCAAAGCAAACCAGAATCAGATTTCTTTTCAATCATGGATGATCCCTTCTTCAGCAGGAGCCACTTCAGTTACCCATCTCCCCCTCGCTATTATTACCCCGCCGTTAGACAAATACCTGTGAGCCGCCAAACGACGCCTGTTCAGAAGGTGGTGCAAATTCCCGTCCGTTATGTCGATTCCGCGCCTAGCAGAATGGATTCTGTTGTTAAGATCCAGAAGGTGTTTAGGGGATTTTTGGTCAGAAAAAGTGTTAAGAAGATTGCTGGCATTAAGAGGGAGGTTGATGAGATAGAGAAGAGGATTTCGATGAAGAACACTGTGGAGCTGATTCGGAGGGATTCGAAGGAGCGGTTGAAGGTTAATGAGACGCTTATGAATTTGTTGTTGAGGTTGGATTCTGTGCCGGGTGTGGATTCTGGTGTTAGGGATTGTAGGAGGGCTGTGATAAAAAGGGCGATTAGGTTGCAGGAGATGATTGATGCTATTGTTGCCGGTGATCAGGAATTGGAAGTTGATGATTTGGCCAAGAATGGCGAAGAAGATACCGATCAAAACTCAGAAACCCATGATAGGGCCCCTGACGTTGAAGGTATTGTAGCTAATTCTGCTTCTAATTCCGATTCTTTGAATGAATTGCAAAGTCATGTTGAAACCGCACCCAAATGCGACTGTGTTTCTGTAGCTAATGTTGGTGAATCGGAGAAGATGCCTGAAAAATTGCAAAACCCAGAACGACAGGAGTCTAAAACGGGTCGTGAAAGCATGGGAGATGTGGAATTGGCTGAAGTTGAAGTTGGAGAAGATGGAAATGCTGAACATGACGTGTCAGGAGCAGGGAGTGAATATGCAGAAAGTGTGGATTTAAGTCGTGAAGAAAGCCAAGTGGATTCCTCTGCCAACCCAGAAGATGATTCTTTTGAAAGCCATGAAAATACTCTAGCTGATCAGAAGGAAACAGAACATGAGAAAGATCAATCTTGTGGGGACAAAAAGGAGGTGAGCACAAAGAGCAAAGAACTTCTGGAGAGGATGATGGAAGACAATAAAAAAATGATGGGGTTAATGTCGGAATTGTTCGAGAGAAATGAGATGCAAACGAGGTTGCTGAGCTCGTTGTCACATAGGGTTGAGCAGCTGGAAAGGGCTTTAATGTGTGAAAGATCTAAGAGGAAGAAGAAGAGGAGGAATACAGGTGGAGTAGTGGATTGTTTGGAATCAACAGAAGATGCTAAGAAATGTGGAAAGAGATAGTGAATCTTTTAAAGTAAAATTGACGTATGGATTTTGGGTTTGTTTCTGTGAGTTGATATGAATTTGGATTCTTTCTGTTTCTTTCAATTTCCTTTTTCTTTTTTCACCTTCTGTTTCTCTTGATTGAGTTTGAAATGAACGTAATTGTTCGTGGAAGTGTAAAATGGACTTGCGCAACATCTCTTGTTGAGCAATAACCTCATCCTATAGCATTAGCATCCGTAAATGTAACCATCGTAGCATCAGATTCTCAATCGCACTCTGCTTTTATTCTGTTTGATTGGCCGAATAGAGCTGAAAACTTGGGCGAACTGTTGATCTTGATCATCAGTGTAGAGGATTTGAATTATATATATATAAAAAAAAAAAAGGAAAGAAAGATGAATTACATTTAGGATTTCGAAATAAGTAAAAATTAATATTTATATTATTTTATTTTAAAAATATGATAAGTCTTATAGCGTTAGCATTTAATTTCAAAGAGTGATCTATTGGAGTTGGTATTTTTATTACTCTCATCTATTAAGAATTGTGAGACGATAATATCTTGTTGAGGGCTATGGGCTATAAAGGAAGAATAATGAGACATTATAAGAGCAGTGCATATTTTGAATTGAATACTCTTCGTCATTCTTTTTTGAAGCGATAAACCGATAATTCAAAATATAGATAACAAACTGTTTAGATATTCAATGTTTATTTTAGAGTTTAAATAAGTCTTTTTTTTTTTTTTTTTTTTTTTTTAGTAACTCTTATCACTAAACAAAGTTTCAACTTACAATTATGTTTGGTATCAAATTAAAATAGTAAAAATAAGCTGAAAAAATAATGTTATTGAGTTAAACCAAAATTGAAAAAAAAAAACTTTGATTTATCAATTTATTTTCTTAAATACTTTTATTTTATATTTAAACTTGACTATATTGGCCCAATTAGAAGTTTTTGGTAGGAGGATGCAGTCCACACAAGGCCAATTTTGGTCGTCGCTCATTACTCATTGGTGAAGTTAATCCTTCTTTCTTCATTGCCTTGCTGATTCTGGTTTATAACCTGTTTGCTTTTTTTTTTTTTTTTTTTTATCGTAAAATATTCATCGATAAAAATGATAAACATAAAAGGCTAAGTCCATTTGATCTACAATACTGAAAATACAAACAAACTTTAAACCTAGACGCAATAGTGAACTGAGTTTTCATAGAAGGTAATTAACTGTCTCCAAAATTCTCCCTTAAATAGAGAAATAAAGACTTTCTTGTACCAAATCTCAATGCCGATCACTGGGAAGCGTATAAAGTTACAATATCGTAGGAAAATACAACTCTTATGCTCGCTAGAACTAGAAACCATGCATGGCGAACGACCTGTATAACAATCTGCCTTGACAGAAAACTTCAAACTCAAAGTTAGACTTCTACTGCTACCTATGACTGCCTACAACTACAACCATATCAAAGAGGGAATCGATGCGAACTACCGACAGCGACATTTTAACAAAACTCCATAAACAAAAGATTTAAACAAAACCAAACCAAGAAAAATTAAAACAAGAAACCAAAAACGAAAAAAATCCTGTGGGACCATAGAAGATGAGAAATAAACTCAGTTACACTAATTTTATTTTGAAATATTTTTTTAAGTTAAAAGAATTGAACCTCTTATTTATTATATTCTCAAACATAAAGATTAATTAAAAAAAAAAAACAGTTATTGAATTCTTATATAGTTAAAATAAAAAGATTGATAAAAGATAAATCAATCGATTTTATACTCATAAATTTCAAAGAGGAAAATTGTTTTTAGCATAATTTCTATTTGTTTGAAATTTTTAGTTAAAATTAAATTATTTCAAATGGTTACTAAATATAAAAGGTGATAAAAAAATAAATTAATTAAAATGAATTTTTATAAAAATTTTATTTTTCAACAAATTAAATTTAAAAAATAAAATTTTTTCATAAAATCATGTAATATTTTTATTTATTTTGATCCGTTGATCAATAACTTTTAATACTTTTATAAATTTCACATATTTTAGAATAAAAATAATATATTCGTGTGTATTGAATAATTTTCGCTCAATCTAATTCAAATTTAATATGAAAATTTCTCCGAATACAATTTAAATTTAAAGAATTTTATAAATTTTAAACCTCCTTTGACTATTTCATACTCTACCTTTTTGAGTTAATTAGGTTTAATTTAAAATTTATAGTTTTAATTAAATTAAAATATTATTATTTATTATTTAATAACTACAATTATATCTTATTTTAAATTAATATATAAATAATTAATTATTAATAATTAATATTTTACGGTAACATAACTTGTAAAACAACTAATAGTTATCAAATCGATGAACTGTTTACCGAAAAGGCTTTTAACATAATCACTAGTTAAAAACTATTTTTTATTTTAAACAGTAGAGACAATAAAAAATTAAATCAATTTAATTTCATTTGTTATTATTAATTTTAGAAATATTTTGTTACGTTAGTCGATATCATTTTTGTTTTTGTCATTATTTATTAATTTTTTTTCAAGGTAAAGTTTCAAAATAAATTGATTTTTATTTCATTTTTAAACAAAATAATTATAGAATATATAAATTTCACTTGCCATTAAGCTGATTTCTCTTTTCTGACCAACCAAGCCAAAGCCCAGTCCTCCTCAATTCTGTCTCTCTCTCCTCCCTATCTCTCTCGCAGCAGCTTGCAAAGGTAATTTTCCGTCAGAGCTTGAAAACCCTAGAACTCCCAAAACCACTACCACTAGCTCTCACTCTCTTCCTTCTTCTTCGTGTACTTCTCCAATTGGTACTTGCTCTTTCGCCTTTTCTCATTCCTTCTGATTCTTCCTTGTTTCGATCTTCACTACCTCTCTTTCTCATTTCTCTTACTCCTTTTGTTTAGCTATTTTTCGATTGCTCCATTTCTCCACCGTCCGATGGCCGAAGGAAAGCTCGATCTGCCTGAGGATCTCCTCTCCTCTAAACCATCCGATCACTCCTGGACCACCCCTAAAGGTAACTCTCTCAGTAACTACTTGTAATTATCCTCTGAGTTAATGTTAAATTTTTCGTTCTATTGATCTGAACTCTGCTGCATCAAGCTACTCCTGGAACATCAAGTTCGTTTATTAGTTTTTTGGTGATAATGAAGATCAAGTGTTGTTTTTTATTCTTTAATTTTTAATGAAATTATGTGTTACTTAGGTTATTGTTATTGTTTTTGTTATTATTCTTGATCGATTTAGTTTTAATATCTCTGTACAATTTATGATCTGTTTACAGTCGTTTTAAATTAATTAGTTTTTAATGCGTATTTACCAAATTTTCAGTTTGTTTTCTTTTATGTTTTTTTTTTCATTTATTTTTATTGTATATTTTTATACAAGCAATCCAATTACTGTTGGGCTATTATCAAGTCGTTTAAGTGTTTAGTATTGCTGTTGTTTATGACTGAAATGTGAATTTCATATCACTAAGGAAAAAGAAATTATAATCTTTCACAACATATCCTGTTATGGATACCGAATTGACTTTCAAGTTATGTGCGTGGGTAATGAATCTGATCAATAAGCTTAATTGTTGTAGATAACCCCAGTCTTCAAACGTGTAATGATTCTGTTGTTGTATTTATCTGTTTTCTTATTGTCCCAGTGGAAGCTTTGGGAAGTGATGAGGAAAAAGTCTCTCTGGGGTTAAATGGTGAGATTAAAGGTAGCTAAGTTTGTTTTTCATTTTTTTCCTGGCAATTGAATACTTTTTCTGATAATAAAATTTGATATTCTTTTTATCGCCTTTCCACTGTGCATAATCGTGTTGATCTACCAGTTATCACAGATCAATTGGCTTCAGAAAGCAGCATACCTTTATCTCCTCAGTGGCTATATAGCAAACCAAATGAGAACAAGATGGTATATCCTAATTCAACTGAACAGCATTATTTAATTTTATTCTAGTCTGTAATTCTTACAATAAATATAAGTTCGCTTGCATCAGCTATTATCACATGGTTTCACCTGCAAACTCATGAATTTGCAACTTTTAATGCGTGAAAAGAGATATTTATTATGAGTTGCACTTCCTATGTTGACTCAAAATTTATTACCATGCAGAAGCAACTTCCTTTCTGCCTTTTGGTTTAAAATTCTTTTTACTTCTACTTTGTAGGTCATTGAACCTGGGTTTTATATATAGACATTTCTGTTGCTTAATGATAAACTGTATGAAGAGAAAAGAAGAGCATACTTTATGTCTTTGTCCTCTTGCATTTCTCGTGCATGTGTCTTTCCTTTGGGCTTCTTTAGTCTTCTGAGGTCTGGAGTTAAAGTTACACTACAAGTGAAACTTTGAGAAGTGTTGTATTATTCTTGCTTGTTATCTCCGAAGAATTCTAGAGCTAATTAAGATGAAAAACTCTTAACCTCTGTTTGTTATGGTAATTTTCATCTTAAAATGATTTTAAAGATCAATCCATAACATCCTACTAGGGAGTTTATCAGATGCCACTAAGCCTTAGCCTTGAGACTCTATTTTTTCTGTTTGTCATTTGTCCTGGCTTGATCTTTTTATGATTTTTTTCTTCCAATGCTATCATTAGCGTTTTTTTATGGTGGGTCACTTTCTATGGGTGTATGACAGGACATGCGTGCTCTAACTTCAGTGTCTCTTGGGAATTCCATTGATCCAAGCCTGAAGGACGGTTGGCGTTTGGAGGGAACTGAAGACAAAAAAGATTGGAGAAAGACTGTTACTGAGAATGAAAGTAATCGCCGTTGGCGTGAAGAGGAAAGGGAAACTGGTTTACTTGGTCCTCGAAGAGATCGTAGGAAGATTGACCGTCGTGTTGACAGTGTTTCTATCAGAGAAACAGTTGAGAATAGAGTTTTTCCATCCCCTGATCGGTGGCATGAGGCTAACAATCGTAACCCTGTGCATGAAGCACGCCGAGATAGCAAATGGTCCTCTCGGTGGGGTCCTGAAGACAAAGAGAAGGAACCACGAACAGAGAAGAGGATGGATGTGGATAAAGAGAAGGATGATGCTCACAATGACAATCAATCTTCTATCATTAGCAACCGTTCAGTTTCTGAGCGTGACTCAGATTCTCGAGATAAGTGGAGACCCCGACATAGAATGGAGGTTCATTCAACAGGTTCCACTACCTACCGTGCTGCACCTGGATTTGGACTTGAAAGAGGTCGGGGTGAAAGTTCAAATTTGGGATTTGCTCTTGGACGGGGAAGGTCAAATGCCATTGGTAGATCTTCATCTGCAGGCACCTCTACCGGTCCTCATGCATACAACAGTGGAAGTGTCATTGGAAAGCCAAACGTCATATCGGAGACATTTTGTTATCCAAGGGGTAAGCTTCTTGATATCTATCGCAGACAGAAGCTTGATCCATCTTTTGCTGCAATGCCTGACGAAATGGAGGAATGTTTACCAATAACTCAAGTTGATGTTATTGAACCATTGGCCTTTGTTTCTCCTGATGCTGAAGAGGAGGTAAGTGATTGGGCTACTGCAATTTACTTATCTGTTCTCATAACATTTTTTCATTTAGGTTTGAGCTGATTATCTGATCTTTATTGGGCTTCTGATGGTGACAGGTTACACTTACTGATATATGGAAAGGGACAATCACAAGTAGCGGGGTAGCATATAATTCATTTAGAAAGGGGAGGTCAACTGAAAATGTTTCTGGTATATTAGTTCTAATCACTTTGACGTTTTTCCATGTTCTACTTTGTTTTTTTTAATCTGAATTTTCTATGTTTTCTTTGTTTATGTGCAGGCGCTGGAGACTATGAATGCAATGAAGGAAAACTGGGTGTCCTCTCCTCAGTTCCCTCTGATGATAGTGCTGATACCTTTCAAGATGCTTCAAACAATGGCACATGTCAAACTGACGGTGGCCATTCCTCTTGGATTCACGATTCACATTTAAATGTGTTAAATGGTGAGCATTATATTGGATTTTGCCATTATATATGTCAGAGTAAAATTTAATATATATTTTAATAAGAAATAGATTACTCTGTCGCTCCCTCTTTTTATATTTGAACAAAGTTGAATTGCACATTATTCTAGAAAAAGAGGTTGATCATCAAGGAAACAAGGTTACTGCTGATGGAGTCACTACTACAGTTTTGGAATGCAATGTTGCTGGAACTACAAAAGTAAGCATCAATACTTCCTCTGCTGCTTCTCCGATTGACATTAGAGATAATGGGCAGGGAGTGAGGTCTGCTTTGACTAATTTTCCTGCTGATGAAGTTGACTCGGCCTCTCCTTTTGATGTTAAATCTAAGCTTCCTGACGATTCAAACTCGCTTTTTGTTCTCCCCTCTCCTGATCAAGACCGTAGTAGTGCTATGTTGCACTTGGCTAATAAAAGTGATGCAAAAGATCTGGAAAGGAGTACACAACTCGAGGACTTCTACTTCTATTACATTGATCCTCATGGGAATACTCAAGGACCATTTCTTGGAGCTGACATTGTCTTGTGGTTTGAAGAGGGCTATTTTGGAACAGATTTGCCAGTTCGCTTGGCAGATGCTCCTGAAGGTACATCTTTCCAAAGTTTGGGAGAGGTGATGCCACACCTAAAACTGAGGGGAGTGTATCCCAGTTCTGAGAAGGAACAATCTGGTGCTTTAGGAGGAAATTTGGAGCCTGGTTTACCTGTTGCTGCTCCAGAAAATACTGATGTAATAAATGAGTTGTGCCAGCCATTATCCGATTTAAATAGCCTCTCTGCTCAGCATGTTCAATCAAGAATGTCAGAGCCTGAAAATCCACTTCATTTGCCACATTCTGAGAGCCAAAGCTTTCATGATTTTGTTGCACATGATGAAGGTTTTTCCTTAATTTTTTTTTTTCAAATTGTTAAGCAAAAATTTTACATCTAATTTTACTGATTAGATTTTCTTCCTGTATACTATTCTAATGATGCTTCAATTTTCCAGAAATTGTTTTTCCAGGAAGACCTGGCAGTAGTGGCTATCCTACCATGCAATCATCTGGGAATGTTCATGATCCTTTAGCAAAATCTAATGGTTACCCATCTCTTCAAAATGAATTGTCGAAACCTGGCTTACCATATCGGAGTGATAATAAGTTGCATCCTTTTGGCTTATTCTGGTCTGAGCTTGAGGGCTCTCAAAATAGACAAATTGAACCTGATATCCCTTCCAGTGTGGGAAGGCCTGCTCCACTCGGTGCTATGACCGATTCAGCTGCTGTTGCAGAGAAATGGTCTGATTTTTATAGACAAGATATTCTTTCTGTCCCCAACTCATTTCAAGATGCCACTGCTGCTCGACATTTGTCACATGTTGAACAAGAGCCTAATCGTTTTGACCTAGCAGAGCAGCTAATGTCACAACAATTTCAGCAGCAGCAGCAGCAACAACAACAACGAAATATACTATCTCATTCACACTTGAATGAATCGCTTCTAGAACATGTTCCAGGTCAGAATCTTATGCGTCATCAGCAGATGGTCAACCGTCCTGTGCCAGACCTGGAACATCTTTTGGCACTTCAGCTGCAGCAACAGCGGCAGCTTCATCTCCAAGAGCAACAGCAGCAGTTTCATCAACAGCAAAAGCTTTTGCAGGAACGACAACAATCCCAAGCTCGGCAAGTGCTTCTTGAACAGTTGCTTCATGGCCAGATGGCTGATTCTGGCCTTGTACAATCACATGTTGATCCTATTAGAGCCAACAATGTTCTTGATCAGGTTTTATTGGAGCAACAACTTCTACATGAACTGCAACAACGGTCTCATCACCCTCAAAGGCACTTTGTTCCATCTGTAGAACAACTTACTCAAGCAAAATTTGGTCAGACACCACAGCAAGATCAGCAAAGAGATTTATTTGAGCTATTATCTCGTGCACAGCATGGGCAAATGCAATCTTTAGAGCATCAGATTCTTCAGGAACAGCTGCAGGCCAGACAGTTGCCTATGGGATTGAGACAGCGGATGAATATGGAGGAGAGTCATATTGGTTCTATGTGGCAACAGGTTAATGAAAATGATCAGTTCTTCAGAAGTTCTGTTAATCATAGAGCTCATTCTTCAGGAATTAGCCCATTAGATTTTTATCAACGGCAGCAGAGGCCACCACATGAGGATCAGTTGAGCCACCTTGAGCGAAATCTTTCATTTCAAGACCGACTGCAGCAAGGGCTTTTTGAACCTGGCTCAATGCCGTTTGAGAGGTCCCTGTCTTTGCCTGCTGGTGTTTCAGGGATGAATATGGATGTTGTAAATGCTATGGTTCATGCTCATGGTTTAGATATGCAGGAGTTGAGCACCCGAATGCAATCTGCTGGTCAAGTGGGAACATTGTCTTCTGGTGGCCACTTACATAATTCTCATCACCCTGTGGTTCCTAACCAATTCCATGTTTCACATCTTGATGCTATTGATGGCCGTTGGCCTGAAGGCAATGGGCCGGTAGCAAATGACTGGATGGAATCCCGAATTCAACAATTGCACATAAACTCTGAATGGCAGAAAAGGGAGCCTGACATTAAGATGACTGCTAAAGATTCAAGTTTATGGATGTCAGATGAATTGAATGATGATAAATCAAGGCAATTGTTAATGGAATTGCTCCATCAGAAATCTGGTCATCCACCTTCTGATACACTTCATATGAGTGATGGATTGTCTTTTGAGAAGAGGTCAATGTCAGGCCTTTACTCTGGATCAAGCTCTTCAGGTCACCCTCTTTCTGTTATTTCAGACCGGGAAGCCAGTCTAAACAACTCACTTGCCATAGGTTCTTATGGTTCTAATTCTTGTGAACTAGCTGAGGTTTCATCAGCTGGTGAACAAGCCAGCAGCATGGGAAGTACAGAAAGAGTACTATTTAGATCTGAATCAGGTGCAAAATGTGAGGGAATTTTATCATTGTTAGGCGTTAGTGAGACTCAGGCAGTTCTTGGGGATTCTAACTTCGTTGATAAGTCCGCTATCAATAGAGAGTACCTAGAGGTAGAAGGAAGGAAGTATGGATCCAAAATACAGGGTACGGCAAAGAGTTCTGTTGCTGATGTTCATAATGGCACAGCTGATCAAACAAGGTTGGCTGCTATGGATCATGGAGAGGTTCCAGTTCATGCTCTCAGCAGGCATTCTTCTCTTGGTGTTTCTGGTAAGTTTCTCCTTACTTTCTTTTTCTTTTACTTTTGCAAATTTTCCAATTTCTTTTTGGTGGAAATGCAGGATTTTATGATGACAAAATTGGACAACAAAATTCATATGCTGAAGATGTCAGCTTAAATCAGTAAGTTTATCTTTCTTCTTCCTCTCTTGCTTTCTGTCCTTTATTTTTTTGCTATTGACTGAGGAATCCTGAATTGTTAGAGTAGAAGATATGATGCAACTTGCATGTGAACACATCAGTTAGTAGTTCATTTAATTTCTTAGAGTAACAGATCGTGCACATTGTTACATTCGGTGTGCACATTTGGTATTTTCTTTTCAAGTTTGATATTTCCCCCCCTTCCTTTGGTCTCTAATAAAAATGGATCCATGGTTGTATGATTCCAAACAACTGCTCGTCAGACCAAAAACAATTCTACTCATTTCAACTTTCAGTTTGCTACAATGACAGTATTTTGTTGCAAGAAAAGAGGAGTAGGGTTAAGCAGGGTGGTAATTTCTTTGAAGAGGAATGAAGAAGCTCTCTTCTTTACAGAATAGTCGCATGGAAAAATTGCACATTAATCTTCTTGTATCTTCTAGAAGGGTTTTGTTTATTAATAATCACTATCCTCCCAAGTGATAGGTCAAAAAATTGCAAATTTTCTCTTATCCTGTTGGCTCATGAAATATTTCATTTAAATTGGTTGCTGCATAGCTCAAGGCATACGGAAATATTTTGACTTGGAGTGTTTTCCTAACTTGCTGACTTTGTTCTTTTGAAAAGAGTCTGGCTTCTTGTTTCAAAGTAAGGTCTCTAGATTGTGGAGGTGTCTGGATTCTTGTTATCATGCACTGAAGCTTTATATTAATCAATTTGCTCATTCTGCCAAATTCACTCACGTAAACAAAGATGTTATATGTATTTGGAACGATTTACTCGTCTGCCCCTTAACTATTAAATTCCTGGAATTTGATGTGTCAGTGCTCCATATGGTAGGGTGACTGTACTATCCAAAGGGCAAGAGAACATATTGTTGAGACGATCACCTGTCTCTCGTGCTTCATCATCTCAAGGACTATCTGATCTGGTCTCTGATACAGTTGTCAGGGGGAAAAGTTCAAGTAGTATTGAGGGTATGCTCTCATCTTTTTTAGCATGCACTTTATGTCTCTTCATACATCCTGATCTCTGCAACCATCATTGCAACAATTGAAGAGGGTCTGCCCCCTAAAATTACGGTTTTCATGTGTGTATTATGGTGCTCATTAGTAATAATTTTTTAATGTAAAATTTTCAGGGGGAAATCCAGTGAGCCAAACTACTGATAATACAGCTTCCGGCAAGAAAGATGTGCATTCCCGAAGAACCTCATCTTGTGGGGATGCTGATGTGTCAGAGCCATTATTTATAGACATGCTTAAAAGTAATGCCAAGAAGACCACTGCTTCTGAGGTCCATATGACAGCAGCAGTGTCAGAATCATCAGATAGCACACAAGGGGCCCGAAGTGGCAAAAAGAAAGGTAAAAAAGGGAGGCAAATAGATCCTGCTCTCCTCGGTTTTAAAGTAACAAGCAATCGGATCATGATGGGTGAAATTCAAAGGATTGAGGATTAACCAATGTCGTTCTGTAATTTCTTTTTGTATATTATTCATTTACAAGTTGTATAGGTTCATAGTTCTTATTTGCCAAAGCTTTTACAGATCATAATTTTTTCCCAGTTTCATTTTTCACCACCTCAGAGATAATTGATGATGATACGTGGTAGGTAGGTGTTTTAATGCCTGTAAATCCACATTGGGTACGGTAACAGGATCTTGTATAGATCTAACAATCCTAACATTAGAAGATAATCAGTTTCACAGCCATTTTTCTCAACAATGTGCTATGTTCCCAAGCCACTAGCACTTTCTCGAGTGTGGTTTTTAACTGCTATTCTTCTTTCACATCACACTGCCTGACCTCAGCCTTAGCAGAAATCCTATCCCGAAACAAAATGGATTTTCATGCAATGTTTCTTGTTTTCTGGAAAATTAACAATCAAACAGGACCATTCAATGAGGTTAAATAAGCGCCGAGTTTTGAAAAGGATTAACAAAATATTGACAAGTGAAATCCATTTATTTGTTAAGTGTTATTTTATATTATATTTTTAATATTTAAACTGTATTTTTTATCATTAAATATACTTGTAATATCTTAAATAACATTTATTTTGTTTTATTATTATTACTAATAGTATGTGATTTTTGATTTGTAATAATAGTAAAGAAAATTAAGGTTTAATATATCATTCATATGCATGCCCATCCACTTTTCCTTATACATTTCACATGATATAAAGAAAAAGAAATATTTTGTATTTGCTTATTTTATGTATGCATATTATAAGCAATTATTTGATAAGAAAAAATATATAAAATTGTGAATATTAAATTAAAGTGTGTTGCTATTTAGATAAATCTTTTAAATCATAGCTACTAATACCAATTGATTATAATTTTTTTTTCTCTCTTCTTGAATTAAATAAAAACAATGAATATAATAATAATAATAAAAAAACTAAATTTACACCATAATTTTATATCAATAATTTAAAAGATTTAATAACAACGTGCGGACAAGTAGTTGATTTTATGATTTGCATGACAAATGGACAATTAATATCATTATCTGCAAGGTTCCATGATATTTGCTCATGAAAGCCAGCGACCCTTGAAGAGTTGCATGACTGTTTTACCCATTATCCACTCCAACTCAGGAGATGATAAATGTACTTGATTGGCAATTGAAAAGGCTGCATCTTTTGCTCCAGTGTAACCACATTCTGGAATAACAAAAGGGAAATCACTGCAAAAGCATGTTCAATCTTACCATTAGCGTTTCTGTTAATACTCTCCAATCCTATTGTCTTGGCAGATTAAGAAGAAAAAAGATCAAAGAGTGACCTGCCCCACATGACACGGTTTGCACCAAAGCTGGAGACAACTTGTGAGAGAAGGGGCGATAAATCTTGGTATGGGCATGACATTCTCGACACCCTGAACAGGGCACTGAATTTAATATATACCTGCCATTACGTATGAAATATGTATGGTGGCAATTAGAAATATGAACTCTTAAAGCATCATTGTTTGGCATTAATGGGTGGAAATACACAGACAGAAGGGTGAGTTCTTGAAAACCTTACCAATATTTGATGCTCTAAATCATATTTAACGTTTCTTGAAAATAAGATGCACTGTTGCTCTTATTTTCATGAGCTCTACCACAGTAGTGTTGGTCAACACCAATGGCAATAACAGTGCTGGGACAACTCATGCTTTGCATTTTCATTAAACCAAGCACTTAAACCATACCTGTGGGAATCCGGATAACTTCAGAAGCTCAGAAAAGACCAGATTTTCTTCATCATTGCTGCACGAGATAAATGCATGAGTGTGACCTCTCACCCAATCAAAAGAACCATTGAAAACCAAAATAACTTACGTTGGTGGCTTGCAGAAACCCAAATGATCAATCAATACTACTGTTGAAGGAAATTCTGTACAAAGTTCCAGAATTTCTGCAATATGAAGATCAAGTCCCTGGAAATTTCATCTTGTGATGCTAACCCATACAGTTTGCTTAAAAAAACTAACGTAGCATTACAAGACTCGAAGGTTTTGTTGATTCTATTTTGGCTTTTGAGGTGAAAGGATGTGTGAACAGTTAGTACCTTAAAACACATGAAACCAACTGGTACCCCAAGTTCTCCTGCTTTGGAAAACAATGCCTTCCCAACATTATTTGTCATCTGCACAGATCATCAAGTATCATAATTGTATTTTTGGCTCATCATTAATACCTTGCACTGACTGTAGACGAAGAAAAAATGTAGATCAATTCAGCAGTATATTATTGTGAATCACAAGATTAGCACTTGAGTTCTAGAACAACCAACATCACCCCCTTCTCCATTTGAGCTAAACCAAAAGATTTAAATATGTATATAATATATATTGATTACTCTCATGCCTGGTCAAACTCTGCTGTTTAATAACTTATAGTGCTCACAATTTTTAAACATGAATAAATTCATCAGGCTGATTATCTCAGAGTGCAGATCCACAATTGTTAGTTCATGCATCCACAATATAACTTTGTAAGTTCATAACACAACATCAGAAAAACAGTTAGTTTTATTTCCTTTATTCTTCAAGTGAATCCACAGGGCAGGCTACTGGGCTGAGAAAATAATTCACTGCCTATCAGTTCATTTCATGAAAAATAAATTATGGGTGAGCTTTCCTTACTACCCTCAAATACTGAGCTACCTAATCCAATCAGAACTGTCTAATCAACAACAATTTGAACCTAAAAGATTATTACCTTTTGATCAAATGGCCACAAATATGGATTAAATCGAACAGCACGATAACCATCCTAGTATGGGAGATGAGGAAAAAGTGTCAAAATTATCTGTCAAAAACAGTGATAGGGTTATCTTATATCAGGCCTAAACCTTCAAGACAAGTTCTTCAAGCTGTTTCAGTCCAATTCCATCTTCTGCAGGATTTGCAAGGCAGCAACCAACAAATTTGGTTGGATACTTCTTCAGGACACTGTCCAATGAAAACTTCTGAAATTATGCAATACTTTATAGTGCTGTGCTGAAGAATATTTAGAGTGAATTAAGAAAAGAGTCCATGCAACCGATAGAAGGAAAACCACCATCAATTTTCCAATGAGAGCTATGTGAATGAGCGAATCAATCTTGGGAAGATAAATACTAGATGGGTCACTTCCTTCTCAAAATTATTGGAGAAGAAAGACATGCTTTGCTAACACATCACTCATCTTCTGTTTTTCAGAAAAAATCAGAAGATCTACCGGTTGAACCTAACAATAAGTCAACCACTGATTCATCACTCCAATTTCTAATTCCATTATTAGCTTCCTTCAAAATATGCTACAACTTGTTCAAGAACCTTCAATATTCTTTCCGCTGTACTTTTGTTTAATGCACTTTCAAACAAAACTAGAAATGTGTAAAGTGGGTTAAAAATTTCTCTATCAATGTGCACAAACCACGCAACCTAAAGCACACCTTGTCACTAAAGAATGATCAAACATATGATTAATGGGCTGCACAATTAGTGCACCATCTACACCTGCTTCTTCCATGTTCTGCAAGCATAAATGAAAACTCCAAGTTAGATTGAGACAATCATGAAGATCATGAAATATTTTGTCAAGCATATAAGGAATCACTCACATATCCACTACAAGAAGCCAAGAACTAACTGGTCCTCTAAATATCAAAACTATCTATACAATCAAATATACAGATATGAAATCACTTAACAAGAATTCATTATACTACCACAGTGGAATCACATTAAATAGAAGTCATAATTTTTCACAAAACCCCGCGAAGATTATGGTATGACAATATTTATCAGTACATTTTCACCAGTTACCACACTAAACAATCTGATTAACTTCTAAATTTGCTCTGATATGCGCATATCTTCAGTAAGCTCTTAAACTGTCAATACCTTGTGTACTGTTAAAAACATAAGACATGTTAATAAAAATTATTGGTGTTCACATAATGATACCCAAAGTTTTTAACAACACTTTAACACTAATTTTTACAACAAAATATGTTAAAAAGGTGTTGCTGAAAGTTATATCATGAGAATGAATCATAACTTCTGGCTTCAAATATTCCACCAAAATAAACACAGAAACATGAACCATCTACACAAATGTAGGTTTTGTGAAACAATGTACCTGAAGCAAGAATTGTACTTCTCCACTCAGCGTGGGTTCTTGGCCAGGGAAGTAAGGGTATTTATCCGCAGCCTTTACAACACAGAGAAAAAACAAAATTACAGAGCCACAATGTGGATAAAAAAAAAAATTATGATTGCCATTGATGGAAAAATAATGCAAAAATATTAATCTTAGCTTTGAAATTAACGAAAACTACTTTGGTGAAAAAAGAAAAACAGAAGCTTCTGGAAATGTAATGGGTTTGAGTTACCTCTTGGGGAGATGCCCAGACGTGAAGATGTGAATCAATGATTTTGATAGAATTGGATTTAGTGTTGGGTTGAGTGGCCATTTTTGCCGATGGAGCTTTGATTTGTGGTTTATTTGAAAGGGTTATAGGCACTGTGAGTCCAAGAAATGAAGGGTGAGAATAGCGAGTGAAGGCAGCAGCTGAAATCAAAGGCTTCAACAACCCACTGGCCATGGAGAAGATAATGATTTAATAACTCATAATTTGGTCGAATTTTCTTTTCATAAATAGCTAAATACCCATCCACCCCTTCCATTTACTTAAAAAACAAAAAACTGAATTTCAATAATAATTATTTTAAGGACGAACAACGATTTTCGTATTAATTAATTAAATCTTATAAAAATTATTTTTCATAATTTTAAATATTAATACGAGTAAATTTCATGAGTTATAAAAAAAAAATTTCGAATTCATATCGAGAATAAAAATTAAAAAATTTTTAAAAATTTTTTAAAAATATCATATGAATTTGATTCTATTATAATAAGTATTGAAAAATTAATATAAAGAAACATTATTTTTAGTTAAGGATCTGTTTTATTTGAAAAATAAATTAAAATTTATATTAAATCAGACTGAATTAAGAAAAATTCATCCAAATTCCAGGTTGTTATTTTATACTTATTTCAAATTACTTTAAATGATTTTTTTTTTACGTTTAATGTAATTTAGAATATCGTAATAATTAGTAAAAGAATAACTGTTCCATTCGAGTTTATCGATTTTAAAATTAAAAATAAATTAAATAAGTTGTTTCAAATAAAAAATTAATTTACCAAAGAAAACTAAATTTTACTAACTTAAATCAGCTTGACATTTTTTCCTTAAAAAAATGAAGAAATTCTACAGTCTACTCGCTCACTTCTGTTCACAGCGGTGGATTTCATAAGGTGAAATTTGTCATTTCGTGTCGAGTCTCGATTTTTCCGTCTCTCTCTGAAATCAAATACCGCCATTAGCCCAAAGCTCCGCACTCACGCACTTCCATCAATGGCGGCTACATTTACAACTCTGGTAATTTTCCTTCCTTTTCTCGGCAACCAATCATCTCTCTATTTCCTTTGCTGAAACCGTTTCCTCTTCTTCTTCTTTTCTCAGCCCAATGTCGGTTCCCTGCCAGGTCAGCGGAACGCATCGCAGGTTAAAGCACTAAGTCTCGCTTGCAATGCACCCAGGCTTCCTGCGAGAGTTAATGTTTCCCCGTCTTCATCGAGCTTGTTTTTCTCGAATTGGCTGCGTGTCAACCCTCTTACTTTACCTCTTTCTTCTCAGAGAAAAACCCATCTTAGCGCAATTCGAGCTAGTGCTGAGGTTAGGGTTTATGCTTTAATCAGCTGTTCTTTTCGGTTTGGCTCGGTTATGTTGTTTTCATTTGATTGCGTGTATTGAAAAAATTTTGAGCTTTATGTTTAATTTTAGGTAGCAGAGTTGCAGTCTAAGGTGACCAACAAAGTTTATTTTGATGTAAGCATTGGGAATCCTGTTGGGAAGCTTGTTGGAAGGATTGTTATAGGATTATATGGTGATGATGTCCCCCAAACAGCAGAGAATTTCCGTGCATTATGCACAGGTTATATTTGTTGTGTTGTATGAACTTTTAATTTTCCTCCTCCTTGCCTTTTCTTTTTAATCCTTTTGTTTTTACCAACTTTGAGTATGTACTTGGTTTTAATTTGGCGTCTTTATTAGGGGATAAGGGCTTTGGCTACAAAGGCTCTGCATTTCATCGTGTCATCAAAGATTTCATGATTCAAGGAGGGGACTTTGATAAAGGAAATGTAGGTGCTCCTTCACTCTTTAGATTCTTTCATTTGCTTAGCTTCTATGATTGACATACTTTACTGGCAATTTATGTTATTAATTATGATTTGTGTCCCCACTTCACAACTATATGATCAAAGATATCAATCGTTCTGTAGTACCTGTGGCATTCTGTCATTATCAGAAGGCATAATTGCCGGCTTTTTTTTTTAGTTAACCAGAAATGTTGAGGCG
Source organism: Manihot esculenta (assembly GCF_001659605.2). NCBI lineage: Eukaryota > Viridiplantae > Streptophyta > Magnoliopsida > Malpighiales > Euphorbiaceae > Manihot > Manihot esculenta. The sequence continues at coordinate 1,192,512 of NC_035173.2, forward strand.
AAAATCCAAGATCAGTTGCTATATTTTGGGGTCTCAAATATCTTTTAAATATTGATCTGTTTAACAATCCCCATTCATCAACACTGACATAGCAATGCCCTCTATTCTGAGAAATATTATATTAATGTGCAGAAGAATAGAATGCATTAAGATTAAGGTTAATGGATACTTGATCTAATAATCAAAGATGCACTAGGATTCAAATATTCCCAGAAATTGAAGTGTATACGGCATATGCATTACTAAAACTTTCAAGTTTCAACTAACACTGCGAGTGAGGCATTTATGAATTATTTGGATAATAATAATCCTTAGAGTTTGAAAATTATTGCAGGGAACTGGAGGTAAAAGCATATATGGTCGTACATTCAAAGATGAAAACTTCAAGTGTAAGTTTGATGATCACATGCTTCTCTTGTAGTGGATTGGTAACTGTCCCCAGTAAATCCTACCTTTGTGGTTTCTTTGTTTGAGTATGGATGAGGATTAAGACATATGGTCCCTTTCCTATTGCTAGTATTTTGTTTAAAACCTAAACAGGCTGAGAATAGAAACATTTCTGTTTGTTCTGATATTTGACCAAGCATATGTCATTTGGTGGGGATTTTATTGATTAGGCATACCACCTTGTGGTCATTTTTCCTTTTCCATGCTCTATATTGAAACTTATATTCCATTAGATGTAATATTCTGAAATCTGGGATGTTTTGCAGTGTCCCATGTTGAACCAGGAGTAGTTAGCATGGCAAATGCAGGCCCCAACACCAATGGAAGTCAGTTTTTTATTTGCACTGTTAAGGTATGGCAATTTCTTCATTTGTAGTTTATGTGCATATTCATATATATGTGCTTATAATATATATGAGTGTGTGTGTGTATATATTAAATAGTTTCTGTTATATGAATGCTGCTAAGATTTTATCATAATCTTGTATTTGAGTGAATAAAGTAGCAAGTAATTACTACTTTTAGAGTATATTTTGGATTAATCCTTTTGCTCAAACTATCTGTGCTATGTGAGTTGGTTGATACATCTAGTTTTCTAACAGTAGGCCAAAATTTCCTGATTTGAAGATTACTGGACAAGGGAATCTGAGAATGGTGATTTTTTTTCCCTTTACTGTCCAAAGTTTGCTCTAACACTCTGCTGTTGGAGGGGGAAGACTTGTAGCTAAATGAGCTTAAATTTGTCTCTGCTCTTCCTAGTTGGGGCAGTACAATAGAAAAAATATTGTTTGGGTGGTTGTTTAACCTGGTTACCTTCCCGTCAGTCTTGCCACCCTTCCTGTATAATTGCTCGTTTGACTGCTCATACCAATCCTGATTTCACTACTAGAATGCAAGACTAATTTTAATTTTGATTTTACTGATGTGGCTTCTTTTCTTGATTCTGGTTAATATGGCTGTACCTACTTAAAGAATATGAAATCAATAGACCTAAGTTTCTATTTTGAGTAACAAATATTAATGGTATACCTATTAGCATGTGTTTCTGTTGATCAACTATAAGTAAGACTTATTAGTTAGTCCAGGCTTTGAAGATTTTGCAATTGCAGCTGTCTGACTATGAGGTATTGATATATTTATCCTTATTTGGCAAATGGCAGACCCCATGGCTGGATCAGAGGCATGTAGTTTTCGGGCAAGTTCTCGAAGGTATGGATATTGTGAAGTTGATTGAGTCGCAAGAGACAGACAGAGGAGACCGTCCCAGAAAGAGAGTGGTTATCAGTGACTGCGGTGAGCTTCCAATGTCCGAGGCCTGATCTTATGAAATTTGAGCAGTCCGGTTTCTTGGTTCTCAACTTTTGCTGCAAGAGTTTGATTTGGACCACTTGGATAAGTTTCTCCTTTGATGACACTGTAAGCAGTGGAAATATCGAGCAAGGAAAATTTTCGATTGTTCAGTATCCGATCTAAAAATTCTGTTACACATTGTTTTGATCTGGGTGTTCATGCGTGCCCATGGCTTTAATAAAAAAACATTGTACTCTGAAACGGAACGGAATGCGAATTCCCTAGTTTACTTGGCCAGATTTGAGCTTAGTAACTGAGCTAAAAGAATTGGGTAGAGTTGAGTGGAGGGGGTTAACGGTCTGGTTTGAAATCAGAATCACATTTCGTAGTTCCGATTAAGGCTAATGTAGGAATATTTTAATCATGGTACCAAACAAAAGTTAAATAATTAATTTTAATAAAATACAATTACTTGATAATAAACCGTGGCCTATTATTGTTACGAATACTCAAAGAGTTCTACACTCATTTACCAATGGCACTCCATCATTGGTTTGGTGTTATGCGCATGTAATTTTCATGGAGGGCCAGTTTATCGCCTATGCAATTTTGAAAGAGATATCAAACATGTGGCTGGTGATTAAGGAAATTTCCTATCAATGGACTTTTTGATACAAGAATTTTGACTCGGCCTGTACAAAATTCAACTCGGAGGTTTAAAAATGTGAGGTGAGCAACTTTGAAAGATCAAATCAGAAAAGAAAGATGGAAGTAATCTTGGAGATAGGAGTTTGGTGTTGTTGTCGATGATTCCCTGCAAGAAGATACCAAAGATAACTGATCAACCCAATCCCTCACAGTCGCAGACCTCAACAGATCCTTCTGCTACTAAACAAATTCATCACGACGGGGAAATTGGCGAGAGCAACCGCAGGGTGCCCATTGTTGCCACTGTAAAGGACAGGGATGATGATGGAGGCAGCAACAGTGAAACAAAGGCAAAAGCTGTGGAGATTTAAAACCAGGTATCACCATTTCTCTAATATGTAGCCATAAGGTGTGGTAATTTCCAGTTTGAATAATGTGAACATTTACGCTGAGTTGGGCTGCAAATGACAAAACAATTCTTGAGACTGAATTGTGGGATCTCTATTGCAGTACGAGTAGCTTCTTCGTTCTTTTCTCTATATAACAGTAGCTTTTGTTTCCGTTTTGTGTATTCAGAAGGAGCCTATGCCCAAATATAGATAAGGGTCAACAGGCTCAATTAGCCTATGTCCAAAAATTCTACTACTTTGCCCCTCGCGGAGGATTGTCTACATTCACGGGCCATAAGAACTCTATCAAAGGCTGGGTAGAGGGGTTTTTAGTGGTGGAGTTAAAGAAAAGACGGGGTTGGCTTGAGAGTTTGATCTCCCTTGGGAAGCCCTGGGAGAATGTCTCTCTAGGTTGCAACGACCTACCAGCTGAGCCTTACCGATCAGTCGGATTCCTTCAGCTGACTTCTGTGGATAAGAAGTATGACGTCGAAAAGTGCTTGTACGCGTCTAACCTTCGGAATATTAAGGACGTGGGTATCTTATTTTATCTGCCTGTGTTAATTTTGTCTTTATGACGCTTTGCTGAAAATAGTTCTAACCTGTCTTATTTTTGTAGCTCTTGCAGCTTCTTTAGTGAAAATGGACCAGAAAAAAGGGTTTTACAAGGGTTCTGTGAATTTAGCCAAAAAGTTTCGAAAAAAGGGTTTTATAAGGGTTCTGTGAATTTAGCCAAAAAGTTTCCTCTGTGAGGAGGGTGTTTCTCCTTTTATCCCTCTCCTTTTATCCCTCTCCTTTTATCCCTTAGTGGCGTATAATGAGGTTTTCACCATTGGGTCACGTGTCTCTGCTATACTGATATGGACGTACGGAAAGATCAGATTCCTGATACAGGCGTAACGGCCTCTGATTCTCTCCGGGCGTACATGCTGAGGGACCCACAAGATGAATGGGTCGGTTTCTTTCTTGGCTCCGAGCTGGAGAAACGTATGAGTTGGGAGGGCCTGATTGAGAAATTCAGATGGAACTCTGTCTTAAAGCAGAACGGGCTGGAACTGGTTTACACGGGAGACTTGAGAGCTTCCAGATAATGGGCTATTGTCATGAGTCTGACTCCAGACTGGAATGAAAAAATCCAAACAGTCATCACATTTATTTGAGTGGTTACTAATATATGAAATGATAAATAAACTTTACCTCCATTTAGTTCTGCAATTTCAAAATATAAATATTCAGTTTATGCAATTTTAAGATTTATTTTCTCGAATTTTAAAATCACCCATATTCAATCATATACAATTCAAAAATTATAGTTATTTGGTTAGAAGCTAAATAGTTGACATTAAAAAGATAGATATTAATTAATGTATTCTTAAAAATAGAAAGATTAAATATTTAAAAATATAAAAAATTTTACCAATTAATTTTTTAATTTTATAAAATACATTAAAAATTTGTTATTTAATTTTTTTTCATTAATTTTAACGGTTAAATATTATAAAAAAATTTAAAATATTTTTAATATAAAAAAATTAATTAAAAAATTTTAAAAATTATTTAATAAATTGTTTAAAATTATATTGAATAGTAAATTTTTTAATTAATTAATTTTTTTATATATAAAAATTAAATAATAATTATGAGATGGGAGTAATTAATATTTAGTATAGGTTAAAAAAACAACAGCTCCACAGATAGTGGCGGCTGGTACGACTGACTGACCTGTGATCCTGATCGTGAAACGTGTAATCAGACAAAAGGAAAGCGAAAGCGACACATTATGCGGGGCTTGGAGTTGGCGTTGCGTAATGGGCCCTCTCTACATCCTCCGTTTTGATTCTGTCGGCCATTATTTTCCCAAGCAATATTTGTTATTAAATACGTTTCTTAATCATATGATTATGATTTGATTTTGCCTTCACTCTCTTTTGGTCCTTTATCTTGGCTTTCTATTTGGAATGATTTTCCATTTCTTTCTAAGATTAATATTAACATATTCAAAAAAATCATTTTATTTACTTATTTCTTGGTGGTAAAAGCACACCACAAACGTCACACTTGGCAAGAATCTAATCTTGAAACCTTTATAAAATTTTAGATAATCTTTAACTTGAAGACTCAATTTCAAAATCTCTCCACCCTCGGAAACGAATATTTTTGTTCTCTGATATGATATGCATATGCAGTAGTATACTGAACCAAATGACGAGCCCACAACAAAACCGAACAAACAATGTATATTTACGATGCCATTTGAGACAGGTAGACAGGAAAAGATATTCACAAGAAGATTTACAAGTTGAAATTTGTTGCAAGTTTCAGGCAATGACTTTAAGATCAACTGCTGATTGACCTAAAAACCTAAACTCTATGCAAACTAAGCCAAACTATACCAACATTTACACAAGCTGACTGACGGAGCCTAGTTTAGCTAATGACTTGCTCAAGAATAAGATTTTATTAAACCCAAGTTGTAAAGGAACCTCTCTGATCTAGATCGAAACAGATTACCAAATGAGAATCTCCTGTGTTCCTGAAGAGGAGTTGATTGAGCATCCTCATTCACGCGGAGTATAGTCAGTCCAATCTCTTTTCTAACTACTTCAATTGTTTCACTCTTCACTGGATGTCCTGATACATCAGTCACATAGAAAACGTTTACAGCCTGGGAACCCCTGGTCGTAACCTCTGCTTGAGTCACTGAGAGACCATTTTCTCTAAATATGCGAGTCACCTCAGACAATAGGCCAACCCTGTCTTCACTGCAAAGTTCAAGTCTTATACCCTGCATTTTGAAGAGTCGAGAACATGAAGCGTGAATCATAGAAAATCGGAGACTAACATCAAAGTCGAACTATGCAAATGTCTGTACCTCAGGAATTCTCCTTTTAATAGCTGCCTCTAAACAGTGGATTAGCCTTTGCCTCTCTGCTTCAGAACTAACAGGGGAACCGTCCATATGCCTGATATAATATTCCTAGCCCACAAGAAGAAATGAGATCCTATGCAGCAATTGTTTTATCAAATAGGGTACAATAATGAGAAATTAATAAGCAGTAAAAATAACCCGTGATTGAGTAAGAAGCTCAACTACAACAAACACATTGGTTTCAAGATAATGAGAATCTTAGAGAATGAATTTGACTTTTGGAAGAAAAGATTTTCAACTTGAAGTAAATTATCCCAAATATTAAAAAAAAAAAAAGCATGTTGATGGAATTAAGCAAAACCTGATAAGCCTCTGGCCCTTCAGCTATGACAGTTGCATGATATACAACATATTGCATATCTGTTAATGTGCAGACAGCATCAAAGAGTAGCTTAGGGTGGTCAGGGCACCTCAAATTCACAACAGTGTATCCCTTATCTGCACAATTTTCCACTGTTACAAGGGGTTTGCTCCGTTCACTTGCTGACTCACAATCTGCATCATCCATGTCATAGTCACGATCAGCATACATCATCTGGTGCAACCTCCTTTCCTTGTGAGTGGAACCCACTGATACAGCTGTATTTGCACTCCATTTATCTCTATCTCCTTTCAGGACATATAGGAGGAGCTGTTTGATCTCAGTGAGCCTATCAGGATGATCAATAGGCAGTCCTGTAGCTTCATCAGTTATGTAAACAACTGATGCCATTCGTGAATTGTGGGTCCAGACTTCTGCAGCCACCACGTTGCATTTGAGGTCAGTAAGAACAGCGAAAACTTCTGAAAGCAAGCCTGGGCGATCTCTTCCAGTCAATTCAATGATCGTGTTTTGTGTGGCAGCTTGAACACCTACAGACTGTCTCAAGGACTGAAAACTAAGTGCTCTTGGTCCCAGCGACTGTGACATGTAAAATAACTCATCAACGTAACATTAAATTCACTTGGCTCCACCAAGAGAAGATGCTAAATTTTCATGGTACGGACCAAACATCAACCACTGCTTCTTTATTGTGTAGTCCTTTTGTTATTCATGTCTCAGATTGTGGTGTCTGATTAAAACAGCAAAATGTGTAGTCTACAACTTAAGTTACAAATAACTTGTCAAATTGACTGGCACTGTTTCTTCCATGACTTTCAAGACCAACATATTTATCTTTTTATGAACTTTACTTCTTTTTTTTTTTTTCTTTTTCTTTCTCCTTTTTTTTTTCCTTATAAAAAAAATTCAAAAAGTTCATCCTTAACATTGAATAGGAGAATTTGAGATTGAAAAGTTCTCCTTTGAATTGCATTGGATTTCCAGTAGATTTTTGTCTTTACCAAGTATTCTAATTTACAATATATGAATATTTTTTGTTTTAAAAAAAGAAAAAAAGATCTACCTGTTTGATTTGTTCAGCCACATCATCCTCAGAGAGCTTATTGCCATGTTGATCTGTGACATGAAACACTGCAAATAACCATTGAAGACAAGAAAATCAACTATACAACGACGAGTTACAGACCCGCCCAGTTAAACGAAAATTGAAAAGCAATGGGACCAAAAGCTAACCATCCATGAACCATTCCCCATCAGAAGAAATGTAAGCTCGTCTAATTATAAGATCCAAATCAGTCAAAACCTGAACCACCTCCAACAAGCTGCCTCGCCTATTAGCGCTATCAACCTGAAAAATCATCATACGAAAGCTCAAATTGTTAGTATCCAATGAATGTCTGATAAAAAGATAATCCCCCAAAAAATGGAAATGATTCTATCAAACACCTTAATCAAAGTGGCTTTCCTGCGCGACGCATTGTCGACAGTAACCCTGCAAGTCAACCATTAACAGAGGCACAAAATCAAATACTCATGTGTCAAACCTTGAAACTCCATCATTTCAGCTCGAGGAATGGAAATTTCACGAGAAAAACAATAATTCACTTGAATTCAACCAAAAAAAAAAAAAAAGGAAACGATGAAATCCCAAGATAAACCTGAAATCCCAAATAATCACAAAAAATAAAAGACAATAATACCTAGGAGGGTTCATTCGAATGACAAGCTTCTCAAACTCATCATCCATTGTGAGAGAAGGAGACCAGCAATCCATTTCAACAAAAGAAGGATAGAAATTTTCGTAAGAACGAAGACCAGAGGTATCTGTAGATAAATGGGTCTGCTCTCTTTCTCGGCACTTCCTTGCACCTTTGGATTCTGATTTCAGTTTGCGGCTGTGTGTTTGCTGGGGTGGGGGCGGTTCGGTGGCTCTTGACCACAAGTTTTGGAGGGACCTCAACTGAACTAAAAATAATAATAATAATAAAATCATATAAATTAGAGAAAAAAGAAAATAAACAGAGGAGAGGAGAAAGAGAGTATTAAAAATATGTTAAATTTAATTTTTGATTATTTTGTACATTTAGCTGATTAATCTATTCAAGAATTGTTTTTTAATAATATTTCTAATAGAAATACAAATGTGCTTGTCCAGATGTTAATGGGGGATTGACAAAATAGTAAAATTAGGAAAATTGGAATTTGGGAAATAAAACAAATTGAGAAATGAAAAGAAAAACACCTTTTGTACATCAACACAACAACATAGTGATGCTAACAATGGAAGCCACTTACCATATATCACGTGATTCGCACCTGGGATGATAGGGTTTGTTGGTGTAGATAGCTTGTCTACACATTTTTTGACAAATTAGCAATTTTTGTATAGTTTTGGCTTGGCCATCTCTTTCACATGCAACAAATAGGATTGGTTGCTTTCTTTTTCATTGCTCATGTCTTTGCAATTTGCCTACACCAGTGAATCCCACCCCACCCCACTTGTCACTGGTCATTGTGGACTAACCCAATTGTCCCATGCATTTTGGAAGGTTACAAAGTTAGCTGCCTAACTTCTTATTGTGGTGGGAAGTGCATCACATTTGATTTTCCATTGAGATTTTTTTCAAATTCATTTTGTTTTTGATTGAGATTTAAATTCAATATTTTGTAGTGTTGGATTAACTCTATTATCATAATAAAAGAAAGTTTATTTAGTAACTATAATCTTTCAATGAAACCAACAAGTGTTGGTTTATTTTCATGTTTTTACATATGTATTATTTCTTTTTAAATAATAAAGGAGCCTCACATCTATTTCTATTTCTTATATATTCACATATTAATAAATCAATGCTGAAAAGTGCAACTGAAGGAATGCACTTTTAAAAGTGTTTGAATAAAATTCATATTTCGATTTAAAAAATTAATCTATTTAAGATAGTCCATTTAAATGGTTAGAATAAGTATGAAAATTAAACCATTCAAATTTAAAATCAATTTATATTAGTAATATTTAAATCTATTTTAAACTCAATTAAAAATTAATGTAAATTACTTGATTTCATTTAAAATTCTATTATTATTATTCAAATAAAATTAAAATCAATTTTAATTTTTAAATAAAAAATATATAAATATTATTATAAAATATATTTTTTATATTAAATTAATTATTTATATAAATGGATTTCATTGTAGAAATCTTATAAATAAAATTATGAATAATATTTTTCAAATTCAAACCATTATAACCATTCAAACTTATTAGAGTTTGATGGGATAGAGCAGTACATGGTAGCTTGCTCAAAAGTTTCCTAGTCAGAAATTTTCTTAATATGTACAAAATATTCAATAAAAGACTATTATTTGATTCACATAAGCAGAAAGAGAGAATGCCTAAAAGTAAAAGTATTTTTGCAATATATATAACAAATCTGCAAAAATTTGTATGAAACACGCTCAAACTCAATCCTCAAACCATGATCTCTTCAAATTTCATCCTGCATCCTACCAAATCAAGAGGAGTATTAATATTTGGTACTGTTATTAACACAAAAAGGTCAAAAATTTTTTGAAAAAAGCACCTGATTTTTGCAGACTTGGATGAAACTGCTGATCAGAAGGACTGAAGCTAGCAGCCAATACTAGAGACCACAATTCATTTCACTCAATTTTTTTCTCCATCAGAAGCTGATCTCTCTCAATTTTTGAGTGTCTTGATCCTTGAAAATCCTCATCGGGATTTTGCTGCTGTGGTTGCTGATTCAAGGAATTTAGGTTGCTGCGGCTCTGTCCCATTTGCTGGTAGAATTGGTTCAAAGCTTGAGAATTCAACACCCCATTATGTCCATCCTGGGAAAGCCCGAGCTCTAGACCTGGAACTTGCTGATTACTACCACTAAACATAGAATAAAAACTCATCAAACCCATGTTAATATTTGGAAATTCTACCCCATGGAACCCAGATTTTGGCAAGGTATTAGAGTTTTCATTTCCAAAATTGGACGCTGAATGGCTTGTATTTGAAGCAAAACTTGCCCCAATTCCACCGACAGAGGGCCATATCCCACTTGCTACATTAGATCTTCCCAAATTATTACTCATCATTGCCCAATTGGCCCTCTGTCTGGACCCAACACTTGGTCCCAGCCCTTCCATCTTCGTATGCAATCCTGAAGGGGAAGAAACAGAGGCCCCTATGGCCGCAAGAGCTGAAGCAGGAATCGTCCCAGTACCAGTTGCAGCAATAATCGATGGTTCAGCTTGTTGTAATAGCCACTGAATCGTTTCTCCATCTGATTTATGACCCAATTCTCTGGTCAATTGAAAAATCCTTGCAGCACATAGAGCTGGCATCCTTATCCTTCTACCTCTACCATCCACTTTCTTGTGCCTGTCTTTGTTGGAGCTTCTCTTCGGTGCTAGTTGCTTTTTGGTATCATCTTTATTTGCAATCATAATCTGAAAATCCTTGACCTCTGCAGGGCTCTTGTTGTTGTTAGACTCTGCCATGGTTGGTTTTTTGGGAGAATTCAAGAAGGTGGGCAACTCTGGTTGATGGTGATATGGGCCACCCTTTTGTTTCAATGTGAACAGAGCCTCTTTGGTTGAAGAATGTGACTTCAAAAGGCATATGCTTTTTTGTCCTCTCAATGTATTTGGCTTCTTGTTAAAACATTGGAATCACTAAGTTTCAACTTAAAGTTATTACTAAAATTATTTTAAGATAACTGCATTTGTCTTTTCTTTGACCATTTGGTATTGGGTTTTTATCTTCAATCATTCATCTACTAATTCATCCACTTTTGAATCACCTGCCTTGTAATACAAATCCTTAGTATAATTTTTTTTTTGATAAAAAAAAAAAAAAAGAAAAAAGAAATGTGAAGTCATGGGCAAAGTCTTATTGCAGAAATGAAGTAAGACTTTTGAAGATAGAAGCTGCATACAGTTGGAATTTTTTGGATCATTCATCCATGAAGAGGGCCCTCCAGTCTTATATATAATAATAATAATAATAATAATAATAATAATAATAATAATAATAATTTTGAGCTAATGATGAAACATGGGTTATGCATATAGTTCCATCTTCTTGAAAAGCCAATGTGATTGAACAGAACATGCAAAGCCAAATTTGACAAGGATGTCCATCTCTATTCAATTTAATTAGTGCCTTAATTTAAGGTACAATAGCTTAATCTATACTCCAAATTTGATGTTTTTGGAAGAATAACTTGAGAAAGGGAAATGCTTGACTATATATATATATAATCTTGTTTTTGTCATTATCTGTATCTAATCCAACTACCTCATTATTACTATTCTATTCATTGAGGATTCAAAATTATATAATTTCCTATTTCCCACAAATGGATTCATAATTTATATTTGAAAATCTCTTCTACTTAATAGGTACTTAAAAAAATGTTATATATTAAAATAATTCTATATATTCAACATATAATTCATATTGGGAACAAATAGAGGGGAGTCTCTTTAAAAGGTGTGCTATTGACATATCACCAAATTTCACTTGACTTTTAAGCTCTTATAAGAGATTTGCTACTTTAGGGGATTTGGTCAATATTCAAACAAGCCTTTTTTTTTTTCTTTTTTCTAGAAAAGTTTCTATCTCTTTTCCATTCCGTGAAGGAGAGTGGCTCCTTCCACCTATCATCTTTTTTTTTTTTTCCAAGTCCAAGTTCCTTTGACAAAATAGCTCAATTTCTTGGCTTTTTAAGATTAATGAATAAAGCAGGCTAAGCATATCCCAAAGTTGATTATGGTAATGGTTATAAAGAAATGAAATTCTAATATTATACTTTTTTTTTTATTGTCAATATTAAAAATATAAAAAATTCAAATTTAAGTATCCTTATTCATAAATTTAGAATAAGGGTTTTCTCAATAGTTATTCATTATTTTTTTTATATAATTCACACCTCTTTTAGTTTATTTTTTATTAGTTGATTTCTATTTATATTTCAATTATAGAAATTTTAAATATTTTTTTAATTAATTTTTAAATAAATTATGCCCGACTTAAATTTATTCGTATTCATAAATTTTTTTTTTCTTTCGTGGTAAATAAAGCCAATATATGCACCTACTGCATTGAATAATTAGCAGAAAAATAAAAACCATGTTCTTGGTGTGTACGTTACAACCAGTGCTTAAACACTTTATTCATAACCCTACAAATAAACAGCCAAAAAAAGTGAAACCGTACAAAGGCTTGTGCGTTTCATCGAAAGAAAAATTGCATGTGAAATTCATTTTTCAAGCAAACTTTTTACGAATAGAATAATTCTTTTTTTTTTTTTACCACCGAGTATAATGTTAAATATCTAAATATGTTAATACATCCATATATAAAAGGTATAGGATATTAGTGAAAATTTTAATATTCAGAAAATAAGAGAAGGAGAAATTTTCTTAAATATATATATTTTTTTATTAGGAAAACATTATTCATTAGTTAATATTTCTAAATACTTTGAATAATTAAAAATATAAGATGAAACGGAAGCCTCACTTTCTTTTATCTAGTAACAGAAACCTTGAATTCAGCAAAAACAATTTTGTTTTGTTGCTACAAGTTCATTGACACTGGATTTTTCATGATAAAAAAATTTTTAAAACTTAAAGGATATTTGATTTTTTAATTTTTTAATTTTCTTTGTTACTCTTTAAATCAATTGTTTGATCATTAAGAACCGCGTGGTTCAATTGCTTACTAATTTGCTCTTAGTAATCTTCTATGTCCATTTTGATCTGTAAACTCATTTGCCATCAGTAAAGCATTGTTTTTTTTTTCTGTAATACAAGCTTTCAAGAGAGGGAGTAGGCAGTTATGAGAGGATAACAATTGTAGCCAAACAAGAATCTGGAACATTTCTTCAAAGTTAAAATTTACCATCAACCACAAGAACGTATTGAAACTCAAGAGTGTGGAAAGGATAATCCTTATTTTCCTGATACATTCTGCTTGTTTACATTACACCAAAGCATGTGTCGATCTCCCGTGGAGTTTGTATATCAGAGTTCGCTATCTAACCATCCTAATAAAACATAAATGAATTATGAAGCTCCTGCTCTCTCTATCCTACTTCATTACCAAATGTCAAACAACATTCCCAGATTTATTGGTCTAGGCCGAGGTCTCCCCATCTGACGTTGTATCTTGCCGCAAGATAGTGAGCCCCAACAGGGCCCCGACTACCATACGGGTAGTACTCGGGAATAATCTTTTTCTCTTCAAGTTCCTTAAGGACAGGAGTAAATCGTGACCAAGCAGCATCCAGTTCATCACTTCTGATAAATAACCTTCTTTCCCCTTCAATAGCATCTAGCAATAGCCTCTCATATGCATCTGGAATCTCCTTCGAATATCTACAATTTGTACAGCCAAGTTCAACAAAATCAATATCATTTCATGAAGAAGTATAGATGATTCGAATTTTGGATGGAAGAAAATGAACAATACATAAACTCCCCCCTTCCAAATTAAATGTGTCCAAATCATGTTTTTAAGATTGTTTTGCCACTGATTCAGTTTCAACCAAGATGGAAACTGTTAGTAAAATGAAAACTTGATTCCTTCATGGATGCAAAATTTATGATGCTTGTTAAAATAGAAACAATCAACTCAACATAAGCTTTCACCTATACATTGATGAAAAGAAAAAAGGAATAGATTTCACATGCATAACACAAGCTTTTGCCTTTGGTTCATGTGATTTTAGTTACCTTGCAGCATAGTGAAGATTTAAATTGCTATGGTCCAATCTCATTCCCAAGCCAGGGACCTTATTATTAATCTTCAAATAGATAGCTTCATCGGGTTGCACTCGGATTACAAGCTCATTTGTACTTTGATCAAGATCTGTTCCAAAGTTCCGATTATACAAGTTACCCGGCACATGCCTGAACTGTACACGAATCTCTGTCCTGAAGAAAAGAAAATTGCTAACTGTTACAAAAAAAAAAAAAAAAGATTCATGACCTAAACCACCTTGTCATCAGAATAGTATCTAATGCTACACACCTCCTATTATGCAACGCTTTGCCTGCTTTCATAAGGAAAGGCACTCCATCCCATCTTGCATTGTCAATGAAAAGGGCAGCTGCTGCAAATGTTGGAGTTAAGCTGTCATTCGGCACAGTCTTGTCATCAGTGTAAGCTGGGTAAGTAACTCCTCCTTTAGTGTGACTCTTGTACTGCCCAATGACGACATCTTCAAGTCGTATAGGCCTCATTGATCGTAGAACTTTGACCTGCAACTCAGCAAGCAATATGATATTTAGTTAAAAATTACAGTGTGACATAGTAGAAGAGCTGGAGTTTCATGATAGGAACAAAACCTTTTCATTTCTGATATCTTCTGCATCCAAACTGACAGGGGTTTCCATGGCAAAAAGGGCAAGTATTTGAAGCAGATGGTTCTGCATGATATCTCTTATTATCCCATAATGGTCAAAGTACCTAGTTTTAATCAATAGAAGAAAATTATTTTTAAGCTTGTAAAATAAACTGCAACCTCTATGCACAGTTTGAGAAAGCAAAATACCCTCCACGTCCTTCAGTGCCAAAATCTTCGGAAAATATTATCTGTACATTCCTTATATACTGCCTTGACCACAAGGGTTCAAATATGAGATTGGAGAAGCGGAGAACAGACAGGTTTTCCACCAGCTCTTTTCCCAAGTAATGGTCTATCCTGAAAAATGCATATCAATCAGATGAGAGTATGATTTATATTTTCAGAATAATAAAAGCCCAGCGCAGTTCAAAGAAACTCGACCTAAATATTTGATCTTCATCTAGGTATTGCTTTAGTGATTTTGTCAAAGCAGCTGAGGATTCTGAATCTCGGCCAAAGGGTTTCTCAACAATGACCCTGGTCCAGCCATTAGCAGATGAAGCTGACATGCTTGCACACTTGACTGCATCAATAAAAATATTTGGAGGGATTGATAGATAAAAGAGACGATTGGAAAGTCGCCCACCCTGCATATGCAAATTATGTTGTCATTGCCAAGTCATCAGAACACCTCTCTAGCCTATCCAAATCCTGAGCAAAAGGATACAGCATGCTCCAATGTCCCAGCCAACAAAGAATTACTTATTGCACCTCAGAAGATATGTAGTTAACAAGCTGTCATAGACTCTAACTGAAATAAAGAAGCACTCCTACAATCCTAAACAAAAATTTGCGGACACACCGCCACAATATAAAGATGCTATCACCAATTTGGAATGCAAACTTAGCACTTCTACCTATCTTATCATTTAATATACAAATTAGTCAACTTGCTTCGTAAAACCAAATACAATGTGCGTCATGTTTGATTCAAAAGAACCCTCATTTCTCATAATCACATTGCCTTTTTTCCAGCAATCACTCGGAAATCATAGTTGACAAAAGTGTGCCCCAAAGTTGGGTGCTGTCTCTCAGGTGTGTGCCTTTTGGCTAAGGCATGCACCTTGGATTGTGCAAGGCACGCGCCTAGGCATGCCTTTGATATATTTATGCTTATAAGTACCATATAAGGATTATGAAGATCAGAACTCCACGATTCAATGTACTTTATAAGTTGGCTTACCATAGGCTGATCCACACCGAATCTCACTAACAATTAGGAAAAAGGCTTGAAGATCAAATTGAATGTCGAAAGCTCAGGATTTCTAATTTTCTTCTCCGAACAGAATAACCAATAATGAGCTTACAAAATCAATTTCATGTCAGATGGTGAGGATGTAGTTGTGTTTAGAAATGGTAATTTAACTTGGGTGGTTGCTAAAGCTATTGGGGTTGAAGAGAATGTCTATGGTACTACAGCAACAAAAGAAGAAAATGTTCTGCCTACATCCACTCCAAATGTTAGGTCTAATGAAATGGCAAAAGCATCATCTTCTAATTTGAAAGCCAATTCTAGAACTTAGAGATGAGAATGAAGAAGACATTGAGGACCAATCTTGAAAAGGAAGCAGAATGAGTATCATGAGGATGGAAAAGAAGAGATCTTTGGAAGTTTTGAAGAAGATGATGATCATGCAAATGGACACCATACCAACTCTTGATGAGGAAACCGAGGATTGAGGATTAAGTATGACACTTTGCACCAAGGCCCAGTAACCCTTTGCGCCTTTAAATAATATGCTGAAAATGAAACACCAAGACAAATTGCCAAAAATGTGCTAGGATTTAGTGTTGTGTCACCCATAATAAATAATGGTATAATTCAGCAGGTATAGGTATTGCGTACAGATAAAAACGCATGTTTTATACTATCCATTTCTGCCCTCCCTTTCTCACATGCAATCAGGGAAACTGTATAATAAATGGTATAATGTCTGATGCACTTCATTAGTTAATGGTGAGAGTAAAATCAAACCAAATTCATTTCCAATGATAAATCACAATTATAAGCAATGTTCTTTTTTTTTTTTTGAAAGTTAGCCCAACAAGATAAGCATCAGTAACTTAATCAACTAGTGCATACTTAGATGTAGAAATGTCTCGTTGTGGCAAAACTTGTGCCCCACACCCCCAATTACCTCATGTCCTTTCAGCTTCTTGTCTAATTCTGAAAAATTTTCCTCAGAATCATACTGCCCAGAGTGGTAGAAACATCTCTTAAGAAACTCGTCCATCTTTTCACCACAGTTCGCCCTGGAAATTCAGAAGCAACAATACATATAATGCTTAATAACGATTGAGCACATTTCAAAACTAATAAACTAATAAACGATATGCGCCCCCTCCCTAATAAATGTACATACGTAACATGTAATCCTTGTTGAATCAGAGGGGGAAAAAAGAGCAAGAGTCACCTCTTATCAATTCTGCAAGTCAAAGTCTTGCTAACCATGTTTCTAAGTTCAGCATCAGTCATCTTACTCCGAGCATAACCAAACACAGTAAAGTGCTGCAAAAACCATAATACCACCACTTAGAATGCAGATTTGAACACGAACACAACATAAGTTGGCAACTAACCAAATATTGAAAACTACCAAGTCAAAGAAAAGAACAGAATTGCAATCAGACCTTGGGGAGACAATCCTCATAGTAAAGTGCAAAAAGCGCAGGAAATATCTTTTTCTTGGCAAGGTCCCCAGAGGCACCAACCACAGTGATACTGACAGTTGATTCCCCTTTGTTCATGTCACAGCCAGCTGTTTCTTTTAATTCCTCAGCGGATGTTATTGCAGACAACAACCCATCTTTCACTTTCTTGAAAGACGACTCATTTTCCAATGGGTCTACTGGAATGGCCACTGCACCTGCATTCGAATCGCCATTTAAATAAGGATAAAGAAAAAGAGGGGCCATTGAAGGCAAATGCACTCTGCTACAAAAATAAATAATTGTACTGATTCAACAGATTTATGGACCTTTTGTCAATTCTCATAGGACACATAAAATCAAGTAGAAAAGCGATCCAAAGACCAAGCATAAGGGGAAAAAATAGCTAATAAACCAAACCCAAATTTAGCTTAAGAACCAAAACGAAAATGGTGGACAAAGAAAGGAGAACAGAACTAACCATCTTGCATGAGAACCACATCTGGGTAGGATTTCTTTCGAGATTTTGAGAACACCTTAGCTGGTGACAAACACTTGGGAATCCCAGAAGAAGAGAAGTTTATTCGTTGAAATTGCTGTCCATTAATCGACGATGAATGAGAAGAAAATAAAGAAGACGAATATGAATAAGAACGACAATGTATTGAAGAAAGGGACGCCATTTTTCTAAGACTGTGTCTCTTATCTCCTTCTGGGGTGGGAAGAAATTTGTTGGAGATGAAGAAGGTGGAAGAAAAATTAGCTTCTGAGGGAGGTAATGGCTAATACTATTGGGAAGAAATGCTAAAACAGCTTCGGAAATATTGAGGGGTCAGGCCCTTGAGATCTCCGAAAGGCTGCCAACAACTTGCAGTTTTTTTCTTTTCTCTTCAATCTTTACTGAGAGAAAATAGGAAGAGGAGCGAACAAATAAACAAATGTGTAGTTTGATTTAATAAAAGGAATTTACTTTTTTAGTTTATAAATTTCAATATAATTAATAAATTAATTCTTATATTTTTAAAATCAAATTATTCAAACTCCTCTGTATATCCAATTCTCATCCTTTTAAATTAAATTAAAAATATTAAAAATTTAAGTTTTAAATTTTCTTTATCTATCTTATTTTTAAAAAAATATTTATTTTTATAATATTTTATTAAATTAAAACAATCAATTAAATTGAATTAATTTAATTTTTTACTCAGTTTAATTTTAATTTTAAAAATTTAATTATTTCAATTTAATTTAATTTAATTTTAATTAAAATAAAATTTAAAAAATTAAATTAAATTATTATTAATAATATATTATTTTTATAATATGAAGAGATTAAATTATAATTAAAATTAAATTTAAAAACATTAAAAATAAAATAGAAAAAATAAAAAAAAATTATTAAAAATTTCAATGATAAAATTAAATTAAATCAATGGAATTAAATTGATTTAATTTAAAATTGAATTGTTTTCATAAATATTAAATTTTGAATTGATTGAATAAATTTTATTCAAATTATTACAATTGAATTAATTTTTAATCTTTTCCTTCTTAATTTTTATTTATTAAAATATTCTAAAATTTAATAATTTTAAAATTTTTAAAAATAACTTATTTCATTTAATTTTTATAAAATACTTATAACTTTAATTTTTAAATAAGTACAAATAGTGTTTAAGTGGATTGTAAATTTTTTTTATTATGAATAATTTTAAGAAGAAATTTGTATTTTTAAAAATATGATAATTAATTAATATTTATAATTAATAAATAGACTATAATTTTTAATATAATTAATATAGAAAATTTTAATATTTCATTTTAAAAAATAAAAAATAAATTTATTAATTATGTTAAAAAATGTAATTTATAAAAAAAAAATAAATAAATTGAACAAGAGTTTTGACCCTAACCTTATGACTATTAAATATTATTGAATGAAAATCTTATTAATTGTGTTTATCTAAATATTAATATAATTGTTTGATTAAATTAATATATTAGGATTAAAATTTTTATAATGAGAAAAAAATATCATATCTGACAGATTTGTATGAGTCTGAGAAGGAATATTCGAATTTCAACATAAGATTTAACAAATAAATAAAATCATAGATGGGAGTGGTGGAAAATTTTTAATTTTCTTTGAAAATAATAAAATAATTTTGACGGTCAAAATAAGGCACCTGCGTAACCAGTAGTGCAGTTGCAGTGTACCGTTTTATTATTCTCTTTGTTTTTTTTATTTATTTTTTGAGTTTCGGGAAGTCGTGCTTCCAAAATGGACTGCTATTCTAATTTCAATATTGTAAGGTCAGCTGAACACAGCCACCAAATCAATACTGGATTTGTATTTTTTTTATTTTTTTATTTAGAAAAATATTATTTTTTATTGCATAATTTAAATTTACTATATTTTATTCATATTTTCATCCACAATCGTTTAAACCTTCATAATTAATACTTAATGGTTTAATAATTATTTATTTGTGTGATTCATTAAACTTTTTATAGTAAGTAAATACTTAATATTTTATTTTATGACTTGATAAACAAACATGAACTTTACATATTTTTGCTATTTTATTCTTTTTTTAAAATTATCAATTTTAATATTCTAAATTATGAACTAGATATAAGTTTTAATATATATATATATATATATAGCCTACAAAAACCACTTTAATATGAAAAAAAAAATCATAAATCTCAGTATTTATCAATTGTGATGATTAAAAATATTATGTTTTGTAATTTTTTATAAAATATTAATATTTTTGTTTTCTTTTATGAATTTTGTTTTAGATTTTGCTTCAATCAAAATAAATATTTTTGGAAGAAAAAAAATCATTTTATGCTTATTCACATTTAAATAAGCAAAAGAAATAGTTTAATTTGTTAATTGATAGAGTTATATAAAATTAATCTTTTTATTTATAATAAATCTACTAATTAATTTTTTTATTTTAAAAATATTTTTAATTTTTTACGATGTTTAATAATTAAAATTAAAAAAATTAATAAATATTTTTTAAAAGGTTAAAAATATTTTAATATATTTTAAAAAATTAATAATTAGTTTTATTATAATATAAGGATGAAATAGTAATTTTTCAATAAATTATTGTTGGCTCAGCTTTTACCTCTTGAGCTGTCTTGTTGACGGGCCAAAAGCCCAGGCATTGCCCAAAATCATAAAAAAAGAAAATGATGTTTCGGCGGCTTTTTTCTTTTTCTTTTTTTTTTTTGGGAAAGAATGGTCTGAAAATTCCTTTCTTTTGGAAGTCTATATTCCAAGTAGAATTTGCGACTTCTTCCTTGCGTGCTTAGGCTTTCAATGAAATTCATTTTTATGGTAAAAGAGCCAACTAGTGAAAAGTCACATATCTCCCTCCTTCAATGCAACACTTGTCTCACTTGTACTTGCTTTATTTATCTCATCCTTCTTTCAATATGAAAATTAATTCACCTCATATATATACACTGCTCAAGCTTAATTGCAGGAATTACATTTTTTTTTTCCAAAGATATGATTCCATTGAACATAAAGATGTGTAGGCCATGTTTTTTTTAGTCAAAAGATCGATTCGAATAGCCTAAAACAGATCTGTAGCATAATAAAAATTATTCATTCTTGATATTCTTAGAGTTTCAGCACAAAAATGTTCCGCTTAGAAGAAAATTAATAGATGGTAACAAAATAAGAAAGTTACCCCTTAGGTCATAAACAAAAACCAAAGAATACACCTTGAAATAAAAAAAAATAAAAATAGAAACAAAAAAAAGTGAATCAAGAAGATAAAATCTCTAATCGGATCTTGGGACAATAAAAGGTACTCACTCTACTCAAATCCTAGTAAGCTTTCTCTTTTTCGGACTGACGAATTCTTAACTTTAAATATTAAAAAATATAAAAAAAAAATAGATAAATCAAAGATAAAATTTATCTAGATTTAACTGAAAAGTACATCGATATTCATAATCTTAATTTCAAAATAAGGGGTGAGTCACTGTATCTAACATTCAAATATCCTCCTCAATAAGAAATATAGTTTTGATATTCAAGTCAAGAAATAACAAAACAAATTAGATATATCCATCTTGGTTATGAAAAGGGAAATCCATAGTTAGAATAGGGAGAAGAGGCTTTTCTCTATTCGGAGAGACAGAAAGAGACCGACGAAAATGGCAATGAGAAAGCCTTATATTGAAAAGGTACAAAAATTAAAAAAAAAAAAAAAAAAAAAAAAGAAGAAAGTAGAACATGGGCCTTGCACTTCATTTGGTGAGAAGGTCATATTATGACAAATAATTTGGAAGTCAAATAAAGTTAGAGAGATATATGGATGAATATAGAGCTTCCAAAATGAGTTGCCTTCACCTGGTTTGATCTGGTTAGTAAAAGCATATGATAAGCCTAAACTTAAGTTAGCACTCCCCTAATTCTGTGCTAAAAATATTATATTTCCATTTAAAGATAAGGAGATTAAAAATAAATGAAAGGGTCTTATAGTTTTAGTTTGGTCAATAAGAAAATATTTGTATTAAATCAACATTAGTCTTCCAATTGAGTTTTATAAACCATGATATCCATGGCAAATATATATGGCAAAGGATTTATTTTCTGGAGAAAATAGAAAAATATGAGAGAGACATGTTAAACATAAGGAATCTAAATTTTTGACATACTTTCTTAAGTGTATAGGATGAATGCCAAACTCTTAGGTGCTAAGGAAAGAATATGAAGAAATTGGCAAATGTCAAAGTCACTGTGGATATCACAAGCCTGCTGGTTGGCCCAGAACATATGAAGTACCGTTTGAAATACTACCACCACTTTCTTTTTATTTAAAAAAAATAAATAAACAAGACTGAAAAAATTGAACTTGAAATCTCACCGCTTCGTACAACTTAAAGGTGAAAAAACATCAAACAGATCTTCTCATTATATTATTCCTTTTGAAATTTTCAATTCTATCACCTTAACAAACATAGAAGATTAATTATAGGTTAATACACGTCCTTAATCTCTTACTAACAACTAGGAAAAAGAACATATTTTGATTTTTTAAGTATTGCATTGTATTATACCTCATATTATATTTATTTAATTTTTTAATAATAATATATGAATATTCTGGAGTTAATTTAAGAGTATCAAAACTCTGTTTAAGGGTTTACATCAACTTGGTATAATTAAGATGTTTAAATAATTCTAAAATATTTGCAGCAAAATTCAACTTTCATTTTAGCTGCATGCCAGACTAATTCTATTGAGCAGTTAATTTATACTTGAAACATTTAAGAAGTGTATCATTTTTTTTTTTTTTTTTCAACAATAAATACAAGTCGCTAAAAATAACAAAAGTTATAAAAAGAAAATCAAAAAAAATCTTGAAAAAATTTCAATAAAAAGATACATTGAAATAAACTATATTGAGTTAACTTATCAATCGGATGTTAATAGCTCGAGATATCTGATTAAAGGTAAAAGAACGAACTAATTTATTAGTCACAATATTAGCAGCTCAAACTCAAGATATCTAATTAAATGTCAAAGAACGAAAAAATAAATATAAGAAATTAATGTGAAATTTTCATTTTAGATAAAAAAAAAGTATAATCAACTCAATGTCATGATTTACATTTATATTTGTTATTTTCACTAACGTTAGGTGTTATCAATGTTAAGTATATTAAAAATTGAAAAAAAAAACATCTTGCAATGAACAATTTTAAACTAAATTTGCCTTTCAAAATTATAGTAAATGAAAATAAAAAATAAATTTCTTCCAAATTAAAAAAATGGGAAAAAACTTGCTAGATTCATTAGCAATAATTAATTAATACAATTTTCATAATTAATTTAGTTATAAATATCATTAAAAATTACAATTAATATGAATTGATCAAGCCGAACAAGAGACTAATAATCTGGCTTCTTCAAGCCACCTTTGTTTATTAACCCTAGCAATGAACTCTTCAACCCTTCTATTTAGTTCCTCAGTAGGCAAACTAGTCTCTTCTTCACCACCTCTTTCCTTCTCTTCTCCATCATCTTCTTCTTCTATTTCTGCTTTATTAGCTTCATGAGATTCACCTCCATGAACTTCTTCTTCTTCAGTGATCTCTTCAACGACCTCTTTGATTTCTTCTTTCACTTGTTCATCTTGAACAACAGTAACCCTTTTCACTTCACTAAAATTCAACTCCACTTCCTTTTCTTGAACAGTTGATGATGGTGGGACTCCTCTTAGGTTTCTACTTCTCTCAACATACTCATCATAAATTTCACCTGCAGGAGATGATTGTGAACCAACAAGCACTGACTCTCCAACAAGAAAGACAACAATGACATTAAAGACTAAAAACAAACACTTGGGGCTCAAGAAGGAGGAGTAGGTAGTTGATGTAAGGGATAGAAACAGAAATTGCTTGATGGATGAACACAGGGATGGAAACCAATAAGGGTGAGAACAAAGTAGACTACATGTCAATGCAACAAGTAAATGGAAGAAGATTTTGTGAAGAAACTGCTGAGCCTTGTGATTCCTCAAAGCTTGAAGCTTTTTAGCCTTGCATGTTGCATCCATTTTTGTTGAAGTTGAAGGGATTTGTTGATGGGTTTTGGAGGGAGATTTAGGAAAGTTATAGACAAGAGAGAAATCCAATTAACTACAAAGGCTTTGAGTTAGAGGATTCACATCTGTCTGAAAGTAGGCAAGTGAAAACAATGACTTATATAGTGAGGGGAAAAGGAGCTGTGGAGGATATTTTGGTGGGATTGCTGGAGATTCTACTTTTTTTTTTTTTTTCCAAATTGATGAATTCAATTAAAACTCAAATTCAGAATTTTTTTTTTAAATTAATGCACAATATATTTATGAGATCACTTTATTTTTCAACAGACCGAATCGTACGAATAGAATTAAAAAAATTTATTGTTATTTTCTTTTTAGCAGATTATTTTTTTTTTTAAAAAAAAAAAAGAAGTCATGTATGTTTTTATTTTGGTGCTTTTGTTTTTAGTCTTTCTTGAATTTGCTTTCAACTATTATTGTTGATGGTTTTGAATTTTTCATGTAGAGCATTACCACTTGCTAAATTAGCAAATCAGAGACCATGCTAAATTAAAATCTCTTAAATTTCCCAAAGTAACGTGCACTTCTTCAACAAAAAAACAATTTAATTTCAAATATCATTAAATTTCAGTTAAGTACCATGCAAATATGCATGTAATATATATATATAAATAAATATTTTTCTGATATATATTAGCAAAACGATTAAAACATGCTAATTTGATCATGCAATTCATGTGATATATCATTAAAAAAACAGTAGAAGAAAAAGAAAAGGTAGGTAATATTAGCTTTTTTCCTATATAATTGAGGCAACACGTGCACTCAATTAATGGAGATTAAAGCCAAGCAAAGCAAAGCAGCTTCTCTTCAAAAAGAAATTCCACACTCCATGCGTATACTAACTAATAATATTAAGGTCATTTTCAAGAAACAGCTAATGTAATATGTAAAATATAATATAAGTTAGGATTCCAGTACCAAACTTAATATAGCAATCTTAATTGTTTATAAAAAAAAAATTAAAAAGACAGATAGCAAAATCAGATTATATTATTAATTAAACTGCTACAACATAATTAATTAAGTTTGAAGCAAAATAATTTCATCACACACCACTACAATCAAAACTAGGGAAAGTGGGTTTGTTTAGGTATGAGAGGAGATGAAGAATAGTGGGTTCAATAGATGCAACCATTGCATCATACATCTTGTGAAATAAAGAAGAGATTCAACGAATTGGTTTGTATTTGCTGTCGAAATTTCTTTAGGTTCCATTGTAAAAGAATCCACTACAACTTTTACTAGAGATTCTTTATTAATGAAGTTTCATGGAACTACTACTATAAATTAAAGAAAGAGAGGGCGCATGCAGACATGCAATAAAGTTGATTAATGATCTACATCTTTCTACTGTGGTGTCTGCACAAAAGCTTTTGTATAATTTGACATTTTTTACTTTACAGGTCCAATTGGCAAAAATTTCCTTACTAATTATAATTTAATTATGTTAAAATATAAATATGCTAACTTCGAAATTGGGAGGTCGCCATCAGTCATGTCCTAATATCTGTGCATATGGTATGGCGAGAATTCTGCCTTCAGTCTCGTCGGCGGTGCAGTTCTCCGTCAGTGTTTGGTGTAAGCTCATGCTGCTTCTTGTTCTGATGTGTAAGAATATGGCTAGTTTCTCTTGTATTGTTTTATATTAAAATTATAAAATCATCTTAATTACACTCTTAAAAAATATAAATATATCATAAAACGTTTTCAAATTTAAGATGCTATAAAGTTTTTTTTATAAAATTCAGAATATAAATGCGTATTTGATTTAAAATTACTCTATAATGATTGAATAGAGTAAATGAATAAAATAAAACATATCAAAATTCCAGAAGTAGTACCTAACGAAATACAAAATACGAATAGGGCCTCCACTACTCATGTTGCTCTGGTGAATGAAAACTGACAGCTCTGTAACTTCCTTAGTCCAATGCATTTTAACGGCAAGATAAAGCCAAATCCTTCTTGTAATGATACATTCCCTGCATAACCCAGACATCATTGTATTTTTCGACCCAATCCACAAGTACACGTTTTCAGACGGATGCTTTCTATCAAATGCTCTTCGCAAACAATTGCACTAAAAAAAGTTGTTTTTATGGAATGGATAGGACGAGTAGACACAACTAAATTCATGTCAAGAATCTACCATTGAATATATATTAATCAAGCTCAAGATACAACTGAGTGGTACTATTCTAGCTTTGACAGAATAGTATCCTAGACAACTCAAATCACCCTCACAAGACTCAACAACGATAAACAAAAGCCGGCAAAACCACCACCAATTCTACAACAATGCTTAACTGCAGGCAGCAAACCTGCAAGCTAGAGTCAAAAGATCAATTCTAAGTCTCAACCAAAAGAAAAAACAAAAAAAGTATGAATCCTCCTGATCCGCAAGAGAGTCATCAATCAGGCTAACATCATCTTATATCAAACAATGTATGTAGGAAAAAAAAATGAAACTAGTCCTAAGCCACAAAACTGCAGGACTAACTCAAAGCACTAGAGCAACCTTCTCGTTGGAAAGGAGAGAAGAATGATGGGCAATCAATGGCTCATAGTGATCAGCTCCGGCACCAGACCACCCTGTTCATAACAAGTAGAAATGTAACTGGACAGAAATATAGAACGCAGCCAAAAATTCAAAAAAGCAACGTTCAAAGAATATGCTCAATTTAACGCTGAATTGCAGTATAACAGTTCCAGTACCTGTTCCTTTCATAAAAAGGAAGAAAGGAAGTTCACAAATTTCACTCCTTGGACGGTGTGGGAGGAAGAAAACACAATTCTCTTCATCAACCATAGCATCTGATCCATGCGCTTGGACCTGTTAACGTTTAAGCAGCACAAGTGCACAACACCTAAATTAGAAACAAAGAAGATTGAAAAGGGCAGCAATCATCAGCACAGAAAAAACTTACTATGGTTAGATCTAAATTAC
Organism: Manihot esculenta; assembly: GCF_001659605.2. Taxonomy (NCBI): domain Eukaryota; kingdom Viridiplantae; phylum Streptophyta; class Magnoliopsida; order Malpighiales; family Euphorbiaceae; genus Manihot; species Manihot esculenta. The sequence goes on from NC_035173.2 coordinate 1,219,203, forward strand.
AACAACACAAACACACCCCCACTAGGAACCCATAAGGAAAAGTTCCATTCACATTACCAATGATTAGAACAGAATACTACTATACTAGATGCCCATTTGCCTCAAAACAAAGTTGAAAAATAAGCTATTGACATTCCCTCTTAAGAATAAAATACAAGTAAAAATTTGCATAAATCTCATCCTTACCACATAAATCTCTCGCTTGAACTCAGTTGCAAGGCACTCAATTGCTATATCATCTCCAAAAGCAGCAGCATGACCTTCTCTATTGTCATCTACAGACAACAAACCCTCCTCAGTATATTGCAAAGTGATGATATCACACTCATCATCAGTTGAACCAGAGATGGACATGTATTTGGCCCAACTGGGGCCATCATTCACTGGAAGACATCTCTCTTTGTATATAGATTCGGCGGCCATTTCTCTTCAAATAAAACAAGCAAACAATGAAAAAACAAGAAGAGCTAAAACCAGCAAGGATCTGCAATAACGTACTTGTATTCAACAACAGTATTCAATCTTCACTAACAGTATAACGAAAAAAAAAAATCTGCTAGCATTCTCATTTAGCTAAACAAACACAGATCTTAGAAACTTTTACCTTTGCATCCCCAGCTGAAGGAGCTCATCGATGGCGGAATCCAAATTGACGCGATCCTCCTTCTTGGCCAAGAGCTTGACCTCTTGGACAACATGAATCCCCCATCCGCTCTTCAGATCCGGCGAGTACATGTGCCTAATAGCATCATTTATCACTTCTTTCTCTTCATCATTTTCAGATCCGAAGTCCTCCGAGAACCGCCGCACCGTCCGCCTCCTCAGCTCCCGCGCGTCCATCTCACGCGCCATCATTGCCCTCTGCGACGCGGTGAATAGGCAGTTCCCATCCGCCGAGACCTCTCCCCCATGAGACAGCCTGAAAACCACCGATCTAGGCAGCGAAGAGTCTTTATTACCATCACCGGGATGCTTCCAAAGCACGCCTTTGGTTTGGAGTTTCTGTAAATGGCGTCTCTGCTGGTCCTCCAGACCATTCACGTCATTCCACATGGCGGTGGTCGTTGCCATTACACTCTGGTCTACGAGATCAACTGCTTCATTAGAAGCCCCATTGGGGTCTCTCCAATGGAGGGCCGGCGACGAGGGTTGAAATGTCGTTTCGGCGACGGCCGTTGAATCGCATAGAAGTTTCCCCATTTGAGCTATCCTCTTCTATATCACTAATCAATAAAATTAAATTAAAATTAAAAAAAAAAAAATCAATCTTCCTCTCCTTCAATGGAAGAGAGAGTTGCAGGTGCAGAGACACCCAGAGAGAGAGAGAGAGAGAGAGAGAGAGATTAGGGTTAACGGATAGATTTGCGACGCGGGAGAGAATTTAATGGCACGTGGCAGTATCTGGAGCATTTAGGGTCTCTAGGAAGAGGGGAGAGGAATTTCGTTTTCCCTCTGACCATGAGATGAGGTTGAGAGATGCTAACGTAAGCCGGTGGACCATGAACGTTATGGGCAAAATTGAGCCAGAATTAATATTCTTTTATTATTATTATTATTATTACTATTACATCCTCCGCCAAAAATGCCTTGCTTGTATTTACGCGCTTTTTAGAACGAAAAATTATTATTAAATATTTTTCTTTTTTTTATTTATTTCATATGATTATTTTTCTCCAACCACCCCAACGAAATTTTAAAAAAATAAACGAACTATATTATCCGCTGGTTCTCTTTTTTCTTGAAAAACGAAATTATGAAAAAGGGACACAGGGGTGAGTATCGGTCGGTTCGGTTTAAAATCGAATCGAACCGAATAAATCGAAAATCGAAATTTTAGTGTTTATAAAAATCGAACCGAACTGATTTTGATTAGAAACCGAATCGAATCGAACCGGTTTGATTCGGTTCGGTTTGATCGGTTTCAATTTTTAATATTTTTTTTTACTTTTTACACTTTATTTTTAATATTTTAAAATTTAATTAAATATTTTAATTTTAATATGATTTAATTTCTCTATATTATTAAAAAACATATTATTATCACTAATCGATTTGGTTTGGTTTTTTCAGTTTTTTTCTGATCAAAACCGAACCGAACTGAAATAACTGAAATTTCTAAAATTAAAAACCGAATCGAACCGAAATATATAAAAAATCAAACTAAATTTTTAAATCGATTCAATTCGATCGATTTTTTTTATTTGAACCGAATACTGCTGACTCCTAGCACCAACCACTCTTAAAATAAAGATTTTTTTCAATAGTTACATTTAATTATAGATTTTCATGTGCGATAATAAAAAATAAATAAATATTTATTTAACCTAAAAATATTTATTTTGCCATTTTTTATTTTCACACTATAATATTTATTAAAAAAATTCCTATGATATCATTGACTTTAAAAATGTCACGTAATATTATTAAACTATATAAAAATATAATTAAAATAATCTCACCAAACATAAATAGTATGACTATTTTAAATCATCCTTATATTAATTTATATTTAAGTAGGAAATTTTCAAATGTTAATGAATAAAACGGGTTTAATTATAAAATTTACAAATTGTATATAATTATTATTATTAATTTTAAATTATTAACCATTAATATCAATTTAGAGTTTTTAAATAAAAATCAATATGTTTATATTTGTATTTTATTTTTATTAAAATTGAAATATTATATTAGTCTTATGTTTTAAATATATCATAAAATATTTAAGAAATTTAGGGTAGTATAAGAGTTTTTAATAATGTTGAATGGAATTTTTTTTGCAATAATAAAAAAAATACACCACAATAATATAATTGTGGCAGAGATCTAATTAACATTTTTATATAAATTATTTTAAATGAATAAATAAAATATTTAAAAATTTTATGGCCCCATTTCACAAAAAAAAAAAAAAAAAAAAATTATGGCCCTTCACGTTATGTGTTTGCCGCATATATGACACATACACCACATGTTCTCCGTGGGGCCGGAAAAAAAAAACACAAATTAATTTATAATATTTTTTTTAGTTGTACTTACTGTATCAGAAAATTTAATTTAATTTCTAAATCAGATGTTTTTTTAGAAAAATTATTTTTTTATCTGTAAATATGCAGATTCTAATAAGAAGTAAAAATAAATTAAAAGTAATTATATAGAATTCAAGAGAAAATGTAAAAAAAATATTTAGATACTAAAAATTCTATTTTATTAATTTATTAATTTGCTATAAACATTAGTCACATAATTGAGCATGAAAAAACATTTTCATCACTAAAAAACAATGAAGGATCAACATAGTGGAAATTGTAATGGGGAGGGTACACCATAATTTCTTCTTTGTATTTCTTTTCTTTCTTTTTCTCTTCAAATGATTCTTCCTCCACAATCTCTACATGCTTTCCCAATCTTTTAGTAATTTTCTCTATCAATTTTGGTGGATCAAACAATCCCCTTATTACCACTAATGAATTTTCCATATCTGGTTCCACAAACATAATTCCTGAAATTTAAAAAATGAAGTAGGTGAAAAAAATATTTAAAAAAAAAAAAAAAAAGTACATAGAGAAATTGGAAGTTAAGAGGAAACTTAATTACCTTCCATCCTCCCAATATTTCTCTTGATATCATGTGCACATCCTTCACAATGCATGTTCATTTTGAGCACAATAGTTTTCACCTTTGGCTACATTAAATAAATATTGCAAAATATATGGTGTAAAATTATAAAATTAAAAAAAATATATGTTTTTTTTCTTTTTAATATAAAGACAAATTGAAAAACACAAACCTGTTGTTTCTCTTGGACCTCCTCTTCTTTGTATTCATCATTTGGTTTAGGTTTGGGAGAAATCAACTCTACATTCCTACTATACTTCTTTTGAAGTCTTCCCACAATCTTCATTGGATCAATACTTTTTCCTTTCACAATCACTTTCTGATTTGCATTATCAACCACAATATCTTCAATACCTATTCATCAAATCAAATGGGTCAAAAAATACATGGCCAACCCAAAGAAAAAAAAATCAATAATTCAATCTTTACCATCAAATCCCCTTAGGCAATTGAACACCTTTCTTCTACATCCTTCACAATGCATGTAAACTTTTAGCACAACAACTTTAACTTTCTCTTCCACCTTCTGCCCTCCTCCACTTTGATTTTGCTCACCATTTTGCCAATTTTCCTTGTTCTTTCTCTTCTAAAAAGAAATCATTAAAACACAAAAGAAAAAACTCATGTTGGGTAGCTCATGAGATCCACTAAACCTCTTAAAAAAATGCAAAATTGAGACATATATGCCAAAGGAAATGTGGGTTTGATTACCTTTCCCATGGTTAGCTTGTAAAGTTGATACGATGTTCATATAGAATTCTGCTAAGATTATCAACTACTTATAAAACACTTTCTCAATGCAAAAGCAGAAAACTGAGGTTATAGTAATTCCAAACTTGGATAGAGCCAATTTGGACTAATGAATAAATTTCCAAAAATGAAATTAATTCTAATTTTATTTGATTTGTACCCATTAAACGAGTTTATTGGAGTTTACCAAAATGGGTACTTTATTTCTTATCTGACTAATTTACGTTTTGTTTTTGAAGATTTCATACAGCTCATAGTTTTTATCCAACCCATTTAAATTATATTTTCACTTTTTGGAACCTATTAACATTTAATATACATATAATTAGTAAGAATGTTATTATCATTCAATATTTTGATTATGAATAAAAAAGAATAATAATTTTCCTCAACAAGGTATGGAAAAGAAAAAAATAAAAAGGGTGAGCCCAAATCCATTGGACTTCTGGGTTCGAAAAATTATCAGTCCATGACCTGATGCCAAGCTCAAAAAAAAAAAAAAAGAAGAAGAGTGACCACGTGTGAAAGTCACCAACATTTTTCTTGCATGCAAGCCACGTGGCAGAACTTTCGGTTGAAAATGTCAACATTCCACCCTCTTCCTTCACAGAATTTATAAAATAACCCATCCTTACGAACCCTTCTGCTCCGAGATTGTGATTTTGAATGGATCGTTAAAATTATCACAGTAAGCTTTCCTCCTTCCTTTTTCTCAATTTTGCAAATGGATTTTATAATAATATTGGTTTTTGTAATTATTTTTCTGTGTTTTTATTTTGTTTTATTTTATAATTAATATGTATTTTTTTTTATAATTTACAATTAAAAGCACAGCATGACCAACTCAGATGTATTTTTGGCTCATAATTTTATTCTAAAAAGTGAGAGCACTTAATAACTAAAAGCTAGTTTTCTTTAAGGCCTCTTGCTTGCTTAATTTCATTCTATTTTGGATTTCGTTAGGTTTATCCCACAATACTAACATAAAGAAGAAGAAGAAGAAGACTGGCGAATTGAAGGAACAATGTCAGGTGTGTCTCTAGCTACAGCTACTAGAAGTGAGCCTAATGAAGTCACCACAAAAGCTACGAAACCCCAATCATCGCCCCTCGACAAACAAGAGCAAACTATGGTAGGGGGCATAATGGGATCATTGCGAGTGATCGAACTCCAACTAGTTGCTTTCATAATGGTTTTCTCAGCAAGTGGACTTGTCCCACTTCTTGATTTAATATTCCCAGCATTTGCTTCTGCTTATATTCTAATTCTTGCTCGTTTGGCCTTCCCTTCAACTGGCGGAGTCAGTTCTGGTTCACAAGAGATTTTTCAAGGAAGCAAATTCTTTAGGCTGTATGCGATTGTGGGAACCATAGTGGGTCTGTTCTTGCCTCTTGCTTACGTTTTAGGTGGGTTCGCTAGAGGTGATGATCATGCGGTTCGATCAGCAACTCCTCACTTGTTCTTGCTCTCATTTCAGATACTTACTGAGAACATCATTAGTGGGTTGTCACTTTTCTCGCCGCCGGTGAGAGCATTGGTCCCATTGCTTTATACAGGTAGGAGAATGTTGGTGATTCTTGATTGGATACAGGATGTGTGGCTTAACAAAACTCTACCAGCTAATGCACAATTCAAGGTAGTCTATTTTGACTCAACTTCTGTTTTCGTTATTTTGGACCAAAGGGTGTATTGGGTTGTCAAAAAACTCTAGCTCATACGTCGTTTCGTGCAGGATGTAGGATGGTTTTGGTTTGGGAGGATCTTAGCAGCTATGAACTTGTTATACTTCTCTGTCAATCTTTTTGGGTTTCTGATTCCTCGCTTCCTTCCACGGGCCTTTGAGAAATATTTCCAGCAGAGGGATGAAACTCACTGGAAGATGGCGGAAGACAAGCGTTCAGCTGCTGCAAACAAATCTCAATCAACAGATAAGAAAGCTGATTAGAATTCCTTGGTTTGGAAGAGAAACATGTTTGTTTCATTAGCATCTCAACTACTTCATCCTCTTCGTAATTTCTTATGCATTGCAGATCTTGTGTGTTATGTTCAAACAGTGGCAGTGTATCTATGTAAAAATAAATGACGACTCTTTTGCTTGATATGATCCTTTTCAGAGGAGATGTGCAATTGTAGAAGCTAAGAGTTTGTGCCATTATAAGCATTTGTCCCCACTCAGATTTAATCAGATTATTAGTTAAGTTAAACACTCCTTTAACTCGAGTTAAACCACCGGGGTACATACAGCAACTGATTAAGCAGCCACATTTTTCATGTGGGAATCGTGATTGGGAAAGAAGAAACCAGATATTTATGATTTATATTCCCAATTATGATGTTTTGATAGTACTTTGCTTGAAAATCATGATTTTGCTCAACAATATTCTTTTTAACTTTGATTGTTGACAAGTTAAGGTACTTTTTGGTGGATTTAGAATATCCTTAATTTTTTGTGGTGGAAATTTGAAAGCATCCCACTATAATTATTCGGTTTTAATTTCAAATCTCAAATTGTATAATTTCTTGTCAATTCCCTATGCTTAAATTTGGGAAATAATTTCCCGTATAATGCAAGATGGATCCTACGGGTCGGGTAGGGAGGTGGGTCCATGGGTGATTTGATATGGTGTTTTTCGGGTTCTGTAGAGTGACAAACTGCCAACGACATTCCTTTCCTTTTATCTTGCTGGGCTCCTCTATTATTGATTGGGGAACCTAATAATTTACAGTTTTATTATGAATTCATAAAAAATAAAAAGCAAAACTAAGACTATGATTCTTGCCACCACCTTTCCCCGGAGAAATTATATAGTGGAATCATAATTTTATATTAAAAAATTAGATAAATGACACTAAGTTCAATATTTTATAATTTTAAGGAATTCATTAATTATATTACGTAATGATTTAAATATACATTTTATTTGAAAAACTAAAATAAAATAAAATTTTCTAAAATATAATTGTATAAGCTAAGAATTTTTAAATTTTTAATATTTTTTTATATAAAAAAAAGTTAATAAGTCAATTCACTAATTAATTAACTATATATAATAAGCTAAACCCAAACAGAGGTAGGACTTCAAAACTAGTATAGTCCTCTCCTTTTAAGAAAACAAACAATAAAAAAGGAAAATGTCAAAATTGAGAACCGGAGAAAAAGTAAAAGTGAATTATTTTTACTTGTTTCACCAATCTAACACTGACATGTCTTCAAAGCTCCACCGTTTTTCTGTGCACCTTCAATTTCATTGTTATACTGTTCTCTCGCTGCTTTTTGGTCGGTTGTCCTTATCCATAATCCCTTAAAAGACTAATATGCCCTTCAGAATCACATTCTATTACTTAATTGCCCTCTCTTCTATTGTCGTAATCATATGTTCGATTTCTTTTGTGGGATGGGCAAGTTGCGTATGCTCCTCGCAATATACCCCACTCACTGCCACTACCGCCTCGCCACGCGCTCTTGTATAAATCAACTATATTAATTATCAAAATTTTATTTCCCTGCCTCAACTTTTACATATCAATTTTTATAATTTTTTTTACACTTCAAATTCTATAATTTTATTATTATTTTTATTTTGAGTATCTCTATTTTTAATAATAAATTGTACGATAAAATAAAAAATATTTTATTAATATTTAAAATTAGTTGCCTTTAATTGACATAAAAGAGCACAAATAGAATATTTATAACGCGAAAAAAGTGATCTGATTTTCTTAAAGTGAATTATACAGCTGTCTTGAATTCTTAAATACTTTCATGTTTTTCTTTTTCAATTTTATTGTCATAATATTTTAAATTTTAAATTGTTTTAAATACCTTTTAATTCAGGATTTTAATTTTCTCTATTATTTTATAATTAAATTAATTAATAATTATTTATAAAATAAATTTTTATTAAAGTTATTCATAATATATTATTTATTATTAATTAGTTTTATTAAACTAAAATATCATCATTCTGTTCCATTTTACTTCTTATTTTTTCAAAATTAAAAATTATATCATTTAAATAATATTTTCAATTGAAGTGTTATATTTTCAAGATTAATTTGATTTATTATAATTATGTATTATTAAATAATATTATTGATGTAATTGAAATAAAATAATTATAAAAAAATAAAAATATATGAGATAATTGATATTAATAGACAGTTTCTAACACTAAACTGGTAAGATAAATGATTGTAATAAATTGATCAGAAATTAAAAATAATTATACAAAATATATATTTTAATTTTTATGTTTATTAATTTTTATAAAGTAACTATGTGTAATTATTTATTAAATCTCTTAAAAATTCGATTGTATCAATTAATAAATAAGAGATTATACGATTATAGGTATAATAAAAATATATAATATTTACTAATATTATTTTTTTATGAAATATCATACCGCTTAAAAATGAATAAATCTTATAAAAAAATTAAATATTACAGTATTTATTTAATTTTTTTTATAAATAAAAATATATATTAATTTATTAAATTTTTATCACGTAATTTTATTTTAGAATGATAATTTATAATTTATTTTAAATGATTACAATGAATATTAACCATTAAAATTTTTAATGATAATAATATCATAAAATAAAAATAAATCTAAGCCGAAAATATGACCAGATTCTCTTCTCTCCTTTATATTTGCACAAGAGTAGAGACCCTTTCTCTCTTAATGCGACTAATGGATTCTAATCAATTATAGTAATTGAGTTGATATTCCTTCAACATTAAGATATGTATTTCTATAGAATGTATAATATATATCATTCGAATGAAAAACAAAGATCAGTATATAGATGTAAAATTACTGTTATAAAATGTTTATATTTTGTGGGATGAAGTATTTTAAAGTAAGGTAAGAGAAGATGAAAACACTAAAAGATGTAAGAATCCACCAATTTGACGGTTAAAAAACTTGAAGGTTTTAATAATTTTGAAACCTGAAAAAATCTATGCACTTCTTAATTACCCTCCTACCAATTAAATAAATTATTTTCAAATATCATATTTTATTTCTAAAAATAAAAAAATTTTATTTTTATTTTTACATAAATTAATAATAATTGATACAAATATTTTTTATTTTCTTAATAATAACTCTAAATCTCCTTGGACTCCATATTCGATAGATCTGGTTATCCCTCGTCCCCTGTTATATGGATTTGATTCCTTTTTGGGCTACAGCGGATGGGTCTGTCAAATGGGTCTCTCCATGTTCTCTTTGAGGAAAGGACCTGCAAAATAAGAGAAAAGGGGGTCAGGGGCCCACCGGGGATGCCCCGGCAGAGACCCTCCGACGTTCAAGTCAGATTTATGAGCTAGAGTAGTGTGGATAAGCCAGAGTTGCAGAGAGAAAATAAAAATGGAGTTAAGGAAGAAGGAGCAGGAGAGAGAGTATATTCCTTGAAGGAGAAGACCCTCTAGTATATAGTGTTTTCCTGTCCTTTTCACTCAGGCCCGTACGTACGGTTGTGTCAGACCCCTGCTTCATGCGTAACGGCCATTTAATGCTCTCCAAAGCTCATGCGGGTAGGGCTGGTGAGTGATTGGGCCTACTCCCTTATGGGGCTTGTGCTCATATCTGATCCGGATCACCCTGGGTTGCCGGCCCAGGCTCATGAAGTCGAGCCGCCTCTCGAGCGTATGATCTGATGGGCTTTGGACCTGTGGCCTTCTTTTGGACCCAACCTTACTCCTGGGCTAGGAAAGATCTAGAAGTTATCAATTGCCCCTTTACCTCCTCAGCAGTTATTCCATGACTGGTGAGGGGGTAAATACTTAGGCTCCACTAATGACCGTGCAGCTCGAGAACGGCTCTTGTCAAAACGTCCTTTACTTGCCTTATTTCTTTATCCTTTTACCTTGGTGTTTAAATGTATGGCGATCTGGAGATATGTATTTGATGATGAATGATATTTCACCTCGGCCTGTGCCTCATCATTATTTTTTACTCACGCTGTCTTCTAGTTTTGTCAACTTTACTTATTTGATGGACCTAGGCCGGCTCTACTGGGACTCTGCTGGTCGAACCAACCCGGGCTAAGAGCTCGGAGTCTGGTTAAGCTTCTGACTTGCGAGTTTCTCTTATTTTCATGAGGGTCTTTCTGTTTTTGGCTCACGATCTCGTCATTGTTGCGAGCTCAGGAATATAATACCTTCTTCCTCTTGAGATAACCTTCTGGTAGTCGGTGTGGTTTGAGCTGTAAGCTCCACTGGGATAGAGTACTCGTTCTTTTGTTGTTTTCCTCTTCCTGGGTTATTCTTGCTGAACGTCTGTTTATTGTGAGTTAATCCGAGCTGTGAGCATGGTCCTTCGCCTTCGTTTATCCTTTTATGCGTTCCTGCATTTGTGGGCCTTTTCGTAGAGGGAGCTCGGTTCTCTGTTATTTCTTTTGTATTTAGCTTTATTCTACTTGAGTGTTTTCCTGTTGCGAGTTCATCCAAGCTGGGAGCTCGGTTCTTTGCTTTTCGCTTAGGCTTTTGTGCCTATAGCCTGTGATGGTGTCTCTATCGCGAGCTCCGAAGTTCGGAGTTTCACTTTCTTCACTTTGGTGCCCTGAGCTCTTTTGTGAAGTCGGAATTAATTTCTTGCTCTCTTATTGAGCCTTATTCGGGCTGCCTATTGTGTTTACCAGTACCGAGCTCATTTTCTTGAGATCGTCATGGTGTTTTGACACTTTTGGCTGTTGTGTGAGATCAAAGTCTCTCTACCTGATGATTCGAGCTCCTTTGGGAGGTCGGAGTTTAGCTTTTTCATTTATGGTCCCGTACCCCAATCTTTTATGTGAGATTAGAACTATGTTCTTATGAGTTGTTTTTGCTTGTAGCGCCGGATAATCTTGGGGATTCCGGCCATTTTTGCTCCGGGAGATCTTTGAGATCTTCGCCGGTCTTTTACCTCAGTGAGGTCTTCTACCTCAGTGAGGTCTTCTACCTCAGTGAGGTCTTCTACCTCTCAATGAGGTCTTCTACCTCCCAGTGAGGTCTTCTGCCTCAGTGAGGTCTTCTGCCTCATTGAGGTCTTCTACCTCTTAGTGAGGTCTTCTGCCTCATTGAGGTCTTCTGCCTCCGTGAGGTCTTCTGCCTCATTGAGGTCTTCTACCTCTTAGTGAGGTCTTCTGCCTCATTGAGGTCTTCTGCCTCATTGAGGTCTTCTGCCTCAGTGAGGTCTTCTGCCTCATTGAGGTCTTCTGCCTCAGTGAGGTCTTCTGCCTCAGTGAGGTCTTCTGCCTCATTGAGGTCTTCTGCCTCATTGAGGTCTTCTACCTCTCAGTGGGGTCTTCTGCCTCAGTGAGGTCTTCTGCCTCATTGAGGTCTTCTGCCTCATTGAGGTCTTCTGCCTCCGTGAGGTCTTCTGCCTCAGTGAGGTCTTCTGCCTCCGTGAGGTCTTCTGCTTCAGTGAGGTCTTCTGCCTCAGCGAGGTCTTCTGCCTCATTGAGGTCTTCTACCTCTCAGTGAGGTCTTTTGCCTCATTGAGGTCTTCTGCCTCATTGAGGTCTTCTGCCTCAGTGAGGTCTTCTGCCTCATTGAGGTCTTCTGCCTCATTGAGGTCTTCTACCTCTCAGTGAGGTCTTCTGCCTCATTGAGGTCTTCTGCCTCATTGAGGTCTTCTACCTCTCATTGAGGTCTTCTGCCTCTCATTGAGGTCTTCTGCCTCATTGAGGTCTTCTGCCTCATTGAGGTCTTCTGCCTCAGTGAGGTCTTCTGCCTCATTGAGGTCTTCTGCCTCCGTGAGGTCTTCTGCCTCATTGAGGTCTTCTACCTCTCAGTTGTAACGACCCCAAAAAGGACCGTCACCGGCGATAGGATTCAGGTCGGCTTAAGGCCGCCAGAACCCGTAGCAAGCCTGCTATACTCTCTGTGTACCTGTAAATCTCATACATGATCATACATTTTCTGTGAAACTAAAACTCTTTTCTGAACCAAGGCTTAACCTGTGCATGCACTATCTCTGTACTCTGTACTCATGTACTCTGTACTCTGTATCCCTGACTAGAGCTTGCTCTAGCTGGGTTAACTCATACCTGTTAAGCCTGGTTTTTACATACAGGAAAACATATATACATAGACAGATCATGTACAACCCATACATCACTAGGTCAAGCAACAACTATTACATCTCTTTAATATTACATGTCCACTCTAAGCTATTACAGATCTCTTTACTCTTCCTGTACTCTGCTGAACTGTCCCTGTACACTGTACACTGAACCTGCAAAACTGGGGTTAAGGGAGTGGGATGAGCTCTATAGCCCAGTGAGTAGAACAGGAAAACATCTCAGTAAAAAATGATCTCATGGAATGCACCATATCACAGACAAGCCACATCAAGAGTAAACCTGTCACCACATAGTCCCAGTAACTCTGTGCCAGGGCGTAGAATCGAGCACCTGGTCTTCCTGTCATATATGTATATGTGTATATAACACCTGTGAACTTACCATTGCCAGGGCGTAGTCAAAGGCTCCTGGACTTTGCTATACCTGCCAGGGCGTAGTCAAAGGCTCCTGGTCTTTGCTATACGTGCCAGGGCGTAGTCAAAGGCTCCTGGTCTTCCTGTCTGTGACTATTGGATCATTCAGCATTTACTCACATCATCAAATAACAATGCAATGCAACATATTCGTGAATACTAATGCAAGCAACCTATGGCATAAACATGATGCATGAGATATGCTAAAAGCAGTTTGTGATTCAATGAAAAGTCATAAGTTTAGTTCCACTCACCTCTGGCTATCTGGACTGACTGACTCTGCAGGCTCTGAAACTCTGGAGCAGTACTCACTGCTGCTCTCTCTGGTTCCTCTGGTCTGTACCTATACAGATGGACTCAAATGAGGGACCAAACTAACTTATCAATCCCTCTATTAAACTCCCCAAGAATCCCCTTAAACTCACTCTAAACCTCATGCAAAGCATGCAAAAGAAAGCTGGACAGGACACTTTCGGCGGCAGGTTCGGCGGCCGAATGTCCTCTCCAGAGACGAAACTCAAGCACCTTCGGCGGCACCTTCGGCGGCCGAATCCCCCAAACAGAGCCGAACATGCAAAAACACTCGGGGGCAAGCTGTGGCAGCCTAAGCCACCATGCAAGAGGTTCGGCGGCCGAATGAACTTTCGGCTGCCGAACCTGAGTTCATCCAGAACTCAGTTTCAACGACAAACCATCTCCTTCTTTCCTTCAACTTCTCAAACCATGCAAACTTCACCTCCTCAACATACATATACTCATGTATATGATCACAGGGGTCCAAGACTAGCTAATAACCCCAAACAACAAACCAAACATAACATATACACATGTATACATGCATAACTCATCAAAACTCTCATTAAGAACCTAAACATGCATCTCCTTCCACAAATCCCCCTAAAACCTTTAGAAAACATATACAAGAACATCACTTACCTCCTGTAGTAAGAAGCTACACACTCTGAACAAGGGAAAACGGGTCACCTCCTCTCACACTCTCAAACTCTCTCAAACTCACTTTTGTTTCTCTCAATTCTCAACACCTTTGCAAGCACCTCAAACTGCTGTAAGAACAACCAAAAACATATACAGATGAGTCATAAGAGACGTGGCCATTCCATGGCAAGAATCTGAGGCCAACATCTGTCAAAAGCCATGACTCAGCTGGCTGGCCACCTCATCGTCGGCTGCCCAATCACATGCAAGACCATGCAACATTCGGGGGCCGAACTTCCCTTCGGAAGCCAAACACTTTCGGCGGCCGAACTTACTTTCGGCGGCCGAACTTGGCGCAACTGCCTTAGGTCAATTTCAACTCAAAACTCACTTCCCTTAACCTTAAACCATTTAAACACATCATAACCCTTAGTAACACATAACTCCTACCCTTAGATAGAATCCCAACACCCCGGATTCCACCAGATAATAGGAATTCCGGTGCCGGATTCTAGCCGGGTATTACATTCTCCCCTCCTTAAGAACATTCGTCCTCGGATGTTCCTAAAACACAAAATAAAAACACAAGGAGGAAACTAACCTCAAAACAAAGATGGATATTGCTGGAGCATAGACTCCCGCGTCTCCCATGTGCACTCTTCTAGATTATGGTGGTTCCACAATACTTTCACCATCGGAATTTCCTTGTTCCGTAGCTGTCTGATCTGCGTGTCAAGAATCCGCACTGGCTGCTCTATATAGGTGAGATCTGTATGAATCTCCACTTCAGGCTCATTCAGAACCTGATTCGGATCTGACACAAACTGTCGTAGCATAGAAACATGAAATACCGGGTGAATTCTCTCCATAGAAGCAGGTAAATCCAGCTTATACGACACATTTCCGATCCTCTGCAACACCTCAAAGGGTCCAATGTACCGTGGAGCTAATTTACCCTTCTTCCCAAAACGAACCACTCCTTTCATTGGAGACACTTTCAGCAATACCCAATTACCCTCTTGAAACTCTAACCGTTTCCTGCGAACGTCTGCATAACTTTTCTGTCTACTCTGAGCTGTTCTGATTCTCTCTCTGATCATGGGCACCATTTTACTGGTAATGTCTACTAACTCTGGCCCTGCAAGAGCCTTCTCTCCTACCTCTTCCCAGCAAACAAGTGATCTGCACTTCCTCCCATATAATGCTTCATAAGGGGCCATCCCAATGCTAGCATGATGACTGTTATTGTAGGCAAACTCCACCAAAGGTAGATGCTGCCTCCAAGAACCGCCAAAGTCTAACATACATAGGCGAAGCATATCCTCTATGGTCTGGATGGTCCTTTCTGACTGTCCATCAGTCTGTGGATGGAAAGCAGTACTAAAATCTAATCTCGTGCCCATCGCACGTTGCAGACTCCGCCAAAAGCGAGAAGTAAACTGAGGTCCTCTGTCTGAAACTATAGACACTGGAACTCCATGTAACCTCACTATCTCATCCAGATAGACCTGTGCCAACTTATCCACAGAATAGTTACTCCGTACTGGAAGAAAATGAGCAGATTTCGTGAGTCTGTCCACAATCACCCATATCGAGTCTATCCTGTTGGACGCTACTGGTAAACCCACTACAAAATCCATGGCTATGTTCTCCCATTTCCACTCTGGAATCGGTAATGGGTTAAGCATTCCTGCTGGTTTCTGATGCTCTAATTTCACCCTCTGACAAACCTCACAGGCTGTCACGAACTGCGCCACTTCTTTCTTCATGGCTGGCCACCAATAGACCCTTTTCAGATCCTGATACATCTTGGTGGCTCCTGGGTGAACACTATATCTCGCATTATGAGCTTCCCTCATAATGTCTTCCTTCACACTGCCCCTATCTGGTACACAAAGTCGACTCCCATAGCGAAGGATCCCTTTGCTGTCAAATCTGAACTCTGCATTATTGCCTGACTGAACAGTCCTGGCAATCTTCATCAATTCAGGGTCCTCATGCTGTCTCTGAGCTACCTGCTCCAGAAACACAGGTGTCACTCTCATCTGTGCTACTAACGCACCTGTACCAGACAACTCTAGCTGTAATCCCTCGTCAAAGAGCTTATAAAGCTCCATCACAACTGGTCTCCGTTCTGCTGCTATATGGGATAAACTGCCTAGTGACTTCCGGCTTAGGGCGTCTGCGACAACATTCGCCTTACCCGGATGATACTGGATCTTACAATCATAATCACTGAGCAATTCCACCCATCTCCTCTGCCTCAAATTTAGCTCTCTTTGACTCAAGATGTACTGTAAACTCTTGTGATCGGTGAAGATTTCGCATTTAACCCCGTAGAGGTAATGCCGCCACATCTTAAGTGCAAAGATAACTGCTGCCATCTCTAGGTCATGGGTAGGGTAATTCAACTCGTGCTTCTTCAACTGTCTAGAAGCATAAGCAATTACCTTATCACTCTGCATCAATACACAACCCAATCCCACTCGAGATGCATCACAGAACACTGTGAAATCCTCATGACTAACAGGCAGAGCTAGCACTGGTGCTGATGTCAATCTCCTCTTGAGCTCCTCAAAGCTCTCTTCACACTGGTCTGACCAGATAAACTTCTGGTTCTTCTGAGTCAATTTGGTCATAGGAGCTGCTATCTTTGAGAAGTTCTGAACGAACCTCCTGTAGTAACCTGCCAGTCCCAGAAAACTTTTAATCTCAGTCACTGTCGTGGGTCTGGGCCAGTTAGCTACAGCCTCTATCTTCTTGGGATCTACCTCAATACCCTCTGCTGATACCACATGTCCCAAGAAGGCAATGCTCCGTAACCAAAACTCACACTTCGAGAACTTGGCATATAAACCATGCTCTCGCAGTGTCTGTAAAACAATCCTCAGATGCTGGGTATGCTCCTCTGCATCTCTGGAATACACTAAGATATCATCGATAAACACAATGACAAAGTGATCCAGAAACTCACTGAATACCCTGTTCATGAGATCCATAAATGCTGCAGGGGCGTTAGTCAACCCGAACGGCATCACTAAGAACTCATAATGCCCATATCTGGTCCGGAAAGCTGTCTTAGGCACATCTGCCTCTCTGACTCTCAACTGATGATATCCAGATCTCAGATCTATTTTCGAGAAACAACCTGCTCCAGCTAGCTGGTCAAATAGATCATCAATCCGTGGTAAGGGATACCTATTCTTGATAGTGACCTTGTTCAACTGTCTGTAGTCGATACAAAGTCTAAGGGATCCATCCTTCTTTCTGACAAAGAGCACTGGAGCACCCCAAGGTGAGGTACTAGGGCGGATGAAACCCTTATCTACCAAGTCCTGCAACTGTTCTTTCAACTCTGTTAACTCAGCTGGCGCCATCCTGTAGGGAGGAATAGAGATAGGTCTGGTACCTGGCAGTAATTCAATTTCAAACCCTATCTCCCTATCAGGTGGTAGTCCTGGCAAATCGTCTGGGAACACATCGAGAAACTCTCGGACTACTGGTACTGTGGCTGGTTCCCTTACCTGACTATCTAGCTTTCTCACATGAGCTAGGAACCCCTGACAACCCCTCTTAAGCAAACGACGAGCCTGAAGGGCTGAAATCATACCTCTGGGTGTACCTCTCCTGTCTCCTCTGAAGACACACTCTGACCCATCCTGGTCTCTGAGACTCACTAGCTTCTCTCGACAGTCCAACGTAGCACTATATGTAGATAACCAATCCATCCCTAGAATGACATCAAACTCTGTCAAATCTAGAACCACAAGGTCAGCTGGAAGGCATCTACCCTCAATAAACACTGGACTGAAACGACAGACTGACACTGCCACTGATGGGTCACATCTAGGTCCACTGACCCAGAGAGGATACGCTAACTCAGAACTGCTCAAACCCAATCTCTCTATGGCTCTCGAAGCAATAAAGGAATGAGAAGCACCGGGGTCCATCAAAGCATACACATCTGAACACCCAATGATGAGATTACCTGACACCACTGTGTTCGACGTGTTCGCCTCCTCCTGTGTCACTGTGAAAATCCGTGCTGGGGCTACCGGATTTCCACCTCGGGAACCTGCTGCTGAAGTAGAGGCTACCCCTCTCCCTCTACCTCTGCCACTAGTCTGAGGCATGACTGGAGCTGCTGGCCGTACAACTGGCTGTACCACACTGCCTGAACTCATCTGCTGAGATGGTACAAAAGTCATCTGCGGACAATCCCGAGCAATATGCCCTTCCTGTCCACATCGAAAACAAGCTGTAGATCCCAACCGACAAACTCCTCCATGTGGTTTTCCGCATCGTCTGCAGACTGGAGCTGTGCCAGAGCTTGAGCCACTACCTATTCCCAGACCTGACTTGACTTTACTCCAGAACCCTTTCCTTGTTCCTCTCGCTCTATCCCATCTCTTATCGCTTGGTGTGGGGGCTTTAGAACCCGAAGCCTGTGCCTGTGACTGTTTCTGAATCTTGGCACTAGCTTCCATTTTCCTGGCTGCGTCTACTATCGTATGGAAACTCTCCTTTTCTGCTGGAAGAATCAAGGAAGCATACCTGGGATGCAATCTCATAGTATATCTCCTTGCTTTCTTCTGATCAGTATCATAGGCTTGACCCACATACTGAAGCAGATCCAGGAACTTATCTGTGAATTCATCAACACTCATCTCGTCTGTCTGTCTCAACTGTTCAAATTCAATTACTTTCATCTCCCTCGAACTGTCAGGAAAAGCCCACCCTGCAAACTCATTGGCGAACTCTCCCCATGACATACTGGCCATTCTAGGCTCCACATAATTCTTAAACCATTCTCTGGCTTTCTTACATTTTATTGTGAAACCTGCCATCTCAATGGCTCTCCTAGCATCTGCTCCCAATTCACTGGTGATCATCCTAACTGCTCTGAGGTAATCAAATGGATCATCTCCCGTGTTGTATTTAGGAGCATCCAATTTCAAGTACTCCGTCATTTGGACTTTACCTCCAGATGAGCTAGGTTCATGTCTGTCACCAACAGGGACTACTGGTTCTGTTTGTGGTGGTGGAGGTGCTGGTTCATTTATTTCTGGGTGTGCTGCACTTGGATGTATAGGGGACGGTGGATACATAGGATATGGTGGATATGCTGGGTAATAATGAGGATATGGCATATATGGCATGTATGTAGGATATGGGTCAAATCGAGAGTACTCTGACATCCCCTCCATCGGATACTCTGGCTCCTGAAACAAGGATGGATAGCCAAAACCTGAGGCCTGAGCACCTCCCTGCGACTCTCCCATACCTTCCTCAAAACTGCCTATACCCATGCTGTCATCTCTAGACTGATCAATCTCCATAGCTTCCCTCCTCTCCTCTGATCTACCTCCCCTAGCTGTTCCTCTTCTGCTCTCGTCGACAGACCTTCTAGGGTCTATTGACGTACCTTCCCTGCTAGATCTCTGAGACCTTGCCCTTGGCAATGCAGGAGGACGAGCAGCTGGTCTCTCATTCTCTGGTGGGACTCCAGTCAATCGAGCTGATCGACGAGTTCCTCGCATCTTTACTCTCTGGAAACACAACATATAACATACCACTTTAGCACATAAACATCACATATCAATCATACATATACATCACTCATGGCATATCATAGCAGATAGGACTCAAGACCCTATCCTAGTGAACATGATTTCCTATTGTGCTTGACCACTTCTAACCTGTCTGAGCCCAACACTGTCTCTATAGGTCCGATCATGTGAACCTAGGGCTCTGATACCAATCTGTAACGACCCCAAAAAGGACCGTCACCGGCGCTAGGATTCAGGTCGGCTTAAGGCCGCCAGAACCCGTAGCAAGCCTGCTATACTCTCTGTGTACCTGTAAATCTCATACATGATCATACATTTTCTGTGAAACTAAAACTCTTTTCTGAACCAAGGCTTAACCTGTGCATGCACTATCTCTGTACTCTGTACTCATGTACTCTGTACTCTGTATCCCTGACTAGAGCTTGCTCTAGCTGGGTTAACTCATACCTGTTAAGCCTGGTTTTTACATACAGGAAAACATATATACATAGACAGATCATGTACAACCCATACATCACTAGGTCAAGCAACAACTATTACATCTCTTTAATATTACATGTCCACTCTAAGCTATTACAGATCTCTTTACTCTTCCTGTACTCTGCTGAACTGTCCCTGTACACTGTACACTGAACCTGCAAAACTGGGGTTAAGGGAGTGGGATGAGCTCTATAGCCCAGTGAGTAGAACAGGAAAACATCTCAGTAAAAAATGATCTCATGGAATGCACCATATCACAGACAAGCCACATCAAGAGTAAACCTGTCACCACATAGTCCCAGTAACTCTGTGCCAGGGCGTAGAATCGAGCACCTGGTCTTCCTGTCATATATGTATATGTGTATATAACACCTGTGAACTTACCATTGCCAGGGCGTAGTCAAAGGCTCCTGGACTTTGCTATACCTGCCAGGGCGTAGTCAAAGGCTCCTGGTCTTTGCTATACGTGCCAGGGCGTAGTCAAAGGCTCCTGGTCTTCCTGTCTGTGACTATTGGATCATTCAGCATTTACTCACATCATCAAATAACAATGCAATGCAACATATTCGTGAATACTAATGCAAGCAACCTATGGCATAAACATGATGCATGAGATATGCTAAAAGCAGTTTGTGATTCAATGAAAAGTCATAAGTTTAGTTCCACTCACCTCTGGCTATCTGGACTGACTGACTCTGCAGGCTCTGAAACTCTGGAGCAGTACTCACTGCTGCTCTCTCTGGTTCCTCTGGTCTGTACCTATACAGATGGACTCAAATGAGGGACCAAACTAACTTATCAATCCCTCTATTAAACTCCCCAAGAATCCCCTTAAACTCACTCTAAACCTCATGCAAAGCATGCAAAAGAAAGCTGGACAGGACACTTTCGGCGGCAGGTTCGGCAGCCGAATGTCCTCTCCAGAGACGAAACTCAAGCACCTTCGGCGGCACCTTCGGCGGCCGAATCCCCCAAACAGAGCCGAACATGCAAAAACACTCGGGGGCAAGCTGTGGCAGCCTAAGCCACCATGCAAGAGGTTCGGCGGCCGAATGAACTTTCGGCTGCCGAACCTGAGTTCATCCAGAACTCAGTTTCAACGACAAACCATCTCCTTCTTTCCTTCAACTTCTCAAACCATGCAAACTTCACCTCCTCAACATACATATACTCATGTATATGATCACAGGGGTCCAAGACTAGCTAATAACCCCAAACAACAAACCAAACATAACATATACACATGTATACATGCATAACTCATCAAAACTCTCATTAAGAACCTAAACATGCATCTCCTTCCACAAATCCCCCTAAAACCTTTAGAAAACATATACAAGAACATCACTTACCTCCTGTAGTAAGAAGCTACACACTCTGAACAAGGGAAAACGGGTCACCTCCTCTCACACTCTCAAACTCTCTCAAACTCACTTTTGTTTCTCTCAATTCTCAACACCTTTGCAAGCACCTCAAACTGCTGTAAGAACAACCAAAAACATATACAGATGAGTCATAAGAGACGTGGCCATTCCATGGCAAGAATCTGAGGCCAACATCTGTCAAAAGCCATGACTCAGCTGGCTGGCCACCTCATCGTCGGCTGCCCAATCACATGCAAGACCATGCAACATTCGGGGGCCGAACTTCCCTTCGGAAGCCAAACACTTTCGGCGGCCGAACTTACTTTCGGCGGCCGAACTTGGCGCAACTGCCTTAGGTCAATTTCAACTCAAAACTCACTTCCCTTAACCTTAAACCATTTAAACACATCATAACCCTTAGTAACACATAACTCCTACCCTTAGATAGAATCCCAACACCCCGGATTCCACCAGATAATAGGAATTCCGGTGCCGGATTCTAGCCGGGTATTACATCAGTGAGGTCTTCTGCCTCCGTGAGGTCTTCTGCCTCAGTGAGGTCTTCTGCCTCAGTGAGGTTTTCTGCCTCATTGAGGTCTTCTGCCTCATTGAGGTCTTCTCCCTCATTGAGGTCTTCTGCCTCATTGAGGTCTTCTACCTCTCAGTGAGGTCTTCTGCCTCATTGAGGTTTTCTGCCTCATTGAGGTTTTCTGCCTCAATGAGGTCTTCTGCCTCATTGAGGTCTTCTGCCTCCGTGAGGTCTTCTGCCTCAGTGAGGTCTTCTGCCTCATTGAGGTCTTCTGCCTCATTGAGGTCTTCTGCCTCCGTAAGGTCTTCTGCCTCATTGAGGTCTTCTGCCTCCTTGAGGTCTTCTGCCTCAGTGAGGTCTTCTGCCTCAGTGGGGTCTTCTTTTTTCAGGACCTCACTGAGGTCTTCTATGTCTCAGTGAGGTCTTTCTTTTGCCAGGACCTCACTGAGGTCTTCTTTGCCAGGACCTCATTGAGGTCTTCTTTTGCCAGGACCTCAGTGAGGTCTTCTATGTCTCAGTGAGGTCTTTCTTTTACCAGGACCTCACTGAGGTCTTCTATGGCTCAGTGAGGTCTTCTTTTGCCGGGAGATCTTGGGGACCCTGGTCTTTGTTGCTCCGGGAGATCTTGGAGATCTTCGCCGGCCATTTTTGTTTTGTTTTTTCGGGAGTTCTAGGGGATCCCGGTCTTCTTTGTTTTCTCGAGAGTTCTAGGGGATCCCGATCTTCGTGCTCCAGGAGGTCTTTTAAGATCCTCACCGGCCGTTTTTATTTTGTTTTCCCGGGAGTTCTAGAGGATCTCAGTCTTCTTTGTTTTCCCGGGAGTTCTTAGGGGATCCCGGTCTTCTTTGTTTTCCCGGGAGTTCTTAGGGGATCCCGGTCTTGTTTGTTTACCCGGGAGTTCTTAGGGATCCCGGTCTTGTTTGTTTACCCAGGAGTTCTTAGGGATCCCGGTCTTGTTTGTTTACCTGGGAGTTCTTAGGGATCCCGGTCTTCTTTGCTCCCTTAGGAGGTCTTGCGCAAGGTTCAGACTCATTGGCCTTACTGTCGCTTCGTCATCTCAGCTGGTTTTGTGCCTAACTGAGGTCTTGTTCATTTTTCTGAATTTTTCTGCAAAATAAGAGCTTGCACAGAGCGTATATAATGAGAATGCTCGTTGTTAATTCAATAATATTCATCAATAAATAATATGTCGCACATGTCACTTAGTTTCATACTTCAGATGAACAATTTATAAAATACTATGCATGAACATGTAAAATATTGTGAAAAGTGTAAGTATTATTTACACTTTATAATTCTGTAATTAATAATAACTGCAAAACAATAAATGAAGATAGCGTAAAAGACCCTTGATTTTGAGGTTTGTCTGGTGGTGATGATGATAAATAATTAATTGCTTGCAGTAGTAGTGGATCGTGCATAAGCTAATTTTAATAAATCATTTATAATGACATTGTTGTAATATCTGTAAAGAATTTGGGTACTTACCTCCCAGTAACTAAGAGCCACGTCGACCACTTTTGCGTGAGTTGTGTTGACGCGTCACTTTATTCCAATCCCATCAAACTCAATCTCAAAAAATTGATAATTTTGGTATTTGGCCGACCTGTTGTAGTTCGAGCTCCTCTCCTATCCACGGGAAAAAACCTTTGAGATCGCTTCCAGGGCGAATCTAGCCGGACCCACACATTCTGCTAAAGCCAAGGGAATTTGGCTCCTCAAATCATCAAGCTCCTTTTTCTTGGCAATTGCGAACTTTCAAAACTCCCTTAAGTGCATTTTCAAGCAAAAGGATCTCAACAGCTGTAACAGCCCATCACCGTCATCCACCTCGCCATCAGGATGATCGAAGTTCTCGAGGAACCATGATCGTAGGGTCAGAGCGTGATTGATGTCTGATCCGTTCTTCGGAAGTGTTCATGGCTGTAGAGGATTGTTCTCGGTTGGGATTTCCTAGCTGGGGCGGTCCCATGATTGTTTGACAGATATTATCACCATTGAATTTGGTGGTCAAATCTTTCAGACCACAAAACAAACCTTAGCCCTTGCGGGACCCAAATTGCTCTTCTCCCAATTTTCGCAGTCAACTCACGTGAGTCTTGGTTCTCTGTTCATCAACAGAGATCCGGAGTTGTTCTCTATCCTTCTCTCTCTCTCGAGAGCCGGGAATCTTCCTCCAAAGGCTAAAGCTTTTGATCTTGGAGATTTGATCGCAGAGTCCAAATTTTATAATGTCGAGCCTCTTTTAGTTAACTCTCTATCCAATCCTTCTTCGTTTGATGCTTTCAACTTCGAGAGGTCGTTAACTTTGCCCGTCAACGGCCGCAACTTCCCTTCTTCCATGGCCACGACGTCGTTTGGGACCCTGCCCATAGCTCATGGCAGCAAAATAACTTCTTCCGATTGGGTCTTGCGCAGGAAGTCGACCATCCTTACCCAGTTCACGGCAATCGATTCTCTCCTGGCGATTTCGCCAACTCTTACAGCCGCAGGAGTCACCGATTTCTCAGGGATGCAAATTTATAAACATGGTCGGAAATAAATAGAGAGGCGGCGACAGCGGTAACCCCAGTGCGGTGCTTGTGAAGCCAATCCATCTTAAGAATCCCGGCCGTAGGACTCGAGGGTGGGTCGAAAGGCGGAAGAGAGTTCTTATCAGCGAAGGACAGAAGGAGAGAGATCTCAGTGATGTCAAGTAAGACGAGGGTGTTGTTTGGGGGGCTGCTCAGAGGAGAGATGGGTGGTGATGAGGGAGTGGCACTCCGGACATCAAATTCGAAGGACTCGTGCCCTGGAGCGCTGGTGACACCGGTCATCCCAAGATCGATGGCGGCAAAATCGGCAGTACCGACATTGTTCATTTCCGCGCCGACCTACAAGGTCGGATTGCTACCTGGTCATGCCGACCTCACTTCTTGGAGCTCGACAAGACCGGCGACTTCCTCATCAGATCGATGCATCTTCTGTCCATTAGCCCATTTCCGCGCTGCGCCGACCTCACTTCTTGGAGCTCGACCAGACTAGCAACTTCCTCCTCAGGTCGGCGCGTCTTTGGCAGCTCGAGCTCCTTCTACTATTGCCATTCCCACCATCCGACCTGCTTTTTTCTCACGGACTCCTCTTCTCTTTCTCTCGCCTCCTTCTTCTCTTCCTCTTTTTTTTTGTTTTTTTTTTTTATATACAGCAAACCTCAGAATTTCGACACATACATATTGTAACGACCCGAAAATCGGACCGCTACCGGCGCTAGGATTCAGGTCGGCTTAAGGCCGCCGGGACCCGTAGCAAGCCTGACATACAACCTGTAAACCTGTTTAATCCCATACATGATCAACAACATACATAAAAATTAAAACTTTTCTTTCATTCAAACACCAAACTCAACCTGTGCATGCACTGAACATAGACATAATCATAAACATCGACCCCTCTGTGGGATCTCATCAATGCCCCAATGGGCAAATACAACATGTGTTGAGTTGGTTTACATAAACATCATAAAAGATCTAGGATCATGCATTAAAAGGGATACCTTACACATAGGTCAAGCACAACCTCTAATCCTCAATATCATTACATTACATAACTATTCATAACTTTACATTTTATCATGTCCACATTCTATCTATTACATACAAATGACTTCAATACTCTTGCTGACCTCCTGGTCTACCCTGTACCTGCAAACCTGGGGAATTTGGAAGAGGGGTGAGCTACTAGAGCCCAGTGAGCAGAATAATAAAATATTTAAAACACATGCTATCATGAAATGCATCACATCACAACTAATTATATCAAGGATGAACTTGTCACCATTTAGCCCTCTACATATTCCAATCATACCAGGGGCGTAGTGCAGGCCACACCTGGTCTTTCTCTTATACATAACATAACATACATAACCAATGGTGCCGGGGGCGTAGTGCAGGCCACATCCGGTCTTTCTCTTACATAGTGCCAGGGGCGTAGTGCAGGCCACACCTGGACTTCCATATCATATCATCACGTCATAACATATGAGGGCTAATGGATCATTCAACATTCATCCACATCAACAACATATTATGCAATGCGACATATTCGTGATTTCTAATGCAAACAACCTAAAATATCACATGGCATCCGTGATGCATGAACATGCTCAAAACTGATTTATTTACTTGAAACATAAAGAATTATTCTACTCACCTCTGGCTAGCTCTGACACTGACTGAAGCAGCTGACTCACTGCTGAGGTCCTCAGTTCCTCGGGTCTGAACCTACACAGGTGGACTCAAATGAGGGACCAACATACTATAACATGACTCTGAAAACATCCCCCAAAAACCCTCTAAAACACCTCAAAACATCCATGCAAGAACATGCAAAGGAAGGCTGGACAGGGCACTTTCGGCGGCAGGTTCGGCGGCCGAAAGTCCCTCCAGAGCCGAAAGTCAGGCAGGTTCGGCGGCACCTTCGGCGGCCGAAACTCCCAGACAGAGGCGAAACTCATGCATGTTCAGCGGCACTTTCAGCGGCCGAGACTCCCAGACAGAGACGAAAGTCTCCTTTCGGGGGCAAGCTTCGGCAGCCGAAGGCTGCTTCCACAAGCATGTTCGGCGGCCGAAAGTTCCTTCGGCTGCCGAACCTGGTTTCTCCCTTAGTGGCAGAAACTCAGCTCTTCTATGCATATACGCCTCCCATTCCATCCAAACATGCATAAACCTATTCTACAACACACATACACAAGCATACAAGCTCCTAGGGGCTTCAAACTATCTAAAACCCCATCTACAACACATCAATCATGCATTTGCAAGCCACATTGTTCAAAAACACATCATAAACTCATAAACCTAACCATAAGCTAAACATGCCTTCTACCCCATAGATCTTCATAAAACTTACTTAAAACATGCAATGAGCTTAAGATCGGCTCTTACCTCTTGAAGATCGAGAGAGAGACGACCTAATCTTGGAGATGGGAGATTTTCAACTTCCTTGGGTCTCCAAGCTCAAAACTTGCTCAAAACTTGAAAATCTTCAAAACAAGATGAAAACTTGTGAAAATCGTGAAAGATTTGAAGGAAGAACTCAAAGATTGGTGAGGGACGACGGGGAGCTCACCTTGGCCGAAAATGGGGAGAAAAGCTCGCCCGTTTTCGGCTAAGGGACCCTTTTATAGTGGCTGGCCAGGCCACGTTCGGGGGCCAAACGTGCCTCCGCATGCATGCCATGTTCGGCGGCTGAACTTGAGGTTCGGCGGCCGAACCTGGACTTCCCTCACTTATGCCTTCGGGGGTCTAAGGCACACCCGAAATGCCTGCATGTTCGGCGGCCGAACTTGAGGTTCGGCGGCCGAACCTGGGTTTTCCTCCAAGGTTGTTTTCATGCAAAAACTCATTTCCTTTTTACTTAAAATCATGAAATACATTAAAACATTTTAAGAAAACATGTTTTTACCCTACTAGAGGCTTCCGACATCCGAGATTCCACCGGACGGTAGGAATTCCGATACCGGAGTCTAGCCGGGTATTACACATATACTACTCACCCTCTTTTATTTTTTACAGAAAATATTCACCAGACTTCAAAGGAAAAATCAGCCGTAGTAAAATCTAAAAAATATTAAAATAAATTATCTGAAAGACCATCAAAACATTCTTTAGCACAATGAACCTTTCTTTTCAATTGGGTTATCCGCTCAAACTTTTGTACTTTATGTGGATCTCAATGGGTGGATCTGAAAACTTTTGAGATAGTAAAATCTCTTTTGTTTCCCACAGACGGCGCCATTTGATAACTCTAAATCTCCTTGGGCTCCATATTCGATAGATCTGGTTCTCCCTCGTCCCCTGTTATATGGATTTGATTCCTTTTTGGGCTACAGCGGATGGGTCTGTCAAATGGGTCTCTCCATGTAGTCTTTGAGGAAAGGACCTGCAAAATAAGAGAAAAGGGGGTCAGGGGCCCACCGGGGATGCCCCGGTGGAGACCCTCCGACACTCAAGTCAGATTTATGAGCTAGAGTAGTGTGGATAAACCAGAGTTGCAGAGAGAAAATAAAAATGGAGTTAAGGAAGAAGGAGCAGGAGAGAGAGTATATTCCTTGAAGGAGAAGATCCTCCAGTATATAGTGCTTTCCTGTCCTTTTCACTCAGACCCGTACGTACGGTTGTGTCAGACTCCTGCTCCATGCGTAACGGCCATTTAATGCTCTCCAGAGCTCATGCGAGTAGGGCTGGTGAGTGATTGGGCCTACTCCCTTATGGGGCTTGTGCTCATATCTAATCCGGATCACCCTGAGTTGCCGGCCCAGGCTCGTGAAGTCGAGCCGCCTCTCGAGCGTATGATCTGATGGGCTTTGGACCTGTGGCCTTTTTTTGGACCCAACCTTACTCTTGGACTAGGAAAGATCTAGAAGTTATCACTTAATATACTCTTTTATTCTTTATTAGAAATTAAATAATATACTATTAAATTATTATTGAAACTAATGAATTTTGTTTTTTTAAAACATATCATATCAATGATTTAATAAATAAATTATTATATTAAAAAGTAAAATAATATTTAATTTAAAACAAATAAAGAGAGCGAGTATATTTTTTTAAAAAAATAAGATTGAAAATTAAAAATTAAAAAAATAAAATTTTATATTTTTTAAATTTATTTAGATATATTTATTATTTAAGTATGTGAATGCAGGGCAAATATATTTTTAGTGAGTGAATTTAATATATTTTATATATATACCATTTACTAGAATATATTTTAATTTTTTTTATTTAGACAAATTTATAAGCTTTGGTTTTACGATAAATAACTAATAAAATCAAATGTTCAGTCACCTATTCTTAATTCTATTGCAATTAATAAACAAAGCGGTTGGATTTTTATTTAAATTATATATATATATAAATTCAAACTACATTTTGAGCCTATAAGAGTGCGCCATATGTAGGGATGGCAACGGGTAAGGTACCCGCGAAATTGAGAGTATCCAAATCCGAACCCGATTATATGTAAAATTCCCAAATCCGTCCCAAACCCGTTTAGTATTTTAATTTTAATACCCGTACCCGTTCCAAATCCGTTTAATAATACCCACACAATACCCGAACCCGACAGAACCCGATTTTTTTACACAAAAAATTTAAAGAACACCCAAGGTCATATGCATAGAAGAATAAAAAGATTTTTCCAGAAGAAGGAAAACCAGATCATGGAAGCCACTAAGGTTCATTTGGGTAATGCTAGTTGATATGCTAGGAAATTATACTTCAGGTTCAGATATTAAGATTTAAGACCAAGCCAGTAACTCTGAAGGAAAAATCAACAAGAAGAAATGAATGAACTACTCATAGAAGTTGCACAGATCAATACCTAAGCCTGTGATGTCAAACAATTAGCCTCCCAGTCAATTTTTGTTACACTAGGTTGAAGAAAAGGAAAAGAGAGAGGAGGCGAGAGGACAAACAGCAAAAAACCAAACAGGCAAACAGCAAAAAACCAAACAGAAACATAACAAAATAGCTTCTCAAAGCACAGCCAGACTCAGGTAAAACAAAAAAACACCATATACGGATTTTTTAAAAGCTAACTCTCTAGTCTCTATCCAAATGAAAAAAGCAATTTGCACCAACCCAGAGATAGAGCAAAATCTCATACAAGAAAACTACAAGAACAAAATTAAAAATGCTAATATCGTGCCAATTCAATAATACACAAAGCGTACAAGTGATAAATAAAAAAAAATAAAAAGAAAAAAAACCTCACGAGCAGCTTGCAGACTCTGTATTTTTAGTTTGTGGAATTATTGTTCCTATCTCTGAATGCTTACCCGGTCTTGTTAGAATATTCGTTGTTTGCCTTGGAGCTCTTCAATCAGATGCCGCTGCATGTAACCGGTGTGGGAGTATGAGAATGCGCTCTTATCAATACAGGGACGCGAGAGGAATTCTTTGAAGGTAGTACTCAAGGGATGGGGAAATCCCTAACTGGGGAGGGAGAAGATTTATGGTCGTTGGGAGAAAAAGGAGACATCGCCGGTGTCGGGGCTGCCGGCAGTGAAGTGGGAGAGAGAGTCGATCGGAAATAATGGGAAGGAAAGCGGGGGAGAGAGGTGCCGACAGAGAGAGGGAAGCATATGAAGTGAAACAAAAAAAGAAAATTTAGGAATTAGGGTTAGTTTTGTTAGTATAGCTAACCGGGTTCGGGTAACGGGTATCCGATCACCTAACTCCGAACCCTACCCGAATCCGAGACGGGTAAAAATGTTCAAATCCGAATCCGCCCAAATCCGTTTTGTAAAAATCTAAATCCGTCCTAATAGGATTTGGGCGGATCGAGTACCCGTGAAAACCCGCCCGCTTGCCATCCCTAGCCATATGAATTGAATGGATTGAATCGTCTAAAATCAGAATTAGAATTAGTTAAAATCAAAATCAAAATTATTTATTAACTGAATCAAAATCGATGACGAACCAATCAGAAACTAAATTCAGCTAAAACTACTTAAAACGAACTCGATTTAGATTCATATCCTTTATTAATTATGGTTTGTCGATTCTGATTTTGAATCGTAGGTACTGGTCTAGACTGGACATGTGGCCAGAGAAGAGGAGTGGTAAGGACACGCGCCCCAGAAGCGCGTGTAAAAAGATGGTGGAGCATAAACCATAAATAACCTGAGAAATAAGAAACGGTGACTGGTCTGTGCCTGAAGTACAATTTTCTGCCTTGTTTATCAAGTCCATTAAAGAACCCTATCATCTCTCTCTCTCTCTCTCTCTCTGCTCCTTTCTCCAAACATCTCCGTATTCTCTCATCAACCCACTAAAAAGAAAAGCTAGAGAAACCATGAAGATAAAGAACAAAGGTAAAGTATACCCATCTCCATCTTCATCTTCTTCTTCATCTTTTCCTGTTGCTGCCATTAGAGACAGAGATGGGGATGTTTTCTCTGTACTCAAGCTTCTTCCTGCTGCCATTCTCACTTTAGCTTCTGTTCTCTCTCTTGAAGACCGTGAAGTTCTTGCTTATATGATCACCAGGTCTATGAAAACCACTACCAATTCAAATCCAAACAACCCATCTTCTCTTTCTCAAGATTCCAAGAAAAAATCCTCTAAAAAGCTGTCAAATGCCTCCTCCTCCTCCTCGTCCGCCTCCATTACCACCAACCATAAGTCTCCTGTCTTTGATTGCGACTGTTTTGACTGCTATACCAGCTATTGGTTCAGATGGGATTCTTCTCCTAACCGTGAGCTCATCCATCAAGTTATTGAAGCTTTTGAAGAGCACTTGACCAGCGGTGAACAATCCAGGAGAAGCTCCCGTGGTAAGAGACGAGACAAAGCGGGTCGTCAGGTTGGTGAAAAGCTGGTTATTGATGTTATGAGTCGATCCCAAGTGCCAGAGTTGGAAACTCCTCCACTAGACACCGATGAATCCTCTATTGTTTCTCCCGATGATGACGCCTCACCGGTTGCTACGCCGGCGAGAGCGGCTGATGGGGAAGAAGGAAAGAAGGGTGCAAAGAAAAATGAAGAGCTAACTGGTTTAGTGCCGGCGGAGTCGAAAGAGATGGCGGTAGTTGCAAGGTCATCACCGGCGGATGTAAGCAACCACAAGGGATTGGCAAGGAAGGTATTACCGGACGTGTTAGGATTATTAAATTCTCGTTTATGGAGTCTTTGGAGTCCGAATGTGTAGTGCTCGAAAACAATAATAAAATGTTATTATTAATATTGTTATTTGCTTTCTTCCATATTTTTGGAGCCAAAAGTGAAAATCAGAAAAACCTAAACTACAAAAGAATATTTTTGGTGGAAGATCAGTACTTATCTCAAATCTCAATGGAAAGCTCTTTGCTTTTTTTCTTTTTTTTTTTTTTTTTTAAAAAAAGGGAAGTATAGCTCTCTTTTTCTTATTGTAATTATGGTACTTGCCGGCGTAAGGTCATTTTCCAGCAGGGAAGATTGTTTGGCAGTTTTCCCGGAAAATCTTCATAGCCCTTTAGATGATTTTGATGGGGTTCAAGACTTCATTTGTGTAATATGTATGTATATGTATATTCTTAATTATATTGCTTAGTGAGTAAGTTGAAGAGATTAGGTGGAGATATTTTTTTGAGGTGGAGCTAAGCTAATGTGTATTTTAGCTTGTTAGTGGAGATTTGATAATTATCATCTTTACAATAATAATAATTAATTAAAAAAAAAACTGGGATATCATCGATATAAATATATTTTAAAATTTATAATATTGATTTTATATTATTCGGTGCTTATTCAATGGATGAATTTTTCTATGCTTTTGTTTAGATTCCTTTTTGGGTTTGTCTAATCCTTTTCCATGCAATAATGTCTATGGTCTCCTCATATTTTATTTATTAAAAGCCGCTAATTTGAATTTGGGTGCCCTTCCTTGAGACATATGGCCACGGAACCCTAGGTTTATCGAAAAGCCCAAAATGCCCCTTATTTAGTAGTGTAGTATTAGGCTGTTAATGGGTAGTTTTGTCTTTCTGACATAGTTATAAGGAGGTGGAGCCATGGAGGATTTTGCAGCACAAAAATGGAATATATGTGTCAAGTTGATAGGGCTTTCATTTATTGTAGTTGCAGCTGTTGATTGGGACCTTTATTGCTGATGAAAAAATGTAAAGAAAATTTGTAATTTTTATTTTAAATTAATTTTTTCAAACATTATGCTTCTAAAGAAATAAGTGTTTTTGCTATGATTGAACAAAACAAGTTGAAGTAAATCTAGCTTGGGTTTTGTTGATATGTTTAAAATTTATATTTTCTTTTTTAAGTTGGATATTAAGGGGGTCAGTTGGGGGAATAGGGTTTGTTTTTATAATGAAAAAGAGGTAGGATTTGGGGATATAAGGGTTCACACAGGTGATGACAATCTAGGGTTTGTCCTCAATTACAAATTTGGTCATACCTTATCTATATATGATGGGTTATGTTTGGAGTTTGGAATTGGATAAGTTTGTATATGAGGATATAAAAATCTACATCAAAATTAGAATATTCAACTTCTCATGTCATATGTAATATCATTGGGTTTGTGGCTTGTTATGTCACAAAAATTGTCTGCAAATGGTAATATCACCACATCTATCTTCTTCAACTCTCCAACTCATTATTGGGAAAGTTAAGTTCTTTTATGTTCATATTCATATTTGTATCTAATAGCCAAACTTTCCAAATTTTGATTTGGATTTGACATGTTTACAATGTAGAGACTTCATGGGAATTTTGTCCTAAAACCGTATATGGTTTCAAATTTTGTCAAGAAACAAGGGTTAATTTCAAAATAAAAATTATTTTAATATTTAATTAATATAAATTCCTACTTAAATACGCAAATATAGTGGATTGGTTATCTGAAATCCATAATACCTATAGGGTCATATATATTTGAAACCTGAATGCCTATAAAAATTGACATATAACGGACGTTTTTAAAAATTTATTAATTAATTTTTTTATTAATTTTAACTATTTAAAATTTTATAATTTAATATTTATAATTTTAAAAAATTTATTAATTAATCTTTCGTATTTTTTAAAAATCTATTAATTAAATTTTTCATATGAAAAATATTTTAAATTTTTTTATAATAGTTAATAGTTAAAAATTAATAAAATGACTAATTAATAAATTTTTAAAAATATTAAAAATATTTTAATATATTTTTTAAAATAAAAAAATTAATTAGTGAATTTATTATTAATAAATTGTTATCGTAAATTGATTTTAAAATTACATTAATTATAATATAATTTTTTATGTAAATAGTCTGAAAATGAATAATTGGGCAGCTAGCACTCTGAGCAAAAACAACAAAAATCTTAGGATTGGCCGAGTCGAACTTTTTTTAAGGGATTATGAATAAAGTTTCTTTTCATTTTGAACGACTCCAATATTCTATGAATTACTAAAATAATAAATTTCATACTATTTTTTTAAAATATCATTTATTAATTATTTATCCATTACTAAATTATTTTTAAAATTAATAAATTTTATTTTTCAATAATTATTGAGTAAGGTATATTAAAAAAATAATAAATAAATTATTATTATAAAGTAATTTATAATTTAGGACAAATAAAAATATAAAGTAAATATATCTATACTGTATATAAAAAGTGAGAAGAAGTGAAATAATGAGATTATTCATAATATTTTTAAATTATTTATAATAATATTTAATTATTTAAATAATTAATAATTTTATTTTTTAAATTTAAATTTTAAAGTAAACAATAATTTTATTTTTTATATTAACTTTAGTTAAGAAAAATTTTAAAAATATATATAAGAGATAATAAGATTAAATTTTAAAAATTTTTTAAATTATTTACAATAATAATTAATTATTTAAATAGTTGATAATTTTATTTTTTAAAATTTAATTTTTAAAATATATGATAATTTATTTTTTATATTAATTTTAGTTTGTTAAGAAAAACTTAAAAAAATATACAAGATATAATAAGATTAATTTTTTTAAAATAAGGATATAAATTAGATGGTAATATATATATATATATATATATATATATATATATATATATATATATATATATATATATATATATATATAGTTATAAATTTTTAGATAATTTTATTGTAAGAGTCTTTTTCTGTTTTTATATGTAATATAAATTAGTATAAATTATTTAATATTATGTTACAATACGATTATTATAAAATTATATTGTATAATAAAATAAATATAAAAAGAAATTTAAATTTTTAGATGGCTGCTTTATTAAAAAATTTATAATAAATTTAATTTAATTTCATTTATTAATACTTTATTATTTCTATCAATATTATGAGTAGTTTTTTATATAAAATTAATTAATAATAATTTATTATAATAATAAATTATTAAATTTTATTAAAAAAAATAATCTTTATACCAAGTAAATATAAAAAATTGATTTTTATAAAAGGGCGTGAGTAATTAATGCAGTTAAAGCACTAAATTGTTTAACTATTTCCCTTTATATTATTTTATAAAAATTAAATAACTTATATTAATTAATATAAAATATATAAAATAGTAAATAATTTTGAAAATTATAAAAAATGAAAATTTATTATATAAAATATTTTATTTTATTAAAAAAATAATATTTTATTAAATCAAAACTTATATAATTACTGATTACTACTGAACCTCATAACCCTGATATAAGGCCTAACCCATGATAGTGATCCTGACCTCTTCAAGCGACTCTAACCTCTTCAATGAGCCGGCCTGGACCACCCGGTCCCGAGATCGGGCCTCTCGTAGCCCTCAATCCTTTCACACTAAGTTCGGCCATGAAATATGACAGGATAAAGAACGACAGACTCAGTCAATTCGCAGTCCTGAGGCCGTTAGGCGTCACTATCGAACAAAAGAAAAGGAATAAAGGGAATGTAGCACCTTCCCCTCGAGAAAGAAGCCAACCTAATTATTGTAAACTTCATTCTCTCTTAATCTCATCAATTACTTTTGTCAATAATTTAAAGAAAGTTGAGGTTTTAAAATTAAGATATCTATAAGTAGATTCTATATTGATATGGTTTAGTTATTTATATTGTATTTTCGTATTAATTAGTTTTTTATATTTACTATAACTTAATTCTATTGTAATTTTAATTCTAATTACTTTATTTCTTGCAAAAATTTATTTAGATTGTAATAATCCAATAGATTAAGAAGTTAAACTTCAACATTAGCTTTTCTCTTTAATAAAAATAATCTTGCAATCATAATCTTATAAATCTTTTAAAAATATTTCCAGATAATTTAAATT
This sequence comes from Manihot esculenta, assembly GCF_001659605.2. NCBI lineage: Eukaryota > Viridiplantae > Streptophyta > Magnoliopsida > Malpighiales > Euphorbiaceae > Manihot > Manihot esculenta. The sequence continues at coordinate 1,254,753 of NC_035173.2, forward strand.
TATTAAGAAATTCTTTAAAAATAAAAAAATATATAGTATATTTTAATTTTAAAACTTATAAATTAATTTTTATGGTAAATTTAAGCAATAGTTTAAGCATATCATATATATTATCGCATTTATAGTTCACATTATTATGTACTAAAATTATATAATCATTTAAATAGTTCAGATATGTTTTGAAATATTTTTAAAATTCAAGGTGTTACAAAATTATTTTTAATAAAGTTTAAGAACGTAAACATGTAATAGTAAATTTTTTTATTATTCATTAAAAAATTTCTCATTAATTTTTTTCAAATTTAATATATTAAAATACAAAGTTAAGTTATAAAACCATAAGTCCCACCACAGGGAAGAAAAAAATAAAGAAAATTTGGATGAATAAATCAAACCTTTTAAGACGACTATAATATATAGTCACCTGCGATATAAGATAAACAGTTTGTTTTGAAATTCATAATAAAACTAATTAGACTCTTATAAAAAAATAATTTTACGATAATTAATAATTTAACTAAAACCAATCATTTTTAGAAAATTTCACAGCATTCACAATATCCTTAGCATCTACTTCAATATCCACTTTATTGTTTGATCTCTCTTAATACCTCTTTTAGGGACAAAGTCTCCGTCCATTGAGGAGAAATAATTCCTTCTGAAAAATTAGTCAATTCACAATAAAACTTTCCTGCACTATTAAAATTGCTATTAAAATTGTTTATACCCTCTCGATCATGGATCCCAGCATCCATAATACATTTTTTCCTACCAACAACAGACTTCACCCAAAACTGTTGTCTAGATACAACAACAGGAATAGCCTTACTTCAAATCTATTGTCATTCTATCAACACATTTAACTCTAAGCACACAACATTCTTATATTATAAGACAATTGTGATATTATTAATTCCATTTTAATGATTTAATAAATACAATAACAGTATAGTATTAAGTTAAAGTAGTTTGAATTATATTATTAATGTGGCTAGAAAATAGAATGTGTTACAATAACTATTTAGACGCTCAAGTTAATATAGTGAAGGCGAATATAGAACTTCAGAGTAATTTGTATAAGAGAATTATATACATTTACCTTTGATTTTCCTTTTATACTATAAGTGGATGGAAATAAATATAATATTTCCTAATAATCCGGCGATGATGTAACGGACTGCTCGATAAAAGATTCCGCCATATTAACTAGTTCAGGATCCCGTGATTACAGACATAATAAAAACCCAATGGATTATAGTTGTAGTTATTAACAGTGACTTTATATTGAAACTCAACCTATACAGGAGAAATGACAAGTCTTGATGATGAATCAAATATTAAAATATTCAGATTTTTATTTTATCGGATGAGACCACGTTATCTACCTATTATATAATCCTTGCCACGTGTATATATTTTGTATCTTAGTATTTACTATTTAGGGTGGGAATATTAGAGACTGAGATGTTAATTCTTCAACAATTTAAACGCTTGTCATAAATCATATCTGAAAATTCATGAATCAGACTCACATGACAAGCGAGTAGGTTCAGATAAGGAGACATGGGTCAAAATACATGATAATTACACTAGCATATTGTGTTTTAATAATTGTTTTTCTTTAAAAAAACATGTTCCAAACAACATCAACCATGAACCATGTTCTTGAATTGAAATCTTCATGTCTTGAATCTCCAAATAATACTAACTCTACTAAGGCCAAACTACAAGAAACAAAATAATACAACAAACTCAAATGTTCCTTTAGCAAACTTAGTAAATCACTAAGGTTTCAGTGATGTGCCATTAAGAATCCATTTAATCTCCTCAAAATGAGGATATAATCCTTTTTATCTTTTTCTCTCCCATTTTTCATCTCCCTTCTTGTGATGGGTATAAATTAATTTAAACTGCAATTGGAAAATGGTCGAAAAAAAAAATCTATATTTGACGAGAGTCCAACTTTCTTAGGCATGCAAGACATGCAAAGTGTAAAAATTTTGTGGCCTAAATCAAAGAACTAGCTAGTTGTACAAACTGAAGTTTGTGGCAAATCATATGAATGAAACGAACTTAAGGAAAAAAGTCTAGATTGGTTTCACCATAGAAAAATTTGCCTTCTTGTGGTGAGAAGTATACGAATGTTGAGGTGTGATGAGGCCAATATTACAGGACAATCTGAGGAGGCCCTGCATGCATGAGGATTGAAATCCAAATAGAAACTAGAAAAAGGAGCACATCTGTTGTATAGCATGGGTTGTCTCAGCCTCTCAGGTTGTTTGCCAGGAGAGATTGATAAAGAACCTGTCAATTTCAAGCCATGATCTGTCTATAACACAATCAGAATTCAGTCAATTGATGACCATACACGTGTTGAGCAAATAAAGGTCCATTTCCAACCACAAGAAAAGAAATTGATGATGATATTACCTTCAGTTTTGGTTGAGATTTAGTTGTCCAGTAGAAAAAACATCGTCTTCATCACCAGATATCCACCACCTGCTTGACCCTTTCTCTTGGCTTGATACTTTTGTCCCAAAAATTCCTCTCTTCAACTAAAGGAGAAATCCTAGTCCCACCAGCTTGATGGGGTTCAGCCAGAATTCATTTCCCGTGGAAAATCTGCATCCACACAGGATGACAGAAAAAGCTCAAGTGAAGATGTGTACCTTTTCATTCACTGCTGCAGAGTATGTTTGAGCCTGGGAACGGTCCAAAAGTTGGTATTTTAGCTTCAGCATCATGGATGTAACGTAACGGTAACGGTCTATTCTTATATAAATTTTAAAAAAAAAATTGCAAAATTTATAAAATGATGAGATGTTTAATGATATAAAGAACTAAGGTATATAATAAAATAATGAGCATAAATATATCAAATAAAGGACATTAATTCAATTATTGTTATACATCATTGCTTCCGTCTGGTTAATAAATAAGAAGAAAATATAAGATAACGGACTGTTATTGCTATGGCAAATAACTGCTTTTACTGTTAAGTGACAAGCATGACCTTTATTTAAAACCATGTTCAGGATGGTGCTCAAACTAATAATACTAATAAAAAAAACAATTCACCTAACGCTATTACTTGTCGTTTGGATTTTGTGCTGCAGCCAGTGGTGGATACAGGATTTAAACATAAGGGAGGCCAATGCTGCAATAGACATGTTGTGGCATACAGAAAACACAGACCATTTTCAGCCACTTATTTACCAAGCAATTGAAAAATATTCAATAACTTATCACCACTAGTTCAGAACAGTATACAGCCAAATTAAATTTGTTCTGCCTTGTGCGATTGCTTTGATAGCCAAAGAAGCAAATATATATCCAAGTCATGGAAATAAATCAAAGCAAACTTATCAATCAATCAATAGTGAAATTATTTAGAGTAGTTATGTGCAGTATAACATAGAGGTAAATACTGTATCTTACAAAAATTATTAGTAAACTTGCACAGGAAGATAATTATTCTAATCATTTATAATTCTGTTATATTAGCTTTCTCTGTGAGTTTAACAGTTATCTTCTCATTTCTCATCATTTTTAGCCACTCCTATTTGTAAAGTTGGTTGTGGGGCACGCTCAGCATCCAGAGGCCAACAGTCCTGGTCCAAATGATACTAAAAAAAATCACGTATCTGATAATGGTGCAAGGTTTGATCATGACTGGCTAACTCAGAAGCCAATAAACTCACGTCACAACTTCAAGATCCCACAACAAAAAATGTCAGGAAGTTGATTTCGAGTTCAAGTCTTAGTCATAGCCACCCTCCCCCCCCCCCCAAAAAAAAAAAAATAAATAAATAAAATAAGTAGCAATAAGTAGTGGGGTAGGAGATGTTTCCATATTGAGAGTAAAAGAATAGTGCATTATCATCAATCAGCACAAATAAAACCAGGTTCTTAAGAGTTGGATTGCATACAATGGCAGAGAAGATGGTCAACTTACATGGTACCAACTACAGATATCTGTACTCGTGAAGGAAGTACAGGGTTTTTTTTTTTTATAGCTTTAGAGATTTCAAGTTACAAACACAAGTAGTGGATTATCAGTGAAAGGAAATTTCAGACAAATACCTGGCCCCATCAGTGGGGCAGACCCACAAAAAAGCAAAGGTTATTTCAGCATATTGTGCCTAGTCCTGAATGAGAAAAGATCTTTATATTTGTCTAATTGTCTTTGAACTCATTAAACTCCAACAATATATTCTTCTGTCCCCACTTCTTATCATGAAGCCTTGAGTCTTCTATACCCAGGTACCCAGCAGAACAATATACAAGCAATAGCTATTAAGAGAAAGATAACAGAACGTGCATGTGTACAAACATGTCACATTTGGAAAGGGCATTTTCAAACAAGGAACATAATTCATCTGTCAATTCAATGTGCTTAAATGCATCTGGCCATATGCAAATATAGATTTATTAAATTTGCAGAAAATAAGATGCATGCTAGATTATCAAAATCAATGGCTGCATTGAGTTAATCTAGTACTTAATCCAGGACTACAGAGCAATCAAAGATGAATAGAGTAAAAAAAAAAGGTCAATCTTGCAACCAAACAAGTATGTGGCTTACACGCTATCATCTGCTGGAAGGGTCCAGGTCCCACCATCAATTTGCCCACATGATCTGATCTTGATAATGCCCAAAGCTTGTAACTATCTCTGTGTTTCTTTCCAGCCACCTTCATCTTAGGCGTTGGGGACTTTCAGTGAGCAACTGACATCTCATTTATAAACAGCTTTTCTTCTAATTGTGAAAAGTAAGTTATTTCCTATTCTCTCATCATAGCCGAAGTGAAGAAAGCTCAGGTCTTCTGAAGAGAAAAAAAGGACATGAAGGTTATTTACAAAACAGTACTCTTTATGCTTCGAAAAGAAAATTATCTTCCTCAATGCTTCATGAGCTAACCACCAAATGACTTCTTAATGCAGTTACTAGGTTGGATGCACCGTAAGTTCCGGCAAAATAGCAGTGAAGTGCTCAAGGATTTTGCCATTGGTAAGTCTCATTCTGCCTTACAGATTTTCCTGCTGATTTTTATCATTCAGATAGGCAAAAAACTATGGAAACAATAACCTCTCATTTTTGGATTGCTACAACAGTGTCCTTGATAGAAACCATAGATAACTAAAAGATGGTCATGCATAGCTCATATTATACACCTGCACAAAAGATGAATTCTTGGCAAGCAGCTTCTTGTAAATCTCCCAGGGGCCACAACACACAGTTAACCATCAGAAGCCTGATACGTAATGGCAATACTTCAGAAAGATACCCAAGATTGAACTGAAGATTTCATATAAATTCAATATAATGATTTGCCTTAGAAATTTCTGAGAGGTCATCCTTTCTCCATGCTGCATGTTGTTTTGAGTGGAAGGCAGCCATAAGAGCCCTGAGAAGTGAGTTACTCTAAATTATACAAAAGCCAAGTGGCAATGGAATTTGAATCTCAAACCAACATATATAAATAACTGACTCGTATGTTATCTTTTCCTAAATGAAATGGTAGAATCTTTTCAATCACGTTTAACATAGTTTGTGTCAGGTCATGCATGTAATTGTCTTATAGGACAGCCATCACTTGATGACCAACAATACTACGCAAAATCAAACTATGGCAGCAGATCATTCAAGCAAGCCCAGAAAGATCACCTTCGAAAATCTTTTGCTGGTCTTGAAGCAGCAAGAATAGAAGAAGAAGAAGAGTACGAAGAAGAATACTTTGAAGAGGAATCATCAGCTGCCATATCTGAGCTATTCCATGGTTTTCTTGCAATTGGTACCCTTGGCTCAGATCCAGTCATTAATGACCCCTCAACACCAACATTTGCCATCTCCGTCGATAATATAACTGAAAAAGAGACCGTAACTGAAAATGAACTGAAACTCATCAACGATGAGTTGGAGAAAGTTCTAGGAGCTGAAGCTAGAGAAGATTGCTGCAATGACTCATCAGGAAGAAACAGTTATGTCAGCGCAGGGAGAAGCAGTCACGGTAGCACTATTACCCTTAGTGGCAAGCCCACTGAAGGCCAGGACACCAATGTGAATGGAACAACAGTCTGTCCACTCCAGGGATACCTTTTTGGATCAGCAATTGAACTATCAGAAACGACAACTGTGGCAAAGAAGGAGCACAGAACATCACTTGGTGAGTTGTTCCAGAGGACTAAATTAGCAGAAGAAAATTCTGGGGGTAAATGTGAAAAGGATGAGAAGCACATCGAGAAGGAAGCTGATAAATCTGCCATGCATCTCATGAAAAAGATATTGAAGAAAAAAACACTCCATGCTTCTTCTAGGAGTTCTGCAGCCACTGCTGGTGGAACTGTTGATCCTGCTTCAGCAGAAAAAAAGCAGCACAAGGTATTTCTGCACAAGCATTTCTATCAAAATCCTTCTTGCTTGAGCCTTGCCAGTTTATAGTTGTGTACTACGGTAACTATCGTAAGTCTAAAATTCTGATCAACATGTGCTGTGCAGATCATACATATGTTCCACAGGAAAGTTCATCCTGAAACCTCGACAACAACAAGGAAGGCAGATAAACCCCAAAAAAATGAGAATAAGAAGACCAACAATGGGGGACACAACAATGGAAATCAAATGCTCGCAGATGAAGATATCACTGTACTTCCTCAGAGATACCTTTCAAAACGAAGCATAAGGCGCTACAAGAGTCAATCTAACCCACCTCAATTCACTCTTGGCAGCAGTGACTCAAATGGAAGCAGGGAATGCTGGATAAAAACAGATGCAGACTGTAAGTACACATACATTTCACATTCCTAAAATAAACTTCAAAAAGAAGAAAAAACCCAAGAAGGTGTTTCATGTTAGTTATTGGTTAAATATGTGCTACTTTGTCCAATTGGAGACCTTTGTAGCTTGCAAATCACATAGATTTTAACAGTTTTAACAAGCATGGACTGTTCCTAGCATCTATTTTAGCAATCTCCTTGGCTTGGTAACAACTTTTAAGGAACTATGCTAATTCAGTTCTATGTTTGCATTTGTAGACCTTGTGTTGGAGCTCTAAAAGGCAGATGCAGCAGTCAAGCATGGCTCTAAATTATTATCTTCAATTAATACTGTACCAGTGTGATTTATGGGCGATTGTTGCTAGTAATACATGAGTAGTTGTGTTATATAGAACTTGAGTGGAACAAATAAATAAAAGAGGCACTACCCAAAAGCTGCCTTTTAAACAATTTCTGTGTAATATAACACATATTATTTTTGCGTTAACCATGAAGGAAACTATGCTGCATTTACAAATTGTGTCATGTTGAGATGAAACTCTTTATAACCAATAACTAAATATTTGATGTGCCAGATCTCAACAAGCTTCTCCACCATGCAAAAATAATCCATTAGCTATGCCATTGTGAGCAAATAACAAAACTATTCAGTCTCATCTACACAAAACTTAAGCTTTATATAAATTAAAGAAGGACTGGAAAAGGATAGAGAAGATAAATGCATCCTTAAAATAAAAAATAAACAAACATAATTCATTTCCTTAGCGTTTAGAATGGAGGATCAGAAAAGGAATCTGCCCCTGAGTAATGAATTGATTTCATTCCTTTTCTACCATTCTTTGATTTCTTGTCCATGATAAGAAAAAAAAGGAACCAATAATTTATAACCACCAAAAGCATCAATGGAAAGTAAATCATATGCAACCGAGGAAATTTTCATTGTCTTGCAAAGACTATACCATTATATGAAAATTTCCCCTTTTTTCTATTGAAAAGCAAACCAAAATGAGATAGCAACAATTTTTTTTACCATTCTGAAGATCATAGCATAAATTTTTATTGTGAATTCATTAGAAGAAGAAGGGGTATACGTACCCAGTTCATCTCATTATGGGCAGGTGAAAGTGATCCTTGACAATGACCACATATGAACTGCAAATCACTGAGAACCAAAAGGGTATTAAGGAAAAAAATTCTATACGTGAATGACTAAGCCTTCGCAGTCTGTGCAGTATGCTGATTCATTCCGGTGAAATCTACATTGGCCATCACCACCACAAAAGAAAAAAAGCACTTTTTTTGGTCAGAATCGGTGTTGAAACAAGGGCCGAGTAATCATCGGTTCTTAGGCTTATCCATTCGTATGGTCCGTTCTCGTTATCAAGTCTTGAGCTTTTCCTGATGGACCTGACTACGTGCCCATTGAGCAATTCATTATACTTTAGTTTAAGAGGACAAAAAAAGTCAATATAGTTGAAGAAAGTAATTTAAAGGAGATAGTTACGGTTATTTTATTACTCCTGTCTCATAATTTTTATTTATTTTTTATTATTTTAAAATTATTATATTTTTTAATTATAATAATATATAAATTAATTATTATAATTTTATTTATTTTTAAAAAATCTCTCAAAATATTTTTTTATATTTAATAAAATTTAATATATTTAAAATGAATATAACTACAAAATTAATAAAAAATTATATTTTTAATATATGTAAAAAATAAAATAAATAAAAATTATGAAAATGAATGAAATATTTTTTACTTGAAATTATAATTTAAACTTTTTAACACTCTCTAATTAACGTGTTTAAGCTTAAATTACATTTTTTTTGAGCGATTTTAAATTAATTTTAGTCATTAAATTATATTAAGATTAATGTATATGTTTCTTGATCTTTAAAACTTTACTTTGGTCTTTGGTTATATCAAATCAAGTAACCATTATTTTATATAAATAAGTGTATATAAAATGAAAAATTAAATAATTATGAATTTTATAAAAATTAATTTTTTAATGATAATTACTAGTTATTATTTACATATTTTTTATTAAATGGATATTAAAAGAGTAAAATATGAAATCTCTAAAATTTATTCAATACATATATCACCAGACTAAATTTATAAGTATTATATTATTACAATAAATTATTAGCCGAAATTAATAAAAAAATAGAGATTTTTAATAAATTAGTGAGCCAATTACATTTAACAAAAAAATTTACAATAACGCCGTATTTTACCACCATTAAAAAGTATAAAATTATATATTATTATTTTTTATGATCAAATAATTAGAATTCAACCTAAATATACAACATAATTTTTTCTCTTTATACTTAACAGATTAACTGTGAGACATATTACTAATTACATATATTAAATAGAATTTATCAATAAGTTAATAAGTAATTTGTGACTTAAAAAATTATTTATAAGATAAATGGGAAAATATATATGTCCTTGTTTTTAAAAAAAGAATATATATTTTCAAATATATTAATTTTTATTTTACTTTCAAATATTTTTAATATCAATTGGTTCGTAATATATGATATTCTAATGTTGACCAGTCACCTATTTACACTGTGATGTAATAAGGTAGAAATTAACGGTTAGTTTGACTGTCCCATTCCGTGTTTTAAATTCTCAATCTGTACAAATTTGAAGTTTCCAAAATCCAATAATAAATTGAGAAAAAATTTGAAATGATATATTTTTTTATTTAATGTAATTTTACTTATTAAAAATATATGATAACATGAAAACTTATATTTTTTTATTTAATATTTCAAGTAATATTACATAAATATATTGTTGATAATTCTTTCTAAAAAATTAGTAATATATAATTGTATTTAATCAACTTCGACACTTGCCAAACAGTTATTTTTTTTTTAAATGATATTTTTCAAATCATTGGCCTCTGCAAATCCCAACGGAAACAAATTTGCGCAACGAAATAATATTTGCTTGTATATATTATTAACAAGAAAAGGGAATTGAAAGGATTTAATGAAAATATAGTTAATTAAATAATGTATTTGTGGGAGTAGTTTATAGAAATGGAAAATCTTGAATTTACCTAAAATTAAAATTATTATATTTATATTGAATATGATTTATGATTACCGCTTGATATTTGACAGTCGAATTGAAATCGAGTTCGGAATAAAAAAAAAAAAAAGCTCAAACCCCTTAAAACTTATTAATTAGACTAACTATCAACACGTCATTCAATTCGCGATGATATCAGGTCAGACTGACTAAGAGTCTGCCTTTATCAAAAAACCTAATTCGTTTGATGTGATAGAAATATGAGAGTAAGTCCAACTATATCGCGACTCTATCAATACGACTACTAAAAAAAATTAAATAGTAGCCTAATAGAAATGGCAAGTAGGTACACCTATACGTGATAGAAATAGATGGTATTATAATAAAGTGACGGTTACGTGTCACTCAAAAATAATAAAACAAAAAAAAAAACATAACTCCTTCAAAATAAGGTTATTCAAAATCTTACTATTTTTTTTAATTTCATAACATCAATTTATTAACGATTAAATATAATATTTTTCAAAATTTTAAACTTATATTTATTACTTACTAAAGAAACTAGTGATTTTAATTTTTTTTAATTATTGAAATTTAGGGTGGGAAAGCGAAAATATATATATTTATGTAATATGATTGGTAAAAGTTAATTAAAACGGAATATATATATATATATATATGTAATGTAATATAACTGGCAAAAGTTAATTAAAGTATTCAATTAGAAATTATAAAAATAAAATAAATTGTCATACCTTTAATGTTAATAATAGTAATAGTAATTAATAACATAACAAAAAATAAAAATAAAAAAATATAGTAATTTAACATAAGTAATCAATGACTATATATAGTATAGGTAAGTTGGTTAATCTACATATCAATATCAATATCAAAATTAAAACAAAATTTTATTTCGTGTCTTCATTAAAATTTAACACAAATTAATTTGAAGTGACTGATACCTACAACTCTTAATCAGCATTATTTTTTTTAAAGAAAAAAAAATATTTTAACTATAATTCTTTCTAAATATGAAAGACTCAATTATAATAAGTAATAAAATATTATATATTAATATATACTCGATTTATTTTTTTATTTATAGTTTTATAAGTTTTTTTTTAAATAAGTGTCATTTTATGATTATAATTTTTCATTGCATATTTTTATTTATTTGTTTACCATTCAATAAGTGATGTATTTCTAAGCATTAATTATGTTTATTATATTTCTATATATATTTTAATTAAAGGATAAAATAATATTTTTATTTATACTTTTTAAATTTAATATATTTATTAAATGTAAAATCTAATTTGATCATATGAACAGACTCTATTTCCAGAGAATAAGTATTTAAAATTTTTAATTTTTTTTAAAGGAAATTCAGAGGCTGCGCCGCTGTCCGCGCCCGATTTCTAATTCACATGCGGCCATCGTAAGCATCCTTACACGTACTAGTTAACTTTCAAACTTCAAACCCACGTGTTCATTTAAAAAATATAATAATAATGAAATGATTTTTTAAAAAATAAATTAATTTATTCCTTGGTAAAACGACTATGACCCATGTAGTTTCAAATTCAATTAAAAATTAATAAGAGAAGAAAGAACGTCTATTTTGGCGTGGAATAAAGTATGCTCATCTAACCTTTTTTTATCTCGCTAGAGTTGAAACTGGACTAATTTAAATCCTCTCTCTTCTATAGGCTATAGTCAAGGAGCCAATGACTAACAATAGTTGCAAATTACTTATATCTTTCAAAATCCGTATAATTTGGTGCACTATATAATAAGTTAGTGGGTTGATTCTTTTAATTTCCTGGAAGTGTATGATAAATAAATAAATATAATGTATAAAAAAATATTTATTTAAATTAAAATATACATAAATAATTTTTTTCATAAAAAAAATAAAATATATTTTAATATCTTTTAGATTTATAATGTACTATATTCACATAATAATTTTCCATATATATATTTTCAAAAGTATTTGGTGTAAAATTAATTAAAATAATAATAATTTTTAAATTCCAGTCTTGAATATATGAAACACATTTACATTTAAATTTGAAAAGTAGCACTTTAGTTTTTTAAAGAATATGTGTTGCATTAATTTAAATTAATTGAACTAATGAATATTTTAAATATATAATAGAATATAAAAAAATGATAATTAAGAAAAATGGTTATTTTTAATCTTTTTAATATTTATTATATTTAAATTTCTAAATGATATATAATTTTAAGCTATATACATTTTACAAATTTTTTTAATATTATTTTTTTAAGTTGCTCATATAAATATAAAAATAATAATTATCTCCACGCCATTGATATAGAAATATCCAATATTTAATATCAACATTTAATATTTTAGGATATTAAATATGAGATTTAGTAAATTAAAGAAAATAAACTACATTTTTTATTATTTTTACAAATTAAATAAATTAGAATAATTAAATATTATAGTGATGTAATTAGGTTAGCGCGTTAATAGACTTTTTCATAGATAATACATCTCTCTTTCATCGTTTTCTAAATTTAAACAGTTTTATTTTACCTAATCAAAGATAATTTCAATTCATGCTTAAAAAATTTAGAGATTAAATTTCATATTATTAATTAAAATTTACTCGAATGAATTTAGTGCAATTAATAAATATCAAGCCATTTAGAATTACTAATATTTTTTTACCCTAATAAAAAACCATACAATCTGATATAAGTACAATCTCGTGTATGAACGTGATCCATAATTTCAAAGAAAAAAAATACTCATGTACGAAATCAAAGTTCGGTCAAAAACCAATTCAAAATAAATAAATAAAATATTTTTATTTTTTAAATTATTTTTTCTTCCCAATCTTGATCGTGATGTCTACTTAGAATTCCGCAAATATTCGTTTTTGGGTTTGAATTTAATGACATTTTAATTTTAATTTTGACTGCTTTAATTTCTATCTAACTTTTTTAAATAATTAATTTTAAATCGAATAGAAACTAAATCATTTTAATTTCAATATAATTTTAAAATTAAGTGTGTATAAAATTAATGGATCATGTAATTAGCATTCCAAACAAAATCATGACCACCTCCAAGTCTTTTGCAATATCCTATTCCTAATTGTATTTTTATTATATATAAAACAATTTTTTTTTAAATTTTTATTTGGTGATATAATATCACAAAACATCTTTAATTTATATGTTTTATTATTTACATTTTTTATGTTAATTATACTAATTATATATAATATCAAAAGTCAGTTTTTTTAATCATATTAAATCAATTCCTTTAATTATTTTTTTTTGCCATAAATTTGTTTAATTAGTTTAATATGAAAGTGATATATGTATATCCAAGTGAGACTATAAAATTCAAAAAGGAAAATATTTTTCAGTATATTTTTATAGTGAAACATTGAAATTAATTTACAAATTACTAAAATTATAAATTAAGTTCACTTGGTCTCCATACTTTCATGAATTTTATTTTAAATTAAATTTTTTACGCGATATAACACAAGTAATAATTGAAAATTGAAGCTTACTGTTAATTCGTGAAATCTTTGTTAATTTAATTGGCTAATCACTAATTACGTGTCATTCACGACAGCCAATAATAATAATAATAATAAAAAAGCTGATATTCATGAAAGGCATTAGCCACCTTCTTCGCAGCCGCCTTTCATGAAATATTTTTCTTGCTTTAATATAGCTCCATCAGCAGCCACTTAACTCTCTCTCTCCTCGTCTTCCTCCTTATAACCTCACCATGGAGAATAATTTTACATCATTTTTCCCAATTTCATCTTCTGAAGCAGCAGCCATGTCTCTGAACATGGGGAGTTCTCAAGGTTTTACAGATTATTTTCAAGCTAAGGAGGAAAATGGGTTCTTGGGTTTGATCCATCAGATGGAAGATCATCATCCTGCGGTGGCTGGTTCATATGGTAACAGTAGCAACAGTAATGGAAACCTGTCTTCATCTCAGAACAAAATCTCTGAAAATGAAGAAGAGAAATTATTATTAGGGATGAAGAAGAAGGATACAGCGAAGAAGATAAGAAAGCCTAGATATGCCTTTCAAACAAGAAGCCAAGTTGATATTCTTGATGATGGCTATCGATGGAGAAAATATGGCCAAAAAGCTGTCAAGAACAATAAATTTCCAAGGTCTGTAAACTTAATCTCTCTCTCTCTCTCTATTTCTTCTTTCTTTATAATATCATGGTCTAGCTAGTTTGTGGATATATGTAACTGAAAATCTAAAATAGAATGGAAAGATTTATGAGTGAAAACTCCACTACAGGTGTCAATATAATTACTTTAAAAATTATTAGGGATGAGATAGAAAGGAATGGGAAGGAAAATTAGATACCCAGATCATATGGAATTGTTTCAATATACAAAAAATAAAGGAAATTAAACAATATATTTAAATATATATAATTTGTATAATTCACAAAATTAATTATCATATAAACCATTTTTCTAGATTAACTTGGTGTGGTTTTAGTTTTAATCATGCATATGAATTTAGTAGCTTAAATGATAATTAATTGACATGAATTACAATTGGGATCAACTAATGAAATTAATTGCGTTGTCGTTTAATGGTTGTAGAAGCTATTACCGGTGCACTCATCAAGGATGCAATGTGAAAAAGCAAGTTCAAAGATTGACAAGAGATGAAGGAATTGTTGTCACTACTTACGAAGGAATGCATTCCCATCCAATTGAAAAGTCTAATGATAACTTTGAGCATATCTTGACCCAAATGCAAATCTACACTACGTCGTTTTAATTCCTCATTAACATTCAATTTTAATTTTCTTGTACATTTTTCTTTTTATCTACTCCTGCACTTCCAATATAAGCCTCAAAATAAATGTTGCAATACAATTTTTCCCCCTTTTTACTATCATTAAGCTAATAGCTTATGGGAAATTGTGTGGGTGATAATCTTTTTTATTGTAGTGATTAATTGAGTAAATGTATACCTTATATGTATACTATGAATTTCGTGACTCAGAAACTTTTATGTTGTCTTTTCTTTTAGGGAAAAAAAAAAAAATTCAATGGTGGTTTTATTAATTTTTCACTTTAATACATGATGAACCTGAATTTTCTCTTACGTCATGATAGATCTAGTTTTCTTTTGGGTTCATCATATGGATCTCTCAATGTTCGATTTGATGAAAAGACATGCAAAATAAGGAAAGATGGTCAGGGGTCTACCGGAAATGCTCCCGGTGGAGACCCTCCGACGTTCAAGTCAGGTTCATGAACTAGTGTAATATGGATAGATTAGAGTTACAAATAAAAATAAAGTAAAAGAATATAGAGCTAAGGAAAAAGCCGGAAGAAGAAGGAAGACCCCTCATTTTTTTTCCTACCCCTGACGCCTCCCGCCTTCCTGCTATTGTGCTACCTGTCTATACTACTCAGGTCCGTACATACAGACATGTTATCCTCATTTCCATGCCAGGCGGCTATTTAATTCTCCCGACACGCGTGCGGGCTGGGCTGTGAAGTGATTGGACCAGCTCCTCTCCCTCACATCACATCACCGGACTGGACTTCTTTCCGTTGGGTCTGGATTCGCGGGTAATCCATCCGGCTCGGCGTGTATGGGTCGAGACCTAAGATACTGAGTTGATCAGCCTAAGGAGAGTTTGATGGGTTTTGGGCCATTGTTCTCCTTTTGGGCCCGGCCTCGCCCAGGGTAGGGAAGTCCGGCAGTCGTCAATTGCCCCTTTACCTCATCGACAGTTATTACATGGGTGGCGATGGGGTAAATCCCTAGACTCCATTTATGACCGCGCGGCCTGAGTACTAGTCTTTTCAAGAACGTCATTTTTTTATCTTTTTATTTATTTGTCTCTTTACTTTTATATTTGAATCTACGTCGATCTGGATTAAATATTAATTTAATTATAAATATTAAAATATTATCATAAATATTAATATAAAAATTAAATAATGTATTCTAAAATATAAATGTGAAAAATTAAATGATAATTTTTTATATTTTTATTTTTAATTAATAATGATAATTTTTATTGCCACGTCAACTTTTTTTTACTGTATTAAAAAATATTATTATTTATTAATGACATAATTTATTTTAACACAAACTAAATTATAAATTTTAAAATAAAAATAATTTTAAAATAATAATAGTAAAAGCACAGTTGTATAAAATAATTTTATCTATTTTAAGGTCTTGATTTCACAAATAAAAAATAACTCACGGCTGAGACTGCAACAACTTAATAATAATTTCAATAATTAAAATTACAAAAATAAAAATATTTCTAAAAATGTGAAGTCTTAATCGTTTCAACATCCTTTAAAAAAAAATAAAATTGGCCATTTAACGGCAATGTACTTTATGTTTCTCTTCATAACTAGAAAATTATCTCTAGCTTCATAATGGATGTTTAAATTTTGTTTAGAATTGTTATTAGAGCTAAATCAATTACAGAATACTAAGATTAATTGAAAAAAAATAAATTTAATATATTTTTACCATGAAAAGTTAAAATAATAAATAAGTTTTCAAATAATTTTTAGCAATTTTTAAAATGATACTTAATAATAAGAGCATGTGTTTGATTTAATTTATAAATATTAGCTTTACGCATGAGGTATTTATAAAATATTTTAGAGTAAATTATATTTTAGTATAAATATTTAGACTAAATTATATTTTAATTTTTGAATTTTAATGTAATTAATAGATTAATTCTTATATTTTTAAAATTAAATACTTAAATTTTTATATAATTAATTTTATCCATAATTTTGTTAATAATTAAAGAAAGAGAAAATATTTCAAATATTTCAAATAACACTTAAATCCTTTCGAGTCAATAATTTTATATTGTGTAAATTATATTTTAATTTTTAAATTTTAGTATAATTGACATATCAATTTTTATATTTTTAAAACTAAATTATATATTTAATCTGTCTAAAATTACAATTCATCTGTCTATTATAAGCATTAGTGTATAATAAAATTTTTTCTGAAAGTATAATTTCTTATTGAAACGCTTTTTATAAAAGTTTATAACATCTTTAAAAGTTAATTGGTACTACTTAAAAATAACTAAAATTATAAATATTTTGAGAAAGTTTTAAAGTTATAAATATTGAATTATTTTAATAAATGAAAAATAAAAAATGTTAAAAATTAGTTAAATAATATATTATAGATAAAAATTAATGAAATTTAAGTATTTTTTAAATAAAAATTAAAGGATTAAAATATTTTAATAATAATAGATGAGACTAAACCGCGTATAAGGATTTAAATGTATTTTTAAAAAAATAGATCTATTAATTATGTTAAAATTTAAATATTTAAATATAATTCATTCATATAAAAAAATAATAAAGACAGTTTTATAATTTTATAATAATAAAAATGAATGACCTCTGTATAATTTGTACGAACTTTTTACGGATGAATTTAAATATTTAATTTTAAAAATATAAAATTGAGTTATTAATTATTTTAAAATTTAAAAATTAAAATATAATTATTTAATATTTTAAATTTATAAAAATTTAAAATTTTAAATAATTATATGTTTAGCTATTAAACTGTTAATATATTTGATAATAAATAACTTAACCAACACCCCCTAACTGTTTTAATAAAAATTAAAAAAAATAAATTATTCATAATTTCCTCCCAACTCTAATAACGCTAAACACATGCATCTGAGGGGCAAATCTTTCACAAAAACCCACACATTCGGAAAAGTGTAAACTCGTAATTAAGAAAATATTATCGTGCATTCAGTGTATAAATTGATTTTTTTACATTTAATTAATAAAAATATAGAATTTTAGATTAAATATGAGTTTTATTCTTTTTTTTTTTAAATGTAAATTAAAAATTAAAAAACTAAAATTTAAAATCTATCAAATTTATTAAATATACTCATCACCATAACATGTGTCCAAATACATTCACCACTACTACATTACATGTATATCCTAAATATGAGTTTTATTATATTTTAAATAAAATTTTTCTTAATTTTTAGTTACATTAGGATTACATTAGTCAAAATCTGATGTATACATGCTATAGAATTTCAGAGCCAATTGGGAGGTGGGGTACCTATCTCATCCGCAACCTATAATAGGGCTGTTGGGTTCCCAGCAACTAGCAAGCAGCGACGGGGCTCGACTCTATTCCCAGTTCCTCACTCGAACCAAACAACCCATTCAAAGTTCAAAAACACACTTAATTTTCTCTTCAGGGACTTGGCTGATCCGTCTTTTTTGAAACACTTGACTGATCCTTAATAGCTGCGATGTGGAATGTTTTTTTTGGGCTATACATATAATTGATATCATATCGATACATATTGTTTTTCACAACAGGTAGAATCGCTGGCCATGGCCCTCCCCCTCGGCAAGTTAACCATCCTTGTGGGTGCAGGTCCGAGCAATACAATTTCTACCATGTCTAATTTTCCCTGCTTCGATTTGTTTACTAGGATTGCAATTGGTCCATAATAGATTTTTTTTTATTGAAAAATTCCCGGGTTATTTGTGATGGAGTATAAAGTATTTAGGGCTTTTGATAAATCCTAGGTTTGATTTTGATGAATTTGTTTATGTGGTTGGATTTCTGAAGGTTTAAATGTTTTGATTTAATGTGATCTCATTGGTTAAAGGTTAAATACTAGCTGAATTAGCTAGCAGTGTCTATGTTTTTGCACTTATTATGAACTGTTTCATTTTTAATGATGGCTAATGAATACCTATACTTGTTTAAAATTGTATGAATGGGGGAATTTAGCTTATTGAAAAGTTTATGCTATGTTTACTTCATTCAGATATTGATGGTGACATGCATTTTAGGAATTTTATGAGTTTGATCTTCTGTGCCTCTGTGTTCATGCATTTTGTTCTTTGCATGCTATTTTGTCATAGTAACATGAGCCTTTAATGCACTTTTGTTTTGTTGGTGCTCACCAGAGCTGTTTATAGGCATAAAGGGCAATAGTTGGGAAGTTGAAATAATATTATTTTCCTCGGAGTGGTTGAGCAATGTGCCATTCGGGCGTTCGTGTTTCTACTATCTCCTTCCCCGATCCCATTTTACCTTACTTCTTAATGCTTCATCTCCATGTCTTGTTTTTCATCTTCTCTTTTTAAAATATATATATATATATATAGACATTATTTGGTTTGAGGTGGAATAATTTTATTGCTTGCTGAATTGGTTATCTTATGGCTTCCTAGGCATTCTTGGTTCAGTTCTTGCTAAAGAGGGGCGCTTGTCAAATGTGTCTGACTTGGTTTCTGGTGCATTCAAGGTACTTTCAGGACTAAAATGGAAGTTATTTTGAGTACTATGAAATGCATGATGGCAATTATGTCGTTGTTCTTTTATATTCATTTTCTTTTATTGATAGAGTAACTTGAGACTTGTTTGCAGGTTTCTCTGTTATTTTGTGTCATGGTAATGTTCCATGTACATCTTCGGAAAATGTTCTCATTTCTTAATGTTTTATTTTCATTTAGGTGGAAAGATAGACATGCTACTCTGAAATTAGTTTTCCTTTTTGTCATAATTATCATTCTTTTTCGTGTTTGGTTATGGATTCCATCCAGACATTACATGGTGGTGCTGATATGGTTTGAGCTATGTTGCTCAGTATAATTTTGGAATAATGCATAATTAGTTTGCAGGTTTTTATTTTTCTAGTGTCTTATAGTATACAATTATTTTTGTTTGATAGCATGATCTTCTATCATTTTAATGATAAATGATCTTTCTTCAATCTTTAAAACTGATATTTGTTGGATTATTTACAATACAATATGTTCTTACAGCTTTTGTTTGATCATAACTATTTTTATCTATCTTCTTGGACATTATGATTTATTTCAAAGTTTTATCTAAAATTTTCAGTCACTCATAGGCTTCCGCATTTTCTGGTTTTTGGTTATATAGGAAAATTTATTAGTGTAGAAACTTTTCCTGGTTGAAGAATAAACTAGGTCATTATTGGACTCTTACAAATTCATAAAAAGGAAAATGAGCTGCAAGAGAAACATATAGGCATATTTTTTGACTGCCACTCGCTGCCACTTGGACATTGTTGATTGCCACCGGCTGTTATCATTTGGCACTGACTGCTAAAATTTACCCTTCTCTGTTAGTTTCTTGTCTACTCAACAACATGTGGTTAAAATGGATTTCTTACGGCGTTCAAATATCTTATATTCTCTTTCATTGAAAGAACTGCGACTTTTTCCTGTGTACTAAAATAATAGAAAGTAATTTGAGGTTATTTTTAGTATTAGAACTAAAAAACAGAAATTTCGGTTTCCCAAAAAATGTTTTCCAGAGTGGTTTATTTTCCCATAACTTTAATCTTTTCTACGCCAATTACCAATCAGTTTGTCATCTATTGCAGATTGCTTTTAAGCAAATTAACCAGGATGATTCTTCCTCGTCAATTGGCAAGCCACATAATGATTCTTTGATGGCTCAGGTTTGCTTGCCTACTTTTTATCATATAATTTCATTTTTAATCTAATTTAAGATAAAGCATGATAGCTTGGATGGTAATGAATGTACGATACTTCACTAACACTTTAGGATGTGTAGAAATATCCATGTTCTTGAAGATGGATTATTGTCATCTGTTATCACTCTTTTATGTGCAATTTAAAGTGTTCATTTTGTTTTCATATGTACATGCACATGCCCACACGTCAACACAGAGAGATATCACTGAAAGGGGGCAGAACTTCTTTAAGTTTGTTTTCAAGAATCAAGTTTACTTCAGTTTTCTTTTCTTCTCAAATATGTTCATCATTTTACTAATAAGATATCATTTGCTTGGAAATTTCTGCTAGAAAATGTGATAGAACCTGTTTTGGATTTATAGGTTAACTGTCTTCGGCAGGAGCTGCAAATGTTAGCATCAAACAGATCAGTTACAATTGTGACTGCAAGTGGGACAAGTTTAGGTATGTAATACTTTGAAAAATGATAAAAAAGAAAAAAAGGCTATTCTTTTCCATTTATTAGGTCATCGTAGGCCATGTCTTTTTATAATCCCCTTTCTTGAATTCCTTAGCTATAACAATTCTCTACCTACCTTAGTTGAAATTCTTGTGATAAAATGATTTTGACCCCGCACTTCCTCTTCTGTGTTCTTAACTTTTTTACGACTTGCAGGTGCAAGTAAATATGGTCTAATTGTTGTCGTGGGTGTAGCTGGATATGGCTATGTTTGGTGGAAGGTGATGTTATTGATTTTACAAGGTTTTGTGCAATAGTTGATAAGAAACTAGAGAAATGATGATAAATTCATACAATCCAAGGCATCTTCTGTTCTTCATTATAAGCCGCTATTACAATTGAATTTTGATGCTTATTTACTGTGAAATCTAATGCTCTAATTGAATACATGTTGAGTTCGAAAAGTAGATGTAATCTTTAGTGTGCATTTCAGATGTATAATGTTTTTTAATTTTGGTGTTTTGAATTGTTTTATATTTTCAGGGTTGGAAACTTCCAGACATGATGTTTGCAACAAGACGGAGTTTATCTGATGCTTGCACTACTATAGCTGGACAGCTTGAAAATGTTTATGCATCAATCAGGGTAAGAATATATATATATATTATTGGATTTCATATTTTCCCATGAATTTAAGGAAGTGCTAAATTTGAATCATGTGCCTTGCTACATTTAGCCCTGTCTTGTATCAATTCCATCTCTTCTCTATTTGTCCTCTTATCTGTCATTGCTCAAGGGTTCCTACTACCTATCTTTTAACTTCTATTCCTTTTGACCTTGCTTTCAATTTTTCTTACAATCCAATGTTTCAGATCTGTGATATTAAATTTACAGATATTGACTTTAGAAATATTTGTTTGAATGATTGCTTTGAAAAGGTATCTTATATGAACTTTTTTGTTTGATTTATACATAGAGTACCAGGAGGCAATTATCATCAAATATTGATCGCGTGGATTCTAATTTGAATGAGGTTGCTGTACTCACGGCAACCACCCAAGAAAAGGTGGGTCCAGTCGAGTTAGTGGAATAAATTATTTTCATATAATGGTGCTTTCATACTTACACAAAGTATGCCAACCCATTTAGGTTACTGAACTGTTGGAAGATTCAGAAAGGATTGGTCATGATGTTCGTTATGTTCGTGATGCAGTTGAAACACTGGTAACTTGATTTTCTTCATTCAATTTGGGAACTTTTTTTTCAACTTTGAATGGAGGACTTAATTGAATTTGTTTCGTTTCCTAATCTCTAGGAAATAAAGATCAGTAGAATAGAAGGGAAGCAGGTAATTTTATTAACTTGTTATCAGTCTTAGGTGCAGTATTGTCAGGAATTACTTGTTTATCTAATGGTCATTGTTTATGTTTTGGATTATCTGTTTAGGATATGACAAACCTTGGAGTAAAGAAGTTGGTTGACTATGCGTACAATTTGGAAAACAAATTACTCGAAGAGAACACTCAGGCATGCATCCAGCTTTTTGTTCTTGAATAATATTACTCTTGCAAATTTGCAACAAAACCAGATCTGTTTTTTCATTTCATATCTGTGAGGTTTAGAGTATTTGTCTTAGCTTATAAGCTGGTCAAAATAGCTTATAAGTTCTAAAATTAAGCTTGCCTATTTGTTTATAACATTTTTGAGCTTACAAGTCCAATTTCTAGGCTAAAGAAATAAGCTGGAGGGGACTCACTTTTTATTTTGCTATTTATAACTATTAAATTTATAAGCTAGTTTAACCAAAACAAGTTACTATATTGTGTTCATTTAATTTTAAAACTTCACTACATACCTTATTTAACATAATTTTTAGTAATTCTAATAATAAATGTGCTTATAAGCTATTTCTTACCAAACATGTCACTTGCATATCCGACACTTATAAGTGTTTAACTAAATATGTAGTTCCTTAAAATTTCAAATACTTAAAAGTTTCACATAGCTTATAAGTACTAAGTACTTATAAGTTAACTTTCATAAGCCAAACACTTTCTTAGTTTTAGTCTATAAACCACTTGCATTGCTTTGTATGAAGAAAATTTGTTCT
Source organism: Manihot esculenta (assembly GCF_001659605.2). NCBI lineage: Eukaryota > Viridiplantae > Streptophyta > Magnoliopsida > Malpighiales > Euphorbiaceae > Manihot > Manihot esculenta. Next base: position 1,277,724 of record NC_035173.2, read on the forward strand.
GTGTCTTTTTATTAAGCTTGATTATAATTTCTATGAATAGTTTCTCTTTTTTGCTTCTATTTTATGATTTTCTTTTATTAATTATGTTCCCCAAATTCTGTAGGCGTCATCATCCAGTTCACGAATTGCATTCTCATCAGAGGTAATATTTTATTTCCAAATCATGACTTGTGATGATTGCAGTTAATTTGATTTGGAGGCTTGGGATATACATATATATTTTATAAGCTGGATACCATTCTTATTGTTATTATTTGGTTCTTTTGCTTAGTCACAAGGAAATTTGTAATATGAACTGAATGCGGTTGTCATTTTCTATTCCTAGTTCAATTGATATTTTATGTTCTATCAGTTTATTGGCCATAAACTTAAAATGCCATGACCACAGTCCTTGCTCTGTTCTCAGTGTAGCTTGCTCATCACTATAATTCTCACTAGTGTGTGTTTGTGCTTTCACAGAGGGGTTCTTTGCTGCTTCCACCAAGTGAACCAACTTCTCTATCTATTTCCATTGGATCTTTGGAGGTTTGTTGACTTCCATAAAATTTTATCTCATTATTTCACTTGGCCTTATATGCAACAAATATCCTCTGTGGGCTTCATAGAAGTGATTGATCATGTTTCTTATCTTCACTACATGCTGCTTTTCTAGATCAGAAAAATTTTAACATTATCATTAGTGATTTTAATTCTTGCTGACTTTCAATTAATGCCAAGGGCTTATTTTATTTAGGGTTTTTTTAATAGACTAGAAGATATCTCTTTTACCTGAAATTCTTACCTACAGTTTTTGAATTATAATAAGCGCTTATCCCTTAAAATGGCCTTGGATCTTTTTTAAGGTTCAACGACCTCTCCACAGAGCTGCCTCAGCCACTCCTCCACAGGTTGAACTTGATTTTCAATTTGCAGTGTGAACATATTTAAGACCATGTTATGGCATCTCAGTGGCTTAAATTCTTTTTCAGAGGACTAATGGGATTTCAGAAGCAGTGGAGGTTTCAAGCAATCTGGGGATTTCTAATGGTTTCCGTGCTCTAGAAGAAACAAATAATGGCTCTTCAAGATGGATTAAACCAACACGTATTATGAGAACGTGCAGTGCAACAAATGCTGTAGTACCTCAAACGAGTTCAATCAGACAACAATTTTGATGACATTTTATTTGGAGAACTTCGACTTGTTTCCGGCTTCCTAACATCCCATGAATATGGATACCAAAATGGTACTGAATTTTGTAGAGATGTTTGCGATATGAGTTTACACAAGTATCATTCTTGACACAATGTATAAATTTGGTGGGTTTTTGGTCTTAGAAGAGGAGGTGCATATGAATTTTTGCTATGCCAGTTAGGTTGTCTACTATTATTGTGTTCAAGAATAAAGGAAATTCACTGGTATTCAAAGTAAGTACTATGATAATTGTGTTTTAATTTGCGCTGCTTTTCCCTTTATTTTAATTTTCATTAGAGATGTGAGAAATTATTCAGTTGAAGTCATACCTTTTTGCTTGCATGCTGAGTTGCATTCTTCACATTTTTAAGGTGTAAATTAAATGTTGTGAATATGTGATGTATTATTCTATTGTTGAATTTTTGTAATATCATTTTATGAAGCTGAGTCAGCACACGAAGTAAATAGTAATACAAGCCGAAAGCAACACAATGAATTATCTCATGATAAAAAATTCACATTACTATTCAGCCTTCATGGTTTATATAGGTGTCCAAGGTAAATTTAAATTTATTAAGAAGAAAATTCTTGATGTTTTATATTATTAAATATAAGGCTCATCCGATTTTCCCTCTGAAGTTTTCTATAATTTCTTTTGTTGCCAAGAAAAAAATAAAAGATTTGAAAATTAAATTAAAACTTAATTAGTTAGGGATTATAACTTTTAATTTATGAAATTGGTGGCTCACGGATAGGTAGTTAACGTATTTTCAATGAAGATAAAAACATTCTAAATAGGTTATATAATTATTTGAACATAGAAAAAATTAAACTATAGATTTCACTAAACTATATAGATTAATTTACAAGTTTATCTAATTTAAAAATATTAGAAGAATAATATTAGCTCCAACATATAGATCTTATTTTATTTGAAAATGAGATGTTATTTTTAAATTAAAATAAAAAAAATTATTTATACCATCTCTCCAAAATAAGAAAAAGCAAGAATGTGCGGAACCCTACGGCCCACATTAGTGCTTAGGCCCAAATTCAGGTCCAAAGCGGAGTTGCTTGAGAAAGAAGTTGACTGGATTGTTTCCCGCCAATGCACTTCCTCTTGGCGCCCAGATTACAAGAAAGAGTTGATTGCGCCATTCCTCTGCTCAGCACTCAGCACTCTCCTCCTGCAGTTACTCAGTACGTTTGTGTTGCGAACCAGGGAGATAGACAGATATATATACAAAAATGGAGATTGTTCGACCTCAGTGGAAGCCACCATCCAACGACATCGTTTCAACACTCCCTCTGTATCGCTCTGCCCCAGCTCTTGAGGTCAGACTCGAAGATTTCGAGCTCTACGCCATGGATCGCCTTCGAGGTCATTGCATTTCTCCCTCCCTTTTGAAACCAATTTTCTCATGTAAAATCGATTTATAGGGTTGCATCTGATGGATAATTGCACACTTTTTATGTATTTGATGCCAATTTATTGCTTGAAATTTCAGTTCTTAAAGGTATATCTGATGGATTGTCTCGCGGGAAAAAGCCTGAAGAAATGAAAAATTTGGTAGTTATTTGTGAAGTGAATCTTGAATCCTATCTCCCCTTCCTCCTTTGGGGCTAAATCTTGTCTGGTGATGGTTTTTTGAACAGGTAAATGACCTGTGGAAAGTAAATATGAAACATCCACAGGCATCAGAAGTTTTCAACAAGGATGTTATATCCCACTTTGTTCTGCGTCTAGTGTACTGTAGAACGTAAGCTTGGTGATTACCATTCTTATCTAAGCCATAGCTATAAAAATTCTTCGAGTTTTCTACTTATTTTTCGTATTTTTTTGTTGCTTTTTCTATAGGGAAGATCTCCGGAAATGGTTTCTTTCCATGGAGACTGCGCTCTTTCGCCATCGATTTCGGCTTTTGACTGCTGATTCTCAGGTGGGATAGATTGATGATTCCTTGCGCATTTTCCCTCTATTCAATTTTTGTTTGAAACCCCTCTATTTAAGTTAGATTCTGATCGGTTGCATCTTGTGATTTTGAGTTCACTAGAGAGCTTTATTGGCAGAGTTGGGACTTCCTTACAAGGCTGTTGCCAGGGCTGAATTTGAGGTTATCTTGTTGCATTCTCTCGTTCTCCATATTTTTCTAACACATCTCGCACACTTTATTTTACTGCCTCTGGCACCATAAAAAACTGAAGATAAATATTATTTATGCAATCTTTATTTTTTAAAATAAATAATCGCATTTTTGTTTCCTTTTGAACATATATAGCCTGTTTTCTGTTAAGATACTTAAATTAATATTAGATCTTATGTCTATTTTTCCTACTTGACTGCAGGTTATAAAGGAAAAATTGGTGCAAGTTGCACGCTCAATTAGCCAGCCTATACCATCTTGTAAGAGAATATGGTTTTATTCACACAGTTGGTCTTTTGTTTTCAATTATGCGAATACCCATGGTTTCATTCTCTCTGGTTCTCAATTGTTATTATGTTAACTGCTCATTTTTATTGATTCCTTGCATTTTGTGTTCATCTAGGATAACAAATATCATATTAAGTGGTCAAAATGGCATCCTTTTCTTGAAACATCACAATTGATGATGTTAAGGTTCCATTACACTACCACAATGCTGAAAAGTTAATTTGATCACAATTTTCTTGTGCTAAGTTCATTTTCTTAATGAGATTCAATTGGGAGGATTTTAAAGGTGGGCAAAAATTCTTTTTTAGAAACCAATTAGTTAGGACTAAGGACTTTATGGCACTTTAAGTATGTTAATGTGGTCTTTTTTGAATAAATGGATCCATGTGTGCACTGTTGCTACTTCCTTTCCTGAAATTTCATTACAATGTGAAAAAAGGAAGAAGTCCATATCCTATGTGGGAGTAAAATATGCATAGTTTACTTCTTTACTTCCTTGCTAGTCACTATAGCTAACCATCCCCTCGATGCTGTGGATAAATATACCCTTATTTCTCTACATTCAAGATGACTATCAAACCCATCTTTAATTGATCATAGAAAAATCTTAAAATGCGAGTGTAGCAGTTTTCCTGTATTAATGTACGAATCTACTCTAAATGAAATTTGAAATACAGATGGTTGTCTTACAAACTTAAAATGATCCAACATTTTTCGGCCCCAAAATTCTAAAAGCCTCTTTAATTTTGTTAAAAAAGGGCATTTTTTTATAAGCCAGAATAATGATGTCATTGAACATATTTTGGGAACATAGTCCAAAAACTGTTTTTCTTTTGTTATTCCAATTCTAATGTGCACTCTTCTTGTTTTCTTGTTCTTTTTTTCCTATTTGCAGCTGATGCCATATTCTACAAGGTTTGTTTACTTTTGCTTGATTACTCCATTGCTTCTTTATGGTAATTGTAACTTTTCTTTTCTTAAAAAAATTATTATTATCTATGAACAAGGGAACTTCATGGCGTTGATGAGAGCATTGAAGATCTTTCTAGTTGCCGTATGTAATTTGTTGGACTAAATTATCATTCATATTGAATACCAAATGCTATATTGGTTTGAGGATGGACTGAATATATATCAGTTTCAATTCTTATTATTTTTTGTTTGGGTGGACATATATCAATTTTAATCCTTACTGTTTTTGTTTGGTTGGACATGCTATTTAAAAATATTTTTGAAGATTCCATTAGCATTCGAATTCAAAAAGAAACATCCCTTAGAAGAAGGAACTTTTCCGTTTTTGAATCTTGATAGACTCTCATCTCTCTTTGGGGTATTTCTTTATGCAACTTTCTTATGTTTATTCGACCTGCTCCACTGAAGGTTCCATTTGAAGAAGTTCCAGAACTTGTAGCAGGTCGTAGGATTTTTATATGCAAAGGGCATGCTTATGTTGCCATGAATCAGGTAATTTCTACTCTTCCATTTAACTTTCGGATTTAAAAATGCAAACTAGTGGCTGTCGGAGATTTGATTGCTGTTTGTGTACTTTTATTTTCCAGGTTGTTTCCCTTGTCGTTACACAATTTCGAAGTCTTCTATCAAAGGCACTCATTCTAACAAACAGGTTATTATTATTGGGTTGATGTTTTAAAATCTTGCTTAAATTTTTTTTGTTCGAATACAAATATCGGCACTATTGTCTATTAGGTAGTGAATATATCTAATACATGGACATATAAAGGGAAGGTTTAAATACAGAATCATATTGTAGCCGAGTTTGTCTGCTGCTTATAACTTTGCCTAGCTCCATTATTGTTTGGCCTCTTTTAAACAAATCCTTTCAACTGAGTGATTTTCATTTGCAGGAAATGGACATCAATGATCAGAGAACAGGAAAAGGACCGCTTAACTCCTGTGAGTGTAGAATCATGAAATTGTAATTAAATTAGTTTTATGTTTTAGATGAGGCATTTGGCATAACGTTTTGGTAGCTTTTTAGATTGTGGAATCCCTATGCTCAAGCTATCTGGGTCCTGACTATTCTCAGGTATTCCAGTTCCTCCATGTATCTTCAGTTTTGTTATTATAGGTCATAGTTTTAAGTTGACTGAGATATAAATGGTTGACTGCCTTTTCAGCCTAATGAATTTGCTGAGATATCAGTTAAAGACATTGACTTGGTAGCTAAGAGTTCATTCCCTCTATGCATGCGCCACCTGTTTGAAAAAGTACGGTCTATTATTTCAAATTTCTTTATTAATTTTTGTTACTTTGCTTTTTCTTTCTTCTTCCCCTTGGCCTGGTCTGCTTCTTTAAACATAATGGTTATAGGTTTCCTTTTTCTCTTCTCCTGTTTACTTATTATTGTGTGTCCCATTTTGCTACAGCTCAGAGAAGATCATCATTTAAAGCATGGAGGGAGGATGCAATTAGGTCTTTTTCTCAAGGTTGTCTTTTTCTCCTCTTCTATTAAATTATTGGTTATTGATCTGCCTTGGTCCCTATAATATTCAAAGCATTGTTTTAAATAACGGCCGTTACGTAACGGGTTTTGGGGAGCCGTTACCTGTTATCCCATTATATAACGGCCCCTCCTGATTTGCAAGCGTAACGGCCGTTACGTAACGGTAACGGCCGTTACCAATAATTAAAATTCTTTTATATCTTTTATTTTTTGCTCCCTATTCTCATTTTCATTAGTTTCTACACTTTTCAGCAGCTTCAAAAACTATATTTTTTATGTTTTCTCTTCCCTTTCTCTTTCAAATTTCAATCTTCCCTGCATATTTCTCATATAAACTTAGATTCATTATAAACTACTCTATTTCCAAGCTTATTTCTTCTAAAAAGTTAGTTAAATTTTATCTATTTTAGTTTTTAACTGCTGTTTTTTTTCCTTTTTTTTGTAAATTTTCGTGGATTAAAGTGTTAGTTTTGAGTTAAAATTATACTTTGAGCTATTAGTTTACTCGATCTATAAAGATTATGTTGATTTTTCTTATTTTAAACTATATGATATTTAACTTAAGTTAAATAATATATATTTTATATATTTATGTTTATTATGCATTTGTATACATTGTTCTAAATTAAATCTAATCAATATCATTTTATTTATGAACTTTGCAAATTTTTTTAAAAAATTTGCGTAGCGCCAGGCCGTTACCGTTACGTTACGGCCCATTATAGGTCTGTTTCCGTTATCCGCGACCGCGAACGTGGCCGCAACCGCGATTTAAAACCATGATTCAAAGGTCCGGAAACATCACTTGTTCTGCCGGCTCTTTTTCTCAAGGTTGTCTTTTTCTCCTCTTCTATTAAATTATTGGTTATTGATCTGCCTTGGTCACTATAATATTCAAAGGTCCGGAAACATCACTTGTTCTGCTGGCTCCCATCTCTCCACTCCCTTCAATTTTTTGGTTGTCTGCTGCACTGATCACACATTTTTGCTTTTTAAATACTCAAACTGCTTTCACATTGGTACTTGAGTTTATACTGTTGTTTCAACATAATATGGTAATAACATGATGTGTACATCAGAGATTCAATATGGCGGTCACTTGTGTTCTTAAGCCCTTTTTTTAATTTAATCTAGTACTTCTGCCCCTTTTTAATTTAAATTAGCACTTCGGATTTTGATAAGCATTCCCCTTGTTTGCACTGTAGGGTGTTGGTTTGAAGTTGGATGATGCACTTGCATTCTGGAAAGCAGAGTTCTCCCAAAAGGTAAGTTTGCTTTCAATTAATGGTGGTATTGATTTTTTTTAATTGCAATTTCTTTTGGATTTTATAGTTTTACGGTTATGTTGTAATTTTAATCTTATTTGTTATTTGTCGCTATAGTTTACTAAAGCAGGAGAGAAGTATGTTTTGTTATCTAAGTTCAGTTACTTATGACTGGGTGATTAATATGGTGAAAGGTTATTTTGCATAAGAGTCCACCTCCCCACAATTAGCATGTGCATGCCACGTTTTGGAGGTACCTTGAAAATTGAAAGAACACACTAACTATTAATTTGCTTCTTTTGTAACTTTTTGTAGGTTGGTGCAGAGAGGTTTGACAAAGAATACGCCTACAGCATACGCCACAATTATGGAAGAGAGGGGAAGAGAACAGTAAGATATTGAGCCTATCAGCATTACTTTTTTTATTTAGATATTGAATCTATCAGCCATTGTCACGGTCATGGTAGACTATTTTTAGTATCAGGTCATGCTGTAGATCAGAAATAATGAGAATATGATATGAGAATATAGACAATGACTAGATTAATTTGTGGGAAAAATTGCTAGCTTGAGATCTTTTTCCCTCAACTGATATATCCTGGGTAGTTATTGTTTTTTTCCCCTTATAATCTTTACAAGCATTCCCTCTGCAGTCTGTATGCAGGTATGTCCATTTGTCTGTATATTATGATTAATTAAATCTTTTGTGTTTTTGTTGTAGGATTATACACCTTATTCTTGTCAAAAGATCATCTCTTTAACTCCTAGTGTTGGAGATCACCATGGTTGTCCTTATCGACATTTCAGGTAAGTTCTCAATCTAATTTAATATCTTTGCGGATAAGTATTAGGACCAGCAGAAAAAGAACTCAACATTACAGGTGTTAGTGACTAGTCATTTTAATAGTTAGCATTCCTCAATTTTGTTTTCTGTTGTGATTCTCAGATGTTTACTTTCTGCCTCCACCTATTGCAGTTCTCCTCCTTGGGGAACATCCAAACCACGGATAACAATTAAGGAATATACTATCTTTTGGGCATTTCATTAACAATTTCTACAGCTTATCGGGGACTAGAGTACTTTTGAAAGAAACGACCCTTGCATTACAATATAATTAGAAGTTTTTTGTTCTTTGTATTATCTGCGTGCAGCGCCTTTAAATTTTTCTATCAACTTCTATTTTACACTAAGCCTCGTGGCAATTGGGCCTCTAAATCAAAGACAGCATGCAAAAGTCCTTCGTTTCTTAAGCTGGCTTAATCTTCTAGATCCAAATAGAAAGTATCTAATTATGCTTATTGCATTGTGTTTATGGTATTTTTTAGAATCCGTGGATGCAGACTTTGTTGATTGGATTAGTTATTCCAGGAATTTATTAGTTATTCTTTTACATTCTAGATTATTTTCTTAAGCTAAATCAGAGAAAAAGAATTTACTACTAGCCTTCATTTTGTTTCACATAAAATATTTATATTTTTTAAAAAAGTATTTTTTATATTTTTAAATGTTTAGGATACTCTTAAAATTTTATGAATGGAAAAAAATTTTTTAATTAAAATAAAAATTAAGTTATTTTAAAGAAAATAACTTCTTTCATCACTTTTTAAGAATTCTATTAACACCTTTATATATATTAATATTAAACAATAGGAATTAAATTTTATAAAAAATATTTTTTAAATACAAATTGTTTTTTACAAAAGAGTTTAAATTAATGATATATATATATATATATATATAGGGCTCAAATGTTACTTTTACTTGATTGTACTTTTCGCATGACATTGACAGTGAAGATAACTTGAGGGCTGCGCTCAGTAGAATGGGAGTGAACAATGGCGCAGTGGAGGATGTAATGGACAAAGTGAGAAATAGACATTATCAGGTTGTGAAATTGCCAATTGACTCTAATTTTGCTTCAAATCATGCTTTCCATTTTTGGGTTCATTTTAATATGTGGATTTTATATGATTGACTTTGTAACATGCAGTTGGCTTGCACATTAACATTTGAAGCTATTCATGGCTTATCATGTGATGCCGGGATAAACCATCCTAACCAATACTTCAGTGACAGTCAAAAGATCCTGAAACTCAAGGTAATCTTTGATTAGTCTTAATGTGAAATCTTAATCTGCGTGAAGATTACTTTGGTGAGGAAGCCTCTCTGGGGTTTGCTGAAATTTTTATTCCCTGGGTAACCAGAATCGGGACACCTAACGAGTCCTCCCAATTTATGTTGGGGTGAATAAGATGATGTGTTGCCCCCTAGTTGAAGAGGCAACTCATCGTCATTGTCGTTATCAATTTCATTGTGACATGCGACAGACCTAAAGCTTAATCTGGCCTTTTATAATAATGGGTGATCTCTATCAGTAGCTTTTCTTGGAATGGTCATTGGGCATAATAAAAAGCTGCGTATAATGTCATCATTCTTACACCAAGGGTGAAAACCCTTAAATGATATTTGTGGTTCTGCTTTAATTCACATGGGTTGTCTAATCAACCAACTAATGGGATGTTTTGAAGACTAGCGGATTAAAATAGAATTAAAAAAATAATTCTTTGATCATGTTCATTATGTTTCATTAGTTTATTATTTAATGAACTTTATTTATTATTAATAAATTTTAGTTGATGAGCATGTACTTCCACTCCTAAAATATTTAAAATTAATTTATTGCACACTTAATTAAAATTTAATCTATTCAATATTTAAAATTATAATAATTAATATAAATTAATTATATTATCGATAATTTATAAAAAAAATTAAAAATTAATCACATTAATTTAAATTTTACTAATTATATTTTAAATTTTTATAAATAAAAAAAATTAAATGAGTATATTTTTATTATTTTGTAAAAATTTATTAATCAATCGATAAAATTTTGAAGACAGATATCAATAAATTGTATTAATTATAATTTTATGATATATTTAATTATTAAAATTTTTATAAGTTTTAACTATTTAATAGCTTATAATTTTTAGTTGAGAGATTTAGTGTGTTAAGATAAAATAGAATAAGGGTGTAAATACTCGGTGAAATTTAATTTAAGGATAATAAAATTATAATGTAATGATATGAGTTCGAGAAATTTCTTAATATTTATGTTGGAATGATGGTAACCTGACCTGGTAATTGTTGAGAGCTTTGTCTCGTACCCGTGATGAATTTTAGTTCCGAGCCTCGTGATACGAGATTTCGTATAAAGTCTGGAGGGCCTGGGCTACTAACAATGAAAGCTTTAAAAGCCTTTGTCGCTTTATCACTATATAAAAGAAGAGGAAGTGGCTAACGGTATGCTTAATGTGGTTATTCATTGCAGAGCCATTCCTCGGAGCAAGGAGAATCTACTGCCGATTGATAATGTTGCTTCCAATCTCCGGTTTGTCTTTTTCTGAAACACAAGTTTCCTGCATTGGCATCTTCATAGAATCGTTTTATCACGTGTAATGTAGTTCTGTCAGCCATAAGAAAGGCCCACAAAACCCCATGTAGCAATTAGTCAAATTTTAAAAAGTTCAATATTACGTATTCGGATTTTCTACTCACAAGAAGCAATATGACGTGCCTGTAGGCTAAGGATGCAAACTTGTCCTCCAGTGGAAGTGTCAATACCCACCCTCTATCAATGTATACTGCACTGAGATTGACTGCCAATTTATTTCACGTGAGTAGTTTTTTTTTGTCTTCTTAAAGAGACTGGGCAAATTGGAATTAATATATATGAAGTTTGTGAAATTCACATAAATTAACCGTCTCAATTGAACAGCGGTTGGTCACGAAGCTAGCAATTTCCTTAAGATTAATTTTAGCTTGACACCTTTATATGCTTGAGAATCGATCAATTGGGTTACGACAAAGCATTGGTTGTTGACCCTCTAGTTTGTTCAATAAATTTTGTTGGTTGGCAGGAAAATGCCCCACTTAACAATCTTAGCCCTGCAGGTCAGAATTGGATGATCAAAAATTTTGTGGTATATTTCTGGAACATAGATGAGCTCAGCTTTGATTAATGTTCAGCTGGATGTTTGGATCGATTGGCTAGGTTAGTTGGGCTAGTAGGTCGTTTGTTGTATGTAGGTGGACTTAAATTCTAAGAGAAGCACTCTTCTATATGTTAGGAGCTGACATTTAGCTCCTTAAAAGTTTTTTATGGACATAATAGTGAAACAGGAAAAGAAAAACGACTTTGTATTGGTGTCTAATGGAAGATAAATGAAAGCAATTATTTTACATAATGCATTACGGGACCATGGAGGAGTATGGGAGCTAAACAGTAAGATACTGGTTTAAACGGTATTCACAATTAGTTCTTTGGGGCCATTTCATTTCTCTTTTGTGTTAGTTTTGTATGTAGCTAAAGATAGAGAAATGTTTACTATGAAATTAAGTGAAGTATCAATTTAGTGATTTTAACTTTTAATTCTCATGTTCAGGTGAGCAAAATGGATGTTCGTACCTTATAGATATGCACATGTACTATTGGAGGTATTAGTGCACTTGGATTGTTTATTAAATATGAAGTCTACATTGTTTAACAGAATACCCTTTAACTCCCCTGAATATTCTGCTTTGAGGATTTTGATCTATGGGAAGAAGTAGCTGTTGGAGCATTTCTATTTCTGGCTAAGATTGGCAGAATGGTCCCAGCATTTTTATTAAGATATATATATATATATACAGGGGAATTATAATCATTGAAGGAGGTGAATAGATAATTGGTTTTAGTTGGGCCTGGGGGAGTCTTATTCTTTTCCCGTGTGGAGTGTGGTGGTTGTTACTTTTATTTGCATAAAATAAAAATAAAAACGAGATTATTATATTAATGAAAGAAACATTAAATATGGTTACAAAAGAGTTGTAAAATGAAACAAGTGCGGCGCTATGATGCTTGTAAAGCAACTTTAGTTCAGTTTAATCAAGTTACTCGATCGGATAGTGGGTGGATCTCATCAACCCGTTTCAACTTTTTTAGTTGCTTTTTTATTCAAGTTTTTTAAAAAGACCTATGATTTAATCTTTTTTAGTAAAAGTTTGATTTTTTTTAAAGTGAATATACTGATATAATAGGAAAAAGGATAATAAGCTAATGTGCATTTAAAAAATATATTAAATTTAAGGTCATGTTGATGTTATTTTATATTTAAATTCATTCTATTTGATTCAATGTTTTAAAAGTATATTATTTATCTGGAAAATTTAAGTTCAAGATTACATATCTTTAATTTTCTATTAAAAAAAATAATTTTGATTATATTGTTTTTAGTTTGATCCTATTTTTATAAATTAAATTGTGTTAAATTCAATAAATCTATGTGTGCAAAATTTAATATTTTTATTTTTTATAGCTTTTCTTCTCTTTTTAAAACTATTCTATGAATATCTTTATTTAAAAAAAAAAAATTAGACTTGGATAACTAGAATGCGTATGATCTATATAGGTATCTTCCATTGAAAAGATCTATGATGTTCTGATGTCAGAAATTTAAGATTATTTATACTCATAAATAACAACATGAATGCTTTGTTTTTTTTAGTTTTTTGGTTACTATATTATGCAAAATAGGTAAAAGTATAAATAATTTTTTACTAAATACAATTATTATAATTTTGATTTTTATATATGAGAATTATTTAACTTTAAATTAAATGAATTTTTACCTTTATTTATTTATCTGTTGTAAATTATATATATAAAACAATAATTTATTAATTGATTAATATCTCTATATTGAAAACAAAATATATTAATTCTGTAAATAATTTAATAATATGAGAAATTTAATTTTTTCATCTAATATTATAGAACTAAATAGATTTTTTTATTTTAGTTATATTAATTATATATTTTAATTAATGTAAAAATAAAAATAGACAATATATATGTATAAATAATAATTTAAATTATTAATTATTAAATTCAGTATTAGATAAAAATAAGGTTATACAAGATGCAGTCTTCCTTAGTATTGCGTGAAGATGATGTGTGATTTGGTGGTGAAGCCTTTGGTATTAGAGTTTACACGAAATCTACTAAGCCAATGCAGCTTTGGTTTGGTGAAGAAAAAAAGTGACCAAGACTTCTTTCTTTATCACCTACTTAGGCTGAACTCACATAGCCCTTTGCTGGACCAACTAATCACTTTTCTTTTGTGTTAGAGATGCCAAAAATTTTAAAAAAATTTTATATAGCCCTAACCATAATTGGACTTTCCTTCTGTGAACAGCTTCAAGTCAATTAGCAACTTTCCTAAGTTTTTTTAGACAAATAACAATCCATACCATGAAAATGAAAACTATCTCATATTTGTAAATTAATTTACAAAGATACTATTTTCTTTCTAATAATTTGAATTAAATTTTCAAAAGTTAAAATGGAATAATATAGATTTTTTCTTATTTAATTAATGATCTTGAATTTTAATATTAGGTATATAATATTTTAAAATCTGAAAATGTCTCATTCTTTCAACGGACTTGATGAACACAAATCTAAATTAATTAATTAATAATATTGAATATTAAATAATTTAAACCCATAATTTCAAATTGATTTTACCGTTTTACAACAATCTCTTTTTCTTAAAGACTTTATAATGTAGTGAAATCCACAAATGCTAATTTGTCTTGAGCTTAAAAAGGATAGTAAATTTCATCTGATGGTTAACACATGTATTGTAAGAGGACAAATAACTAAAAAGTTGGATTTTGGTCCTGAAATTAGGAGTTTGTCTGAAAGGAAAAGCTTTTGATTAAGGTATGTGATTGAAGCTCTTAAAACAACATTTCATTGAAGGCTGAAAAAGAGCTGCATCTCATTCTCTTCTCTCAGACTCGGACCATCAATTTCCACAGGGATGTGTCTGTTTTAGACAGTCTCGACCAGATTTTTGGTGAATGAAATACACACTGATAATATTCATTGGATACCCAATCCTTAAATAATCCAAAATTTCTCTCAACAAGTGGCCAAACAAGAAGCAAAACTGATTATTGTATTAGAATGCATAGAAGCTAAACAAGAAAATTACTAGAAAAAGGAAACGTGGAAAATTACAGAAAAAAAAAAGTGAGAAACTTGGGTTGTGTTCCATGAAATGAGACTACTTAGGTGTCTGGGTTGACTTGAAACTCTAATCCTTGAAAAAGTTGTGAAGAGTCAAAATCCAACGGGTAAGAAAAGGCACCAAGAAGAAAGACTCTGTGGTAGAGAGTTGGGAGTTGAGAGTTCCCATAATACCAACGCTCAAGACTTTACAAAGCTAGAGTGGAGACCCCAACAGGGAACATCATGGAATGTGAAACACAAGAAACTCTCTCTCTCAAAAGTTGAAAGCAACTGGAACCTGTCGCTTTCTCTGCCACTCCTTTTTTTTTTAGCTTTCTTTTTTCCATCTCTTGAATATTATTATTATTATTATTATTATTATTCTTTTTCTGCTTTCTCTTGTCTTGGAACTCTTTTTAGAGCCACAAGCCTAAAAAGGAAGGGGGAAGAGACTTGGAAACAGCAACTCTTTACTCTTCAGAGTTACCTTCTTTCCATTTTCAATCTCTCTCTCTCTCTCTATCTGTTCCAAAGTTGAATAGTTGAATACATTATCTATTCTCCTTGCCCCTTCCAATAATTTTCACAATAAAAACCCAGTCCTTATAATTCTCCCTGTTGCTGCTTTATGTTCTGTTTGTTCCTTGGAAGACAAAAGCTTTACTCTTATCTTTCTCTTTCAAGACTATTCATCAAACTGTTACCAGGAATCTAATGAATTCTTCTTCTTCTGCTGCTGCTGCTGTTGCTGCTGCTTCTGCTTCTGCTTCTGCTTCTTGTCCTTCTCTATTCTCTGCAATTTTTTGTTTAACTGCTTCTTCACCATTTTAGATTTCCAATTTTTGCTTTCTCTATACTTCAACCTGCAGCGGTTTTCTTTCCCTCCTCTTTTTCAAGATTCTTCTGCAATTTGAAAGCCTGGTGGTTATCAAAAGACTTTATTTTTGCCTCTTGTCTGCTTGATTTCTGGGTTCTCTCAGGTACCCATCTTCTTTTTTGTTCTTTATGCCCTTTTTCGGGTTTATTACTTGTGAATTACAAAATTAATTGTGTAAAATTTCTGGGTTTTTTTTTTTATATATCTTGCAGTAAAATTTTATTGTTATATAAAAGGAAAGCACTATAAAAGCAATCTCTAACAGTAATAGTTACTGAGACATGTGGTTCTCCTTGCTGCAAGAATAAAGTGGTGTTGGCAACTTTTTGTCAAGAAAATCTTCTCCAATTAGTAAAGAGCCTTTGCATTATTGGAAAGTAATTGTCTTTAAGTTAATCTATTAGTTTAGCCAGTCATGCTTGGCCTATAATCAGCTTGTTTAAGAGTTTAATCAATCCAATCGTGGTATATTTTTGTCCTTAAAATAAACTTTCATATTCTTGGAAGCGAAATGATTTGTGTATTATTTCTTCAAGAAAAGAAAATATTTTTAAGGCTGCTTGTGGCTGGGAAGAGAGTTGTGATACCATGATGTGACAGATATCCATTGTATGAATAGCATTAAAATTGCACTTTTTAGACAATTACAATTATGACCTTGTTTTTTTCCTGCGTTTTCATATGAAATTGGTTTCTGGGAATTTCTTCTGCAATATACCAAGTTCATTTGGATGGATATTTGTCATTGCAACTTGGAAAACAAAGGATTTGTGTATCTCTGCGAGTGGATCTCCTAGAAAACCACTTTGTTGCACATGAATTCTTTTTCCCATGAATATTCTCCTTTTCTTTATGAATATTTGTTCTTGATTTTGTTTCTTGGTTTTGTTAATAATTGTGTTATGATTGGCTAGGTGGATCACTTGGACAATAATTTTGGTTGCACGGACAGAAAGAGAGAAAATTACTTACAGAACAAGGATGTTCTATGGGCTGTAATCTTCAGACTCCTTGGAGATTAGCTGAATTGGAAAACCAAAACATTACTTACATTGCTCGAACTACTGTGTCTAGTTGCTTAGAAGTGCATAAGGTTACAGGGCATTGCTCAGTAGACTTGAAACTAGGAAATTCAGGTGATTTGGAGGACAAGTTGGTGGAGAAATTTGCAGGTCCAGCGGAGTTTTTAATGGAGTCATCATCGTCTGGATCATCTAAAAGAGTTCGAACACCTTCCAATGGAAACCAAGTCCCTTCGTGCTTGGTTGATGGATGCACTTCAGATCTTAGCAAATGCAGGGACTATCATCGACGACATAAAGTATGTGAGCTCCATTCCAAGACCCCTAAGGTTTTTATTAAAGGTCAGGAGCAGCGGTTTTGTCAGCAGTGTAGCAGGTGAGATCTAACATGCTTTGAAATTAGAGCTCTTTGAATTTTGGCTGTTCCTTTGCTGCACTGTTGGCTTGATTACCTTTATTTTCAAAAGCAAGGGCTTAAATTGAAGATTGTGATTCTTTTGGGTTGCAATATAGTCTGCCTAATTACTTGTGACTTTTATGCATATGGTCTTTAGTGTCTTACTGCTCTCGGATCTTGAAGTCATTCACAGATGTCAAAAAGTTTGTAGTAACTTCAAATTACAGATTCAGTAATCTTAGTTCAGGCATTCTTAGCATTACATATGAAACTCTTCTGACCTCTCAAGCATCTCTTGCATTATGCAGCAGTTTAATTCATGGTTAAGTTATCATTTAATGGACTTAGTATGCTATTCTGATTGGTTACCATGAAAATAGACAGCTATTCACTGTCTTTGATATGATTGTGAAAAATGAGGCTGCTAATAATGCTTTTCCATCAAGGAGAAGACCAGAAAATCAGGGTCATAGTCTTCAAAGAGGGTCGTTTCCTCGAATAGTTTCAGTTTTGCTACTGCCCTTTGATGCATATGCTTTGTTGGCATTTATCTTGGGTTACCAGGGCGAAAAATAAACATGAATGTACATAATATCTTAGGTTGTAATTTCGGATAATTGATCGGATGCTACTTGGTTAGAATGGACAGGAACAAGGAGTGGAGGAGGATCTTATCATTACTCATCCCTCTAAGACAATCTTTTGTTTGCAAAATTTCTTTAGCTGTTGTAAAATATTTACTGCTCTGGATGCCCTATAATAGGTTCCATTCATTGGTGGAGTTTGATGAGGGAAAGCGAAGCTGCAGGAAACGTCTTGACGGACATAACCGGCGTCGAAGGAAGCCTCAACCTGATTCACTGTCTGTAACTTCCTCAAGGTTGTTTTCCAATCACCAAGGTACGAGTTTTGACTTTACGAAATTTCCACTACGTAGCCATCTCTTATTTCCTGTAAAGTGAGCTTTTTTCTCTTTAAACATCAACTTGAGGAGGGGTTATAAAAAATAACAAGGTTGTTGAGCATTGCTGAAGTACACAAAACTACATGCAGGTACTAGATATTTGCAGTTCGGTGGCTCCCAAATGTTTTCAACTAGTCCTGAGAGCTCAGCATGGAACGGGGCAATAAAACCTGAGAATGATCCAATGCTTTACACGAGCCAATCGTCTCTAAACTTCGGCAGCAGAAAAAACTTTTTTCCTGGCTCCTTATCTCATGGCTATAGAAGTGGAAAGCAGTTCCCGTTCTTACAATGCACTAGCTCTGCACTCCCTGGAGAATCTATTTGTCAAACTATTCTCCATGCTGGTTCCACCTTAGGCAGTAGCTGCAGCAGCCAGAAAATGTTATCTGATGGGCCAAATCGAGTAATTGACTCGAACCGTGCTCTCTCTCTTCTGTCATCTCCATCAGCTGAGAATTGCGAAATTCGCTTAAGCCACATGGTGCAGCCTGAGTCTGACTTGAACCCTCCTGCCCATTCCTTGATCTCAAGCCTCAACTTTAGCTGTCTTGGAATGGAAAATGGATCTGTTGATTCTGTTTTGGTCTCTGATGGCAGTAGCAATGCCAATCTCCACGGTCAGAGTATGTTTCAGATTGGACCTGATGGATCATCCTCGAGCGGATCTCTTCAGACACTTTCCTTCTCTTGGGAGTAATATGAATGCCATTTTCAATGGATTTAATGCTTTAAATGTGAAAAATAAAAGGATTTAATTTCCTAAACTATTAAAATTACTGTGAGATTGTTATGATCCTTGTGAGATTTTGGGATGGATCCCTACTCGACAACTGTGACTGTATGCATGTGTTTTCTCCTTTTTTTTCTTGCGTTAAAAGATGTCTGGTTTCAGGATTAGTGGGTCAATAAGTGGATCCATGGAGCTATCTTATCCTTTCATTTTCAGGCATGGAATAGCAACAGCAACTGTCATTTTCTACCTTAATTCCTTCACATGTGATTGCAGTTGTTTGTTTCTGGCCTCCACACCACTGGGAAACAGGCTGCTGCTGTTGCTGTCCTACACCTTTTCATTTCATATCATGTGCAACTATGAACTTCACCACCATGCAAAAATTAAAAAAAAAAAAAGAGAGAGAGTGAGAAAGAAAGGAAGGGAAAAGAAAATTTGATCGAGTATGACCATGATCAGAGAGAGATCACTCTATACATAATCTGGAATTTAAACATGAATTTAAAATGGTAAAATTGAATTTGTTTTATTTTTTAAAGTTTTTGTTTATTTATAAAATTCCCACCATATTATAAATGTTAATTAATGTTACGGCGTCAATAAATTAATGAATTAATCTTATAAGCCTTAAAATATAAAAAGCAGGAAACACATAATAATAATATATAATTAGTTAAAATGGCCATGGCCAACTATTGTTATAATAATGGTGAAATTCATTTGATGGGCCCAAAATCCAGAACTGGGAGTGGGACGCTGATCTCAGTATAAGAATATTCCCTCACATCACGGAAGCTAGGCTGATATCTCTATATGTTTCATGAAAAAAAGAGAATTGTGCTCTTTCATTATCCTTCAAGATTTTTTCTGTTATTTTATTACTAATGATTAAGAATCTTCTCATATTAGTTATGAGATTAATTGTTTTTTTCCTAGAATAATCTCAAACTATAACCCAGTTGGGTCGAATCCCAAATGATAAATAATGAGCTCAAATGTACATAATGGCTAATTTTTCATGTGCAAAGAAGAAATAATATTATTAATTAGATTGAGAAAAGAAGCAGAGGGGGTGGTTCCTTATGTGAGGTTGCTAGCTACTAGCTACCAAGGTATCAAAACCCCAAAATTCTCCACAATCCAAAAATCTAACCAACGAAACTTTAATTAAAAAGCACACCAAATCAGTGGAGAATATATCTTCTGATCAAAGCGCTGGTGAGCCAACTAGAAGTTTCATGTTTATTTCCATCTCAACTTTTCCTCAATTCACACACAGGTGTCAAAAACAATTGCTTTACCTCACCCACACTGTCCAATCAAAAGCCACCAACTCACCCTCAGACCCTCAGAGGGGCAATTTTCTCATTTACAAATTTTGCAAGGGCAGACTTGACACTTCTAGTTATGACTAGAGAATAACCTTTATATATATCATTCATGCTTCTCTTGTAATGGACATAGGCACTTGATTGAGTTCTATTTGTTTGATTAATTGCTTCACTGGTTTATCCAAGAAATGGAGACAGCAACTAATAAAGGAAGAGGGTTCTTTAAAGGGAAGTTAACCAAAGCCAAGACTTTCCTTAGAGTGAATTCCAAGCCTTCAATCCCAGGGCAATGCGGCACCAATAAGGTTAGTCCAAGCCCCTATAGCCTAAATGGTTCAGTGGATTTCTCTAGTTTCCAGAGCCATGCAAATCCTTCTTCAATCCAAAGGTCGAGTGCCCATCAACCTAGTTCCATCCCACTGCAATTTAGTGGCAATATCCAATCAACCCAGAAGGTGTCTGCTGCTCAGCTGAGAAGCTTCCATGACTATGGTGGTGATGAAAATGTTGACATGAAAGCTGCCAGCTACATTTCTTACGTTCGTGAGCGTTTCAAGGTCGAAAAACTTGATTCGGAAGCATGGTAAGAGGATTTGGATTCTCTCATATTTATCTACAATATATATAGATTTTATAGTTGTGTTTTGGCATGTAATATATATGGTAGGTGTACGAGAGTATGTCTTCCCAATTTAAAGAAATTAAATAATTCTCTTTTTATTTTATTTTATTATATTTATGATGAAGAAAATCTTTTTATCAATTAAATTAATTGATAAATTATTATATTATAAGGTATCTATAGAAATCCCTGATAGTGCCTAATTAAGCTGCTTCAAGCATATTATATATATATATATATAAAATAAAATAAAATGATGATTAGTGGGTCCATAGAATATATTCTCATAATGACATTTTGCCAGTCATTTATTTGAAAATCAAGAAGTGGGTTCGGTAAAGTTGGTGCAATTTTTTATAAGGAAAGGGAAATAATTGCGAGAGTGAAAGGCCGTCCTGTGCAACGTAGGGTTGGCATCCTGCACCTTTAGGCCATATCTTACAGTTTTTAAGTTTAACTACAGTTTATATTTTAATTTTATCAGTTAATAAGGAAAATGGTTTAAATATTTCTCTTCTCCTTTAGGCCTGGGCCTGTAAATCCTAAGCTTCCCCTATTGGGCCTTCGAGTAGTTCGTTCATCAGGATCCTCGTACAGGAGAAGCAGCAGTCTTTCCTATAGGCCACAGACTTAAAAGTGCGAGAAATGATTCATTGCAACCGTTAATATACATATAATAAAATCGTCTTGTAAAATTTATTTATTTGGAATTAAAGGATAGTGAAACTTATATATTCTTATGAGGGAGTATATTAAATTAAAATATTTAATATCTATTAATAAGTAAAATTTAGGAAAAAGGGGCAAAAGGAGTCCATCAATAAATTTAATTTAATGATACTAAAATCAGATTCAGAATGGTGATAGTTGGAACTAGATGAATTTTAATTTTAATTTAATATGTATTAAATTCTAATAAATAATAAAGTGGGGAAAAGGATGTAGGCTATTTTGGATTAGTTGTAGCAGACAGACAAATTCATTGATTCACATCACATGAACATGATACAGACAGGTCAATAACATAGCACAAAGATTACCAACTCATGTCATCAAAATAAAATCAAATGGTTTAACCTTAAACAGATCCTTAAATAATTGTCCAAAATTGGTACATCTCTTCTCAGAATTTTCAACAATATATATATTTTTTTATATATATAATGTATAATTTGTTTATCTCTACTAAACTTGGCAATGAACAAGAAATAGAATATTAATTAAGATTTTTCCAAGTCTTTTAAATATACAAAACATATGTGTACATCTTACCTTATTACTTGTTTTGGTTTCTCTGTTTCAGCATATGAAGGCTAATTAAGTTCAGACAACTACTTTTATTTTATTTTATTTTTTTGAGGAATTTTAAAGTCAATTCTACATGGAATCTCAATTTTTTTTAAAATTTACAAATGGAAATAAACTATAATCTGAAAATAAAAAAGTGAATCTTAAAAAAAATATTGAACTGTATTTTCTTTTTAATAATTGTAATTATTTATATATTACTTTTTAATGACTTATCATGTATAACTTTGATATTCTATAATTTTCTATTTAATTTGTGAGTTTATCTATTGATGGAGCTAATTTATTGTTTATTTGACTTTTTTTTTTAAAAATTATATCATCATGGCTAAAATTGGATAAGATGAAATGATATTTAGAATAGAAAAAAATTACTATTTAATTTTTATTGGTCATTCGATTTTAAAAATACATTAAAATATTATTTTAAAAATATATTAATTAATTATTTTATTAATTTTAACTATTAAATATTTTATTAGTTAATTTCTTAAATTTTTTAAAAATTTATTAATTAATCACTTTATACTAATAATATTTTAAATTTTTTTACAATTATCAACAATTAAAATTAATAAAAGAATTCATTAATAAATTTTTTTAAAATATTAAAAATATTTTAATATATTTTTTAAAATAAAAAACTAATTAATGAATTTTTTCATTATATAATAATTTTTTATTACAATAGTGTGGTTTTTGTCAAAAATATTTAATTTAGTTTAAAAATTATATTGAGCGGTGAGGTTTGAACATGATCATCATTTTGTATTATTTTCATGTATTTTTTTTTAAAAAAAAAAAAGAAACACCTTGTTGGGGCGTGTTAATTAAGTTGTATTATCACATGAAAATGTTGCATAGTATTTAAAATAAAATTTTAAATCATACATAAAATGAAAACCAAGTTTTGTGTTACGTCTTAAGTGGAGTAATAACATCTTTTTATTATTATTTTTTAAAATATTACATTATACATCTAAATTCTAGATATTTTAATGATATTATATTTAAAAATTTTAAATTGTTAAATTGTGTGATTTTTTCATATGATATAAGAAATTATCATATCGAATGCAAATCTATCATTTCACTAATTCACTAAAAATATAAAAAATTTTTAATATAATTTCATTCGGCTGAATTAAATTAAATATTGATTTAAATGTTAGAATTATTATTCAGAAAATATTAATTATCTATTTCTTTCATTTACGGATTATCAACTTATAGAAAATATATTTCAAGCAACATAATTATTATTTATAAAAGGGAACTTTTGACAATTTTAAAATTTCGCTTTGATTCCATCACGATGACTCAAATTAAGAAGCATAAAGCTAAATAAAAAATAAAATTGTAAATGCCATTAATTTTCTCAATAAGAAGGAATATGAAATTTTTTTTGGAGAATGGAGCACTGAGACAAGAGAAGAAAGACAAGCATGCACGGAAGAGAGGGCCAGCGTTTCAAGGGATAAGACTTGGGGGTGCCAGAGAAATCCCACTAGACGTGACTTCCTTAAAGAGAAGTATCCAACATTGGGTATATGGTCCACGTGTCATTATGATTGACGTTGATTGTGTCTACCTTAAAATGGAAACAAATCTGACATTTGCTAAAGTGATGGATGGACCCCACTGCCATTCAACTCCTACCCATTTGGATTTCCATTACTTACACCCCATCATGGTCCACTTCCCACCTAATTCATTTTGAAAAAAATAAATAAATAAATAAATTATGATAATTCAAGTTAAAGCTTGCATTCAAAGCATGATCTTCAATTTCCTTATCTCCTATTCAGGACTCGTGAAATGGTTTCTAATTTGGGTATTAAAGATTCCCAACTTCTTTCTTTTTAAACTTAGCCCCGTGAATTAACAAATGGATCGCCAAAATGTAAATCAAATCAACGCGTCAAAAACGTAGTCTAATTATTTTTTTTATTTTAAAGAAACGAATCAAATTAATATTTAAAAATTAAAAAAAATTATCAAAATTTATTTTTTTATAATATTTAATTAACTACTGCTCATAACAGCAATTAACTATTAAAATAATTAATTATTACTAAAAAATTAGTATTACTGTGTGATTTAAAAATTTTTAAGTTCTCAAAATTACTATTTTTTTATTTGGTTGTTTATATTTGTTGACTTTTTAAAAACTTACAATTCTCCTTAATTACTTTCCTTACTCTTTTGAAAGTTCATTTCCACATGTTATGTTATGTCTTCAATTTAATTATTTTGCTATTTATTTTTTTAATTATGAAAATCATTAAATAAAAATTATTAATTTTTATTGTGTTACTCACTAAATAAAAGAAAGAAAAATCTAGTGAAAAAAGAAGCTGTTGCTTTCCATGGAAACTTCAACCAAAATCAACCATGTCTATGGAGGTTTAAAAACAAAGAAAATTCTATTTGATTTAATCTAAATTCATAGAGTTTTAATTTAATTAAGATATAGATTAAACTTAATTGATCGCAATACGATTTTAAATGAATAGGACCCTCAAGTCTATATCTAGTGGCCCACTATGATTGATGATTGAGAAGAGGTGGAAAATAAAGTCTCATATACAGAGTAGGAGCCGAGTCGCAATCAAATAGAAGCAAAGTATATGCTCTGTGCAGCTTCACCCTTTGCTATTCTACCCCTCTGCGTAAGAAAATTTTTTAAAATATTTTTTTTAATTAAAATAAATAAATTATTTCATTTCAAATAAAAAAATTATTAAAAATAAAATTCGTAATTCTAAATGAAGGGTTCTAGTTCTATTCTAAAATAATTACATTATAACCAATAATTAGAAGAAATTCGTTGTATATACAATATTACACTGATAAATGTCTCATTTTTATCTGAAAATATTTAAGATACCATTACATAAATCTGAAGTAAAAACTAAGGATGTTAATTAGGTTAAAATTTAGTTATGGAAGTAATTAATTAATGGAAAATTGGGGGAATCATGTAGCATAGTACACACAAATAAGATGATAAATGCAGAGGGTGATGGGCAAATTACATAGCCATCAAATGTCCACCAACCAATTCAAAGTAGTATAGTGTGTATTTGTTTGGACCACATTGCACAGTGATTGATACTTAGCTTTATTTACGAGCCCCATGTGGGCTTTATTTTGTCACAATGTACTTGATGTGCTTATACACATCATAGGCCCCCACTCTTCAAAGCTACCTATTAATACTTTCATTTTCCATTAATTCAAATTAAAACCTTTTCCTAACGTAAGAATAATAAGATTTATTGAAATTATTACACGTGTACACATAATTTAAAATAACTTCATAAAGCCATGCTATCTGGTTCAATATAAAACAACTCCATAAACCATGTTATATGATTCAATCGGGCAGTGTAAAATATGAAAATCATTCATAATCTTATCGGTATTTAGGACGGACAGGACAATCCTTTCACAGTTCAGACTTCTTCGAAACACGCGGAATATCATTAGAGTTATGATTACGTGTGTATTGAATTGATAAAAATAATGCGCGTAATAGATAAAATATAAGTTAACCGGTTTAATATTTATTAGTCGACTGTCTATCATTAATGAGCCACCTAATATTTATGCCACAATATATTATTATTCAATCTGATAAGATATTAAACGGAACATACCAAAATAATCGGATATAAATATCCTTAAACCAACCACATTAAAGAACATATCTTATATGCTTTATTTAAATACGATATAGACATACGATATACACATATTTCTCTCCAAAGCTTAAATTTTACGAATCGAAATTTAATCTTATTAACTTTTAGTCATTCATCTAAATTTATTAACTTTATCGTGAAATCAAATTTTTTGTCCACGCATATATATTTCATTAAACCCACTAAATTTCACTATCATTAACTTATATTTTGTGACTTTAATAATTAAATTAAACAAATTTTTTAATTATTAATAATAAATTAATCAAAATATATGCACAAATCAATTAAAATTATCTAAATAATTTTTAAATTTATTTTTTATTTAAATAAAAATGATTATTTTAAATTATTTAATAATTTTTTAGTAGGATATACAAATTCCATCAATTTTCATTCCTCGTCAATGTAGGATGGAATCCACAATGTATTATATGTTGATGATACGGAGTCTTTGCAATTATTTATTATTAATAATTGGTGGGATGATCACTCATCATTGCCACTATGTGTGTTTTAAAAAATAGCTAATAAAATGGAATCTCGCCTACTTGGATGTATATTTTCGGATTTAATGGTTGCATATAGAACTATTGTAATATAGTTATTAATTATAACAAATTTCATCTGTATTTTTAATGGTTAAATTTTATTTATTATAAATATAATATCTTAGAAAGATATTGAGTGATTTTAATTTTAATTGAATTTTTGAATTAATTTTTATTTTAAATCATGATCGCTACATACTATCTGATTTTTTTAAAAATAAAAATTAAAAATTAAAAAAATAAAATCTGAAATCTCTCATATTTATTTAAGTATATTTATTATTAAATTAAATCTGTGAATGCTATGACCTGATTTCTATTACACTTACTACAATTAATCATCATTATTATAATTTTCTTGTTTTGTTTTTATTAAAAGAAAAAACATTATTATTTTCAACATTATAAATAAATTAAGTATTAAAAATAAAATTTATTTTTATCATGTGAACCGAAAAGTCAAACTTTCCACATGTTTAATGACCGAATAAAAAATATATATATATTACGGGTAAAAGGCGAAAACCAGCCATGCGAGCCCACCTAAGAAGCTGCCAAGCAAATTCAAGTTGTTGACGATAAGCCAAACTTTATTTACATTGAAAAATTTCCCGTGAGTTTTTTTTTTTTTTTTAAAGAAAAAGAGTCTTATTTACATTAGGATGTATACAATAATTAATTAAGAGATACTATATTGTTTAACATCATTAGCAAATTCTATCTAAACATCATGGTAAATTAAGCCATTAAAACCTTAATATACTAGTATATGTGTATACACATAGATGTGTATATAAAATTTACTTTTTAATAAGGTGTTGGATACTTTCTAATTACAAGTTTTAGAATTTGATTTTTAAATCCAGTAAGCATTGTATTAAAAATGTAAAACTATTATTGTGATTTTCATATATGTACTTATACTTTTAGATTAAGTGTTTATATTTACTTTGTACTAATTGAATGAAACACGCATAGAACTTCATCCTATTTTCTAGTGTCATGACTTTGCTGCTGCCTCGTGTTTCTTGATTGCTTTTTAATTAAAAATGCTGATAAAATTATTAATTAAGCTTTCAAAATGTTTTTTTTTTTTAAAAAATAATAAAAGGTTCATGGGTTTTTGAACAAAGGTTTCATTCCACTGAAAGGTCAAAAGTAAAGAAATATTAATTAAAATAGACTAAATGGGTTAGAACAAAGTTTAACTAACCAAAGAAAATTAACATAATTTCACAATAAGCCCAAAACAGCTGAGGCTAAGAGTAAAAAGCACTCTTTGCCAATTATATTAATAGGAGATGAAGTAGATCAAGTTGTAGAACAACCCAACTAGGCACAAGTTCCAAATTCAAGCAACCACCCAACTAAAATCTCAGATCAATTTTCTCACACAAACTAGCTAGTGTCTCTAGATACCCTCAAGATTGCTTAAAAATTGCCACAACTCAGTTTTGGTGCGAACTAATTAATGAAAAGATATAACCTCCACCGCCTATATTGCCTCTCAAATTTATTTTTAGAAGAATATGAAAAGCCCCATATTATTAACCTTAAAGAAATAATAATAAAGATTTGACCTTGAGAGTGTGTTTGTTTTGAGTGTAATGGAGGTTAAAATACTCTCTAAGATTTTAGAGAGAAATCTTTGTGTTTTCTATGCCTTTTTTCTTTGAGTTATTTTCTAGTTGCTTGCGACGCATTATCGGCTTTTCTTACCCCTTTGAACAGGGGAAGTGTTTACTCTCTCACTTCATAATAGGTTTAGCTCTCTCACTATTGGGAGACCCTTTTTTTTTCTTTTGTTTGGATTTCTTTCGTGTTTTCTTATAGATTTGGATGTTGATTCTTTTTCATTTACTTTCTCATAGTTGTATTTGCTTTTTTTTTTTTTGGCCTTGCGTGCATGCCTTATTTTTTTATTTTTACAAGTGGTTTTCTTCTCCCAACATGACTAATAACGAGGTGGTTGAATGCAAGTCAATCTTTAATGTTGTTGTCCAACGATCTGCCTTGGTGTTATACAATGGTCTGAGCCTATTGGAGGGGATAATTCTTCCTCACCGGCTTCGGATGGCTAGTCTATTTCTGAAACACTAATGACACCCGCTGTCTTTTGGGTTGATGCAGTCCCAACAAATGTACCCTAACAAAAATAGAGCAGCAAAAAGGGAAAAGAAAAAAAAAAAACTATATATGCTTCAGTGATATGTCTTGAAACTTCGCCCACAAGTGATCGTCTTTAGGGCTTAAGTGCTAAAACATTTTTTAGCAGTTGAGCAAGATGTAGTGGCTGTTAAAGAATTGCTATGACATGTTGCCTTTTAACTCTAGGAGTACGTTGCTTATGAATTGCTATGACACCAAAATTAACGAATATACGTAATTAATGTAAATAGAAAATCACCTTGATGTATATATCTCCATCCCTTTAACCCCTATCTATATATTAATGTCTCAACAATATAAGTAAAACATGTTTGATTTATAAGAGTAGCCATGCCTTTTAATTCAAGAAAATTAGTTTCACTGCTCTCTTATTCGTAAGTTAATTGGGTTTGGACTATTTTTAACAACCGTTTCTCAAATTTAAGAAATTTAACTCAAAAGAGGACTCATACCCAGCATAGCATATGGGTTAATTTAAAGTTTTGGGAAAAAGAATTTGGCAGTAATTATGCATTTTTCTAATTTCTAAACAAGCAATAGAGGGTCCCTTTTTGTTTTTTGAAGTAAAGCCTCATCTTTTATATCTTACAACATGTATATGCTGTCCACCCTGATTTCAGTTGCATTTTCTCTAATTTTGATGTTTACGCATTTTTTTTTTACATATAGTATAGGGGAGGAGAGAAAGTGGGAGTCGAATCCTGGTTATAGGGAACTGCCTTTGGAACCCAATTAAGTGTGATAGACGATGTTTGCACATATAAATATGCATGTGTGAATGTATATTAAATTTTTTATTTTTTAATTTTCTAACCTATGCGTTATAGATATACACTTGATTATTAAAAAAATTATGAATTCATGGAACGAAATAGGAGAAAAGGGCAGAAATTTTCTCATAGTAATATGGAAGAAATTAAACTAGCTAGGTTTAGGAACAAGAATAAGCTGATGAGAAGCATGAAAGGGGAGCGGGTGTTAACGTAAATGGGTGGAAGGAACATAGGAAAAATTTCACCTTGTTTAAGGTTAGTTCGCATGATTTCCCGAATCCGAAAATGATCAGGTAGAATATCGGACACCTTCACACTTGACTTCATCTTTCGACACGTAGCAAGACTCTGCCCCCACTTTGCATTTATTGCCGCCCCTCTTTCTCTTCTTTCTTCCCTTACCTATGAGAGATCACACCTTCCCACCGTCCGATCATCACCCACTTCACATCACATACGTCCAAGAACTATAGCTATATTGATTTTAATAAAGGACTAGGTTTTGTTATTCCCTTTATTTTCTCTCTTTGCTTAGAGAATCATATCAAATTTTCTTTTGAGAATAGAGAATCATATCATTTGTATAAATTTTTTATTGGTTTTTTAATTTGGGTGAAGGGTATGGCTAGCTAGGTAGCTTACAGTCTTACACTACTAGGTGGGTGGTGAGAGAGAGAGTATATAAATAAAGGGGTTACAGAGACAAGAGAAAGAGAGCTGATCAGCAAAGAATTGAAGAATTTTTGTTAAAGATAAGCAAAAGAAGGGAAGGAGAGAAATGGGGAGAGGTAGGGTTGAGTTGAAGAGAATTGAGAACAAGATTAACAGGCAAGTGACCTTTGCAAAGAGAAGAAATGGGCTTTTGAAGAAAGCCTATGAGCTTTCGGTTCTTTGTGATGCCGAGGTTGCTCTAATCATCTTCTCTAATAGAGGAAAGCTGTACGAGTTTTGCAGTAGTTCAAGGTATATCACCAAAACAACCAAACTTTGCTGTTCCCACTCAAGACACTAAAAAAGCTTCTCTCTTTTCCCTATTATCTCTCTCTCTCGCGTATCGATCCCACCTCACAACTAGCTAGATTCTCTCATTTCTTTGATTCTTTTTTCTTGTTTTGAGTTCTGACATTAGATCTTGAGAGCTTAGTGAGTTTATTTTTGCTGTTTTCAGTGTTGCCTTCTTTGAGCTTTTGTTTTGAAACAAAAGAAAAGTAAAGAGAAAAGAAAGAGAGAGAGAGAGAGTGAAATAAAAGTTTTTGTTTTTTAATCTCTGTCGATGGTTTCCGTTTCTGTGAATGTCTCGGCGTTTAGAGCAGGTTGAGTTTGTGATGTTAGATCTGCAACTAGAGAACCAATAAATGAGAGAAGCGTAAGGAGAATGAGGAGGAGGAGAAGAAGATGATCACTGTTATATTGACTCTTTTTTTTTTTAATATTTCTTTTACTTTGATTTCCCCGAGTTTTTGCCTTTTTTTTCCTTTATTTTTTTCCTTTTTTGTTGAATCTATGAGTTTTCCATTTTTATGTCTTGAATTTCTGCGTTTTATAAAAGAAAAAAAAAGTTAATTTGATCAATCTATTGCTTTTCAAAGCTCTTGAAAGTCTGAACATAGCTGATTTGGAGTTTTCTCTTAATTAAACAAAGCTCAGAAATTTTTGTCTGTTAATTTCTTTAGAAGCAACAAGTTGTTTATGGAATTTTGTTTACTTTCCTTTTGTTTCTTTTCCTCAAGGTTTCTTTGATTTTTTTTTTTGCTTTAAAAAAAATTATTTTCTGAAGTTTTAATTGCCATGATTTGATAAGCTAGTTCACTTTTGGTTCAAGAAATTTGCAATCAAATTGATCTCTCTCTTTTATCTGCAATATCTGATCTTAGGGTTTATTTCACCTTCAATTTGCTTCTGTTTTTATCTTATAATTTCAAGGATTTCTTTTACTTTTGGTTAGCTGCATATAAGGGGGGAAAAAAGGAAACAAATCTATGCAATGACTAATGGTTAATTTATTGCTTACTTCCCCATGAATTTTGTTTCAGATGTTTTTGGATCAATCAAGCAGAATGAGACATTTTGGCTGCTCTTTTTTTTTTTTCCTTTTCTTTTTCTTGTTGGAGCTCCTATCTTTTCCATTGGATCATAAACTACTCTCTCTCTCTCATCTATCTTTATGTTTTTTAAGTTTTCAATCAGTTTCCCTGATGAAGAGACATTTAGGGTTTTGATCTTCCCAAAGCTACAGTGACTTTAGGGTTTTCTTGTCTGCAGATCAGTCCTCTCTCTCTCTCTGTCTCTCTGGTGATGTTCTAGAAGAGTTTTATCTCTTTCAGATGTGAATTTATGTTGATTATGTATTGAAGTCTGTAATTGAGTTTAAGTGCTTTGGAGTGATCAATCTAATGTCCACAGGACGTTCAAATTCCTCTTTGTTAGCACCTCATAAGATCCATGTTTATATTATTATTTTTATTATATTATATATTTTCTCATTTTAGGGTGTCCCTATATCACTTAATCCTTTAGAAGTTTATTAGATCTCTTCTTTGTAAAACATATACACAAACTTGTGATAGTATTGCATCTGTATAATTAGGTTTAATTTGTTATTTTCTTCTTTTTTTTTTTTGGGTGGGGGAAAGAAATGGGTCTGGTGGAATGTTCAGTTTTCTTTTTGTTTATGAATATTGCATAACTAAGTTCTATTTCCTGGAGCATGAAAATGGTTTTTTTTTATTCCCCTTTTGTTTTCTGTTGATTTAATGGACCAGTATTATGCGTTTCTGAACTGCTTGGATTTCAATATTTTTTTAAACTTAAAAACCATCTTCTTTATCTTTTGACTTTAGCCTTCTCAGTTAACATTGCAGAAATGTAATTTTCCAACTTCTTAGTTTTAGATTGTTTATTTCAGGAAGAGAATAAAATAAGATTTGTAAAAAATTCCATTGTAATTTTTGGACATCTTCACAAAACTTCTGCTAAGATTCCCATTTTCTTCTTCAGTTGCTTTCGTCCTTCTTATTATCAAATCCAAAACATTATTGTTCAGATTTGTTGCCTAATACAACCACTAACTGATGATATCTTGCTAGAAAACAATGCCAATTTTTCCTTTGTTTAAAATTATTTTTTGAGACACTTTATTTTTATCAGAGCTAGAAGTCTTCATCCTCATGGACTAGCATCACAACTTTCATGGGAAAAAGAGAGAAAAAGAGAGAAGGGGAAGGGGGGAAGTGCAATCTGTGTGACCTTACTTGGGTTTCCCAATTGCCAAAATGAATTTTTAAGTGGTATTTTAATTGCTTGAATTCATGCCAACTTCATTCCTTAATTCATTTCCTCAAAAAAATAAAAAATGTGAGATGCTGTTACTTGAGGGTTTTTTTCCTTTTTTTCTTACAGTAAAATTGCAAAATCAAATTATCTTGAATTTTATCTCCATTATGTATTGCCTACTAACGGTGTTTATGCAGAGACAAATTCTTTCATTGAGTGTCTTTTATTTTGTTATTGTCATGATTTTCTTGAACATTTTTGCTCAAGTTTCTGAGTCTAATCTCAGTTACCAACTCAAAGGCATTGGTTAGGCTAGGCATGTTTCCCTATATATGATGCTTTGGTTTCTTGATATATTAATTTGAAGTTCACTACTGAATCTTTCAAAAACTCATTGAAACAATTTATTCAAAAATTTTAAGGAATTTTATGTGCATGTTGAGGCTAAGATATCATTCTATTTTTATTTATGTTTCTTGTTTTAAATGGTGCAAATTTAGCATGCTCAAAACTCTTGAGAGGTACCAGAAATGCAACTATGGAGCACCAGAAACTAATGTCTCCGCAAGGGAGGCTCTGGTAATGTCTTCCTTCCCTTTTATTCTTTCAATTGCTCTATTTTCTGTTAAATTGTGTAAATTAAATTGGTTATGTCAGTTTCCATATGTCAAGACAATGATTGTTTACATAGTAAATAATAATTGAGATATCTGAAATTATCATTATTAATCTTTTTCCCACCTAGCTAGCACAAACCATTAATTAATTGTTCCAAAGATATCAAAATTCTATTGACAATGTGAAAGATAAAGATTAAAGTGACAAACTATTAATAATGTTTTTATTTCAAAGTCACAACTAAAAGTTTGGAGAACTTATGAAAATATAATCAATCTTTCGTATAGAAAGTCAAATTTGCTTTCTAGGGGAAAATAGTTGGATTGCTTTGAATTGAGTTTCTTCTAATGAAGAATAAAAGCACAAACTATCTGAACTTGTTTTGGTCATCTTCTTTTTTGGCCCTGAATATTCATTTAAGATGTTGCTTTCATCACAATGATCGCCACCTTTCGCCATTTGATTTTGACAATAAATTATAGGTACTCTTTCTGCATTTACAAAATATTATAAGCTCATATAGCTACGTAAATTTACACCATGTTTGGATGACATGATTTTAAATAATTTTACCAAGTTGCTCAGAGTTTTTTAAACCTAGACCATATAATAGTGGTAATTTTCTACTTTATAATTAATTTAGCATGGGTCGGCTTACATATCATGCAATATGCACGTATAATTATGGCACTCTCATGCAATTGCATTTCTTTTACTTAGGTTGTTGGGAAGAATTATATATTATTATCGTAGGCAATCTTAGATGTAATGATAAATGAATTACCATCACACGTAGAAAAATATATCTTACAAATAGATAAGCGAGCTTTAAAAGTTATAACTAAGTTATCAGTTTTTTTATTCACATGAAAATGTAATCGGTTTCATATAGATGTCTTCATCTTTTATCAACTGAACTTATAATCTGTTGGATAGTGGTAATTGCATTAACATATAATATAGGGCTTATCAGTTTATTCTGAAGAATTCACGCTTCAAATGGAATTTTGTTGCCGTTATCAGCAGGAGCTAAGTAGTCAGCAGGAATATCTGAAACTTAAAGCTCGCTATGAAGCCCTGCAACGATCTCAAAGGTCAGCCATTAGCCCATTACCTTGCCTTTGATATTGATTATCAAAAAACTCATTCATGAATAACAATGATCCAGTCACCGAACCCATTCCCTTGCCTTATGACCATCAATTTTATGAAAGCTCTCAAGCTAAACTGTGATTTTCACCAGAAAATTCCCTCTTTTTTTTTTTCCTAGAAAATAAAGATCCCATATCAAAAAAAATGGAAGTATGAACTTGGAATATGATAAAGTTTTATTCCTGCTGTTGCTCTAGAAATCTTCTGGGAGAAGACCTTGGCCCTCTAAGCAGCAAGGAACTTGAGTCCATTGAAAGGCAGCTTGATATGTCATTGAAGCAAATCAGATCAACGAGGGTAAATTAGCTTCATATGCACAAAATTACTCAGTAGTAACTTTGTCTTATATATACATCTCATTTTCATCAATCCTTCACCTTTGAACAGACCCAATGCATGCTGGATCAGCTCACTGACCTTCAACGCAAGGTATATAAACACATTTGTAGTCCCATCTGAAGCTTTTTCATCTTTGTCTTCCTCTCCATTTATTGGATTCTTGCATGCAGGAACACATGCTGAACGAAGCCAATAAGACCTTGAAACAAAGGGTAGGTCACATTTCCAACTCTATATAATTTGATGGGATAAATATATATTATTTTTAACAAATTCGGCCTAAAATGACCAAATAAGACCCATTTTCCACATAATTCAGAAGGATTAAATCAAGTTATTCAGTAGTTTCTAAGCTAAGTTACTTATGTTCTTTCCCAAATTTTTTCCTAGTGGATGTTGGAACACTTCCCGTGGGGGACCTGGATCCCACATTATGAATCCTAGTTAATGGGTTGGTGGTTTTGCAGCTTGTGGAAGGATACCAAATAAATTCAATGCAGTTGAATCCAAGTGCAGAAGATGTAGGGTTTGGACGCCAAGAAGCTCAACCTCAGGGTGATGGCTTCTTTCATCCACTGGATTGTGAACCCACTTTACAAATTGGGTACGTTTAACTTTATAGCAATTAACCATATTGTGGAAAGAGGAGAATTTTTTTGTTCTTACTGGTTTTTTGTTCCACTGAAATGGCAGGTACCAGCATGATCAAATAACAGTAGTCACTGCTGGCCCAAGTATGAATAATTACATGCCAGGATGGTTACCTTGAAAAGAAGACAGAAGACTAGTCTGTCTCAGAGATCAGAGCCATATCCATTCCTTTGCATAAGAATCAGCAAATTTATCTTTTGTAATGTGGTATTTTGATGATGAAACAAGCACTTGTAATTGGATTTTTATATACCTTGATTAGGAAACAGTCCCAAGTAATCTTGTGTGTGTGTGTGTGTGTGTGCAAGCACTGCACTGCTACCTTTTGCAGATGCAGGGCAATGTTTTGGAATAATTGTCATTTCTATATTTTAGACCATTTTTAGCTGTTAAATTGTATCTACATCTCTTCTTCTTGCACATATATTGGAGAGAACATGGAATAGGCTACAACATAATATATATATATATATATGGAAAAAATATAAAAAAAAAACATCAGTTTTATTGATTTTTCAATTTAGAGTTTCTGATTTAATTTTGAATCAAAATAATATTTTATAATATCGTACAGTTAAACGATAAATTTCATATTAATAAAAAAATTATATTATAAAATATTATTTTAATATAAAATTGAGGATTATAAAGTAAACTGTATATCTGAAGTGAAAAATAATGAAATTACAGTGCATTTTTTTATACCTTTCTCCATATATTATGTCAAGCACACGTATATAAAGCATAGACAATAGAGTGAAGAAAAGAAGTATGTGCAAAGTTTAATATTACGTTTAATATACCCTAATCATGTGATAGGATCAAATTCTCTATTAAATTTTAATATAAAATTT
Organism: Manihot esculenta; assembly: GCF_001659605.2. Lineage (NCBI taxonomy): Eukaryota > Viridiplantae > Streptophyta > Magnoliopsida > Malpighiales > Euphorbiaceae > Manihot > Manihot esculenta. The sequence continues at coordinate 1,313,463 of NC_035173.2, forward strand.
AATTATATCATTTTACATTGCAATGTACCAAATACTGTCTAAGTGATTTGACCGTAAACATTTATGTTTACAAACATGACACAAGTAAGAATTTTACGAGAATTAAAAAAAAATTTACATGTCCTAGAAGAAGCATACCTATAGATTTAGTCTGATTAGAACTCAGTGCTAAACAAAAATATATTGAAAATACAAGTTACACCATAGTAAAATTAATTCTAATAATTCTTCAGCAATTTGATTTAGGTACCCAATTGCATATATGTTAAGAATTTTTATGTGCAAAGCAACTGAAAAATTCATGCATATCATGCAACTGAGATTCTATAATGTTACACGAGTCACATTGTTTAACCCAATCAAGATGGGCTTTTTTACTTCATGCCATGCCCTAGCTTTTTTTCAGTAAGGCCCAAAATTATTTGCATGTTCCTTCTTAATGGGCCATCACCAATCACCCAATTTATTACCCATCAAATAAATCTAGTCACTAAGGACGTAAGAGGCGGAGTATTTATAAAAATTAAACTATTTTAAATTTGATTTATATTAATAATATATTTAAATTTATTTTAAATTATTAAATTTATTTCAAATATCATTATTATTGTTATTATAAAATTTAAATTCATTTAATTTTATATATTTTAATTAATAATTTATATAAAAAAATATTTTTTATTAATGATTTTTATTTAAAAATTCAATACTTTTAAAAAATTTTAATTTTTAATTTTTAAATGATATATGTAAAAAATTTATAAATATTATTATAAAATATATTTTTTATACTAAATTAATTATTTATATAAATGAATTAAGATAATGATATTCTATAAATAAAATTTAAAACCGTAATAATATTATTTTTCACTTTTAAATTCGTCTCAAACTCAAATATAATTATTTAAATTTATTCTATTATAATTTGGTGGATCGAAAATCAAAACTAACCGACCCATTACCACCTCTACTGTCGCCCATCAAATGCCCATTTTCAAGGCAAACTTGGTCTCTTATCTCTCATCTCCAATTATATTCGAGTTTTTTTTGAAATTTAATTTGTAAAAAAATTCAACTTATGTATGATCACTTATCACACATGAATCTAAATTTCATATGGTGGCCACCTCCAAAATTTCATTTTAATATTCATAAGATGTTGAGTAACAATAATATGAGAGTGGCTGAACAAAAATCACCTGATTTTAATTGAATACATAAAAAGAGTTTCACATTTTTTCTTAAGTCAAAATTATATGTAAAAAAATAAAAATAAGTATACATTTATTATATTAAAAAGATAAGAGTATGCTCATGTTATAAAATTTTAAGACATAATGATAAATAAAAGCTTTTAATATTCTATATATTACTTACATCATGGTAAAACAATATAAATCATTTAGGAACTGATTAAACTAACATTATTATTAATTTTGAGGGGCCATGCCTCCTCATTTGCTCCTGTAGTTACAAATTTTTATGTAAAATAAATATCAAAATGAAACTTATGAAGTATTATTGATTTTGATGGACTAGATCGTTGTAAGTCATTGTATTAATCAGAAAATATAATTGAAAAATCACTTAAAAAATGATAAAAATGATGGAGAAATCTTATGATCATTTAAATAAAACATCCAAAAATTATATAATAACTAGTACAAAAGTAGATTCAAAAGTTATTTGGGTCAGTTTAGACCATATTATTTTAATTGATATCAGAGCAATCTGAATTGTGGAGAGAGGGTCACCGTGTGAAATAGGTGAAGTCTCTAAAATATTATTCGATACTAAATAATTTGAATTAACCATTTTGAGATAAATGAAAAGTGAGTTTAAAAATTATTTGAATCAGTTTGACAAAATAAGAGTTTCTTTTTTTATTTTATAAAATAATGAAAAAAATTTATTGAATTAACTAAACATACCAATTTAAGGTTTTAAAAGATTATGTGCATAAAAACGAGAGCTCTTCCTTTTTCTGCCTGCTATTTGATTTTAAAAATACTGATTTTATGAATAAGTGATTATCGGTCTCCAACTTTCTCTTTATGTTTTACTCTTTATACATCATTCATAAAAAAGTTAAATTAATTTGGAAATAATCATTCATAAAAAAGTTAAATTAATTCTTACTTAATCATATACAATTTTTTATATGAAATTTAAAATCCAAAAAAAATTAAATTATTTCATTTAAAATTTTAAACATGAAAATTGATTAAAAGGTCAATTAAATTGAGATTTAACATTTTTTTAAATTTTAAATTTGAAATTAATGTAAAATATAATACACTTAGAAATAACAAACTTTATTTTCAATGCATATAAACTAGTTTTAAAATATTTTTAATAATAAATTTTAAAAAACTATTTAACTAATAATTGAGATTAAATAATAATTAATTATTAAAAATTAAATAATTACATAATTTAAAAAATAAATATTAAAAAATTAATATATAAATTTAATGTGATTCACTAATTTAATTATATATATATATATATATAGCTGTTAAATTTTTTTTATTTATTTATGAATTTTTTAAATAAAATATATTAAAAAAAAAATCTTGGAGGTTCTCCCTTCAAGCTTCATGTCACGACTCTTCTCATGCCTCCCTAAAATCCAAAGAATTTTGTGAAGGAAGAATAGCGGGACAGCCCTATGGAGTGCCAAGGGGCGACTGGTGGCAGCAGCTGCGGGACAGGCAGTTGGCTGGCCAACGGGCAGTTGGCAGATGCGTGGTTGGCCTACGGGAGAAGGGCCACTGCCAACTGGGCCTGCGAGATGCGTGGTAGGCCTATGGGACAAGCAGCAGTGCTGCGGGCGCTGGGCTGTGGTGCGCGGAAGGCTGGCGCGCAGGAAGTGTAGGCGGGGCAATCACTGGTAGGCCTGCGGAAGCTGGTTGGCCTACGGATATGGTTGGCCTACGGAAGACTGGTTGGCCTACGGATCCATGCTAGACGAGGTCCAATCGGCAGAACGGGCTGAAAGGCGCCCGAAGCTTCCAGAGGCGTCTGGGGTGCGTGGGAACGGGCCAGAACGTCTTGGTTGGCCAGCGGAAGAAATTTCCAGGAAGTTGTGGTTGGCCAACGAAAATTCTAGAATCACCCAGAATTGGCCAGAGACAGCCAGCAACCCCCAGAACTGGCCAGAACAGCCCAGAACCTTCCAGAATTTGGTTGGCCAGCAGATTCAACCCAGCCAAGTGGGTCCCACAGGCAACTCAGCCCCCATGTCCAGAATACTCTCCAGGGTGTGAAATTACATTTAAGTCCCTGAAAGTTTTAGAGAGTGAATTATAGCCACATGTTGGAGAATGCATCTCCACCACACATTAAGGAGGTGGGATACCTATAAATAGCCACTTAGGGAGTTCATTTGTACAGAAGAGGTGAGAAAGTGAGCAAGTGAGATACCAAAGAGTGTACAAAGCCTTGTAAAGCTTTCTTTGAGCAATACAAATTTCTTCCTTCCATCATCATTCTCCTTTAAGCTTAGCCAACACTTTTCTCACACAACTAAGCTTCCGTTGCCACAATCACCCAACGGCTCTTATTTTGAGCAAGGAGTAAGGCTGAACTTAGTTAGGGGAGCTAAGTGTCGCACGGTTTAAGTGAATTTCAGGTATTGAAACACTTAGTCCGTGACAAGTGGTATCAGAGCGTTGGTTTGCTTGATTGGGTAAAAGATGTCCAATCCAAGTGAGGTGATTGCTGGGGGAGTTGCTCCTATGGTGGAGGAGCAAGGCGGCGGTAAAAGGAAAGGAAGGGGCAAATCGAGGGAGCCTACACGAGCTAGGGAGGAGCTCGGTGATTTGGAGACCCGTCTTGTGAAGGTGGAGCTAGTCTTGATCGAGGAGGAGGAGAAGTTCGAGGAGGTTGATACCCACATCGAGGAACTTGGCAATGGGATGGAAGAGTTCCGAGAGGAGATGCAAGGTGCCCTCGACTCCGCTGTTGACAAGCTAGCGAGTGAGATGGGGTCACTTAGGCACGCCCATTCAGAGGAGAATGCTGCCATTAAAGAGGAGAACCATTTCCTAAGGGCGGAAATGGATAGGATGATGGGGAGGATGAAGGAGCTCAAGGAGAAATTGGCATTGTTGCGTTCCGTGATAGTCCAAGGTGGTATGGCAGCCACACCATCCACTTCGGGAGCTCTTATGGCACGAGTGGAGGTGCCAAAGCCCCAAGCGTTCAAGGGGACGCGTAATGCAAAGGAGATCGACAATTTCCTATGGAGCTTGGAGCAGTATTTCAAGGCCCTAGGAATTGTGGAAGATGCAAGGAAGATTGATCATGCCCCACTGTATTTGGCTGACACCGCTATGGTTTGGTGGCGAAGGAGGGAAGCCGACATCGAGAAGGGCACTTGCAAATGAGAGACGTGGGACGATTTCAAGAGAGAATTAAAGAAGCAATTCTACCCTGTGAATGCTGCTCACGAGGCACGAGCAAGGCTAAGGAGGCTTACTCAACGAGGGACGATTCGAGACTATGTGAAGGAGTTCACCGAGGTAATTCTCGAAATCCCTGGCTATCCTGATAGTGAAGCACTCTTTGCTTTTATGGATGGGTTACAACATTGGGCAAGGCTTGAGATTGAAAGGCGTGGAGCCCAAGATCTAGCCACTGCCATTTCTATTGCTGAGTCCTTGACTAAGTATCAAAAAGGGGACAAAGGCAAAGGAGTGGAGCAAGTGAAGGTCAAGAGTAGTGGCGACGTCCATGAAAGTAAGGAGGGAAGTGCAAAACCGTGGAGACCTAAGGAGGGATTGTCCAAGGGATGGAGGAAGCCCGAAGGTGAAAGGGAGAAGCCTCTACCAAAGTGCTTCTTGTGCGATGGACCGCATATGGTGAGGGAATGTCCAAAGCGCAAGGTCTTGTCTTCCTTAGTGGAAGAAAAGGAAGCAAGCAAGCAGCAAGGGGAAGGTATGTGCATGGGTGCCTTACAATTAGCTGCCATCGATGTCAAGCCTAAGGAGGTGGCAAGTGAGCGCAAGGGACGCTTGTTTGCTCCAATGGAGGTAAAGGGGCAGTCCATTCATGCTTTGGTGGACACTGGAGCTTCACACAACTTTATGAAGCTCGATGTGGCCAAGAAGCTTGGAGTTCCTTTTGATGGTGATGAGGGTTGGTTGAAGGTTGTCAACTCCTCTCCAACCCCAACATATGGAGTTGCGAGGAATGTCCAAGTAAAAATAGGTGAGTGGACTGGAACTTTGGACTTCTACATTATTAATTTGGATGATCACTCTTGTGTGCTAGGCATGGATTTTATGGATAAGGTGAAGGCAGTTCTTCTCCCCTATGCCAATGATATGTGCTTACCTGATGGGAGTACCTTGAAGGCCATAAACTTGGCAAGAGGGAAGGGTGCCACTAGCACACTCTCTAGTCTACAAGTGGTAAGTCCAAAGGAGCTGCCCAAGGAGACATTGCCACCAAGAAGAAGTAAAGGGCATGATGAGATGAAGAAGAGAGTGAAGATGACTGTCGACGCGATGGGTCCAAAGTCTTCCTTGTTGAGGCGCATCAAGGAGGCAACGATGCGTGATGGGCAAGCCAAGCAATTGGTGAAGTTGGCTCGCAACGGGGTAACAAGGAAATTTGTGGTTGATGATGGGCTCATTAAGACGAGGCGTGGCAGCATCTTTGTGCCTAGATGGGGCAAGTTGCGAGAGGAAGTCATGAGGTGGTGTCATGACTTCATGATTCGTGGCCGTCCAAGTGTAAGGAAGATGATGGCAAGGCTTGGACGTGAGTTTTATTGGCATCACATGGCGATGGATGTTAAGTGGTTTGTAAGGACTTGTGTGGAGAGTCATAGAGGTGATGGTGATTCTCCAAGGGAGGTGAAAACTGAGGGACGTTCTCCATCTGCACCATGGGAGAGTAGACCACGGAGGTCTAAGGTGCGACTTCGAGGAGACGCGACGAAGGCGTCACGAGAATAGTTGGGGGAGAATGTCACGACTCTTCCCATGCCTCCCTAAAATCCAAAGAATTTTGTGAAGGAAGAATAGCGGGACAGCCCTATGGAGTGCCAAGGGGCGACTGGTGGCAGCAGCTGCGGGGCAGGTAGTTGGCTGGCCAACGGGTAGTTGGCAGATGCGTGGTTGGCCTACGGGAGAAGGGCCACTGCCAACTGGGCCTGCGGGATGCGTGGTAGGCCTATGGGATGAGCAGCAGTGCTGCGGGCGCTGGGACAGCGCTGGGCTGTGGTGCGCGGAAGGCTGGCGCGCGCAGGAAGTGTAGGCGGGGCAATCACTGGTAGGCCTGCGGAAGCTGGTTGGCCTACGGATACGGTTGGCCAACGGAGCTGGTTGGCCTACGGATACGGTTGGCCAACGGAGCTGGTTGGCCTACGGATACGGTTGGCCTACGGAGCTGGTTGGCCTACGGATACGGTTGGCCTACGGAAGACTGGTTGGCCTACGGATCCATGCCAGACGAGGTCCAATTGGCAGAACGGGCTGAACGGCGCCCAAAGCTTCCAGAGGCATCTGGGGTGCGCGGGAACGGGCCAGAACGTCCTGGTTGGCCAGCGGAGGAAATTTTCAGGAAGTTGTGGTTAGCCAACGAAAATTCTGGAATCACCCAGAATTGGCCAGAGACAGCCAGCAGCCCCTAGAATTGGCCAGAACAGCCCAGAATTGGCCAGAACAGCCCAGAACCTTCCAGAATTTGGTTGGCCAGCAGATTCAACCCAGCCAAGTGGGTCCCACAGGCAACTCAGTCTCATGTCCAGAATACTCTCCAGGGTGTGAAATTATATTTAAGTCCCTGAAAGTTTTAGAGAGTGAATTATAGCCACATGTTGGAGAATGCATCTCCACTCCACATTAAGGAGGTGGGATGCCTATAAATAGCCACTTAGGGAGTTCATTTGTACAGAAGAGGTGAGAAAGTGAGCAAGTGAGATACCAAAGAGTGTACAAAGCCTTGTAAAGCTTTCTTTGAACAATACAAATTTCTTCCTTCCATCATCATTCTCCTTTAAGCTTAGCCAATATTTTTCTCACACAACTAAGCTTCCGTTGCCACAATCACCCAACTGCTCTTATTTTGAGCAAGGAGTAAGGCTGAACTTAGTTAGGGGAGCTAAGTGCCGCACGGTTTAAGTGAGTTTCGGGTATTGAAACACTTAGTCCGTGACATTCAACTCCGTCTTGGAGTGAGGAGCTCTTACTTCCACACATACATTTTCGGCCAATTCATTGAGCGGAATGTAGGGTACAGTAAATATATTATTACTCTATATCTAAAATTAGTTGAAATGTGTTTTAAAAAATAATATTTAGAAAGATTAAATTAATTTTTTAAATTATGTCAAATTTCACGCACACCTCTTGATTACGCAACTCAATAATTTATTTCTGGAATAATTAAAAAAAATTATTATTTAAACTTTATAATATAAAAATTTATTAATTATTTTTATTTTATTTTTAAAAAATAAAAATAATTAATTAATTTTTTTTAATTTTAACTGTTAAATATTATTTTTAATTATTATAATATAAAAAAACTCATTTAATTAATTTTATAATTCCAAAGATATATTAAAAATTATTAATTAATTATTTTATATTAAAAATATTTTATATTTTTTTAATATTTAATAATTAAATGAATAAAATGTTTAATTAATTTTAAAATTTGAAAAATATTTTAATAAATTTTTTTAATATTTATTAATTGATGAATTTTTTATTATAAAATTAAATAATATTTTTTTCATTACATTTATTCTTTTATAACTTATGACGTCGCTTTTAACAGTGATTCGCCGACTCAACATGAAATTTCGAGTGTTACAGTAATGTGTTAAATGAAATTCATAAAAAAATAATTATATAAACATTTCATATAATAAAAAATTATTTTTGGGCCAAATCATATAATAAAAAAATCAATTGAGATAATGATAGGTTTGGAAAAACACAAACACTAGAACATTCATGTAATAACGAGCTTTCATATGTTGTTGTCCGTTTAAAGTCATGCACGTGCGGAATCTAACACTCATTGTAATTTGTGGCTATGCAAAATGATGTGCCTCCTTACGCTACTGTGAGTTAAAAGGTAAGGCTTTTCTGGTAGAGCAAGATAAAATATTTTATTTAAAATGAATATATGATAAAATATTTAATGGATAATAAAAATAGCTTTTCTAAATTGCTTAATCTTAAATGTTTAATAACTTTTTATTTAAATTACTATTATTGCATTTTTCAATATTATAAGAGGTAAAAATACATAAAAATCTATTATCATCTAATCCATATCAAGATAAACAAATTAAATCAGAAAAATAATTATAATTCAAATTAATTCAAACACATGAAATCTATCATCGCTATTTATAAGAAATAAAGTACCACTATCACTGTCATTGTTTAAATACAATTCTTATTATACCGCTCAACCGCTCAAATGCAATCTTTATTATAATAAAATATTGAATAATAATAATTTTAAAAAAATAATAATATTTTTAATTCTATCACTTCTTTTTATAAAATTTATATTTTAATATGTTAAGTAATTAACTAATAGTTTAAAGAAATAATAAATTCTATAAATGGTTATTCAAAATTCTATATCAATTATGAAATATATATATATATACAGTAAATAAAATTAAAAATTTAATTAAAATTATTATATTTTTTATAACAGTCTAATTTTGTTTTTAAAATTTGTGTGCGTGTAAGAATTCTAATGATAGTGCATTGTTATCGGCAGGAAGGGCAAGTTGTGTAGGTTGTTTTCGAAACAATGAAGGTAGATGACTTTTGGGTTTTCAACGGTTTTTGGGCAATTGTGGAGCAATGAAAACTGAGCTATGGAGAATATATTATGCTTTAGTATTAGCATGAGATTCAGGGTAGAAGAAGATTGAAGTTTAAATGGATTCTCAACTCGCGTTAGATTTACTTGCAGGTAGAGGTGCAGTAGTTTTTAGAATTGCTAATTTGGTAAGAAATTGCCGTGATCTTATCAATAGAAGCTGGAAAGTCAAGATGGTAAAAATTTATAGAAAAGCAAATGCGGTAACGTTTGGCTAGTTTAACTGTTGGTGATGATTTTAATTTAAAAATTCATCAATTGCCTTCTGTTACTATTAAATTTTTACTGGAAACTGATAAATCGGAGTTTTCATGGCCTAAATTAATAAAATAAGCGCTCTATTGTTTTTAAAAAAAAAAGAAAGAAAGAAAGATTGAAATAATTGATTAGCTGTCGGTGGATTTTAATACCATAAAGGAAACCGACAATTGGGAACTCGTTTGTGCTATTTCCGCTTCGTTTAGCCGATACTTTTGGTGGGCGCCCACACGCAAAGAAAGAGATGCAGAGTAGTAGGGACGGAGGAGTGAGTGGTAGAAGTGAAAACAACAATGCTCTGCAACTGCAATTGAAGAAGGACAAGCGTGTCCACCGACCCCGTTCTTGGCTCCTTGTGTTTTGCGACAGAAAGTGTAGTCTCCTTGTTTAGTTTTGGTTTTAGCTTTCTATTTTTAGTAATGACCCCATTTCCCATTTCTTGCTGCTTAAAGAAAAAAAAAAAATGCCTACCCTTTATACTCTCCTATTTAAATAAATTATTTTGCAAAGATTATATTTAACAGTTTTTAAATATATTTTATTTTAAATAAAAATATTTTTTAAAAAATTATTATTTAATTTTTATATTATTAAAAAACTCATTAATTAATTTTTAATTTTAAAAAATCATTAAAAAGTTATTAATACTTTAAAAAAATTATTAAATAGTTTTTTTTATTTTTAACATTTAAATATTTTATTAATTAATTTTTATAATTTTAAAAATTTTATTGATTAATCATTCAAATTTATAAAAAAAAAATTTATAAATGAATTTTTTATATTAAAAACACTTTAAATTCTTTTTACAATATTGAAAGAGTAAAATTATTAGAAGATTAATTAATAGATTTTTTAAATTGTTAAAAATATTTTAATATATTTTTAAAAATAGATAAATTAAATAATAAATTTCTTTATAATATAAAAATTAAATAATAAAATTTTCAAAATTTAATTATTTAATTTTAAGCTTTATTTAATTAAAGATAAATGGAATTCCACTTATTCGATTATCAATTTTCCTTAAATTCTCTTTAACATAATAAAATTAATTTCCTCTGAAATTCAAGTCTAGTCTTTCTACGAATTTAGAAACAAAAAGCCGAGCATTCGAGTAACATTTTAGTACTTTATTAAAAGAATTTCAAAAAATTTAAATATTTCCGACTAAACAAGACTTTTTTTTTTTTGAAATATCTCATACAATTTAACTAAACATTTAATTATACTAAATTTATCTTATCAGAGAACGATACATTTGATAAGGTTTTAATTAAAAAATTGATAGTTAAATATAAACAGATTATTTTAACCGACTAATATTTCATTATTTAAAAGATGAATGATTATATATGATTTCAAAAAAAATGTGTATACGAAAATAAGAAATATAAAACATTCAACCAAAATAAATATAGTAGCATAGTTTAATTTTTCAATAATTACAATTCAATTATATTAAACAAAATCTAAAAATAAAATTACATAATCTACTAATTAAAAGATTAAAAAATCAATAAAAATTACTTTTCTGACAATTTTTTTTTTCATTTTAGAATAATAAAAAAAATAAAATTTTTAAACAAATTAACGAGTCATTTATTCGAAACTCAAAATACGAATAAATGAAATTTTATTTAAATTTTATATTAAAAATCTATTTGTTATAATTTAAATTTATAATAAATTGAATAATTTTTTTAGACGGTAAATTAATTCAAAGGTTATAATAATAAAGTACTTAAATTTAATTTTATACTGTATATATTTTCACTTCAAAATGTAATTTAATTTATATTAAAATAATATATATACTGTTAATAAATATTATTAATATTATTGAAAAATATTAACATAATAAATATAAATAATTATTAATTAAAATGATTAAATACATAAAAAATTTTAATAATTTATATATATTTTTATTTTAGAGTCCATAATTTAATATATATTAATATAATATTTATATTATTAACAAATAATAATAATTTTTAAATATCATTAAATAATAGTAATATAAAAGTATAATATAATTATTAATTAAAAAATAAAAAATAAAATATAATTTTATTATTTTTACTTTAAAATTTAAAAATTTAATTTGAATAGTATTTAAAATTGTTGTTATTTATTAATATATTATTTTAATGTAAATATAATTATTTTATATATATATATATATATACACATTACTTAAATGAAAATAGTGTGAATTTTATATAGCAAAATGAAATGTTTATGTTTCTTTTATTATTATTATTATTATTATTAAATTAGTGTATAAATTGGATCGAGACAATATTGTCCATTCAATATTAGTACTTTCGTCCGGAAAAAAAAAAAAATACTAGTACTATAAGGACAAAGTGATAAATAGTATTTTCACTACTTTAACAAGTATGGTTGGTTATCGAGACTTCTCGACTAGCCTTGCAAGCCGCATACTAGTACTATGTGCCACGTCTCAACAAGGCATACATTTGCCTTTAGACCATTATTCAGCTATTTCTCTCGTTTTCCCTGTGTCTTCATTCTGCTTTCCTCTAGCTAATTAGATCGGAATTTGATCGAAGATGGGGAGGAAGAAGCTGGAGATGAAGCTAATCGAAGACAAAAGCAGCCGTCAAGTGACTTTCTCCAAAAGACGAAACGGATTGATAAAAAAGGCTCGCGAACTCTCCGTTCTCTGCGATGTTCAAATCGGTGTTATCGTCTTCTCCAACAGCGGGAAGCTATATGAATTCTGTAGCACCGGCAGGTACGCCTCCTCTTTTTCTACTTTCTGTTTGCTTCCTTGGAAAATACTTGTAAGAAAAACTATCTTAAGCCTTAAAACGCTAGAAAATGAGCTTCTGATTCTAAAAGCGGTAGTAGCAAGTGATGTTTTTGCTTCTTTAAAACTGCTTTATATCTAAATTTCTTCATTAAATTCAAACACAGAACGTTCTATTTAATTCTCTCTTTTTCTAGGGATTTAATTTGTAATCTAATAAAAAAAAGAAGAAAATAAAAAATAATAGTATCTTTCAAGCTATTTATAAAATAAAAATAATCTGATTATAAAAAATTAAGATAATATAATAAAATTAGAATAATCAATTTTAATATTAGATTTAAATATTAAATGTTTAAAAAATTTTAATCATAAAATATTCGACATCTATAAAATTTTTTAAAATTTAAATTTATCTTATAATGATTTTCAAGTATTGCTAAGTTTAAAAATTTAGTGTATATATTGTTTTGAATTTAAATTTATTTAGTGTATATATTGTTTTGAATTATAAATTAAATTTAAATTAATAAGATTTAATATATAAAAGTAATTGGATGAAATTTTTATTTCTTTAAATTAAAATTTTTTTGTATATTAATATTTCATCAATCTAATAATACTGTGTTCAATACTGTTTTGTGCTAATAGGTCATGCACACTATTGATAGAAGTGATGTATGGTAGTTTATAAGTGATTTAGAGATTATACTACAATCTCATAGGAACGGTCTCCTTTCACATTTATATAGGTGATATCATTAAGTGTATATGACAATTTATATATCATTTATAAGAGATATGAATATCATTAAGAGTTTTTAACTCATCTCTCGTTAATGTAGTCTAGTATTCCTCACAATACAGGAAAGGACAACGTTAAATAGTGCTAACAAAACTAACAAATATCTTGTTATTACCCATATGAACCTTTTTCATGGGATCTTCAGTCACAAAAGTTAGGTTGCTATCACTGTTAATTTCAGATTGGTTAAGTCCATTTCCCTTGATATAATTCTATTTCTTAGCGGCCGATCAACTCTATCATGTCTTAGATAAATATGTCTATTTTTGCTATTAAAAGTTTTATTTTTTATAATAGTCATTGCGGTTTGGCAATCGCAATACACAAATGATATTGATTTTATTCTCAACATAGTATTTGCAAAGAAACTTTTTAGCCACTCAAGTCTTATTGTCATCTAATTTCAGAGCAATAAACTCTTACTTCATGTGATTTTAACAATAATAATTGATTTTCAAATAATTGCATCACTAATTAAATACTGGATTTTATCTTATTTGAATTTAAATTTCAATTAATATCACCGGAACATTTACTTTATAAAATACTATAACTCATAGTACCTCTCCAATAATTTTTAAATTTGATTAAAATAGTCGAATAATCATGATTATATTATGTGTAAATCTACTCAATTATACTATATCAAGTTTGAAAATTTCATTAAATGCAACAGTTTTCTAATAATATATGTATATCTAAATTGAGAAATAATATAATCTCTATTCTTTTTTTAGAATTAACATTATATGGAGTATTCACTAATTTGATATTGAGATGTCTAAATTTCTTTAAAAAAAACTCAATATTAATGCTCTTGCAATATAATTATACTATTTCAATTTTAATATCTCAAATCACATTTGCTCCCTTTATATATTTTATATCAAATTTATATATGCTATATGATAATTTATATTAAATATAAGTATATAACCACATATAATAAGTAACAATCCAGTCATCATTTATAAACTTTGTAAATATGTACTTATCAATTTCAATAGAAAAAATAATGACCCTAATTAAAATTTGGTCAAATTTTACTTGTTTCAAGGTATATAAAGATTCAAGAATTTTGTAAATTTTATTTTATTCTTCCCTCAAGTTGTACCATATAAACTTTTTATTTTAAATCTTAAAAAAATAAAAATTCAATTTGTAAATAAAATTTTATACAATGAAACTAAAACAATTAAATTTAGAACTTTTTTTTTTAAGAATCCGTAGACATAGTTTTAGCAAAACACCCACACTTTTAAATATTTTAGCTCAAATTTATAATTTTTTCATAATTTATAGATCTTTATCAATTAAAAAATATATTTTATTTTCTTCTATTACAGTACTCTTACTGTTATTATGAATAAAAACAAAAATAAATAAATGCAAGTTTATCGTTCAAAATAATAGTATTAGAAAAGGCAGAGGCTCCACAAGTCAATCATAAGGCTCAACAAGTCATAAAAAGATTAAGATTGCAAAATTTATTTATTTGGTTCATGGATTCTTAGTTAAGCGGGTATATCAATTAACCAAGAAAATAATTTGGTAGTTTAGAACTAATAGGAATAACCATGAGATTAAAAAGGAAAAAAAAAAGGAAAAAATATTGATACTAAGGCACTCATATGTCCTTATTCAAATATTCAGTATATAAAAAATTTATTTCCTTCTTTTTTTTAGTTTGGTGAGGAAGCATAGTTTTAAAAAGATGCCCTACACTTTTAAATAATTTAGACAAACTTATTGTCATTTTCATAATTCAAGGGGTTTTTCATTTTATATATATATATATTCTACTTTCATTTTCTTTATAATGCTCTTACTACGAATAAAAGCAAAAATAATAAATAAATAAATAATTTTAAGCCTATAATTAATATAAATATGTAAAAACAATTATAGTCTAGTAAGTCATAGAAAAAAAAATTAATCTACAAAATTATTCTTTCGGTTTATGGAAACGTAATCAAACATGTATAATAAATAATAAAAAAAATTAGTAAATCAGAAACAAGGAATAGCCAATTTCAATTGGTGAAAAAAAGATAGTAAATAACTTTGAGAAATTGCTATTTTCATTTATGCTCAAATAGTTCAAAAATGCATAAAAATATTGTCAATTATAGTATGCTCGTTGCTCTAAGATCAAAATGAGAAAAGATTGATTTAACATAATTTTTTTAATTCATTACTTTAATAGTTGATCTATATCTATTCTCTCTGGTAGACTGAAGGAAAACAAAATAATAATAATAATATTGATAATAATATTAATAATAATAAACTCGACTTTATTGTCTACCGTCAGTTTTTAACAGCAACAATTTTTCAATAATCAAGATTCTGGAGTAAAATTTTAATTATTTTCTTTAAATAAGATTTTCTCCCATAATTAAAAAATAAGATTTTCTTCCACCGTTGAATCTCCCACTATTGAAGGATAAGACTAAATCTTTAAGATTGTTGGAAAAATAAGATAGAATAATAAAACTCGAGTCGTGTTGGATTGTCCTTAAGGATTTATTTTGCAATCTCCCGAGATTAAACAAGTTATTTCTGAAATTTTAATTTTCAGGATCAGGACAATAAGAATTTATCTAATTTGTAACTCAGCAGACAATATAAAGAAGAAAAATGAATAAAGTAGAAAATGAGAGTATTTCTTTGTAAATATGCATGCTATTTATAATGGAAAAAATAGCCGTTGTAAGCGGTTATAAAATCATGAGATAATATAATAAAATTATAACGGTCAGATTTAATATTAGATTTAAATATCAAATCTATAACAACAAAAAAATCTCACAAATAAAATTTTCAACTATCACAAAATCTTTTGAAATCTAAATTTATTTTATAATATGTTTGACTTATCCTTGCGATATTTGTATACATGCTTTATCTTTGTACTACTTTACTGTACTATACGCGTGGTCATTTGATGATTATATGATAGTTATAGCGGCTTTTTCTGTTGTACGTACGACAAGAAGCTTTAGATACTAAATGAGTATAAGAGCTTCTTCACTTTTGCATCTCTTTTATCAGCATAAATAATTGGTACACCTGATCCTCAATTCAATTTCAAATACATAAAATATTAGAATGCATGTAATATTAAATTGCCATTTTGAAAGAATAGAAGCTTAAGAACTCTTGACTAGACCAATAAAATTTAAAGATCTGGGGGATTATTTTTACACTTCCTACTATATCTTGTCTGAAACCAATAGAGTGAACGTGAAATAAATGGTTACTGAGCCACTTGCCCTAAATTATTCAGCTCAGGTGGATACTAGCTCCACTCATAGTCACCAGATTAAAAGGCATAGGGCGAGTTTTTAAGCGGTCCACAAAGAGGTGATACTCTCCCAAACACCGATTTTTTTATACGGAATCATCTTAAGGGGTCACTAAGTACCGTACTACTTGGGCAATCGGATTAGTAACCAAATAATCAAGTAATTAGAGGAATGAGTCATAAGAGTGCATTAATTTCTGATTTTTTGCTTTTGCTCTTTTTTTTTCTTTTTTTTTGACGCCTTTTAATTTTCACATAATTATGTGGTCCAGATAATGTCTTTTAAATCATTCTCAACAAAGAGTAGCTACTCATTTAAAATAACATCCATTCATTATCAATTACTTAAATAAGGACCATATTTCATGAGCTTTCAAAACAAGGCTTAAAAATAAAACTAACAAAATGAACAATAATGAATTTATTGAACTAGCATACAAATGGCATAAGAACTTGAATTCTATGAATTTTTTTTGAATAAAATTTAAAACTGAAAATAATACTAGAAAAACCTAGAAAAATAAAAATATGAGAAACAATTCAGCAAGTGTAAGTGTTGAGAAACTGCTGAGAAATAGAAAAAATCTTTCAAGCTTGGGCAAGCCTCTAGCAGAAGCAACAAAAAGAGCATAAAAAATTTCCAGACACAACAGAAATATCAAAAATATATATGTACATCGACTCATCAACCAGTCACAAAAAGCACTTTTATCCCAATCACTTCTCTCCCCCCACATTTACTCCTCACATTGTCCTCAATGTGGAAAAATTCGAGCAACGGGGGAAGTTTACAAATAAATTAGCAAAAGTGAATCAAAGAGGACTTCCCTTGGGAGTAAGTTGTTGAGAACTCAAGCTGGTGGTGGTTGGGATATGGGTAACCCTAAGTGTGAGAGAATGGTATTTAATTTTGCATCAATGTGATGCATTTTTGTCTCAATTCTGGCTAGGCGGGTTTGATCATCAGGTTCTAGAGGTGCTACTAAGGTTGCTGGCACTGATTTGTCCTATGTTTAAAATAAGCGCGATCGTGGTGGAATGATAGCACCTAGAGTTGTTTCAGAATCTCGGGTTTCACCTCCCATTCTTCTTCCTCATCATCACTGGGCAGTTCATAAACAGGGGTCTTCCCCTTTACTTGTGAGCGCGTCTGTCTCTTTGTCGCGGTCAGCGGAGAGGACGGTAGCGAGGGTGCTGAAGATAGTGCTGGTGGCTCAACGGCCGGCGTGGGTGACGCAGTTGTGGATCTGCTAGGCATGCGCGATTCAGTTGCTGAGGCTGTTGGTGTTGTTGATGAAGTGCGGCGGTGGCATCGGGCTGGGTGGTCCTCGCCATGAGTGGTGTACCTGTTGATGCAAAGAGACGCGAGAGGGAGAGGCTTTCGGGGAAGAAAAAGAAAAAGTGAAGAAGAGAAAATGAAAAATCGGATTAAGTATTTTTTTTATTTATTATTTATTATTTTTTTTTTTACTTTCCTTTGGAGCAGTTTCAAAAATAATAACTTACCATCCAAATAAATATTGAAGGTTATAAAAGGTCCCATAAAGTCCAGAATTGTTCAGAATGTCTAATTTGCTAAGGTAGAAAATAACAGATAAATTTTTAAAAAATGAAAATTAAAAGAAACTCATGGGTGACTGTATAGGCTTGGGCAAGCCTGTAACCCTGGGTTGCTTCCCAAGCAACGCCCTTATATATTGTCCTAGGCTAGACTTCAGTGGCATATTAAGTTTCATCTACTTCCATTTTCGTATTCATTTAGCATCCAAATCAATTTATTGCTTTTAAAGTATTCAACTTAGAGGAGATTATGATTGGAAGTGTGTTATTACTTCTAAAAATGCATATTTTAAATGAGTTGGAAGCATTTTTAATTCAAGTTCTAGTGCCTTGTGGCTTAAAGTGTCCAATGTGTGGACTGTTTTTATGATTCCTTCAGTGAATTGCGATGTGCTACTGTCAAGTTTTCGGTTAAAACCACCTCCAACTTGTTTTCCTTGCTTAATCCAAATGCTTCTTGAGTGAGAGGATTAACAATGTCTATGTTGCAATCATCAGAATACTTCATTGTATCGTAGACATTAAATTTTACCTCTTCTCCATCAAACTCCATTGTGAGCGTGCCTTTATGCACGTCGATCTTCATTCTAGCTTGTTGAGGAATGGTATTTCTAGTAATAAATCTGTAGAGTTGATGAATTGTCATCTTCCATGTCTAAGACAAAAAAGTCTGCTGGAAAAATTAATTTTTCCACTTGGACCAAAACATCCTCCAACACACCTTTAAGATAAACTATTGATCTATGGGCGAGTTGAAGTGTAATTCCTGTTTATTTCAAAGGACTTGCATCCAAAGACAAATAAACAGACAGAGGCATAATATTTATGGAAGCTCCTAAATCACACATTACCTTCTTGACTTCAAGGTTTCCAACTTTAAATGATATTGCAAACATGCCTTTATATTTACATTTTTGTGGAAACTTTTTTTAAAATACAGGCTGACACATTATCTCCTACTTTAATCTTTTTGTACCCATACAATTTTCTTTTATTAGTGTAAAGGTCTTTTAGAAATTTTGCATAGCTGGGTACTTGTTTTATGGTTTCAATGAGGGGTATGTTTATCTGGAATTTGCGAAAAACTCCAAGATCTCTTTCTTTCTTTTTTTTTTTTCTTTTTGATTGAGCAAATCTTTCAGGAAAAGGACGTATTACCTGAATTGAGGGTTGTTCTACCTCTGATTGTTTAGGCTGATTTTCTGTTGAAATTTCTATTTTTGCTTTTGGCATTAGGTCTGCCATACTGCCTTGGGTAAGCCTCTTTGGGCTGTCAGATTCCAACTCCTTCCCACTTCGGAGCGTAATTTGCTTGGGTTCTGTTTGGGATTTGGCATGGTTTGAGAGTGATAGGTCCCAGTCAAAGCTTGTAAAAGAAAAGAATTAAATTGAGAATAATTTGAGTAATTTTCCTTCCCATAGCTGCTTTCTTAAATAACAGTAGGACTTTAACAACTCAGTCCTATACACAGGCCACTAACAGAGATTATTCCCTAAAAAATAGCTAAAAATATGCAAGTCAGTTAAGATATCAACTATGACTTGTTCATATAAAGATTTATTTAAAAAAATAGAAAAAACCAGCAAAAATATTCAGCAGCAATAGTCAACTCAAAACAAAATAATTAATCCAAATACTTCCTATTTGGAACAACCACTCGATTAGTCCTCCGAGGCTTATCATTACTTCCCCCATTTTCAAAAACCTTGTCCTCAAGGTTCGAAGGAGAAAATCTTGCAAACAGAGCATCTGTGTTTTCCCATGTAGCATCGTCAGTGGGCAAGCCCTTCCACTGAACAAGACTCTCCTCCTCCAAACGCGATCCCTGTTTAACCCATCTGGTATCCAGTAACGCTTGAGGCTCCAAGACAATATTACCATCATCATTGAATTGAGGCAAATCTGTTGATATTAGGGCAGTTGTACCAACATATTTTTTAAGCAAAGAAATATGAAAAACAGGATGAACTTTGGAACCTTCAGGTAACTGTAATTGATAAGCAACTTTTCCAAACTTAGCCAAAATCTTGTAAGGCCCATAGTAACGGCAAGCCAGCTTCTGGTAAGCTCTCTTGGCAATTGATTGTTGACGATAAGGCTGTAATTTTAGATAAACCCAATCACCAACTTGGAATTCGACATCCTTGCGTTTTGCATCTGCAGTTTGCTTCATTTGGTGAATAGAACGGGAAAGGGTAGTTGTAAGTTGCTGAAGAATTTCATCACGACTTGTTAAAACATGATCTGCCTCATGAACAGGGGACAAACCCGCATCATATCGTGGAATGGATGGTGGAGGCCTGCCATACAATGCTAAGAAAGGGGTCATGCCAATAGAAACATGATATGAAGTGTTATACCAAAATTCAGCCCAAGGAAGATAAAAGCTCCATTTTCGTGGCTGTTGGGAAGCAAAACAGCGCAAATATTGTTCAAGACACCTGTTCACAACCTCTGATTGGCCGTCCGTCTCTGGGTGATAAGAAGAACTCATGTTCAGCTTGGTGCCGGACAATTTAAAGAATTCACGCCAAAAATGACTGACAAAAATAGGATCACGATCACTGATAATGGATTTTGGCATCCCATGGAGCTTGACAACACCTTCAACAAATTTCTCAGCAATTGATTTAGCAGTAAAAGGATGCGTTAAAGATAAAAAATGAGCATATTTGCTTAAACGATCCACAACAACCAGGATTGCATTTTTTCCACTAGACAATGGTAGACCTTCAATGAAGTCCATTGTTATATCATCCCAAACCTGATGAGGAATTGATAGAGGCTGTAATAAACCGGCCGGTGAAGATGTTATGATTTATTCTTTTGACAAATTGAACAAGCAGCAACATAGTCACTAACTGATTTGTTTAAAGAAGGCCACTGGGCAGCAATCCGCTTACAAGTCCTCAAAACTCCAGAATGTCCACCACTTGGGGAGTCATGAAATTCCTGTAAAATCTGAGTAATTAAGTCAGAATCAGGGGGAATGACAACCCGATTTTTGTAAAGAATTAACCCAGCTCTCCACAAATATGGTTTTCCCGGATTACTGGTAGCCAATTTCCCAATTTGAATCATGTAGGGATGTGTAGTAACAGCTGCCCTTAAAGAATCCCATAAAGAGGTATGTGGACTGAAGAGTGCATCAAGGCTAGGACTCCCTGCAATTCTTGATAGTGCATCGGCGGCGACATTTTCTTTACCCGGTTTATACCTGATTTCATAATCATAACCAAGTAGCTTAGAGACCCACTTTTGTTGTTCTGGAGTCACAATCTGCTGTTCCAAAAGGTATTTAAGGCTTCTTTGATCAGTTTGAATCAAGAACCGCCGACCGAGTAAGTAAAGTCGCCATGTGCGAATTGCGTGAACAATGGCAAACATTTCTTTAAGAAATTGGAGATGTCCATTCCAATGGAATTTCATAGTTAAGTTTTTCCAGTTGCAATTCACATCCCCCAATTGTTGGAGCCACTGGATTCCTAGTACCATATCCAAACCCATTATAGGTAAAGAATATAATGTAATAGTAAAGGGTATACCTTGAACCAGGAGATTCACATCCTCAAACTTTCCACTGCATTGTAAGTGTCCCCCATTGGCGACTTTCACCTTATTTGGCTTAACCGCCGTTGCCGGTAATCGGAGGGATTCTGCCATCTTTCCATTGATGAAGTTGTGAGTTGAGCCACTATCAATGAGGACAATCATCTCTGTGGATCCGATTTTGACCCGAACTCTCATGGTTTGTGAGTTAGACCACCCGGTAAGAGCATGGAGGGATATTTCTGGCTCATCTTCATCCTCATCCTCAGTGCCGCCATCTAACAAAAGCAATTGAGGTTTGGCACACCTATGCCCAGGAGTGAATTTTGCATCACAGTTGAAACAAAGCCCAGCAGCCCTGCGTTTTTGCATCTCTTCCCATGAAAGGCGTTTTACCGGAGTTGCAGTCTTTTCCTTTGTTGGCGATAGCGAGTTGGGTGGGGTAAATGTTCGAATGGCTTTCTTCTGCCTCTGGAGTTGTTCATCCCGCATTCGAGCATAATTAATGGCTTCCTTGAGCGTCTTGGGTTTGAACATTCTAATTCCATCTGATATCTCTGTTTTAAGGCCGCCCATAAAGGTTCCCACTAGGGCTTTCTGAGTCCACCCCTTCACTTTGTTCCCCAGCCGTTCAAATTCCCGTTGATAGTCTCGTAGAGGGCCCGTTTGTCGAATTTTGGAAAGAGACTCATCAAAGTCTTCGCATTCGATTGGTCCAAAACGGGACCATAGTTCTTCGACAAATGTGTCCCAAGATACTTCCTTGCCTTCTTCTTCGTATGAACGCTTGAGCCATCTCCACCATTGATTTGCTTCACCCTGGAGGTGGTAAGAAGCCAAATACACCTTTTCAGAGGTATCTGTTTTTTGGTAATCGAAGAACTGCTCCACTCTAGTCATCCACTCAGTTGGGTCATCGCCTGAAAAATTAGGGAATTCAATCTTTGCGAGTTTGGAAGCAAAAATAGGCTTTCCTCCCTCTCTTGAATCCTCTCGGCCAGATCGATCTTGACTTCGATCTCCGACGTTGCTGGATCCGGCTGTGTTAGAGAAAGACATCTCAGAGAACTTTGAAATAGCTGCCTCAATCTGTTGTAACTTACTATTAATTCCATGATCCATTTGGCTAACAGAACCTTGTAGCTGTCCAACTGCAGCTTCGAGATGTTCAATACGTTCTTTGTTGGTTGCCATAAGAAAAGAGAAAAGAAAGGAAATAGAGAAGGTTAGTAAGCTCTGATACCACTGATAGGTCCCAGTCAAAGCTTGTAAAAGAAAAGAATTAAATTGAGAATAATTTGAGTAATTTTCCTTCCCATAGCTGCTATACAAGCTTTCTTAAATAACAGTAGGACTTTAACAACTCAGTCCTATACACAGGCCACTAACAGAGATTATTCCCTAAAAAATAGCTAAAAATATGCAAGTCAGTTAAGATATCAACTATGACTTGTTCATATAAAGATTTATTTAAAAAAATAGAAAAAACCAGCAAAAATATTCAGCAGCAATAGTCAACTCAAAACAAAATAATTAATCCAAATACTTCCTATTTGGAACAACCACTCGATTAGTCCTTCGAGGCTTATCAGAGAGGGCAGTTTCCCTTGAGATTCCAGCTTGCTCACTAATGTAGCAAGTTGTCTCATTTGATTCTCCAAATTTTGTATGCTTGATTTCGTTTTCTATTGAAAAACAGGAGTGCTATCAGCAAGGGATTGAACAAGGTCTTCTAGAGACATACCTGATTTTGCAGCTTGATAGTTTGCTCTTGGCTGAAAGTTCTGGTGTCTATTTCCATAGCTAAGGTTTGGATGATCTCTCTATTTCGGATTGTGAGTGTTTGAAAACAGGTCATGCTTTCTTTGTTCTCTATTGAATCCTCTAATGTTATAAACTTATTGCATATCTTCCTGAAGGGTAGGACACATATCTGTCGGATAGTCGGCTTGTTTGCAAATACCACAAGTTCGTACATTATTTTCTGCAGCCAACTGTTGGACTGCAATGGTAAGTTGTGAAATTTTAGAATCTAAATATGCAATACTTACCTCATTCGTATTTCTAGGAATGTCCTCATCTCGACCATACTGTCTAGAGTTGGCAGCTAATTTGGAAATTAAAGTTTTACCATCTTCAGGTTCCATTTTCGCTATGACTCCTCCACTAGCAGCATCTATTATTCTTTGTTCTAATGGCAAAAGTTTTTCTTAAAAGTGAAGGTTAAGCTGTTTTGGAGTGATTTCATGTTTTGAACAACTTGCAATTAATTTCTTATATCGTTCTCAATATTCATATAGAGTTTCATTTTTTTCTTTGTTTGATTCCTCTTATTTCCTTTCTTACAGATGATACTTTGGTTGCTGGAAAAAAACTTTCTAAGAATAAGTCTCTAATGTGCGCCCAAGTGGTGATTGAATCTGAAGGCAAATAGTAGAGCCAATCTTTAGGGGATTCAATCAAAGTAAAAGGAAAAACTACCAACCTTATTTGCTCGTCAGTTATACCTGGACTCATATTTGAACAAACCACATAAAACTCTTTTAGATGACGATGGAGTCTTCATTCTCCAAACTTTGGAATTTTGGTAACACGTGAATCATACCTGTTCGCCATTCCAAGGGTGCATTCAAAGATGCAAAGGGGTTGTTCCTGCGGCCATTGTGTCCCTTCGATTAGTGTCAATTGGAGGTTTGGTTGGTGTTGAAGACGAGGTGTCTTTGGTGAGCAGAGGAAATCGGGCAGATGGTTGAGACTCCCGAATTGGTCCGTTTTTGCAACTTGATTGCTTTTCTCAACCTTTTTGCAGTCTTCTCGATTTCTGGATCAAACTGAATTCTACTATTTTCAGATCTGGTCATAAAAATAAAAACAAACTGTTTAAGGTCCCCAGCAATGGCGCCAAAATTTGACGGGTGTCGAATCCATTCATTAAGACTTATCTCCCTTTCTTGGATTTAATATGAATTTGTATATAGAGTAAGAGAGTATCGATCCCACAGAGACCTTAACTCTGTTTAATTTAGATGACTAGTTGAATAAGAAGTATAGTTTAAAATAAAAAGAGAGAAGGAAATTTTTGTTTGAAAAAAATGATTTTGCCTTGGGTAAGCCAAAAAAAAAAAAAAAGAAAAACAAACAATGCAATTGAGATGGTGAAACAAATAACTAAATTAAATTCAGTTGAAGATTATCAAATTGAGGGGTTTGGCAGTTGATCATTGATTACAAAAATAATTCATTTTATTATCTATTATTTGGTTATAATGGTCAAACACGCGAATCCCACCAATTCTTCCTTATGATTAAATTAATCTTGCTTCGTGCGTAAATTAATTTCTAGTTAACTAACAACTTTAACATGCGTATAGATTTAATTAGTTAACTGCTTTAAGAGAGAAGAACCCAAATTTAATCAATAATAATATGCAAATTATTTAAATCAAATCTATTAATTTCTTAATATAAACGAATATGTTAATTGCTACTTGTTATTAACTCAATTAAACAATTACGGATTTAATTGGATTAATTAACAATATATTGTCTTTCCAAGAGATTTAATGTGCCCCTTGAATTCCTAAGAGGATAACAATGGATGTGGTATTTCTCGAAAACAGAAATTAATAGAAAATATAAATAAGATGAGAATTTAAGCACATAATCTCATAACTTGAATAAAACCTCAATTTGGATTAACTTTCAACTGAAAAGAATTGTTTAGCCTTTAAGAGCCATAATAAAATTGCAAAAACTAAAGAAAAGAGAGAAGAAGGGAGGGGGGCGGTGACTGAATATGGAGAGAAGAAGAGGAAGAGAGAATATGGTTTCAAGTTAATTCTTGGATAGTTTTTATATAGGCTTTTCCCTAATAAAAAGATAAAAATTATGAATTTAAAATAAATTCTACTACTCTTATCTTATTCTTATTCTAATCTGATTGTGTTTGCTCCAATTTGAATTGATTTTATCCTTGTATAGCTGGAAAAATTGGGCTGAGGTGACATTTTTTTGAAATCTGGAGCTATTCATCGCCTTGGGCTACAGACTTGCCCAAGGCTGTAACTCCCTTATTCGAAAATCTTTCAATTCAGCCTCTTTTCGTACATTTTCTTAACTTCTGCTCAAAAATCAATCTGTTCAAAATCAAATTTAAAGTAAAAATTAATTATTTATATCAAAATTATAGCAAATTCATAGAATTTAATAAAACAAAAGTGGTGAGTTTTACGATTCATTACTTGAGCTTTGATTGTCTATGGCCTTGCTTGCGAGTGAAAAGGTCGGCGATGTGTGTTCTGGTGCTGCTCTTGTGCAACGCGCTCGTTCTCTCTCCATCTTTCTCCATTATTTCTGTTATGTAAATTCATACCAATTTGTTAACCATATATCTTCTCTTCCATTTAGGCCTTATAGAAACTTCCGATTACTTGGTTCTGTCACGTTTAATTAGGATATACAAAAAGGAAACAACTTGAAATCTCAAAAGTCGTTGTCAGTTCTCACGCTATATATATATTTTAATGCCATTGCTATTATTTGTCACCAGCCACCACAATTATTCAGCTATTTCTAATAGTTAATTGAACCATAAATATAATAGTCAAATTTTTTGTTTTTATCAATTCAACTCATCAACTGTAAGAAGTCAATGTTAATAAAGCCAATTAGAAGATAGTCCGGTTATCTTTCTGCAAGAACTGTAGGGTTTAGAGAGATTTCATGTTTGAGCCTCCGTTCCCTCTGTTCTAAGACCATCTAATTTTATAGTGAGAATCCTACCGTGTAGTTCACCTGTTATTATCTAGTCTATTAGACTTCTGTTGAATTAAAAAAAAAAAAAGTTAATAATGATTTTATTTTGCATCTCAAAAAGGAAGTGGAAGAGTTATCACCCTAATTATCACTAAGTTACTAGTTTGTTGATAATTTAATAAATTATACTCAAGTTCTACTGATATGACCTTTAATAGCAGCTTTATACTATTATCATTACTACTTTAATTAATCATCTATATATTGTTTTGTTGTACAATTTTAGATTTGTACAGATTTATTGTTAAAATATGAAAAAGCCTATTAGAGAATGTTTTATAATTAATATTTAAGAAATTATAAAATATATGTCTATAACACATTAATTGGTTCAGATTTAAGCTAGACTTTTCAATTTCAAGGCGACAAGGTCTTCAATATCAATGTCAGCCTTGAAAAAGACCAAAAAGAGACAACAATGGTATATATATAAATATATATATTATTTTATTCTACTTTTATAAAAGAATTTGTACAAGTAGCTTGAGTCCATGTGCAATTTGAATCTCACTTCTGTTTACTAGCATTTACGAAATTAGAAAATGTGTTTTGCCGTCACTTAAAAGCTATATGAAAAGAAAAAGCTATATCAATTTTGTTGGTTTTTTGGGAGGAGAGGAAGATAAGGGAGTCAATTACGGATTTTATTAATGAAGGGATATTTATACATTTAAAATGTAACTAAAAAATAAAAGCAAATCATAAATAAAATTTTAACTTAAAATCTTCTAAAATTTAAAACCATAATTTTAGATTTGCAATTTACTAAATCAATTATTCAATGCTCTTTTTTGACTTGGGAACGGTAAATTGAGAATTATTATATTTTGCAACAGGCCTCCTCCAACTCTTGAATGTTATAGAAAGATAATATTTGTTATATTTCACAATAGAAATTACAACCTATTTATATATGAGAGCAGAGATCAATTGGGATATTGACCTCTCTTAGGGGGAGGTCCTTCAGGGCTGTAACGACTTTCTTAAGTTAAGCCTAGTGGACCAAATTTGCCTTCTCCAACTGACTTCTATAAAGAAGAAATATGACGTCGAAAAGTGCATGTTTATGCCTGACCTATGGGATTACCGGGATGCTGGTATTCTTTTATGGTATTCTTTCTTTTTATGTTTTCCTTTCATTGTTTCGAGCTCTAATTGGATTGTTATTTTCTTTTTAGCTTTTGGCATATTAATGGGCATCATCAAATTTTTCAAGAATTTCACCTTGTACCGAGAGAGCATGAAGGCGACTCTGACTGCTTTCAAGGCCAACAAATTATAGCTAATGTGACTCAAGAGATTTTCCAAGGCGGACCCTACATCTGTAGCTTGTCGCTTTGCCCCTGCCCCTTCCCTGGCTTTGGTGCCTGTGACAGGAGGCTCCCGCTCTGTAGCATCTAGGACGTCGATTCCGCTAAAGCGCTGGCTCCTGCTCCCAAGAAAACTCCTAAGGAGTCGGCTCCTCACGCTCAGCGAGTCGGCTGAGAGCAGCTCGGAAGAGGGCACTGGGACTACTCCTTTAGACATTCCACCTATTCAGGCTGTGGAAGCTGTCATGATCGAAGACGGGGTTGCCAAGCGTGCCTAGATTTTAGAATCTGCTACTGATGGCGGGGCTGCTAAGCACACCCGGTCCTCGGAACCTGCCAGGACAACCCTTTCTCTCCCTGTTGATAAAGGGAAAAAGGCAGTGTAGTACCTGTCATCTACCCTAGACAATGAGTTATTGAACGCCGCTGTGACTGTTGAGTCCATGCTGGCCTCTGCGGCCAGGATGCTATATGAGAGGATATTCAGGGATTCCGGATGCTTTTGATCCCTGCTTCCTGGCCCTCGTCAGCCATCTGGCCTGCTCCACCACTACAACAAATATAGTATTTCGAGACGATTTAAAAATGTCACTCATTGAAGCTACACATCCCAAAATGTAATCAACGATGAAAATAAAACGTCATTACGAATGTCGCTAATATTTTTTTATAACATTTTCTTACAAATCGTCCTTAAATATTTATTTTTGTTGTTACAAAAATAAATGTTGCCACGAAAATAAATGTATCAAGTAATCATATTGAATATTTTATTAGCGACAATTTGATAGTCCCCAAATATACATTTTTGCATACAATAATAAAATCGTCTGAAACTATTTCTTTTGTAACAAAATTATATGTCTCTTTTATCATAGCATCTGATTGGAGAATCTATTAAAACTATTCCCCAAATATACATTTTTACAGTATGTTTATTTTGCGACAAATTATTATGTTTCAATTAATCGGCTTTTGTAGATGATAATGTAATTATCTTTAGAGATATTTATATTGCCATAAAATTATGTCTCAAATAATTATATAATTAAATCTATCTAATTTTTTTGGAGACAATTTATAACACTAAATAAATTTTTCCTAACTAATTTTAAAAAAGTATCTCTAAATGCTATATTTTTAACAAAAATTTATTGTAATTTGATTAATACTTTCTTTCTTGACTATAAATATGCACATTCGTAAATAAACAATATTTTATATAAATCAAGAGTGAAATCAATAATTTCATTTGAATTAACTAAAAAGAAGTTCGTAGTAATCGTAAAAGTAAATATCTAAATTAAAATATAATTAACAATCAAATATCTAGTATCTAGATCAATATTAATAAAAAATCAAATATTTAGATAATAAGATCATTTTTAATAACAATAGTAACTCGCAAAAAAAAGCATTTCCAGAATTCTTCAGATCCAATAGGCAGAAAAGTAAATGCGATTATATAGGGCTGCCTCTTGATATCTGCACTTATAAAGTTGAAGTCACCATCCTTTTATCTTTGTCCTATACAATCATTTGAAAGATCAACCTCCAACCACAATAAAATCAAATAATTTAGTCTAAATGAACACAATTGAATTTAGGTCAACTAGAAAAGCACAAATCATAGTAGAAAACAAAGTAAATGAAAAGAGAGTAAATGAAAAGAGGATGACAACTTTCTTGATTAATGATGAGAATGAGTACAGAAACATAGCATAGATAATTTAATATTATAGGGCTATAAAGATTTTCAAGGATATTATTAGAAGAATTACTTCACCTACAAAAAAGGATAGATACGTTTTCTGTCACAATTTTTCAGCATGAGAGAATATTTAAATGGTTCACTTTCTTAGATTATTTTTTTATTGTATTTTGTTTGACAGGATGTTTTTCCCCTGTACTTTGGTTTTAATAATGAGAAATCATGATTCATGGGACATCAACTGCATAACAACGGCGAACAACACAGCCTGCCTCTTTTTTAAAAGCTAGAATTCCCCTCACATGAGTAATAACGTCACAAAATAGTCTGTTCATTGTCCATGAAAGTGATGCAAAACTGAAAACATCAGCAACAGCAGCATGTTACTGGCACAAGCAGCAGCCAGTTGCTGCTGTTGGTGCCACAAGCATCAGCACCACGCTGCTGCTTGTGCCGGCAGCTGGTTGCATTGGCACAAGCAGCAGCAGCTGGTTGCTGCTTGTGACACTAACAGCAGCAGCTGGTTGCTGCTTGTGACACTAACAGCAGCAGCTGGTTGCTGCTTGTGGCAACTCAGCAGCAGCAGCTGCATGTTTGTTGCTGGCTGCTTTTGACCAAGCAACAGCAACAAGCTGCTGCTGCTGTTAGGTTGCAACAGCAGCAACCAGCTGCTACTGTTGGTTACTTTTTCAATATCTCCTTTAAATATTCAATTTAGATCTAGTGCAAATAACTATATAAATATTCATAAATCCTTTTAAATGCTTAGAAAGACAAATTCTCCAATATCAAGTTAATGCTTTTAAATAATTTTCTAGTGTTTTTTAGAAATGCTTTAACAAAAATGAAATCTCATCCTTATCATGCTTTTTGCTATGACAATTTTTTGATCAATTATATAATAAAACTGGTCCAACCATTATCCGTTTTTGTCCATTATAAGTTCAAGGTGCACCAGGAACTGAGAGTAGTTCCTGGTGCAAACCAGGAACTTTGAGCAGTTCCTATTATGCACCAGGAACTGCTACGAGTTCCTGGTGTGCACAGGAACGCATCTGAGTTCTTGGTTTGCACCAGGAACATATCTGAGTTCCTGGTGCGTACCAGGAATAGTAATCATGGATGAGTAAAATCAAGGCAACAAATCAAATGCCCATGCCGGTATGATGCAACAGATAAAAAGAAATTAATTTGTTCATTTGAAATACACAAAGGGGAAAAAGTAGTGCAAAATCAAAGATTGAAACCTAAATTCATCAAACAACCAACAGATAATGATTTGTAACCATCATCTAATTCCAATTACTCACAACAAATAAAAAAGAAAAAAATAGAGAGATCAAACCTTGGGCAATCAAGTGAAGGAAGAAGATAACGTCGGTGGAAGAGGATGACATCGGTGAAGAGGAAGATGAAGTCGGCTGTAACTTGGTACTCTTAGGAACAAGATGAAGTCAGTGTTTCGGCAGAGTTTGGTAGGAGAAGGAAAAACTTGAATCGTATGATGACGGCTGAATTTTAGCATAAATTTAGCCTAATTTATTAAAATTTTAATTTTATTTTAATTATTTCAATTAAAATTAATTAAAATTTTAATTTAGAATATCGTAATTTAAGCCAATGATAATAAAAATTAATAAAATTTTAAATTATTAAATTTTTAATTTAAAATACTGAACTTTAGGTCATTTTTAATTTAAAATATTAAAGTTTATGCTAATTTTAATTAAATTATTAAAATTTAAAGATATTAAATTGTTAAAATTTTAATTTATCACATTCTTAAAATTTGAAGATATTAAATTATTAAAATTTTAATTTATCAGATTCTTAAATTTTTAATATATTAAAAACATTAATTTCAATTTTAAAAGATTATATTTTACACCAATTTTAATTAAATATTAAAATTTTAAGCTATTAAAATATTAATATAATTAAAATCATGGTATTGAATCCATCCAACTCTGATTAACTGATAAATTATTTGAAATCAATTATTATTATTTAAATAATATATGAATTCAATTTATAAATTTTAATTAATAATATATATATCTGAATTGTACATATGTAGTATCCAAATTATATAAAAAATAATCCATCTCTTACCATTCCTAATGATGGTTGAGGAACAGTACCCTCGATGGATCTGTTATCAATTTATTATATTAATAAAATAAATATAATTTTATTAATTTATTATACAATATATATAATAATTATAAAAAATTAGCTATAATATTTTCATACATGTATATAATTTTTATGATATGATAATTAATACTACAAGTTTCTAAAAAAATTGACAACTATTTTAATCATTATTTATAATATCATAATTTATTTATTATGTTTTGCACTCTGGACTTCAGGGACAATTCTGTAAATAATAATATTGTAAACGACCTAATCAGTTCTGCTGCCTTCTCCTGCGGTTTCTGTAACTCA
Source organism: Manihot esculenta (assembly GCF_001659605.2). Classification (NCBI taxonomy): domain Eukaryota; kingdom Viridiplantae; phylum Streptophyta; class Magnoliopsida; order Malpighiales; family Euphorbiaceae; genus Manihot; species Manihot esculenta. The sequence goes on from NC_035173.2 coordinate 1,344,877, forward strand.
TTTCAATAGCTAATTGTATTAATAAAATTTAAGTTTTTATGTTATTTTCTATTTGTTCGCTTTCATTTTTCTGGTCTATTTAAATTTTATTTGTATTTTCATGCTTAAACTGTTTTTATGTATGTTGCCTGCGAGCTGTGCTGGACTAGTTATTCATTTGATGTTTTACTTGTAAAGCGTCTAACTTATTGTGTTTTGTACTTTGTTTATCGAATGCCTTAGTGTTTTATGTCTTCTGTTTTCCTAGAGCCTTTAGCTGGCCGGGGTTTTGTTTGTTATTGTCTTTGATTTTTATACAGTTCTTTGCCTTGATTCTCAGTATCCCAAAATTGTACTTTCTACTCCCTCATATTTTGATATTCGCGAGATGATTTTTAAGGTGAGTATCGAGCCTTAATTTTATTTTGATTTGGATCGAGCTCTCTTTTGAGGTCGGTGCTATGCCTTGATTTTAACTTCCTTCGAGCTTTAGGAGTGCCAACCTCTGTTTTTCGAGAATGTGATTATACCTTAATTTTATTTTCCCTTAGATTTTAGGGGTGCCAGTGAACAATAGTCGTCATGAATAGTACCCGACGTGACAGTATCAAAAACGCCTCCACCCAACACTCAAATGGCAAACGAACCACAAATCGGACAAGGGGGCTGCAAGGCGATTTCGGTGTCCTCCCTAGGTGGAGGTTGAAAGATAAATATTATCCTAGATGGGTAACACAAAAGAACAGGAGCCCTAAGTCTCCAAAAATTTAAAACTTGATTGGAGAGAAAAAAAATTAAATCTCTACGGGAATGACTCTGATACCATGTAATAAGATAAGGAGTGCCTATGGCCCATATGAGGGGCACATTACCCCTTTCCACAACCGATGTGGGATTCAACACACCCCCTCAGGCCCAGAATTTTTACTGGTGTGTGACACATTTATGGGAGGCCCAACATCGGATGGGGAGGCTCTGATACCATGTTAAATTTGGACCAGACTTAACTCACCCCAAAAACTAGCTCAAGGGGGAGGAGTGCCTATGGCCCATATAAGGGGCACATTACCCCTTTTCACAACTGATGTGGGATTCAACAGACATAATAGGACAAGGACCCCAAACATCTGAATGTACTAACTCAAGGGGGACGAAGCCCGTTTATTGACTCAAGACACTGTAAGTAAACGATAATATTTGGCAAATTGACAAGACTCACAATCTAAAACAGACAAAGAATGAAACTATGGATATAACTTCTTCAAAGCCGAGAGAGAAGGATGCCCCAAACGACAATTAACATCAAAAGGTGTTAAACGCGTGAAACATGCAAGTGATCTAGGTAATTGTTGATCCAAGACATAAAGACCCTCTAACTCACGCCCTCTACCAATAATCTGCTTCGTCGAAAGATTCTGAAAAACACAGTGATTAGGAAAGAATGAGACACAATAATTCAATGCACGAGTGAGTTTACTAACGGAAAGCAAATTAAACGCAAACTTAGGGAGATAACACAGAGGATAAAGAAAGAGAAGGGGTTAAGTTGACAATAACCAGAACCCATGACAGAAGATTTAGTGCCATCAGCAAAAGTAACATAAAAAGACGATGCATGAGACTCAAAATTGGACAAAAGGGTATAATTACCTGACATATGATCGGTAGCACCAGAATCAATAACCCATTTGGAGGATGAAGACACAAGACATTCAGTAGAGTTACCTGACTTGGCAATTGTAGTGACAGAGGAGTTAGAGGATTTCAGAGATGCCTAGTATTGGATGAATTGTGCATACTCATCTGCAGATATCAAAATTCCCTGATCTGAAGAGGCTTCAACTGTCATATGCGCCATTTGTGTGCAATGATTCTTATTATGTAGTTTCTGACATGTCTTCTAGTATGTCCAGGTTCACAGCAATAATAACAAATAATTCCTCCCGAGTCAGAAGTAGGACCTATTTCCTTAGAACGCTGAGATCCTTTACCACCATTAAAACCTTCCCTTTATCCATTTCTGTTATTCTGTTTACCACTGTCATTGCGACTAACAAGGGTACTAGTGGGGTGTGAAAGAATTGGAGACTCTGTATGCAACACCCTAGTGAACACATCATGTAATAATGATATTTCAGAGTCAAAAAGAATCTGAGATTTAGCTGTCTCAAACTCTGGAGAGAGACCTGCAAGAAAGCTCATAACAGCCATTTACTCTCGTTGAGCTTGTTGAGTTTTCACATTTGTACTAAAAGGTATCAATACATTAAGTTCTTCGTAAACTCTTTTAAAATCTATAAAATAGGATATCAAAGTTTTATCATTTTTCTTAGCTCGGTAAAACGCCTTTCATACATCATAAATACGGAAAATATTCCCTTTGCCAGAATATTGAAATTCCAAATACTCCATTAACTCTTTAATAAATTTACAGTAATTAATAAGACTAATCACCTCATTATGAATAGAATTTTGGATCTGCAAGAACAATCGAGCATCATCCCTCATCCAATTTCTACGAGTTTCATCAGTTGGAGGATCCTTGGTAAAATGATCATCCATTTCAATACTTCGTAAATAAATACGGATAGTTTTACTCCAATCCAAAAAATTAGATCCATTCAATGTGTTCTGTGATTTTAGTCATCACATGAATCACATCAGTTATGGTGGTTTTAACTTCAGCCATAAGGACAACCAACCCAAAACAATAAAAATAAACACAGAATCAGAAGTGAACAGTACCCGGTGAACAGTTCCGAATATGAACAGTACTAAAAGCACCTCCACCCAACACCCGAACGACAAACAAACCACAGATTTGACAAGGGACGGTGCGGCGACTCCGGCGATGGTGACCGGAGCAGCATTGCGCCTTCATGCGTCAGCCCGTGGAACTGCGACAGGTTGCCGTCGCGGCGCGTGAGGCCAACTCGCCAGCCGAACGCCCGTCGGCTCTTCAAGGAAGCTTCGCCGGCGCTCCGGCATCCTTCCTAGAGGGGCAATGAGATCCAAATGTTACTCTATATGGGTAACCCAAATGAACCTAGTCCTAAGTCTCCAAAAAAAATTTTAAATCTAGGCTCTAATACCATGTAGAAAGACAATATTTGTTATTTATTACTATAGAGATTACAACCTATTTATACATGAGAGACTGTATCTAAACAGTAAGGAAAATCAAGCCTATGATCATACATTTCCTAAGATTAAGCAATTGACACATCTATCAATATTTACTTCCTATATTAACATATTTACTTCCTATAACCTATAACAGATACCTTGTGAAACTGAGGGCATAGCTTCTTCAAAACCAGTGATGAAGGGTGTCCCAACCGACAATGTGCTTCAAACGGAGACACGACACTGGAGCAGGCAACAGACTGAGGTACCCATGCATCCAAAATGTAGAGACCCTCAGATATATGTCCTTTACTTATAAGCTGCTTTGTCATAATATCCTGAATGAGAAAATGATCAGGAAAAAAGGAAACACAACAATTTAGGTCTTTGATAAGTGTACTCACAGAAATTAAATTAAAGGCAAGATTAGGCAAACTTAGCACAGATGATAGGGTAATAAAAGGAGTAGGTTTAACAGTCCCAGAACCCTCAACATTATAGGTTGACCCATCAGCTATAATAATAGGAGAAGCGGCTTTATGAGATCGAAAGTTAGTAAAAATTATAAGGATTACCTATCATGTGATCCATGGCACCAAAATCAATGACCCATTTATATGAAGAGGAAATAAGACACATTTTATCTGTCTCAGTCGCTACTGTAGACATTGAAATAATTTTAATAATATGAGTCTTATTGTCAGAAACTATTTCAATCAAAATCCTATACTCCTATTGATAAGCGGTTGTCGAAGCCGTAAAAAATAAACCTATTTTCAATCAACAAAATAATTTGTAGATAGTGGCAATAGGGTCAAACCACAGGGATTTGACACTACGAATTTTCCTAATAATGACTTGGACAAATAAATAACAAAAGTAAATAAAAGAGGGGGGTTTGTTTTGAAGAATTACAACTGAGTAAAAGAAAGCAGTAATTAAATAAATGAGTAAATCAATGGGGGAAAGATTCTAGTTGAAGTATGGATCTATTTCAGCTTGTTTAGAATTGATCATTGATCTTTTTGATACTCCTATTTATTTCAATTAATTAGTTTAGGATGTGGAAGATGCTTCTCACAATCCAAATTTCTCCTTAGTTTTAGTATGATTAGGAAACGTTCGCTAATCAAACACTAGTTAACAAGTTGCCAAGGAACGTCCTTGGGGTTTGTTTTTACTTTTCAAACTGTTAACTGCCTTGAGACTTAGAGAAACCTAATTCTAACCTTGCCAACCGCGTGGTCAAGTTTAGATTATGCAACCGATTATACTTGAGTTTAAATAACCTAAGCAATTACGGACCTAAATCATTCAAATAATATATTGCTCAAACAATTAAAAGCAATAGGCCTTAATTGATTCTAAAAGCAAAGCAATAATAATAGAAAGATCAAGTTGCATAAATATTGAAAATAAATAAGAGTTTAATAATGGAGTTTTAAATCTCCCAATTCATTACAAATCTGAAATTTTCCAACTTCAACTAGAAAAGAAGGGGTTTAGCCACTCATGGTGGACAAAAACACAAAAAGATAGAAGAAAGGAAGATGGAGAGGCTGCCGCAGACTTGCTGCTGTAATTCTGCAGTGGTTCCGATGGTGGAGAGATGATGCTTGCTGGTTTTAGAGCTGTCCCTTTTATAGGTGAAGAGTCCTAGTTCGATTGGGGCTTGGAATTCCAATTTTGACTTGGTCTTTTGTAGTCTTTGATTCCTCTTTTGACTTTGTATTTAATTGTGAATGAAATTCCTGGGGTGAAAGACCTTCTCGTGGCTCTTGGAACTGACTTTGTAGTGTTTGAAGTAGAATTGGACTTCATTACTTTTGAATTTTGATTTTCTGCTCTTCTTTCCCGCGCTACTGGTCTCTCTGGCGTTAGTTTGATTTGGGCAGTGATTTGCCCAAATCGCTTGCCAATCGCTTTCTGTGAGTCAGTCCCAGTCTTTTGTTTCAGCTTCCTGTGAGTGATTTGGCCAAATTACTTTGACCCAATCACTTTTTCATCTTTTTCTGCACTTTTTCTCCAACTTTCCATTTTCTTCCTTTTCTGCAAAAACATGATTGATGATCTGAGATCCAGTAAATAGGGTTTTACAAGGGTTATGTAAAACTGGAAAAGCTTAGACCTAGAGGAGAGTATTTCTCCTTTTATATGTCTCCTTTTGTCCGCTAGTGACATGTAATAGAACGTATATCATTGGGCCACCTGTCCCTGCTATGTTGATACGGACGTACTAGGGAATCAGATCTCTGCCCCATGCGTAACGGCCCTTGATTCTTTCCTTCCGGGTTCCGAGCTGGGCCGGAAGATAATGTTAAGACTAGGCCCAGAGGGAATCTGTCCATTGGGCTAGAAGAGCTGGGCCGGCTTGTTTGAAGAAACTGATTGGAGCCCGGTCTTTGAGTTGAGTGGACTGGACCCGGTTCTTGGAGCAGGCTTAGAAGCCTTCAGATCATGGGCCGCCCTAATGAGCCTGGCCTTAGACCGGAGCAAAGAAACCCAGCGGTCATTAATTGCCCCTTTACCTTCTCTTCAGTTATTGCCTCAACTGAGGAGGGGGTAAATCCCAATAATCATTATGACCGCGCCTGTTTATGTACTGCTTCCCTCATAACGCCCTTTCATCTTTTTGTCATTTTGACTTTCGAATCCCCTCTGTCTTTTTCCACTTCTGGCTTTCCTCTGTTCTTCATGCACACTACCATCTCCACTTTCCCTGCTTTTATTTTCAAGGTACGTTTCCCTTCCTTTTCCCTAGCACCGCTGGCCTAGAGTCTAGCATCATCCCTCCCAGCATAAAAACCTCATTCCTAGGGTATATCTTGATATTACCCTTATTGCCACCTCCAGGACCCTCATCGGAATGAAAGGATCTTTCTTCCCGATCCGCATACTTCTGGTATAATCTATCTTCAGAAAGATGTGAGCTTAGTCGTCTCTGTTAAACGGAAAGAGTATGGTTTACCTTTTCCCTTAACTTCTTTCTTCCACGGGGTTTTCTAGTTATTTCGAGATTGCTTCTCGAACGCTGACCCCTAATTTCGTTCTCTCCACGTCTTCTTTCGAATCTGTCTATCTGAGCGGAGGTTTTACATCCACAGGGTGTCTGTTTGATATCCCCCCTTTTTTTTTTTTTTTTTGCTGGTCAAGGCGAGCCAAAAATTTTATTACTTTGTCTCTCATGGAGGTCTGCTATAATCTTGCTTTTGTGATTTTGATTGAGAGTCGTTCTGACTTGCCCCGATTTTGGATTTTTTGCAGCTTCTAAGATGAAGATGGATCAGGTTAAGCCCCCTACAATTCTCACGCTGCCCAGGGAGAGCCTGAACATTGCCTCGGACGCCCTCCTAGGAGGACAATCGGCGGGGGGGTTTACTCAACAAGTGGCCGAAGCCATATCGTTCATGTCGCCCAGTCGGCCTCCTCCTCCTGTTCCTGCCCGAGCTCCGAAGCCGAGCTTTCGAGGTGCCGAATCTTCAAGGCTGCCAAGTACCGACAGGTCGGTCGCAGCCGCTCTAGCTGTTCAAGCTCTCAGGTCCCCTCGGACTTCAAGGCCGAGCGAGGACTCCGGGTTGACGGGAGCGAAGCCTGCCCCGCCTTTTGGCGATGCTTCTGAAGAGAGGCTTGAGGCCTTCCTAGCTGAGATGGGGGCCCTTGCAAGCAGGGCTGAGATCGCCTTTGTGAGGAATGTCCATGGGGTCCTTTCCGAGGTCGGCCCGACTGCCGAGGATAGGGAACTCAGCTTTGTAGATGATGGGGGTGTAGCGGAGAAGGTCGGGGGCAAGTGTCCTATTCCCACCGAAGTGCTCGTCCTGGTTCGCGTTCCAAAGAAGTCTTGGGCTTCTAGAAGACCGGCTCCTGCCTTTCTTCTTCTCGGGAAGAAGGAGAAGGTTCCCGTGGTGCCCCTGACGTCTGCTCCTGACTCAAACTCATGGAATAACATGGTTTCTGAGATTTATTGTGGAATACAAGATGCAGTTCACACATGTAACATAAAACGGCTCATGGCGGGCTTGTGTCAGGATTTTGATATAGGGCGTATAGAGATTCGCTGCACTCAATCGAGCTTCCGTTGATGCTTTCCAACATGTGTTTCGTGATATTCAAAGTTTAGCTTACAAATATGCAAGCGAGGACAATGCATTAATGACTATGTTTAAATCAGGAAGCAAGGGTAATCTGCTAAAATTAGTCCAACATAGTATGTGTGTAGGTTTGCAACATTCACTTGTTTCATTGCTCTTCAGAACGCCTCGTCAATTTTCCCGTGGAATGTTTTGTTCATTCAGTAACCAGTCGACAAGGCTGATCTTCTTGGGATTTTAACTTGAAGCCTTATGTTTTTCATGCGTGATATACACACAGCATATGATGGAACGGTGAGAGATGCTCATGGGTATCAACTTGTTCAGTTCTCCTATAATATCGAGACAGAGTTCAGCTGGAATGTACGGAGAGTCTAAAGGAGTGTAGGGAGTCTGCCGAGCTAAAAAAAGGGGGGATCCAACAGACTCGTGAAGCTCATCTTCCGAACTGTAAGGATTCTCCTGCATTGAAAGCTAAGATAATAGTGTAGGTGATAGTGATGTAGATGTAGATGATAATGTACCTAGGCATGTAAGTCCTTTGAGGACGATTTTTCCTTCAGTAGCGTGGATGATTGGACTGTAACTCTTCTTTTTCTTTGAATGAAATTTCATTTTCATTTACTTTGCTTGTTTTTCTCTTTTTGCCTTCAAGCTCATCGGAACTAAAATTCTATTAATTGACCGAACTTTTAGCTTATAAACTTATCTATTTTGCTAAGGCATTTTTATCTGTAAGTTCTTTCCGAGCTGGACTAGCCGTACCCTTGAGCTCTGTTTTTAACTGTAAGCTGAACTCTCGACCTTTGAAGGTGATGCGCAGGGCTGGCCTTTTTTCTTTTAGTTCTGATTTGCTGGGTTGAAGATGTGGTCTCATCTGTTCACGCCACTGGATTTCTCCTCGGGTTGCCCCTTTACCTCTTCGGCATTTATTACATGAGTGGTGAGGGGGTAAACCTTCAGACTTTTATTTGTAAGTGCGCAGCTTCACTTTAGACGCGTTTGCCTTTCTTTCTGGTTATGAGCTCGGATATCTGGTCACTCCGGAAGTGACCCTTTGTCAGTTGATGCGGTCTGGGCTGTATGCTCCACTGGAGTGGGGAGTTGAGCTTCATAACCTTCAAGAACCAAATCGTTCAAAGTGAGGAAGTAATTCGAATAACAAGAAGATCTTTTGAGGAATTTCAATCATTTCAACAAGTGACAAATGGCAAAAGTTGTCCACATGGCTAAGCTAAGGAACAATGGTCATACTTCCGCTTGATTTGCAAAAATAAACTTTGATTGCGTAAATCTACTCTAGTTTGAACTCAAGGAACCTCACTTATGGCCAGAGATTAGCATGGCTTTCTTGGGGCTAAAGTTTTCACGAGATTTATATTGTGGACCTCTTAATGATTGTGTTAGATTTCGATGGTAGCAATATTGAATTGGATTTGTTAGAATGAATGTGTTTTAAAAGAGGCATGTACAAAGTTGTATTATAGAGAATTTAATGAAAGCTCCTAATGAATGATCATGATAAATATGTTTTATTACAAGTTCAAGTGTATGTTTACGAGACGGTAAGTACATAGATTATATGTCAAGCTTGCTATAGGTCTTAGCAACCTTAACAGGCTTTTGGCGACCCTTGATCACCTAGGTAGAGTCCCAAATTGTGGTTATTACATCGACTCTTCCAAATTTGCATCACCAAAAAAGTAATAAGATGAGAGCCTTGATTGTGATGACTCAAAGTAGCACAAATTTCTTGCCTACGCTCTACCAAAAAAGAATCCTTCAACGTGGTATATTTGTAGTTGAACTAGAAATCATGCCAAATTTTTCAATACTTTGACGCTTTTAAGAGGTGTTTGAGAGGTTCTCACCGCTCGTAGAAGATGCAGGTTGTAGAACCTTGTGGAATTCTCTTGTGCAAGATGCTTGTGGAATTCTCTTGTGCAAGATATCACCATAGAGCAATTTCCTTGTTAGTATTTTCATAAGAAGATTGAAACTTGTCTATAAAGATATTGTCCAAATGCTCTCCAAAGCAATTTCCTATCATAGTTTCAAATTGCGATTGCGGTCGCATTCACGATCGCGGTCAGTAACGAAACTTAATGTCTTGATGCCTTTTAGTGCAAATATAAAAATTCAACAAGTTCAACAAAAGCAAATGGCTGTTATGAGCTTCCTTGCAGGTCTTCCTCCAGAGTTTAAGACAGCTAAATCTCATATTCTTTCTAACTTTGAGATATCATCGTTACATGATATTTTTACTAGGGTTTTCCATAGAGAATCTTCCTCTCCAATTCCTTCACCCACCACTAGTGCCTTGTTTGTCGCAATGACAGTGGCAAAAGAATAACAAAGGTGGGAATAGGGGAGGTTTTAATGGTGATGGAGGATCTCAGCATCCTGGGGAAGCAGTTCCTACTTCTGACTCTAGTGGAATCATTTGTTATGAAGATTTTTGGGAAAATGTTGAGTATTCTTGTATTTCACTCTTGATTTGTACAATATGTCTACATGGCTATTTATACACAAAGAATCATATCTAAACAGGAAGCAAATAATCAAATAATAATTACAGAGATAATTAAGGATCCTAATCAAATCAAATCAAATCTCTAGAATCAATTAGGATTAGCAAATAAGTCAACACTCCCCCTCAAGTTGGTGCAAAGATGTCACACATGCCCAACTTGCAAATCAGATTATGATAGATCTTGTTGTTAAGCCCTTTAGTAAACACATCCGCAAGTTGCTCAGTAGAAGTCACATGAACTAGGCTCAAGACACCGTCTGTTAATTTTTCTTTAATGAAGTGCCGATCAATTTCAATGTGCTTCGTTCGGTCATGTTGGACTGGGTTTTGTGCTATACTTATAGCAGCTTTATTGTCACAATACAAGGTTATCTTGTCTCTCTCGGACAATCTCAACTCTTCCAATAACTTCTGCAATCATAAGAGTTCACACACTCCTTGGGCCATTGCTCTGTATTCTGCTTCCGCACTTGACCGAGCAACAACACTTTGTTTTTTACTCCTCCAAGTGACAAGGTTTCCCCCCACAACTGTGCAGTAGCCAGATGTGGATCTCCTGTCATCGAGAGATCCTGCCCAATCTGCATCTGTAAAAGTTTCAATTCGGAGATGACCATGTTTGGAATAAAGAAGCCCTTTCCCTGGCGCAGACTTTAGGTATCTCAAGATGCGAAGTACAGCTTGCATATGAGTCTCGCGAGGGTCATGCATGAATTGGCTGACTAAGCTAACAGCATAGGCTATATCCGGTCGAGTGTGTGAGGGATAAATCAACCTTCCTACCAATCTCTGATATCTTCTAACATCCACGGACTCACCAGTTCCTGCTTTCAGCTTGTGATTACTTTCGATGGGAGATTCTGCTGGTTTACACCCCATCATACCAGTTTCTCCCAAAAGATCCAGAATGTACTTTCTTTGAGAGATGAAAATTCCTTTTTCTGATCTAGCCACCTCGATACCTAGAAAATATTGCAGTTTTCTCAGATCTTTGATTTCAAATTCCTGAGCTAACAACCTCTTTAGTTGAGCCATTTCCTCTTTGTCATCACCTGTCACCACTATATCATCAACATACACAATAAGAAGGGTGATCTTACCCTTATGATGTTTGATAAACAGAGTGTGATCAGCATTGCTTTGTTGGTAACCGAAGGACATCATGGCTCTGCTAAACCTGTCAAACCAAGCTCTGGGAGATTGTTTTAGCCCATACAAAGCCTTTTTTAACTTGCACACCTTTCCTTGTGTCTTCTCATCAGCGAACCCAGGAGAAATTTCCATGAATACTTCTTCCTCTAAATCTCCATGGAGGAAAGCATTCTTCACATCAAACTGTTGCAAGTCCCAGTCCAAGTTGGCCGCGCAAGATAACAGAACTCTGATTGAATTCATTTTTGCAACTGGGGCAAATGTCTCTTGATAATCCACTCCATAGGTTTGGGTGAAACCTTTAGCAATCAATCTGGCCTTAAATCGTTCAATTGTACCATCAGCTTTGTGTTTCACTGTGAACACCCACTTACAGCCAACGAGTTTCTTTCCAGGTGGAAGAGTGACGAGCTCCCAGGTCTCATTTTTAGCCAATGCTTTCATCTCTTCAATCATTGCTTCCTTCCATTTAGGTTCTGCAAGAGCTTTCTTCCAATCCTGTGGAATAGACACAGAGGAAATAGACAAGGCAAAGGCTCTATAGGAAGGAGACAAGGATTCATAAGAAACAAAGTTAGAAATAGGATGTTTAGTACAAGATCTGACCCCTTTTCTTTGTGCAATCGGTTTATCTAAATCATTGAAGCATTCAAGAGTTGTGGATAACTCACCAGAAGAAGATTCTTGACTCTGAGTAGACTGCATAATGGCCTCTTCTGCCTTGTCTCTCCTTGAATACCTTCTCAAATCTGGCTTGTCCAAACGACCAATTCTTCCTCCCTGATTGGACATCTCCCCCTGTCGATTAGAACTCAAACTCTCTAGTTGAACCATATTATCCGGAATCACACAATTTTGGATCACCTCTTCTTGCTCATTATTCTCCCCCTGAAGAGGTGAGTGGGTGGTATTGAAGTAGGGTTCAGTTTCTCGAAAGGTAACATCCATACTGACTAAGTATTTTCTAGAGGGAGGGTGATAACACCTATATCCCTTCTGTGTCGGAGAATACCCAACAAACACACATTTAAGGGCCTTGGGGTCCAATTTCCCTGCCGTTCTAGTATGGACAAAACAAACACACCCAAATATTTTTGGTGGAACAACGTATGAATTCTTCCCTTGTAGAACTGCCAAAGGACTCATAAAGTCAAGGGTCTTGAGAGGCATTCTATTTATAAGGTAAGCAGATACAAGAACTGCATTTCCCCAATATGCTTTGGGTAGATTCATGGTGAACATAAGAGATCGAGCTACCTCCAATAGATGTCTATTTTTTCTCTCAGCAACGCCATTTTGAGCACTAGTATAAGGACAACTAGTCTGGTGTACTATCCCATTACTCTCCAAATAGGCAGAAAAGCTACTATCCATGTATTCTCTTCCATTGTCAGTTCTCAAAATTTTCACCTTAGTATCAAATTGAGTACAAATCATCTTATGAAAAGATTGAAAACAAGAAAAAACATCACTTTTAGCTTTAATCAGATAGACCCAAGTCATTCGAGTGCAACAATCAATAAAGGTGACAAACCATCGATTACCAGATAAGGAGACAGTTTGAGTAGGCCCCCAAACATCAGAATGAATAGTTGCAAAAGGAATTTGACTTTTATTATGACTCAAAGGATAGGATGTTCTAGTGTGTTTAGCATACTCACAAGCATCACAAAATAAAGAGTCAAACTGGATTTTAGCAAACAAATCAGGATAAAGTTTTTCTAAGACAAAAAATGATGGATGTCCTAATCGTCGGTGCCATTGTATTATTTCCCGATTGACATCCTTATTTTCTCCAAAACAAGCTTGAGATATCGAAGAACCCGGATCACTCTCCAACATGTATAAGCCATCATGCAGCCTACCATTGCCAATCCTCTTCCCTGTGCGAAGATCCTGAATAACACAATGATCAGGAAAGAATTCAAGTTTACAGTTAAGGGCATTGGTGATAGCACTGACAGATAAAAGGTTGACAGGAAAGTGGGGAACATGAAGGACAGATGATAATTTAATGTTGGATGTGCAAATAACAGAACCTGTTCCGGATATTGGAGTAAAAGAGCCATCAGCAATTCTGACACTATCTTTGGTTAGAGAAGGAGAATAATTGAGAAAGCCTTTAGAAGAGCCTGTCATATGTCTATTCACACCAGAATCGATAATCCATGGAACATTATTAAAAGAGGAAGCATTACCTGACTTTACAAAGTTAGATGTGGCACCAGAGGATGAAGAGGTGTCAATATGAGACAAGAGGCGCTTGAGACTCTGAAGTTCATTAGCGGAAAGAAACTCAGTCGTTGTTGTCTCCTTAAAAGGCTCCTCCACAGTTTCTGCTAAATTAGCTTGATTTCTAGAGGTACCTCGTTTTCCTCCACGACCTCTAGTGGGACGACCATGTAACTTCCAACAAGTCTCTTTGGTATGCCTCGGTTTCCCACAATAGTCACAGTGTAATTGATCTTTCTCAGAAGTAGGAGGCTGTGGTGTGCTCAAACTAGTAGTCAACCCAGCCTTTTCAACTGGTGCAGTATAGAGCATAGCATGTCGACGACTTTCCTCTTGTTGAACATGAGCGTGGGCCTCTTGTAGAGAAGGAAAAGGATTTCTTCCCAACACTTGGACTCGAATTGGATCATATTCATTATTCAACCCTGCAAGAAAATCATAGACCCACTCCTTTTCAATCATTCTCTGAAATTTGACTGTATCTCCAGTGCAGTCTGCCTGAAAGTCTTGATAGTAATCAAGTTCCTGCCATAAGCCACATAACTCAGAATAAAATTGGGAGATAGTCATTTCTCCTTGCTTAGTACCATGAATCTTATTCCGAATATCATAAATTTGGGCATCATTCCCAATCTTGGAATAAGTTAAGGACAAAGCTTTCCATATTTTTTTAGCAGTATCAATTAACAAATAGGACTTAGAGATATTAGGTTGCATCGAGTTCAGTAACCATGTCATAACAAGACAATTATTTGAGTCCCATTGAGGAAAATCTGGATCACGCTCATCAGGTTGCTTTTTATTACCAGTGACATAACCCTGCAGCCCTCTAGCCTTGATAAACAACAAACAAGACCTTGACCAAGCAAGATAGTTGGTTCCATCAAGTTTTATGGGACTAATTTGCAAGGAAGGATTATCAGAGTTAGGAATCGAGACCCTTTTACCTTCTGCCATAGTAAAGATTTATGAACCCTTAAAGAATATGAGGTACCCAAGGTTGTACACACAAGAGAGCCCAATTGATTCACCAAAAAGACCGGGTAACACCACGGGAAGGCCGGAAGATGGTCGGAGTCGTGATCGGAGCGGCGAAGCAGTGACAGACGGTGGGTCACGCGCCAGGAAGCGCCGGGTCACGCGCCAGGAAGCGCCGGGTCACGCGCCGGGAAGAGGTGGCGCGTGAGCCTCACGCGCAAGCTTTTCCGGCGTCGGAGCAGGTCGGTCGGCCGGCGGCAGTCCGGCAGTTCTTCTGGTGCCGGCGGTGAGAGAGTGAAGGGCTCCTAAATGGGTTAGTACCAAAAAAGTAAATCTAGGGTTTTGAAACCCTAAAGAGGAAAAATTGAATTTGAACCCAAAAAATCAGGAAAAAGGCTTTGATACCATGAAGATTTTTGGGAAAATGTTGAGTATTCTTGTATTTCACTCTTGATTTGTACAATATGTCTACATGGCTATTTATACACAAAGAATCATATCTAAACAGGAAGCAAATAATCAAATAATAATTACAGAGATAATTAAGGATCCTAATCAAATCAAATCAAATCTCTAGAATCAATTAGGATTAGCAAATAAGTCAACAGTTATTACTGCTGTGAACCTGGACACACTAAAAATACATGCCTGAAACTTCAAAATAAGAATCAGTGCTCACAAATGGCGCATATGGCAGTTGAGGCCTCTTCTGATCAAAGAATTTTGATAACTGTAGGTGAGTATGCACAATTCACTTAATAATAGGCCTCTCTGAAATCCTCTAATTCTTCTATCACTACAATTGCTGAGTCAGGTAACTCTAGGGGTGAGCAGTATTCGGTACAAACTGAAAAAACCGACCGAACCGAATTAATTTCAAAATTCAGTTCGATTTTTAATTCAATTCGGTTCGGTTCGGTTCGGTTTTTAATTTCAGAAATTTTGATTATTTCGGTTCGGTTTGATTTTGATCAGAAAAAAATTAAAAAAACCGAACCGAACCGATTAGTGATAATAATATGTTATTTTCAATAATATAGAGAAATTAAATTATATTAAAATTAAAATACTTTAATTAAATTTTAAAATATTAAAAATAAAGTGTAAAAAATAAAAAAATATTAAAAATCGAAACCGATCAAACCGAATTGAATTGAACCAAATTAGACCGGTTCAGTTCGATTCTATTTCTAACCAAAATCGGTTCGGTTCGTTTTCATACATACTAAAATTTCAGTTTTCAGTTTATTCAGTTTGGTTCGGTTTTGAACCGAACAGACCGAATGCTCACCCCTAGGTAACTCTACTGCATGCCTTGTGTCTTCATCCTCCAAATGGTTATTGACTCCAGTGCTACCGATCATATGTCAAGTAATTCTATTCTTTAGTCCAATCTTAAGTCTCATGCGTCGTCTTCTTATGTTACTCTTACTAATGGCACCAAATCTTTTGTCATGGATTCTGGACATGTCAACTTAACACCTTCTCTTTTTGTATCCTCTGTGTTATGTCTTCCTAAGTTCTCCTTTATTTTGCTTTCCGTTAGTAAACTCACTCGTGCATGAAATTGTTGTGTCTCATTCTTTTCTGATCATTGTGTTTTTCAGGATCTTTTGATAAAGCAGATTATTGATAGAGGGCGTGAGTCAGAGGGTCTTTACATCTTGGATCAGCAACTACATAGATCTCTTGCATGTTCCACGAGTTTAACGCCTTTTGATGTTCATTGTCGGTTGGAGCACCCTTCTCTCTGCTCTGAAGAAGTTATGTCCACAGTTTCGCTTTTTATCTATTTTAGATTGTGAGTCTTGTCAATTTACCAAATATCACCGTTTACCTACAGTGTCTCAAGTCAATAAACGGGCTTCATCCCCCATTGAGTTAGTTCATTTAGATGTTTGGAGTCCTTATCCTTTTGTGTCTAAATCTGGCTTTAAGTACCTTGTTACTTTTGTTAATGGTTTCTCTCGCACTACTTTGGTTTTTTTTTAATGAAGAGTCGTTTAGAATTATTCTCTATTTTTGTGCTTTCTACGCTGAAAAATTTAATATTTCTATTCGAATATTACAAAGTGATAATACTAAAACATATCTTTCTGGGGAATTTCGATCTTATTGTCACAAAAGGAACTCTTCATCAGTCTTTTTGTGTTGACACTCCTTCACATAATGGAGTTACCGAATGAAAAAATCAACATCTTCTTGAAGTAATCAGAGCTCTCTTATTCCAAATAAAAGTACCTAAATGCTTTTGGGTTGATACTGTATTCACTACTTTTTTTTTTTATCAATCACATGCCCTCCTCCGTTCTTCATGGTGATATCCCTTATAATATTTTGTTTTCCACTAAATTTTAATTTCCTATTGAACCACGCATCTTTAATTGTACTTGTTTTATTCGTGATATTCGTTCACAGATTACTAAATTGAATCCCAAATCACTCAAATGTGTCTTTCTTGGTTATTCTCGACTTCAAAAAGGGTATCGTTGTTTTTCTCTTGATCTTAATTAGTACCTTGTGTCTGTTGATGTAACATTTTTTTAGTGCACTCCGTTCTTTCCACTATCATTTGTAGGAAGATGACCTCTTATTATACATTGTTCGCTCTTTGTCCCATTCTCAACTCTTCCTGCACCTTCCGCTCATGTGCCAGGTCACCCTTCCATTTTTCATGTTTATTCTAGACGCCTAGAGGACTTTGAATCTGCTCCGCTATCAGCTTCTTCGTCGACAAACCTTTCTGTCCCCAAAACTGTTATTAAGACTTTATCCTATCCTGGTTAGCGTGCTGCGATGAAAGGAGAAATTATATCCCTAGACACTAATGGTACTTGGGAGTTGATGTCCTTGCCCTCATGAAAGCGGGCTATTAGGTCCAAATGAGTGTTTGCAATGAAAGTAAATCCTAATGGATTTGTTACTCGCCTCAAGACCCGTTTAGTGGCAAAAAATTATACTCAAACTTATGGAGTTGACTATTCTGATACATTCTCTCCAGTTGCCAAACTCGCATCTATTCAATTATTTATTTTCTTGGCAGCTACGCATAATTGGCCTTTGCATCAACTAGATATTAAAAATGCTTTTTCCCATAGTGACCTTCAGAAGGAGGTTTATTTTGAGCAACCACCTGGTTTTGTTGCTCAGGGGAAGTTAGACAAGGTTTGTAAACTTCGAAAATCCCTCTATAGCTTGAAATAGAGTCCTTAGGCATAGTTTGGCAGGCATAGTAAGGTGGTCCAACAGTTTGGAATGAAAATGAATAAGTGTGATCACCCAGTGTTTTATAGAAATTCTGATAGTGGGATAATTCTTCTTGTAATATATGTAGATGATATTGTTATCACAGAAAGTGATATTGTTGGCATTACATTCTTAAAAGAATTTATCAAAACACAGTTTCATACAAAGGATTTGGGCTCCTTGAAATATTTTTTGGGCATTGAAATTATATGATGTAAGAAAGGCATTTTCTTATCTCAAAGAAAATATATTATTGATTTATTGATAGAAACAAGAAAATTGGGTATTAAGTCTTGTAGTGCACCAATGACCTAATCTTCAACTTACCACAGAAGACAGAGAGCCATTTTCAGATCCTGAAATGTATAGAAGATTAGTTGGTACGTTGAATTATTTGACGGTGACTCGTCCTGATATTGCATATTCAGTGAGTGTGGTAAGTCAGTTTATGTCCTCTCCTACTGTTGCTCAGTGGGATGCTCTGGGATAGATTCTTTGCTATTTGAAAGAGACTCCAGGACAAGACCTGTTCTATAGTAACTGAAACTTTGATGAAAAGAAGAAAACGAGTAGAAGATTTGAGAGAAAATGCTTGATAATTCCCATCAAGCCAATTGGGGTATATATACTACTTACAAGAGTACATACTAGGTAAGAAAATAAATTAATTCCCTAATTATAGCCTAATCATATTCTAATCATATCACACAATCATATCCCTAATTATCACTACAAATCTAGGCTATTTACAGAAATAATCTCAATATACAGAAATAATCTCAACACTCCCCCTCAGGCTAGAGCGTACATATCATATGCTCCAAGCTTGTTACAAATATACTCTATTCGTGATCCTCGAAGTGATTTTGTGAACACATCAGCTAGTTGATCATTTGAGTTGACAAAGCTAGTAGAAATGCATCCGGACTCAATCTTTTGCCTAATAAAGTGACAATCCACCTCTATATGCTTCGTACTCTCATGAAAAATTGGATTTGATGCAATATGGAGGGCAGCTTGATTATCACATATCA
The DNA here is from genome assembly GCF_001659605.2 of Manihot esculenta. Classification (NCBI taxonomy): domain Eukaryota; kingdom Viridiplantae; phylum Streptophyta; class Magnoliopsida; order Malpighiales; family Euphorbiaceae; genus Manihot; species Manihot esculenta. The sequence continues at coordinate 1,363,245 of NC_035173.2, forward strand.
ACTTCATTTGACCAGTATCGCTATATTTCAATTCCTGAAGGAGTTGCTTCAACCAAATGAGTTCACATATCGCTAAAGCCACAGCTCGATATTCTACTTCTGCACTTGATCTTGCTACCACACTCTGTTTTTTACTTTTCCAGGATATAAGATTCCCTCCAATCATAATACAATATCCTGAAGTAGATCGTCTATCTGAAGGAGAACCTGCCCAGTCTGCATCAGAATAGCCAACAATTTGTGAGTGACCCTTGTCCTCATAGAGTAGTCCTTGTCCTGGAGCTCCTTTGATATATCTGAGAATGCGAGTGACTGCATCCCAGTGACTACTGTATGGATTTTGAAGAAATTGACTAACTACATTTACAGCAAAGGAAATATCTGATCGAGTGATAGTGAGATAATTGAGCTTGCCGACCAGTCTTCTGTATCTAGCAGGGTCTTTAAGTGGTTCCCCCTGTTCAGGAACCAGTTTGACATTTGGATCCATGGGAGTATCCACATGTCTACAGTCTAACATGCCTGTTTCTTCCAATATGTCCAAAGCATATTTTCATTGAGAAATTGCGATACCTGTTTTAGACTGTGCCACTTCAATCCCTAAGAAATACTTCAATTTTCCAAGGTCTTTAGTTTGGAAATGACTGAACAAATGTTGCTTAAGCTGAGAGATTCCATCATGATCATTTCCTGTAATGACAATATCATCAACATAGACCACCAAGTAGATGCATCTATTGCCATTATGTCGAAAAAACACGGAATGATCAGAATCATTTCGAGACATTCCAAACTATTGAACTACATTGCTGAATCGCTCGAACCATGCTCTTGGAGACTGTTTTAGACCATACAATGAGTATCGAAGACGACATACTAAGCCTGACTCCTCCTGAGCAACAAACCCCGGAGGTTGCTCCATATAGACTTCTTCGGCGAGTTCTCCATGAAGAAAGGCATTTTTAATGTCTAGTTGATGAAGGGCCCAGTGGTTAATTGCAGCCAGTGAGATAAGGAGACGAACAGAAGCTATTTTGGCTACTGGAGAGAAAGTATCACTGTAATCAAGCCCATAAGTCTGAGTGTAACCTTTAGCTACAAGGCGAGCTTTAAGGCGATTAATTTTGCCATCAGATCCCACCTTAACTGTGTAAACCCATCGACAACCAACAGTAGACTTGCCAGGTGGTAAAGAGACCAGTTCCCAAGTTCCATTATTATGAAGAGCAGTCATCTCCTCAACCATTGCATTACACCAACCAGGATGATTCAATGCTTCTCTAACTGTCTTGGGTATAGAAACAGCAGACATGGTGGAAACAAAAGTATAATAGGAAGGAGACAAACGATGATAACTCACAAAATTATAAATGGAATGAGGATTGTGAGAAGAGTGAATACCTTTTCGGAGAGTAAGAGGAGGAGTAACTGTTGCTGCTGAAGGCATGACCGAAGGAGGTGAAGATGGAACTGGAGGTGAGTCACTAGAAGTACCTGCATCAGGGAGAGAAGTATCAGTGTTAGTAGCAGATGGGTGGGGCTGACGGGTGTAGACCTGAACAAGTGGACTGACATGAGGCCAAGGAGATATAAGAGGTGTAGGTACAGGCAAAGCGCTATGAACAAAGGTTTTATGCGTTGGACTAGAAGAAAAGTAAGGGGAGGTTTCAAAAAAGGTGACATCTGCAGAGACAAAATATCTGTTAGTAGTGGGATCATAGCATTTGTAACCTTTTTGAAGCCGAGAATAGCCAAGAAAGACGCATTTAATTGATTTGGGCTGGAGTTTGTCTTTACCCGGGGTATGATCATGAACAAAACATATACATCCAAAAACTCGCAGTGACAACTGGTTGGAAGTCTGGTTAGGAAAGAGAACCGAATGAGGACTTTGATGCTGCAAAACAGAGGAAGGCATACGGTTGATCAAATAGCAGGCAGTAAGGACCGCCTCGCCCCAACAACGCAGCGGAACATTATGATGTATAAGTAAGGTGCGGGCGGTTTCAATCAAATGCCGATTTTTGCGCTCGACAATACCATTTTGTTGAGGAGTATGGGCACAAGAAGTCTGGTGAGTAATACCCTGAGTAGACAAGAAATGAGAAAAAGAGGAGGAAAGATATTCTCGTGCATTATCACTACGCAAAACCTTAATGCGAACACCAAATTGATTATGTATCTCAGCACAAAATTTTTGAAAAAGGGAGAATAACTCAGATCGATTCTTCATTAAAAACAACCAAGTGCAACGAGAATAATCATTAATAAAAGTAACAAAATACTGAAATCCCAAAGTTGTACTGACACGACTTGGACCCCAAATATCTGAATGAACAATATCAAACATCGAAGTGGCCCTGTTATTGACTCGCTTGGGAAATGAAGCCCGAGTTTGTTTTCCAAGTTGACATGACTCACATGATAAAGAAGACAAAGAAGAAAGACTCGGGACGATTTTCTGCAATTTGAAAAGACTAGGATGTCCCAAACGGTTATGAATAAGCTCAGCGGACGTAGTAGAAATAAAAGCAACTGAAGAGGTGGAGAGGTGGTACAATCCTTATGACTCATATCTTGTTCCTATCATTCTCCCAGTACTCCGGTCCTGCATAACAACAGAATCAGCAGTAAAGGTTACTGAACAATTAAGGTTTTTGGTCAATTTGCTAATGGAGATTAAATTATATGGACATTCAGGAGTGAACAAGACAGTAGTTAAGGAAATAGAAGGAAGAAGTTGTACATCTCCTATTCCTTTAACTTGAGTTTGTGAACCATTAGCTAGGGTAACTTTAGATGGTGTAGAAGGTGAAATAAGAGTAGAGAAAAGATTGTGATTACTAGAGATGTGATCAGAAGCACCAGAGTCTAGGATCCATGGACCAACAGGTGAAGACTTAGTTAGACAAGCAACGGAATTACCGGAGTGAGCAATGCTGGTAGATGGAGGATGTTGCTTAGCTGCTTGGAATTGCAAGTATTCTTTATAGTCCTCTCCAATTAACGTAATTGAATCTAGGTCCTGAGATTTATTGGTAGGTTGTGGAAGCAGACCTTCTTCATTAGATTGGGCAAGATGGGCTATAGGCTTGCCAGTATTATCAGATTGATTGGACCGTGGTGGTCGGCCATGTAGTGCCCAACATGCATCCCGTGTGTGACCTTTTTTATCACAATAAGTGCAATGAAATTTCTTTCCTTTACCTTTGCGATTGCCTCCTTGTCCTTGATTTCCTTGTACAGCCAAAACTGAGGATTCCATATCTGTAGCATCACTCTTACTAAGGGAAATACGCAAGAGCCTAGCTGACACATCTTCTAAAGTTGGAATAACTGAACCAGTCAAAATTTGATCTTTCAGAGAGCAAAGGTCAGATCGCAATCCAATTAATGCCAAAACCATAAAAAAATTATCACGTTGTCCTTCTTGCACATCAACATCATTAGTAAAGGGCATAAGAGAATTAAATTCATCTTTCAGAGTGTCTACTTCACCCAAGTAACTAGCCATATCCTGATGATTTTGTTGTAAGTGAACCATATCTGACACAAGCTTATAGATGCGTTGTATATCATTAGTATACAATGTTTTGGCCTTAGTCCAAACCTTACAACAAGTTTTACAAGATTGAAACAAGGCAAGCAATTTTGGATCCAACGAATGCCACAAAAGACTACATAGTTGAGCATCAATCTTAACCCAGTTGGGTTTATCAGTGACAGTGATATCAGTAGCATTTTTTGTTAAATGATCATTATATCCCTATCCCACAAACCATAATTCTACGGATGCAGCCCAAGACATAATTATTATTCCCTTGCAACTTAACCGTAGCAATTGAAAAGACAGGTTTAAGAGACTCAGAACCTGTATTGAGGGTGTTTTGCTTCTCAGACATGTCGAGAGAGATTCTGAAATAACAAGGGACCAAGTAGAGACCCGAATCTGCAAAAAGGAGCCGAATCTGCCAAAAAGAGCGCCTGTGAACAGTAAATCTGACGACCGGACTTACTGGGCTGGGGTCGCCGGCGTCGGACGAGGCTGGAGGAAGAGTCGCTGACGTGAAACGGTCGCTGGAGGATGTGCACGCGTCCGCGCGTGGATGACGGACGTGTGAAAGCGGGCTGATCTGACAGCCGGACCTACTGGGCTGTGGTCGCCGGAGCCGGGCGAAGCTGGGAGAAGGATGGCCAGCGTGAAACGGTCGCCGGAGAGTGGTGCACGCGCCGGCGCGTGGCCGGAAGCAATCTGTGCAGGTGGCACGTGGAGGCGCGTCCGGAGGCGGTGCTTCGCCGGAAAATAGATCGGAGGCCGGCGTGGGGATGGGCTGGGTGGTGAGACTAACTGATTTTCAGAAAGTCACCAAAGTAAGGTGGCAGGTCTACCACTCAAAGGTGAACCAAATTTCTTGGCTCTGATATCATGAAACTTTGATGAAAAGAAGAAAACGAGAGTAGAAGATTTGAGAGAAAATGCTTGATAATTCCCATCAAGCCAATTGGGGTATATACTACTTACAAGAGTACATACTAGGTAAGAGTAACCTGGTCTCATGGAGAAGTAAGAAAGCAAAATGTGGCTAATTCTAAATCTGAATATCGAGGCATGGCACAAGCCGTATGTGAAGTATTGTGGGTGCGTTAACTGTTGGCAGAGATTGGGTTCACAAATTCGATGCCTGCTAAGTTTTGGTGTGATAATCAAGTAACTATCCACATTGCCTCTAATCCAGTATTTCATGAAAGGACTAAATATATCAAGATCGACTATCATTTTATTCGTGAGAAGGTCCAACAAAAGATAATCTCAACAGGACATATCGGAACTAGAGAACAATTAGGAGATACCTTTACTAAATCTCTAAATGAGACTCGAGTTGATTATATATGTAACAAGTTGGACATGATTAATATCTATACTCTAACTTGAGAGGGAGTGTTAATAGTTATAGAAAGTAAATATGTTGATATAGAAAGTAATTACTGATACATGTATTAGTTGTTTAATCTTAGGGATTGCATGATCATAGACTTGATATCCTTTCTTTTTTAGATATGGTTTCTGATATATGAATATGTTGTAATCTCTATTATAATAAACACAACAAATATTACCTTTCTACAATTATAAATGTAAAATTTGAAACTAATAAAGCTTAATCTGTGTTTTCACAAGTTCTGAATACAGAAAGTCTGCATAAGCTACCTGCCCTGTAGAGAAGCATTTGAATTTCAAATGTTGATCCAACAGGCAACTTCAAGAGCATTACCAACTTGGCCGTTAATTAATGTCATCAGTTATGGAATTGCTGGATCAGCAAGCTCTTTTGTTTTTGTGCAAATATTGGTGACTGCAGTACATTTAACATTTCTTTAGCATCTCCTTACTATCTACTTGTCAAATGCCTATCTACACCTTTGGTACACAACATAAATATATTTCATATGAATTTTATGTTTCAATGAAAGTGGTTCATGCTGCTGGTTCTTATGATGCAGTTTTGCGAAGTTTTTAAAAGATTACCAAAGGCATCTTGAACTGGAAGCTACTTCTATGGAAGGTGCTAAACATAAAAAGGTAACAAATTTAAGAACCAAGTTGGTCTACTTAGTACCTTGAGACTAAGCTCATTTCCATGAGGGGAAAAAATTATTCAAGATAAATGGAGTTATGTTCTCTAAACTCCTAAATTCTGTTACTAATATTTGCATATATTTCACAGATGTATCAAGTGGATTATTCAAGCTTTAAGTCATATGCAGAGCTACTGAAAGTAGTTGAAACGCAAGTGTTCTAACAACTCTGTGTGTATCTATTCTAGAAGCTAAAGGTAAATGCATAAAAACTAATGGTTGAATGACTATACATTATGTCAACACTTGACACAGGCAGCTTGAAGGTCCAAACAGTAAGCAGCTTAGTTTGGTTGACATTCTCGAATTGGAGAATCAATTCACGGCCACATTGACACAAGTCAGAGCCAAAAAGGTTTCCTGTAAAACTCTGTATACGAAGATCCATCTTAATACATTTTATCAGTTCCATTCTTCAATCTCTTGCTGTGCTTATTTTGCATGATATAAAATGCTTTGAAGGCCCCCACCCCAGCTCATGATTAAGAGAATTAAGTCATTTCTGATGCTGCTTGATTAAGGCCAGAAAACAAAATAATTGTTCTTGTTGCAATTTGTTATGGTCTCGGGTTACGGATTGCGCCATGGGTTGATTGATAGGAAAGAAACTCATTAGAGAGAGCTCTTAACACCTCAAGACTCAGAAAGGAGAGAGTCTCAATCTCACAATTCTTAGAATAAATCTGCTTATTTTATTGAATAAAATAAACTCCTTTTATTGTGATTGTTTTAACACTTCTAATTAAAATAGAAGTCTAATACAAGCAACTATTAGATTTGGAATAAGATAACAAAAAATATGACAAGATAAGATAATGAAAAAAATAAAAAGAAACTACTAGATAAATAAAATTTGTTTGTTATGGATTTGGCCTATTCATTACCCATAACATCACTCTCCTCTTGGAAAATGAGCTTGTCCTCAAGCTCAAAGGTAAGATATGCATCTGGGTGTCTGGATCAAAGGCAACTTCATTTGAACTGAATTAAGTTCTTTTAAAACATTATCTACTACTCCCGCTCTGGTAGATCTCGGAATGTAGGATGATAATTGTTATAGATTATAGGAAGTAAATATATTAATATAGGAAGTAAATATTGATAGATGGGTTAGTTGCTTAATCTTAGGGATTGTATAATTATAGACTTGATTTTCTTTCCTCTTTAGATATCGTCTTTTGTATATAAATAGATTGTAATCTTTATTATGAAATACAACATCAAATATTATATTTCTACATGGTATCAGAGCCAGGGTTTGTAGAGATTTATTTTCTCTCTTGTCAAGTTTTAAATTTTTGGAGACTCAGGACTTCTGTTCTTTTGTGTTATCCATCTAGGATAATATTTGTCTCTCACCGTTCACCTAGAGAGGATGCCAAAGTCGCCTTGCAGCTCCCTTGTCAGATTTGTGGTTCGTTTGCTGTTTGAGTGTTGGGTGAAGGCGTCTTTTTGATATTATTCATTTGGGTTACCCATAAAAGAGTAACATTTGGATCTGTTCATTTGGGTTACTTATAAAGGGTAACATTTGGAGACTTAGGGCTTTGTTCATTTGGGTTACTCATAAAGGATAACATTTGGTGACGTAGCGCTCTGTTCATTTGGGTTACTCATAAAAAGTAACATTTGGAGACTTAGGGCTCTGTTCATTTGGGTTATTCACAAAGGGTAACATTTAGAGACTTATGGCTCTGTTCATTTGGGTTACTCACGTAGGGCTCTATTCATTTGGGTTACTCATAAAGGGTAACATTTGGAGACTTAGAGCTCTGTTCATTTGGGTTATCCATAAAGGGTAACACTTGGAGACTTAGGGCTCTGTTCATTTGGGTTATCCATAAAGGATAATACTTGGAGACTTAGGGCTCTGTTCATCAGGTATTGTTCACGAGAATTATTCATTAAGTATTGTTCACGGGAATTATTTATTGGGTACTGTTCACGAGTACTGTTCATCGGGTACCTTTATCTTTAATCTGGAAAGTTATCATTTTGGAGCACTATAGGTGCCTTTATCTTTTCATTCGCTCGCTGATCAAAGTTTGATCAGCTGCAGCACAATCTATCTTGATTTTGGTTCAATCTCCTATTGAAGGTTCGAACTAGTATACAAACATCCATCAAATTGTTGCATGAATAGGTACCTTTATCTTCTCATTCGCTTGTTGATCAAAATTTGATTGGCCTAGTGAAGGTTCAAACTAATACAGAAACGTCAATCAAATTGTTGTATGAAAGAATTCAACTTGTCTTCTAGATTTGTTAAAACACCCGTAACGAAAGAAAGGCTCTGATATCGAGTTGTTATGGTCCCGGATTGCAAATCGCGTCATGGATGATTGATAGGAAAGAAACTTATTAGAAGGAGCTCTTAACACCTAAAGACTCAAGGAGATAGTCTCAATCTCACAATTCTTAGAATAAATCAGTTTGTTTTATTGAATAAAATAAACCTTTTTTATAGTAGTGATTTTAATACTTCTAATCAAAGTACAAGTTTAATGCAAGTATCTATTAAATCTAGAATAGGATAACAGAAAATAATATGATAAGACAAAGATAATGGAAAATCTATTTATCAAGTATATTCCTATATGGCAGTGTCATTCGTTGAGAACAAAATAAGTAGGTGAAACATGTCAAAATATCTCCTACCATATTGTGATCTCATATGTTTTGAACTCCTTAGGTCGAGATGGTTTATGGCAAATTCAAACTCCTCTCAATCTTAAAATCAAGAGAATATGGCGTGGCTCATAGGATTTACTGCAGCCGTTGCTGCCTTTAACATTCTAAAGATTAAGATGTTGATCTGCTCCAGAAAATAGTACCTTAATTTGAGCTACCCTTCAACAACTGCTTAATCCCATGTTTGATAATAAATGTGCAAAATGACTGAATAGACAATGGAGCTAGCAGCAGCAACTATCTTGTGAATTGGTAATCAAGAAAATTACAACCTTTAGACAGAGAAGTTGATTATTTTGTTTCTGCTAGTTGATCTACTTACTGGTCTACATAAAAATTGTTTTCTTATTCCTTTTCATCATTTAATTGCTACATAATGGCAGCCTTTATAAATTTGCAATTCTGGGTAGCTATTTTCAAAGCCACTTACCTGAGAATATAAAATCTCATACTTTTTGCATTTACTTCCATTGCTTTGAAATCTCAGAACTATTTCATAGACAATGACTTGGGAATATCTCTCCTTAACAGTAGAGCATCCTGGGGATGTTTTTCCTGCCAAGACTATTAACGACTAAATTGGCATTAGGGACTTGAATAATAACAAAGCCAAACAATGGATGAAACTGATTTTGTGGAAGGGAAGCTGACTGACCTGCTTACAGATTATTTATTTATTTATTTACCGAAATATCATATTGCAGATTGAGTTGTTTGAGTTATAGCTATCTATTTCAGTTTCAGAAATCAAGGGCCAATTTTTAGGATCAATCTCTAGGTTTATTTCAAGATTTCAGATTTTTATTTCAAATTCCAAATTAGTAGGAATAGTAATGATGTTACATTTCTAATTTTAGGGATTTCATTTCTTTTGAATGATGTAGCCTTTCTGTACAAGGCATTGATCATCATTAACATAAACAAGTAGGCATGCATTATCCAAATTAGTTTTATGAGATAGAAGAGGGTCTCTAATGAGTCCTCGACCAGTATCCAAAACAGGTTCTTCATAAGAAAGTAGGTATATCCATTTCTTTGGAAAAATTTCGGTGTTCATTGACCTTTGATGAGATCTTATTTGAGGGAATTTAACAACCTAGTATTTAGTATTTCAGCTGGTCATCATGGTTGATCCAGCAAATAAATTTAGAAGAGAACGTGAATTATGCAACAATTAGAGGCACGTCTCGATGACTTGGCTTAGCAACTTCCTGAGCTAGTTCGAACCCTCAAAGTAAGAGGCATAAGTAGCAAACGCCGCAATTTTAGTCAACAGGCTAATGAGAGGACAAATGGAAGCCTCTAACCAATATGTTAAACTCAACTCTCTCATTCCAGAGCTCTAATGATTAGCTTTGATGGTTTTAAGAGACGTTAGAAGCAGATAAAGTGAATCTCGTGATTTAGTCCTCTTTTATGCAACAATACTTTGGGAGAGTTGGTGAACCCGAAGTAAGTTGGGTCAGTAGAAGATTATTAGTGCTAATTTCACTTTTTATTGGCAAGAGCGACGACTACCCAAAGTGACCAACAAGTTGACCTTTTTAATTATTAGTGCCAATTTCATTTCTTATTGGCAAGAGCAACAACTACTCAAATCGACTAACAAGTTGACTTTTTTAATGTAAGATCACCTGAAACTATTTGGTTTGAGGTAAAATTGCAGAATCTTCCCAATTTGATTATGACAATGAACGTTCTTCAAGCATTCAAAAAGAAACAACTGAGTCGATTAGACTTTCAGAGTGTGTCAGCTTATGGATCATTTCAAGGGCCTACAACATCTACTGAAGGCTTAATTCATGAGTATGAGGGAAATAATGGCGCAGTGTCTTCAAGTATGGAAAGCACTATATTTTCTTAACCATCAGTGTGAAAAAATATTCTTGCTGAATCAAATGACTAAGTTCGTTCTAGTATATTGGATAGGGTATCTTCAAGTGACACCACAAGGGAAAATTTGCCTCATTTCCATGCTTCCTATCCATACTTACGCTTGAGTACAAGCTTTTTTAAGAAAGGAGTAATGTTGTGGATGCATTTGTGGACATGGAGATGGTAGATCAGATTGCAGATGAAGTTTAAACCATATTCAATCTATTTCAGTTTCGAAAATCAAGGGCTAGTTTTCAGAATCCATATCTCTAGCTTTATTTCTAGATTCTAGATTCTAGATTTTATTCTAAATTTCAAATTAGTAGGAGTAATTATGATGTAATATTCTTAATTTTAGGGAGTTTTTTTTTTTTTTGAATACAGTAACATTTCTATATGAGGCATTGGTCATCATAAATAAAATATGCAACCTTCAATCCAAATTAATTTCATTAGATTAGAGGGTTCTCTCTAGGCTTTCACTAGCATCTAAAAGAGGTCGTCAAAAGGAACAAATTTGCCACCGAATTATATAGGGGCAGAAATACTAAATTTCATTTTTTATCCAAAAATATCTCTAAATGATTATTAAAAAAATCAAATATTTCCAAATAAAACCAAATAGATTAAGCAGAGTATAGCTCACACTTTTAGTTTTGATAAGTGATGGCTTTGTTTAGCCATTTAATGATAGTTCAGGGGCAAATTTAGACTTTTAGTCAAAATAGTTTCTTCAAGAGAAAGCTAAGAATGTGAACAAAAGCAAATCCATTGCTTTAGAGGAAAATTTTCGAGTTCATCAACTTATGAGAAGATCCTATTCGAGAGAACTTAACAACTTGATATCAAATTCGATTATCATGCGTGATTCAACAAATTTAAAAGAGAAGCTGAATTTTTTTAATGCTCCAATTTGAGACACGTTCCAGCAACTTCAATCAACAACTTTACGAGGTGGTTTAAACCTTGAAAAAGAGGGAGAACCAAACCTGAGATGGTATGAGTTGTAGCCACTAAAATTTTGATCAACAAGCAGATGCAAGGACAGAAGAACATGTTGTCAACTTCCTCTCATTTAATGGCTTTAATGATCCACTTGAATGACTTAATTATTGTGAACAATTCTTTTACAATCAACATGTTAGGTGAATCTCTCCAACATGAAGGGCACACACTAATAATTATTAAGGATTAAAAAAAAACAGAAAATTTCAGCCACAAAACAAAACCCATAGACATGGCCTACTCCTCACCAAATGAAGCAAATCATTTTTTTATTTGAATTAAATGCAAAGAGGAATGAACTTGCCTATAAATAGGCAAGAGTTTGGGCAAAGAGCGCATCAAGCTCAAGTGAACAAATCTTTAGTATTTCTTTTTTAGTGTTTTGAGAGATTTTAGAGCTTGTAGCTGAAATAGAAAAAATATTGAGAAAGAGGGAGAGTTTATTTGGAGAGTGACAAAAATGGTGAGAAAAATATTTTGTATCTTTTGAAAAATACTTTGAGTACTACTATTTTTTTATAGATCTCACTTGTAAATCTCTCTCTTTGTACTTACTATTTTTATAGTAGAATTATTTGAAGTTCGGCCTATGGACGTAGCCCAAAATTAAGGGTGAACCATGTAAAATTATGATGTGCCACTTATTTACTTTTCTGCAGTACTTTATTTTTACTATTTTAAAAGCAATGTTTCCTCAACAAGTGGTATCAGAGCCCGGTTTCAATCCAAAGTACTGTAGAAATAGAGGCAACAACAAATAGGATGATCAGCTTAAATGGCACGAACTATTATGTATGGAGAAACAAGATGCAGGATCTCCTATTTGTGACAAAACTGCATTTGTCGATATTTTCCACAACTAAACCGGAAGACAAAACAAACGAGGAATAGAAGTTTAAGCACAAGCAAGGGTGCGGCTTCATCTGACAATTTGTTGAAGATAATGTGTTTAATCACATCTGCAACGAGACACATGCCCGGTCTCTATGGAATAAACTCGAGGAGATATACGCATCAAAAACTGATAATAATAAATTATTTTATTGGCCTAAGCTGATATATTTGAAATATCGAAAAGGCAATTTTGTAACAGATCACCTGAATGAGATACAAGGGTATATGGACCAATTGTCAAGAATGGGCATGAAAGTTGAAAATGAGATACTCGCTCTTATGCTGCTTACTTCCTTACTGGAGTCCCGAGAGACTTTGAAGATTTCACTCGCAAACTCTGTACCAAATGGTACATTAAGTGGAGATTCTGTGAAGAGTGAAATTTTAAATGAAGAGATACGACGGAAATCACAAAGTTCAATCTCTTCTTCTCAGTCAGAAATTCTGATTACAAAATCTAGAGGAAAGAGCCAATCTAGGGGTCCAAAGCCTAGAGACAAAAGCAGAGAAAAATCAAACAAGTATGCCAATATGGAGTGTCATCACTGCATGAAGAAGGGACACATCAAAAAATTTTGCCAAAAGTTCAAAAGCAGGAGAAGGAGAAAGGCAAAGGAGTACAGAAATATGACAGCAGTGATGATGAACGTGAAAGTGCTCTCGATAAATTTAACATTGTCTGTGATGAAAATTTGGTTAGTTTGGCAACTGATGAAACCAGCTAGGTGATTGACAGTGGTGCAACTATTCATGCAACTTCTCAAAGGAAATTCTTCTCATCTTACACACCAAGAGATTTTGGTGTTGTTAAAATGGGAAATGACAATCTACCCAGAGTCGTTGGCAAAGGAAATGTCTGCTTGATGATAGGAAATGGGATGAGACTAGTTTTAAAAAATATCAGGCATATTACAGATATGCAGCTGAACTTGATCTCTATAGGAAGACTTGATAATGAAGGTTTCTGCAACACATTCTCATATGACAAATGGAAGCTCACCAAAAGCTCACTAGTGGTGGCAAGAGGGTTGAAGTACTCAAAAGTTGTATGTGATGCAGGCAAAGCTCTTCAATGACGCTATCAATACAGTGGAGAAAGAAAATGCAGTTGAACTATGGCTTAAGAGACTTGGCCACATTGGTGAGAAAGGGATGGCAAAACTAATAAAGAAGAATGTGCTATTCAGGGTGAATGAGATGCATATGAAGAAGCGTAGTGATTGTTTGGCAGAAAAGCAAATCAAGTCGCCTTCAAGAGTTCTCCTCCTTCCAGGATGAAGAACGTGTTGGATCTGGTACATTTAAATTTGTGTAGGTAATTCCCAAAGTCACTTGGTGGTGCTCAATACTTTGTGACTTTCATTGATGATCATTCTAGGAAGATGTGGGCATATACTTATAAGTCAAAGGATCAAGTTCTAGATGTCTTCAAGTAGTTTCATGCCTCAGTTGAAAGACAGACTGGAAAGAAACTCAAGTGTGTTTAGACAAATAATGGCAGAGAGTATACTGGACCATTTCATGTTTACTGCAACGAGTATGGCATTCGACATCAAAAAATACCTTCAAAGACGTCGTAGTTGAATGGTCTGGCTGAGAGAACAAACAGGACTTTAGCGGAGAGAGTTAGATGTTTACTCTCACATTCAAAGTTGCACAAGTCATTCTGGGGTGAAGCTCTGCTGACAGCAGTTTTTATGTTGAATCGCTCACCCTGTGTTCCTCTGCAGTATAAAACTCCAGAGAGATTCTGGTCAGGAAAGAAAGTCTCCTATGATCATCTATAGGTGTTCAAATGCAAAGCATTTGTTCATGTTCCTAAGAATGAAAGGTCAAAACTTGATATCAAAACACGACAATGTGTATGCATTAGGTATGGTCAAAATCAACTTGGCCACTAATTCTATGATCCGGTCCAAAAAAAGGCTTGTAAGGAGCCGTGATGCAGTGTTTGTTAAAAATAAGACCATCAAGAATATTGGCAAAGAGCATAAAACTGTCCCAGAACCTGATGGTGACTCACCAGACCTAGAGTTGATTCCTCCAACAGAAGTGTCGAGACAAATTAAAAATGGAGTTCAGGAAAATCAACCTAAAGTAGATAATGCTCCCATTGAAGATGAAGATGAAGATGAATCAAACGATGAGGATGACGATCATGTGCAACCACCAATACCTGTAGCTTCTCCAGTCCCACAAAGGAGATTTGAAAGAATCAGACAACCTTCTACCAGATACTCTAAAGACCAATATTTGTTGCTGATTGATGGGGAAGAACCAGAAAATTTTGAAAAAGCTACGGAGGACGAACACAAGCAGAAGTGGATTGAAGTCATGCAAGATGAGTTGCATGAGAACAAAACATTTGACCTGATGAAGCTGTCCAAAGGAAAGAAAGTTTTAAAGAATAAATGAGTGTTCAAAATCAAGCATGATGCACAGTCTCCATCCTCGATTGGTTGTGAAGAGTTTCAACCAAAGAAAGAGAATTGATTTTCAAAAGATATTCTCACCAATAGTGAAGATGACATCCATCCAAACAGTGCTAGGCCTAGCCGCTACTTTGGATCTGAAGATTGAACATATGGATGTAAAGACTACCTTCCTTCATGGAGATTTAGAGAAAGAAATGTATATAGAGCAGGCAGAGGGTTTCAATAAGAAAGAGAAAGAAGACTGTTTGCAAGAAAAGCTTATATCGCTTGAAGCAGACACTGAGACATAGTACAAGAAATTTGAGTTTATCATGAGGGAGCAAGGTTATAAGAAGACTAATTCAGACCACTGTATATTTTTTCAAAAATTCTCTGATGGTGATTTCATCCTCCTTTTGTGTTCAAGAAGTATTGCAACTTGCAATTTGGTTCTCTTTTGCATAGGGGTAATCGATAAACTTGAAGAAAGTAGGGTTGTAGAAGATTAACGTTGCTAATTCCAATCCTTATTCACAAAGCCAACTACTATTTAAATGACCAACATTTTGACCTTTTTATTGCAACATTGTCTAAAACCACTCGGCTTGAGGTAGATTTGTATAATGGTCCCAATTTGATTACTGCAATGAACTTTGCTCAAGCTTTCGAAAGGAAAGGAAAACTGAATAGATGAGACATTCAGCATGATAGTTTACAGATCATTTCAAGGGTCTGCAACAGATATTGGAAGTTTTAACTCACGAATAATGGTGCAGCATCTCAAAAGTGTGGAAAGCACTTCGACTCCATTTGTTAAATGCCTTAACAAGAACAAAATAGCTGAACATCAAGGTTCATGAGATTATAGGCTCTCTCTAACAAGTCCTCAACCAGCATCTAAAATAGGTTCTTCAAGAAAAGGAGGAATGTGAACGAAGGCAAGTCCATTTCTTCGAAAGAAGATTTTCACATATCCACCTATGAAGAAATCCTACTTGAGAGAAGAGAACAAATGCTTTAGTAATACTGTTAAGTATTACTTGAGAAACCAACCTTCCATCTAATCAGCTAAAATAATTAAATAAATTAGATGGCATTTTCTTCTTAATTTGATAAGGACTATACTGGACTAGCCACTTGCAGCATGATGTTGAATTTTACTATTTTTTCTTCTCTTTCCTGATTTTCTTTAGCCAAATATTTCGCAACAAGTCTCTGTAAAAGTTGTTCTTATCTATATATACATATATATATATTTATTATTTT
This sequence comes from Manihot esculenta, assembly GCF_001659605.2. Taxonomy (NCBI): domain Eukaryota; kingdom Viridiplantae; phylum Streptophyta; class Magnoliopsida; order Malpighiales; family Euphorbiaceae; genus Manihot; species Manihot esculenta. Next base: position 1,379,027 of record NC_035173.2, read on the forward strand.
CCTTCATATTTTTCCACCTCATTTCATAGAGGTTTTTGCAGACAGAATTGATGTTGGACTTTTTAAAGGCCCTCAAAAAGAAGGTATGAAATTGATTTAAATTTCACTTGATTTTTTTTATTTTGTCTCACTTGCTGATCAAGTTAAATCTAGAGAATGGTAAATGATAGAACAGAACCTTAGACATGGATATTTTATAATAGAGTATCTTGTTTCACTTCCCTATTTAAAACTTTTTTTTTTCTGATGGATTATATCTAATGAACATGATAATGTGATAGTTCTCTAACCAATTTTATGCTCCTCTAACTTAATCAAAAAGTTTGACCTCCTAGTACAGTTATTGTAAGAAAAAATTGCCCCGGTAATTCCTGACGTTGAAAGTTGTATGTTTTTTGAATTAGTAAGTGTACTTATAATTTCAGCTCTCATTGGATTAGAATACCAAAACAGAGCTGTGATAGAAAAGAAATCTAATGCTACTTCCAGGTTATAGCATCCTCAACTCTTAGAACAGGGCAAGTTCTTTGCCCGTTCTCTCATAATCCTTTATTAAGCAAGTAATGTATGGCAGTGAGGGAAATCAGACCAAAAAATTACTTTCAAATACTTGGTTGATATATCACATCGTCAGACCAAAAAGTTCAATTTCTTCTGCATTTATTTCCTAAAAGGCTATGTTATAATTAGCGTTTTGATAGTTAACAAACTTGCAAGTACTAAGGTTTTCTAAATTTCAATAATTTAGAGAGAAAAAATTTAATGCTAATATTGTTACTGATACAATGAAAAATTGGAGGACAGATTATGTTAGATTGTTCTGTGCAATCTCTTGACAGGAAATTATGCTGAAAGAGGAAAATGCTCTTCTAGAGAGGGAGGTAAGAATATGGAATTGAAAGATTATGCTTTTTCAGGTAAAGAAGATCACATTCAACGAGGTCTCAAAAGCGCTGAATCACACTGACATTATTTATTTACCTGTTACTCAGGTTGAAGAAATGAAGAATGGCGTTGACATGGAGAGAAGGCTTAGAAACCACCCATACCTCCATTTGGTTAATTCTCCGCGACAAGCAACTCTAAGTTTACTTCACTAATCAGGTAGAAGACAGCATTGATTCTAAGGTTTGAAGTTAAACTGTGATGGCAATAAGGATTGGAAATTGTTGAAAATCTAATTAATCACCTTATTTATTTTGTCACCAGGTAGGCTTCCTATTCTTGCTGCCAAGTGATGTGTCCCACCGCTTCTGTGTTTGTTGTCTTATTAATTTGTCACCTTATTACTTGAAGTAGGATTCCTCCTTGCTCCCAACTATCTTCATCTATGGCTCCACCATCTTTGATCAAGTGGTATCCCTCGCTATTGACTATAAAGTTTGTATGACATATGATATTATGTTCTGATGATTCGTCATAATATGCAATAACTTGTGTGCAAGACATATTGGTTGATAAGTAGCAGGAGCTTGTGCTTATTTGGGATTCATGCAAGAATGGGTTTTTATTGATTTAATGTATGTCATAAATATTTCTCATTTATTGGTTCTATTACTGTAGATTTTTTGTGACTAGCCTTATCCAAACTAGGATTTCCTTTGGTCTAACATTAAGCTCTTGTGCAGAAATTATAAGATACTCTTGGTCAAGGACACCAAAATGTTTTAATATTTATAGTATATACACATATGAAACCTTTCGAGGAAGTGAATCCCACTTTCATGTAATGAGAAGGAAGAAAAATACTAGATACATCCAACCATTAAAAACTTTAGTATTATTACATTCTAAGCTTCTTATGAAAAGTGAATTTTTCATCTGTGCAAAAAATAGACACAGTATGGCATGAAATGCTTTTATTTTTTTTTATTCAGATAAACTTACCAGAATTCTTCTATGCCGAACAAATCAATGATCTAAACCAAGATTAACATGCCTTGCCAATCCTGAAGGAGAAAGAAAAGGAATTAAGCACATATTAGCATAGAAATTAATACATCAATTGTACATACCATTTTTCAATTCTGCCTTTATTATGCTGGTGGAGGCACCGCTATGTAGTAACTGCTCAGCGGCGAGACACACGTGTGACGTGCCAAATCATCAAGCACCTTAGTCTTGCCGTATAAGTAAAAGCCAGTAGGCCAAGTGTCCTTGATAAGTTTTGTTTTTCTATCGGGCAACTCTCTGTGAGGGGTGCGGGTGGCGGTGGTGGATGCCTGAGACTGCTGGCACTTGCATCTTTTTTCTTTTTTTTTTTTGATAAAAGCACTTGTATCCTATTTATTTGCTTCTATCTTCTGTGCACGAATGTAATTATATTACCACTTAAGCCTGATTTGACAATATGATTATAATTCTGTGCTGATATTGGAAGAATTCGATTAAAAATTAATTTAAATTACTTAAATTTATTTTAAAATTTGATTATTATTTTTTAAATAAAATTTGAATTTATTTATTTTTATATATTTTAATTAATAATTTATATAAAAATATTTTTTATTAATAATTTTTATTTAAAAAATTTAATATTTTTAAAAAATATTTAAATTTTAATTTTTAAATAAAAATATATAAAAAAATTTATAAATATTATTATAAAATATATTTTTTATATTAAATTAATTATTTATATAAACATATTTAAATAATTGATATTTTATATATAAAATTTAAATTTAATTTAAATTCCTAACTAATACTATTTTCTAAATTTAAATCTATTTCAAATCTAATTATAACTATTTAAATTCAATTGGCATCTTAGCTATGCATTCACTTTCAGTAAACATACTAAATGGCGGAGGCCGACAGAGACTCAACACTGAAACTGACCTTTCCCTTGAGAGAGGCAAATTTATCCAAAGTCGTGAGAGAGGCAAATTTATCCAAAGTCGTGCAATAATGTATTCCAAAAATCATACACTTTAATTCTATAATATAGAGGTGTTGTTAATCTTTCAAAATCATTTAGTACTACTTTTTCAAAAAGTGACCTCGAACTTTGAAATTATCAATTATATACCAAAAGTCATGTCTCAATTCAATTTATTTAATTAAAATATTAACATTTCATTAACATGGTGGTTGCTTAAAATAAAATATTATTAAAATATTTGCTATTTTCATATGATGAGCTTGAAAGAAAATATCATTTATACTATTATTAAGAAGAAAAAAAACAATTTAATTATAAAGGTTTAAAAACCAAGAACAAAACACGAAAGTAGTTTTATGGGGAGAGAATTATCAAAATCATATATTAGCCTTTTTTTACTCAGTATAATTAGTTGATGTACCATTTTAGTACATTTTAATAGAAATAGATTATTTTAATTTTAATTTTAATTTTTGATAACCGCTGGATTTCTCCACCCCGGTCTGGGGCCGGGCTCATGATACCAGTCCATTATCTAGAGGCCTTCAAGCCTCGTACATGCATCAAGTCCGATCCACTCAGTCAAGAGATCGAACTCCCATCAATCTCCTCAATTAGGTCGGCCTAGCTCTTTGGGCCCGACGAATAAATCCTCTCTAAGTTCAGCCCATATCATATCTTCCGGTCCAGTCTGGAATCAGGAAAGAGACCTATTCATCCTTCACGTGGGACCACCCGCACGCGCGTCCGGGAGAATCAGGGACCGTTACGCATGGGACAGTGATTTGATATCCTCGTACGTCCATATCAACATGACAGGGATAGGTGGCCCAATGACATATATTCTGTTACACGTCACTAGCGGACAAAAGGAAATAGATAAAAGGAGAAATACTCCCCTCTAGGTCTAAGTTTTTTCTCAAGCTTACAGAACACTTGTAAAATTCTATTTTTCTGGATCTCAGATCATCAATTGGCGCCGTCTGTGGAAAAAAACATAATCCTGGTCCTCACGAGTATGGTGCGTTGAGCGAGCACGCTCAGGTCTGTATGGGGGAAGGCTCCCTGTGCGGGTAGATCAAAAGGTATCCCACATCGGAAAGAGATTGAAAGGAATAAGATCTTATAAGTCTCTATCCTTGAAATTTCAGTGAACGCGTTTTAAGCAAAACCGTGCGACCTTGAGTAAAAGCGGATAATATTTACTGATATGAATTCATGATCCAAATAACCAAACGTAATCAATTTTAATTGTAATTTTAATTTATATATGAAATAATAATAATATGTGAGTATTGAATTGAGACTTTTAACAACATTTTCTGTAGCATTGTCACTTCAAGTGCCTTTCAAACTTAAATGCATGAGAATGACTAAAGGTATGAAAAAAGATTAAAAAAAAAAAAAAAAAGGTAGTGGAATGCTTCACAAACAAATAATTAAAGAGATGTTGCTTTTGCTTACTCATTGGTTGATTTTGACAAAAGCAAACAATCTTTGACATTTTCTTTCTTTCTTTTTTTTCCCTCTAATTTCAATAACGTCTTCGATAAAAAAGAAATTCCAATGATGAAATTTGAGTTGAGGACATAAATTTAATTTTCACAATTACAAGGGAAATAATAAATTAAATTTTTAGATTATAATTTAAATTAATTTGCTACAAATTAATTAACTCCTTAGAGATTATATTAGACAAGCATTTTATTGCTGAATTATATATGACTAAATATAAAATATTTTAGTTTACACGTATAAATAATATTTTACATGTATTTTCTTGTAATTTACATATAGTTAATAATCAGTATAAATTTGACCTACAGTATCACACACAAATATATATACATTCAATTTCTCAATTTTTTTTTAAATATAATTATATCATATTACAGGACAAGCTACGTCATTGTGAAATTAAAGAAAAAAAAAAGCGAAAAGGCTAAATACATTGAACTATATAATAGGGAAAAACTACTAAATTTTATTTATTTTTTATTTAATATTATTTTTAAATTATCATTAAAAAATGAAAAAATAGACTAAATAAAATATAGCCCGTAATTTAAAATTATAATTAATCGTAATTTTAGTTGATTTTTTTAATGATAGCAAGATAAATTTAATAAAAATTAAAATTTAGTATATTTAATATTTATTATATAGTTTAGAAATAAATTTGTATATATATATATATAAAAAAAAAGAAATATCCAAGATGCAATAGAGCTAAAAAAAATTGTTGAAACCAAGAAAAGGAAATATCAAAGGCACACAAACTTTCTTTTTTATAATTTGGAAAACTAAATATCAAATATTTAAGACGAGGATGAAAAAGCCAAAATCAAAGAGTTACTAGAAACTAACTTAATAAGAAAGATAATTATAGGGTGATTTACAATTTAGTCCCTGGATATTACCATTATTAACAAGTCAGTCCCTGTATTTTTAGAAATCTATTAAAATGTCCTTATGTTTTATTTCCGTCAACGAAATAGTCATTCCGTCCTATTTTCCGTTAAAATTAGATAAATGAGGAGAGAGAAAATTTTTAAAATCCAATTTTATCCTCAAATAAAACCATTTATTTAATCCTTGTACATTATAATTATTAACAAGTTAGTCCTTACATTTTCAAAAATCTATTAAAATATTTTTATCTTTTTTCATATCTATTAAAACGTCCTTATCGTTTTTTTCCGTCAATGAAATAGTCCCTATCTTTTCTCATATCTATTAAAACATTCTTATCATTTTTTTATGTCAATGAAATAGTTCCTCCTCATCGTTTCTTTTTGTCAACGAAATCATCCCTCCCTATATTTTTAGAAATCTATTAAAACGTCCTTATTGTTTCTTTTTGTCAACCAAATAGTCCCTATCTTTTCTCAGATCTATTAAAATGTCCTTATCGTTTCTTTTTATCAACGAAATAGTCCCTGTCTTTTCTTTCGTCCTCCCCCTCCGAAAAAGAAGAAGAAGAAAAAGAAGAAGAAGAAGAAGAAGAGAAAGAAGAAGAAGAAGAAGAAGAAGAGAAAGAAGAAGAAGAAGAGAAAGAAGAAGAAGAAGAGAAAGAAGAAGAAGAAGAAGAAGGAGAAGAAGAAGAAGAAGGAGAAGAAGAAGAAGGAGGAGAAGAAGAAGAAGAAGAAGAAGAAGAAGAAGAAGAAGAAGAAGAAGAAGAAGAAGAAGAAGAAGAAGAAGAAGAAGAAGAAGAAGAAGAAGAAGAAGAAGAGAAAGAAGAAAAAGAAGAAGAAGAAGAATGAGAAGAAAAAGAAGAAGAAGAAAAAGAAGAAAAAGAAGCAAAAGAAGAAGAAGGAGAAGAAGCAGAAGAAGAAGGAGAAGAAGGAGAAGAAGCAGAAGAAGAAGGAGAAGAAGAAGAAGAAGCAGAAGAAGCAGAAGCAGAAGGAAGAAGAATTGATGAAGAAGAAAAGGAAGGAGGAGAAGGAGAAAAATAATGGGGGGTAATATAGTCTTTTACTATATTTTTAACGGCAAAAATAGACAGAAGGACTATTTCGTTGACGGAGAGAAAACATAAGGACGTTTTAATAGGTTTCTAAAAATATAAGGATTCACTTATTAATAATGGTAATATTTAGGGACTAAATCGTAAATTACTCATAATTATATAAGATATCAACATTTGAAAATGTAAAAATTTGTTTTACAGTTTTTATCCACTTCAATTTTTTATATAAGATAATTTCTTTTCACAAATTTTTAAATATGATTCATTAAATTAGATTCATATTAACTCACGCCAATAAATTTCTTTAAAAATTTCAATCTAAAATTTAAGATATTAAGTGTAAAAATTTGAAACAATATTAAAATATAAAATATAAAATATTACATAAAAAATTTGAAAAATTAACGGAAAAAAAGAATTAAAAAACAAGATATCTTCTTCCGCTAACAAATTAACACATTACTTGAAATGATAATAAAGCTTATTTAAATTATTATAAAGTCAATATATAAATATGTATTTGGTTATTTTACAGCTTGCAAATTGTCTGAAAACTATAGTTATCTCCATACCGTATAACTACAAAACAATTATACGTTATTCTCTATGCCCAATTCCACTGAAAGATTCCCAACTTCCCACGGCCCTATCCAATTCACAACTACAAGGCCACCTCATCATTATACGCTCTAGATAAGCTTCCACCTCACCCTGGCCCACCGTTCCACGTTACCCATAGTCCACAGAGCGTTATTTACACGCTCTCCACCGACTCGCGGCCCTATCCAAAAACAAGAGAGAGATTTTTCTTTTTTTGCCAGCAATAAAGAAAAAACTATATATTTACCTGGACACATTTCTCACTTTCTGCATTTTTCTCTCGATCCAAACGATAACGAGAAAATATGCCAGAAGACTTTTTATCTACTTTTTAATACGATTGATGCAAACGCAGCGTCACCTTCTCTCTCTATCTCTCTGTCTTTTTTTTTTGTTTATCTCTCTAGAAACTGTCAAGGAATTTCCTGAGAAACAAACAAAACTTTGCCCATCAGAAACTCTAACAAGTGCAGAAGGTTAAATTGATAAGTTCTCCTCCAATCAATCGGCTTTGTAGATGGAAGTTTTTGTGCTTATCCACTTGCCTCGCTTTTTCCGATAACAATTCGAAAATTTTCTAGCTGATTAGGCTACAAACTTTTTTTTTTTGAATTCTATTTGGTTATATTTGGGTTTTCCCATTCTTTTTGACGTTTCGAGAAAGGAAATCAGAATGATGAGAAATCAGCAACAAGATCAGCTATCAAGGATTTTCTTCGAGCTCTCGTCTCTGGTTCTCAATCTGCTTCGTTCACCGCCTTTGCCGATCCCGTTATCTGACCAATCCCCAGCTATTCCATCGGATTCTTCGCGGAGGAGGTCATCGGCGCCGCCACAGATCTCGCCTGCGGGCTTCGCCTCGTTGATGCTGGGTATTTCGATGGCTTTGATGCTGTGTGGATCCGTGACGTTCTTTATTGGGTTCATGTTGATGCCTTGGATTCTTGGATTGGTTATGGTTTTTTATGTGGCTGGGATTGTTTCTACCATCTCCATGTTGGGCCGTTCACTTTTTTGCTACGCCTTGGCCCCATCGTCTCCAAGGAAGGAAATTCCTGGTAAGTAACTTATGGCTTTTTTTCTATAACGTCTTTTTTTGTCGGTTCTAATTCATTTCCTGACTTATGGGAAAATATATGTTGTAATTGCCTCCCGTTAGTGTTTAAAGGCCTTGGCTTTCCTTTTTCAAATTTGTTGGAATGTTGTTTTTTTCCGCTTCATTTCTGTTTTTTCCTGTAGCTTTCGAGTCTCAGAATTTAATATTTTTCGTTTCATTTGTTCTCTGATATCTTTAGTGCGTAAATTTGTGGTGTTCTGAATTTATTACTCTGGTGAAAATTGGGAATTCTCTGCAATTTTTGTGCAGAGTATTACTATTACATGGATCTCTTACCATTTTCCCCGTTCTGTTACCGCAATTAAGAACTAAGATACAAAATAGCATCGAGCTTATTAGATGATGCACAACGGAATTTCTGCAGCCGAAATCTGTAACTTCTTAATTCTTGGGTCTTGGGTTCTACTTCTAGATTTAGCAAACCTATGTTGAATGAGCTGCGGGACAGTGCCCAATCGTTGTCTTCTTTGAGATGAGTTTTCATGTGGCATAAGATTGGAGCTAGTGAGCTTTCATGGTTATATTAACTAGATTGGCAGGTTTGCTGAATCAAACCTGTAAATGGTGTTTTCCCACACGAATGGGAAGTGCATACTGCATTTTGTTGATCCTGCCCACCGTCCTCCATTTATGGGAAAAGTGCATTTACTCACCTGTCCTGCTGTTGATGACATCAACGAAACGTGTTTATACAACTCACCCGTCCACAATTTATTTTCGTCATTTGGAAACATATTGTTCAATACGTAATCTTTGGCTTCCATATGCTACGAACATATGCTCTTCAATCCTGTAACTGCTATTGAATTGAGTTTGATGCTTGATTAATTTGAAAATAGTTTTCTATCTGATATTACTGAGTTTTAAGTGTTTGTTTTTTGTCCTTAAGCCCAAGTTTGGCATTGAAGCTGTCTGGGATGTGATATATTTGAAGTTTTTAATATAGTTGTCAAATCAAGATCTGAATCAAGAACTGAAATCTTCATTTTGTTGATCAAGAATCGAGAATAGAGTGGAATAATAAGATTTGGAAAAAAAAATTAAAATTTTATTAAAAATAATATATGTTCTAAAAAAATAAGTAAAAAATATCATAATTACATATTTAAATATAGGATTATCATTTATCTAACTAAGAATATGTTCAATAATTGAATAATATATTTTTATTATGTTATATAGTTTTTATTATAAATTGAAACTCTTGAATTATACATAAGATTATTATTATTTTGTGTGCTGAAAATCTTATTTAAATTTTATCAAATAATTAAATAATAAAAAAGGATAGCATGTTGCATTAAAATATTATCATATATTAATATAAAATGCTATAACTTGACAATTATAATTAAAGAAGTAAATGAACTTAAATAAAAAGAAATAAAAAGAAAGGGAAAGTATAAGGATGGGTGATTGAAGAAAAATAGGTGAGGAAAATGTTTTTGTGCACTTTTTTATCGCAAAAATGAATGAATTCTAAAACTAACAACCTTTTAATACGTATTCTATGTCCAGGCCATCCTGGAATAAAGTAACTTTGTCATTTGAATCTTATTTTAAAGTCACAATCTGAGATTTAATGTTGTTTGTAGTTGAAGCTGGTTAAGATGTGATAGTTTTTGGGTGAACAAGTCCTTACAATATTTCTCTGTGTAATATTTTGCTTTGCCTTCACTGTTTTGACAAGCGTATGGAAACATGAAGGTTCTGTTGATTGTGGCTTGTTTCTTGCTTTGAATTGGGTGGGTTCGATAAGTCAGCTGTGACCATGTAGGATGAAGTTGAAAGAGCTTGGGTGGTGTTACTTCGTATTTCTGAACCTGTACACTCATCTGATCTCTTCAGCACATGTAATTATATTAAAAAAATATAGGATTATCTTCTGCATCATATTTGGAAATATTTTAGTTGTACATGCTGTGAAATAGGGAGTTGACTGCTTGAGGAAAGGATGCTAAATTTATGGGAAAGATATAGTTGGAGTCTTATTGAAGAAGTTATCAAGGGTCTGATGAATTACAGTACTTGTGTTTATAGCGCTTATGTGTTAATATAATCAAGCGTACACTTAACAAAAAAAGTGTACTAATTTTGTTCCTTACGGTTGCAGGATGGAAACTTTTGTGAAAATAAGAGGAGGTTCAAAGAGTTGCACAGGAGGACTATGAAGAAGTCATATTCTGGTGAGTGGGCCTGCTGCTATACTAGAGGGAGTGTGAAAAGTACCCAGCTTTTTCAAATATTGAAACAGTAATTGTGGATAAGATGTTTTTCCTGATGACTGAAAATTTGTGGATATGGCTTCTCTATGAAGTAAAAGTACTGAAATGTTGAAGGTTTTAAGAACTAATATAGTAATGAATTCCTACTTGGAAGAAATGGAAGCATTATCCCTAGTTTTTCTTTCCTAAGCACTATATTCGTTTTCATTTATTTAGTATAATTTATTTTGATATAATTCTATTTGTAAGAAAAGAATTTGAAATCTTATAAAATTGTATTAGATTAAAATTTCTTTTAAATGAGAATTTAAATTTTTTTATTTAAACAAAAATTAAACTAAAATTTTATAAAATTTTTAATTTTAAACGGAGGATTTCTTACGGACGATGTTTAGGAGGCTTTTTGAAAGCTAAAATTGGAGTTTTTTAAGCAATATAAGATTTTGTTAGTTAAAATTTCTAAAAAAAAATTCATTGTTTAAAATTTTCTAAATTAATACATTACTTTCATTAAACAATAATTATGGATAAGCAAAATCCATTCATTTGATAAGCTTGTTTCTGTTTTGGCCGAGTCATGACCTAATAGTATTTTAAATTTTAGTAATAATTGACAGTTGGTTGATTCTATAAATTGGTATTTTTCAGAATGTTCGAAATTCATATAAAATAATAGAAAATATGATATCATCTCCAATCTGTTCATTGATCAATTAAATTAAGAAGATTTAAGAATATAAATTGTAGTAATAAATTATTAGATCCTCTTAACAATTTTAAAAGTTGGTGTGCGATTCTTACACAAACTTTTAGAAATATTGAGTCATGTCCACGTTGTCCAGCTGTGTTACTTCAATAAAGCAAACGAAGATAATAAGTTTCTTCCAAGTTGTTCTAGTGTCCTTGTTAAATCCACGTGGCATGAATGTGGACTTCTCGTCCCACTCGCATCTTCTTTTAGGAGAAAATTATTTTGTTTAGATACGATATAATTAATTGTTTTTTTTATTTTTAAAATTAAATTTTCTAATTTTTAACTTTTAATTTTATTTAAATTGAATGTATTTTTATGAAAAAAATAATTATAAAATTCTTGATTAACTTTAAGAATTTCTCAATAATTACTTTTCATTTTCACTCTCTTAAATTTCTGGATATTTTAATATATTTTTTTAATATATAAATTATAATTCAATTTAAATTTAAAATATATACGAAGAATTACAAGAATAAAAAGAACAGAGTACATAATTGTATTATTTCTATGAATAATTTTTTATAAAAAGTACAACCAATTCAATTCTCAACACCAATTGAGCAACCCCACTCCACAAAAATAATTTTATAAAAATCAGTTCCACGAGCAAAGCAATTCAATTCTAGATTGACAACACCACTTGAACAACCCAATTTCACAAATAATTTATTTATAAAAATTAATTTCACAAACAATCCAATTCTCCATTGATTGGGGTAAGTAATCCATCAATATCAATCATTATTTTATATCTTGGTCAGGAAATTGGATCGGTTGATTTAGATTATATTTATTATTTTAAAAGTAATAAACTAAAATTTTTTTAAAAAAAAGCATGCACTTTAAAAATGGATAGAAGGTGGACTGTTTGGACAAAAATAAAAATCTAAAATTAAAATGTTTAATTTTAAAAATAAAAAAATAAATTTATTAATTATATCATATTTTAAAAATTAAAAAATAATTTTCTCTTCCATGTTTTTTTAAACCAACTTGCTTCTTCTTGGGCAAATTATTGGATGTAACACATCACTGACGTAGTGCACTAATTAATAATAATGAAATTAATTAATTAATTATCAACATCTATAAAACCACTAATGGTTTAAGATTAAATTTAAATTTATTAAATTTTACATTTTTTAAATTAATAATGTATCTTATTATCAATTTGAAAACTACTTCAACTTAATAAAGTAGTACTATGTAATCATTTAATAATTTTTCTCTTTTATGTCTTTATTTCAACTATATAAATAATGAAGGATAAAATTTAATATTTTTAAATTGATATATAATTTAAGGATAAATTTTAATATTTTTAATTTTATTTTACTAGTCTCATAATAGAGAAGAAACTATAATTTAATATGATATATTTTAATTAATAAAATATTTAATATAAAGATATAACTAAATTAATTGGAATGAATTAATCAAAATAAATTCAATAGTTGAAATTTTAAATTTTTTTACATCTAAAAATCAATTTTAACTGAAATATCTTAATTTAAATTTAGTTAATATATTTTTAGTCAATTTCAATTCTAAACAAGACCTAGATATAAATTTTATTTTCGATTTTAAACAACCACAGCATAACATAACCACATGACCAACTTCAGTTAAAGAATTTCTCAAAATAACTATCCAAATAATAAAAAAATTATATATATTGCTATAAACTTTATACGATAAATAATTATAAATCATTATATATATATACATAAATATGTACATGTTTGTGAAAAAAAAAAATACTAATATCTCTTGACAACACCGGAAAGCAGAAAGTTACTGGTGGTGAAGGAAGACTAATATCTCTTAACAACACCGGAAAACAGAAAGTTATTGGTGAAGGAAAACAAGCTTTAACGGAGAAGTGAGAGAGAGCAATTAAGAGCTATCTATTGACTTTCAATAGGATTAAACACCGTTTAAAAAAAAAAATTTACAGTGAAAAAAAAATCCCCCATATAAATTATATTTAAATAAATAAAGTAATAATATTTAAAAAAAAATGAATATTTTTTATTTTTTTTTACAGTAAAGCAATAATTTTGATTAGATTTTCGCAAATTATAAACTGATTCAAATGTTCGATCTCCAATGATATCCACATAAAATAGCAAATCGAATAATTTTATAACAGTTCTAAGAATTGAGAAGAGGAGAGATTTTGAATATTACCTCTCTACATTTTTTTATAAATTCTAAAAGTTTTCAAAAAGAGGTTTCTCACAAGAGAATCTTTAGACTCTCATAAAATGTCGTTTTATACTAAAATCCTAGAATTTTAGTACAATAGTATTTATCTATTTTTTAATTAATTAAATAAATAAATTACAGTTATGATCTATAACTTTAATAAGTAAGCTATATAAATTTTAGACAGTTTTAGTTAAGTCTCTACTTAATTAATTAGATCAAAATCATAATTTTTTTAAATTATAATTTTATCCCAACACTAGTTTATATGTAATCAAGTCTTACTTGATTTAACTTTTCGTTTTATTTTCTCTTGCAATTTTCTATGTGTGTGACCCATTAAATTCTAAATATGTTGACAAGAAATACAATTAACTAATTAATTAATTTGAATGTCAAAAATATTGTCCAGTAACATGTCAAGACTACCCAATTATTTGGAATATCAAAAGTGATTTTACTTAACCTTTTAGTACATGATTTGTCGGTGATTAAATATCATTTCATCACAAATATCCTGATTTAACATTTAATGCATGGAACATGTCTGCAATTTTAAATCATATTAGTTCTCATTTAATAGTCATTGACCTATTTAATAAAATTTTAAATTTCATTTGCTAATTTCATTCTGTCTTGTGCAAGAATTTCATGATTAATACTAGTAAAAAACAAATAAGACATTATTTAACTTAGATAATGAATCTTATCTCAATCACATAAATACATTCATACAATTCCTAATATATTCAATTTATCCCCATTTGTTACTCATGAACCAAACAACGCGTAAGATGAATAAAAACATAAAAGTCTCCATATAAGATTATTTATCGATTTTAAGTTAAAGGATCACTTACACAATTATTACTTGAGTAATTCATAAACACATTTTATTTTCCATATGAATTTCTTAGGCGAGTCAGTTAAGTGTACTCATTCATAAAATAAGCATCTATATATTAGTTTTAGATATCACACATATATCAATTTATGAGATCAGTTGCTTACTCTAAAAGAAAAAAACATAATATGTAGTAGTCTCAACAGCTCTAATCATTGTCCAATTATGATAAGAATATCGAATAGGAACATTTGGAGATGTTACTTAAATGCAATAGGAATCTCACAATTATAATCACATTATAATTCTTTTTGCACAGTAATATAATCTCATAAACTTTTATCTTTACTCGAAATTCAATTAAATTAACACTAAAGATAAAAAATTGCCTTTATAAAATTATATTTAAATATTTAAAATACTCGAATAATAATACCCAACTATAACCAACAAATTGACTGTAAGGCATATTACTAACAATCTACCTCTTGTACTAAAGTCAATCACCCATATGACTTATCACATAAATATAAATACGGTAATTATGTTTTTACTGTAATAATGCCTTAGTAAGAGAATCTTTAAGATTCTTATTAGTGAAACTCGCTTTATCTCCACATATTTTCTTTCAATGATCTCTCTGATCATTTGAAATCGCCTATGTACATACTTAGATATCTAATGAGACCTGAGTTTCTTTACTTATGCAATGGCTCTATTGTTATCACAGTTCATTGTAACTGGATCAACAATGCTAGGAACCACACCAAGTTCAGAAATGAACTTCTTGATAAAAAAACTGTCTCCTTTACTACCTATGACACAGAAGTGTACTTGACTTTTTGTTAGTGTATTTGCCCTAGGCTATTATTTTGGATCTTTTTATATGTCGTTTTGGTTATTAATAAAAGAGGTTTTACTATCATTATTATTTATTTGCATGTTACATAATAATGATTAACATCCCTGATTACTTATTATTATGTTGATAATAATAAAATATAACTAGTATAGTTATTAATTGATAATCATGAGATGATTATGTATATGTTGATATAATTTAATAATCATAGATACTTGTTAGAGAATAAAGTATTAGATGGACCCGCACCGATATCACTACATGGGTTATTGTCATAAGTGAATCTCAAAGTAGTTATATCTTAATCCTTTGACTTGAGATTGTCAACTTGAGATTGTCATAGTTTTCAACATAAGGACTGTTATGTTTTGACATAATCAAACATTGTCTTTAATTAGACAATCATAAAGGTTATGATTGAGCATAATAGAAATTATGTAGAGGATATTGAACAATCAAGATAGAATTTGTCCCTCTCTTTGAGAGAGATATCTTCTGGGCCCCTCGATAAGTGAGATTGAGAAATGCATGGTCTTGCTCAAATGAATTGATAGTGTGATCAATATCATTTGAATTTATCAGTCTACTTAGAGATCAAGAAATCATAAGTTTGAACATTATAAGTTTGACATTGACCATGACTTATGTTCAATGTGATAAAGGGATTAATACATGTTCTATTTATTATACTTTATCGGACTATCGATACTCATATTAGTTGGGTAGTCATAATGTCTTGCTAGAGGCCGCTTATGATTTATGAGTCTTGTGGGACTGGGCCTATTGCCAATTAATATAAGCCTATTGGGTCACACACAATAACGTAGTTGATGTGCTATATTAATGGGCTAAAAGCCCATTAATATAATTAATAATAATAAAGTGTTATTATTATTAATATTAATTATTTATTATTATAAGATAATAATATTTAAAATGATCTGCAATCTATCTGTAACTGTTACAGATAAAGAACTCTATCACATAAGATATTTGAGTATCTGCGAAATTGTGGTAGTTGGTTATGAAAACAACTCTATCACATAAGATATTTGAGTATATGTGAGATCGTGATAGTGGGTTCTGAACACAACTCTTTTACGAAAAGAGGTGTGTAAAAACATAAAAACTGAAACATATAAAAACTCCTCCTACGAATTGTGGAGCGAATGTTTTTTTTTTTAATAGAAAATTCAGTCTAACAGTTGCAGATTGTGGAGCACATAATCTATCCATTCTTGAGAGAGCTAGCACTCTAGAATGATAAGAGATGTTCGTGTGGATATTATAGCGGGTGTTCGTTGAAAGAGCAGCACCTTGAATCTGGGATTGTATCTTCTTGTTGAGTAGTAGCTTATCATTCTTTTCGAATTAAACAAAGTACACAGATCCTGGGAAGAAAAGAAGAGATTTTAATTTTTCCACTGCGTGTTTGGGTTGCAGTAAATCTCTGAATTTCCTAACACTTTTGTCATAAAATCTACAGTGATCTCTAATTTGGAACATTTCTAACTCACTACTCCACCATTTAGAGTAAAATTATAACTAGATTAAAATTTGTTATCATCAAAATTTGATTGGAAATTCGCATCTCAATATTCCTGAACTTTGAGTTCATCAGTCTCTTCAACTAACATAGCCAGGAATCCTTTCTTGGATTCCTCCATGCTAAATCATTTTAACACTTTATCAATTTAAGTGGATTTGGATAAGCCAAACCACCTTTTAGATTTATCTATATAAATCTTAGTGATTTATCCCAAATCCTTCATAAAAAAAGTTTGGACGGCTAAATCTTTATAGATTGTAGTAATGAAATATTATTTTTTATTATTAATATGTCATCTACATATAAAATAAAAAATATAACTACATTCCCACTAACCTTCTTGCATACAATATTCATTAATGATAAAATTAAACAGTTTGATTATTTTATAAAAATATATATTTTATCTGCATAAAACTTTGTCTTTTCATATAAGACATTATTCAACTTCACTTGAATATTTGTTTGTGATTCTTGAATTTTTTTCAAATTTTATCTAACTCTACTCTTTATTTCAAAAGAAAATACTTTTTTAAAAAGATAGAATGTCTTGACAAACACTTTTTCCGCGGTTGGATTATAAAAATGTTATCCAATAAATTTTTTTTATATTCTATAAACTTATTTTATCTGACTTAGCTTCCTCTTTATCAAAAACTAAATACTTCACATAAAAACCACATCCCCAAATCTTAATGTCTAATAAAATTAATTTTTATTAGTTAATATCTCATTTGAATACTATCAAGAGATTTAAATAAAATTCTATTAAAAAGTAAAATTAAAAAATATATTATAGTTTGCAAGACATTTCTCAGACTTAACTTATCAGAAATTAAATACTTCATGTAAACATCACATTCCAAACATTAATGTTTGATAAGATTGATACGATTGGTTTTTGTTAGGTCATATCTCATTTGAATCTTATCGATCCATTTAGATAAAATTCTATTAAAAAGTATACAGTAGTTTGCAAGGTAACTCTACAAGACTTATCTTATTCATAAGGACCAAATTATAATTTAGCTTGCAAATTCATCCTCTTCCTCAGATGAACCCTAACCTCCGTCAAGCAACCAGCAGCCCGCCGGTCATCCCACTCCGCCGTCATCCCGTCGACTAGATGATCCCGCAACCATTGCGCGTCCGCCGGGCGATCAAACAGCACCAGCGAGCTCGCAATTTCTGCAAATCGCGAGGAGCCAAGATCTGTCTTCGCCTCGAAGCCCCTGGCCATCACATGCAGAACAGCCGGCGATGACCATCAGGCCAGCTCACCAGAAGGCGAAGCCGCCGACCATCGCATGGCGACAGCGCGTTGCCGATGAGAGGGACGCGACGGTCGGCAACACCATTGCCGACAGAATTCATGAAGGGAATCACGATCCATCGTTCTCACCAGATCGCTCTGCCACTCCCTTCTCCCGGCGACTTCATGCAGCAGGCCAGCCATCCATCACCGGACAAGCACGCGTCGATCGAGAGACCGGTTGCGCGCCTGCCACCAGACGACTAGGTGGGGGCCGCGGGTAGCAATGGGTAGTTGAGCAATTCTGCAGATTTCAAAAATAATTTTTTTTTAAAATTTCCAACAAAAGAATCCTTGATCAAAGAACTCAAACCAATTTTTGATTGCAGATCAAGTAATTTTTAAGATAATAAATCTGGAAAAATATTTTTAAAGAATATAAAAAATTATAGCATATAATATTTAATTTAATAATAAATATAATTTTTATTATATTTTAATCGTTTAAACTTCACTCTAATATCACCATTGAATTTCAATTAAATTAAAAGCGGTGAAAGAAAAGGAAAAACTAAAATTTTCTTCGTTATATATCATGTTTAAATAAAAAAGCAATAATATTTAAAAAAAATAAATATTTTTTATTTTTTTTATATTAAAATAAGTAATCAATCGCTTTAATTGAATGGTTATAAATTATAAATCATTCAAATGTCGGATCAGTATATATAGAATAACAATCGAAAAATCTTAAAAAAATTCAAAGAGATTGACAGAGACTACTTTCCCCAAGAATTTTGAAAACTCTGACAAGTGAATTTCATATGAAACTCTTTATATTCTCATAAGATGTTTTCTATATTAAAATTTTAGGATTTTCGTATAATATATTTATCATAAGATGATTTTTTATATTAAAACTCTAGAATTTCAATATAATAATATGTAAATAAATTATAATTATGATCTAAAATTTTAATTAATAAATCATATAAATTTTATATAATTTTAATTAAGTTTTTATTTAATTAATTAAATCAAAAGCCGTAATTTTTTTAAATTATAATTTTATTTCAATGCTAATTTATATGTAATTAAATAGTACTTGATTTAATTTTTTATTTTATTTTTTATTGCAATTTTTGATGTGTGTAATTCATTAGATTTTATTGCAATTCTTGATGCGTGTAATTTATTATATTCTAAATATGTTATAATAAATATAATTAATTAATTAATTTAAAGGTCAAGAATATTATTAAAAGTGGTTTAATTTAACTTTTTAATACATGATTTATCAGTAATTAAATATTCTTTTATCACAAATGTCCTGATTTAACATTTGATATATGAAACGTATTTTTAAATCATATTAATTCCTATTTAATAGTTATTGACCTATTGAATCAAATTTCAAATCTCATATGTTAATTTCATTTCATTTTACATAAGAATTTCATGATTAATATTAGCAAATACTAACAAAAAATAAATGGAACATTTTCTAATTGAATCTAAAGTGATGAATCTTATCTCAATCAAATAATTCTCATAAGATTATTTATTATACAACTACTCATACAACCATGATTTGAGTAATCCACATCCACATGTTATTTTCTATATAGATTGGATTTTTCAAGTGGATCAATTCGGCGCACTTATTCATAAAATAAACACTTATATATTAATTCTAAATATTTCATATATCTCAACCTATGAGATCAATTTTTTTTTTTTTAAAATAAAAGAACATGATACATATTAGTCTAACAGTTTTAATCATTATCCAATCACGATAAGAATATTGACCGAAAACATTTATAAACATTATTTAAATGTAATAGAAATCTCACAAATATAATCGCATTATAATTTTCTTTTCATATTAATATAATCTCATTAATTTTATTTTTATTTGAAATTTAATTAAATTAATATTAAAAATAAATAATTATTTTTAAAAAATTATATTTAAATACTTAAAATATATAAATAATAATATTCAATTACAACCGCAAATTATTAACACTATCATCCTGTGTAAATATGAATATATACCAACAGGTATAAGGAAGATGGTGATAAGAGCAAAGAAGATGATGGTATGAAGTAGAATAGAAATATTCGCACTTGTCTTCATATTCCCAAACACCACAATTCTTCCTCTTCCAGGCAACTGGAATAGCAACTCAGGACTTAACACCACAAATAGAACCACTGCTATCACTACTGGCCCCCAATCTGCCATTTTTTTCTTCCCATAAAAATATAAAAATCAATGGAGTATATAGCCCCTTCTCTTTTAATTTTATACAAGAGGTGGTGAGTGAATCTGATCTGGTTTTGCTGAAGAAGTTAGCTAGTAATAAGGAATATGTAAAAAGAAGGGGATTTTACTTGGATTACTTGTGGCAAGAATTTTATGCCCTAATGTCACGTTCGGTGCGTTCTGGATCGATGCAGTAACAGTAGCAGTAGCATTGCCACGTGAAAGTCTTGTACGTTTGATTCTTTGTTGGGATTCAGAATTTAATATTATATATCTTTATTTAAATTTATATATATGTCGAAGAAAAAAAAATATTTATATCTATTTAATTTTATATTATTAAAAAAATTAATAAATAGGGAGGTTTACAATCCATCCTTCAATAAGCCTTATATATGAAACTATATATGTTTATGTTAATGAAAGCTTGTTAATTAATATATACGAAAACAACAAAATCAAAATACTGTAACTAGTTCCACATGAAAAAATGTGATACATCATTTCATTATAATGCAATAATGTAAAATTACATGTCCCATAATGCATAAAGGAATTTTTTAAAAAAAAATTGTGAAAATTTGATTGGAAATGAATAACGTAGCTTGAACTTCAAATACTAATTGAATTAATTTAAACCTTGAAAATTTACAAATACATGAAATTATGTATTATAAATAGCTCATACAATCACTTGAACTAAACAAAGAATTGAGGAGATCGATTACAAAAGACCCAGAACCTATATGAAAACATCAACTACTTATTCATTAACATTATCACTGGCTAATTAATCAAGATACAAGTGAACCTTAACAGCAATCAAGAAGACACAAACGAGAGCAAAGTAAAGGAGAGAATGGACCATAATAGAAGCACCACTGGTGTGAAAATTCCCAAACTCGACACACCGGTGCCGCCCTGGAACCTGAAACAGCAGCCCAGGAGTTAGGAGCACAAACAGCACCACTGATATGAAAACAGGGCCCCAATCAGACATTTTTCTCCAACTGGGTCTCTGTCTTTGAGAAGCGAGTATATGATAGGGAGTGGAGATGGGTTTTTATATTGAGGGAAAGAAATTGGAGATAATGAGAGAGTGGTGGTGGTGGTGTGGGGCGGAGGTTGGAAGATGAAGTCACTGCGGATTCTGTCCCCGCCGTCCTTCCCATTTGTCATTCTCATCTCTTAGCGGCTTTGTGTGCACGTGACATCTAACGGCTTTCCGCAGAGAATAACTTGGCATTGTGAAACAACAGAGAGCAAGATATCATAGTTGTGGTTTCATGGGTTGGGCTTGTAATGAGCCGTTGGTTGACTGCCGTGTATGGGCTTAAAAGCGATTGGGTTTTGTTTCTGATTTGGTTTTGAATGAAAACCATCGTTTAGTTTGAATTGATTTTGATTTTAATTTTTATCGGTTTGAAACAATTTCATTTAAAAGTTATTATGGTTGAAAATGATTTCACTTTGATTTCAATTCAATTTGAATTTAAAATTTTTTAAAATTTCAATAATATTACATTCTATTCACTAAAGTAAATAAATTTCTGAAATCTAAATTTTATAATAGGTTATTTAGTTTAATAGTAAAAAATTCCAGGGTTTCAATCAAATCAATATAATTATAGAAAAATGAATTGGGCTGATTATAGATAGAAAGTGGTGGTTCGACCCGGTGAATTATGAGTCAACTTAAGGTTTTGATTTAGTGGAAAAATCTATAATTGACTTACTATTAAGTGGTCATGGTTCAATTTGTGAATCAAAACCATTTAATCTATCCGATTTCGCATTTGAATGATATTTATTTTAATTTGATTTACGATTAAAAATAAAATTTGATTAGGTTTATATGTCACATTAATTTTTTAAAATAATAAATTTGGAATAGAGTGTGGTCATTTTAAATTTTATTTTATTTTTTATGTTTATTGAATTTAATAATTAAAATGTTTTTACTGTTTAGAATACATTTTTAATAAAATGTTTAAATTCAATTCAACATCGATTTTGATAGCTATCTGAAAGATCATTAACTTTTAGAATAGAAGCCTTTATCCTTACATACATAAAAGCGACTCCCACTGGGTGGGTGACTGGACACCCAACTCTAAAAGAGAACAGCTTATCTAGAAAAATAAATAAATAAATTTATTAATTAAAAAAAGGAAAACCCTTTTCTATCCTTACTAGCTGGAGCATTAACATGTGTGGAAGCAAAAACAAAGGACGGCTAGTTTGACAGAATTAGATTCACATCATGACTACTAGCACTAATCTCCCTCCCAAATTAAAAGATTTATGTAAGATTGATAATTTTAAAATTTTATATCATTAAAATAACTTAAATTCAACTATAAACATATTTACACCGATGTGATTGAGAGAAAATATTATCATATAGTAGACTTAGCGTAATGATATATAGATGAGTGTAAATTTGAATAATTTTATATTCAATTCTCTTAAATTTTTTATTTTCTTTTATTTTTGAATTAAAAGAAAAAAATTCAGTTAAAATTTTTAAAAATTAAGTTCTAAATCAAAATATATAAAATTAAGAAATATTTATAAAAAATAAAACTAATTAAAATAAAAAAAACACCTAAAGATGATTTTATGATTATGCATGAGCTACTTGAGAGAGATGAGCATGAGCGTACGATTGCCCTTATTATACATCTTAAAATGCGTGAATTATATTTTTTTAATCATTTAAAAATATTTATTTAAATTAAATATATGTAGAAATGTAATATAAATATATAAATTTTATATAAATTCCATTATTTATTTACACTATAAGTTTATACCGATCGAACAAAAATTGAGTTTTATTATTCTATCATTCACTATCTGATTGGGGCAAGTCAATAAAAATGTTTATGTTATTGTAGCATACCTCTAACCGTGTGATTTGATGTTCTCTCAAAAAGGTTAGGCATCATAGAAGTAAAATACAATTTTAAGTTAAATATGATGAGTGTATATGAAATTTCAACACCTAAAAAATCCATTTTCAATGTTTTATTTGCATTACAGCCATAAAGTGGGGATGCAGCGCCAATCAAGAAACTTCCTTGCATTTTGTACCTCACAAGCACATCTCCATGATACGGAATCATCGGATTCCCATTACAATACAAGTCAAATTGTTGAATCAATTTTCTGCCCGCGTGAAACTCATTTCATGTTATAATTCTTCGATCTGTTAGTCTAAAAAAATCATTTTATGACAAAAAAATCTAAATAAATTATTACGAAATTGTACATAATTATAATTTTAATGTATTTTAAATTAATTAATAAATATAATAAAATTAATTACATAGTCTGATTTAATTTAATATTTAAAAATATATAATTTATTTAATATATTCAAATTTGAATTTTCACTCTCTTAATTTCACACTAAATAATAATAATAATAATAATAATAATGATTTTATGGTCAATCAAGTAAATTTAACAAGATACGTATGACATCCATCAACATATTATGAAAGTTGAAAATCTAATTTATAAAAAAAATTATATTTTAATATTAATATTAATTCAGATGAAATTAAATCGAGTATTTTCAATTCAATTTAAATATGACTTTATTAAATTTTAAATTTCATAAAATTTTAATTCAATGAGATTTTGAATTTACTTTATTTGAAGTCGTTGTAGCTGTATCAAAGTGAAATCATTATACTGGTAGTAGTGGGGAAGACGTTGTCGTTGCTGAAAATGGACAAACGATTTGAAGTCTCAACCAACAATATCAATTCCATTCTCATTGATGGCCTACAATCTATATTAGCCGTCGGATGCTGCTGTCTGGAGCCCAGATGACGGAAAGCGTTTAATCTGAGTCCACGTGACAGCCAAGGAGAGCCAACTTTCATTCAGGTGTAAGAGGTCTCACTGTCATTAGACCACTTGTATCTGCTTCATGCGTCCCCTGGCACGCATACGGATGGACCTACCGAGCGAACGAATTGGCTACTTTTTCTCCTCAGGATTGAGCTGGAGAGTGAGATTAGGACTGGAGTTTAAAGGAGATTTATTTTTAGAGCCGAAAGAACTAAACCGACCTAATTGAAAGGTTTAGAGAAAGTCCAATTTTAAAACTGAGCGGGCTGGATCTGGTTCATTTCGAAAACTTAATGGCCTTCAAATGAAAAATTATCATTGGTCATAAATTATTATTTTATTATGTAAAGTTAATAAAGTATTAGCGTCTGGACAAAAAAAATTAACTTAAACTTTTAAATTTAGTGAATTTTTATAATTGAGATAAATATTTAAAATTGTAATATAATTAACGAAAATTAAAATATTTAGATTTTTTGTTATCAACTTGCAGAGTAAATATATATTAAATTATTAATAACAAATCAGTAATTTTAGTTCCCAATTTTGATTCTATCCTATCACTAACACAAATATTTAAAATTAAAATTAATAAATTAAATAAATTTATTAGTTCGGTCATTATCTTATTCATTTTTCATCATTCATTATCACACACCAGCATCTTGCTGCCACCCCGCCACAACAACACTTGTACTTGCAAGCAGCAGATAAAAACACTTGCCGAGTTCCCGGTTTCCACTCACCCACCTGGGCTGGATTCTTCGTCGTCGTCTTCGCACCTCTGTGGGTTTAAACTTCGAACCCGAACGGCGGAAGTCACAGTAAACATAAATAGACACACTCTCTCTTTCGCTCTCTGTATCTCTCTCTCTCTCTCTCTCTCTCTGTGATCAAGTACACGATTATCTATCGTTCGGAATTATGTTTCCTTGCGGCCATGACCTCGACCGTTTCCATTAGCTGCCGCTTCTCTTTGTTTGGTGCTTTATCATTTATTTTGCCGATACTTGAACGGAACTCGCACATTAGCTCCAGGTGAACTTTTGTTCAGTGAAGTTATTTATCTGCAATTCGTTTGGTGATACAATTTTGGGAATCCGATATGTCACAGTCAGGTAAGGACCTGAATTAAGCGTTGAAGGGAAGTTTTTAGTCTGTATTAGATTATTTATTTAATTTTAAATGTTTGATTACCATATTAGCTGCTTTCTGTGCATTCTCAGGGTATGATATTAATGTTCTGTTTCAAGAAGCTCAAACGCGATGGCTGAAACCTGCTGAAGTGCTGTATATATTGCAAAACCATGAAAAATACAAGTTTACCCACGAGCCACCTCATAAGCCAACTAGTAATCTTTGCTTATTTGTTTATTTATAATTGATATATTCATTTTGATGATTTTCTAAATTAGTGGAATCAGCAATCTCATTTGTGTTACTCAAATGGGTTTTCTAACAGGTGGATCATTGTTTCTTTTTAACAAGAGGGTCCTTCGGTTCTTTCGCAGAGATGGTCATAATTGGCGTAAAAAGAAGGATGGAAGAAGTGTTGGGGAAGCACACGAGCGACTTAAGGTTTGTTGTGGATGCCTATGTGTTTCTTGGCATTCCATTTCTCTAACTAGAAGCCTACTAGTTGTTTTATTTGTATGTTCGCTCCCTTTGGCATATTTATTTCACCATTTTGTAGATTGCTTCAGTTTTGGTTAATCACTTATTCATTCACCATTATTGTTGTATTTTGCACAGAGTTGCCTTATTTTCTAAAATAAGTATAGGTTTTTTATTTGAAAGCTGCAGCGACAAGTCTATAGTGCCATAGTTTCCTGTACGTTTAGATTTATCGCCATATTAGTGTGTCGGATATCACGTGATATGCTTGTTTTCATATCCATGCATTTTATCCACAACCTGTTCCCTGTTTAGCAGCTACCTCATCATTGAAGCTTGGTGATGCAAAATGTAATAATTAGTTTTAAAAAAAAGAAAACAGAGAGGTACTGTATATTGCATGATTAGATTGAAAATTTCCCTGAATTAGCTTGAAACTATTAGACTATATGCCAAATTACTCAAATGGTTATATGATAATAAGTTAATTTGTTTGAAATCTACAAAAAGAAATGGTTCTGTTTGATAGGTTTAATGGCTTTATGTGAATATGTATCCTGTTTCATGCATTTAGTGTGTGTCTTGGGGTTGATGGAGTTCTATGTATCGACTTTTTGTTTGCATGAGTAGGTTGGAAATGTCGAGGCTTTAAATTGTTATTATGCACATGGAGAACAGAACCCGAATTTTCAGAGACGTAGCTACTGGATGCTGGATCCGTGAGTATAACATATTCATTGGTGACACCTTAACCTCTTGTGCTATGATTTTAGTTGATGGAATTCTGAGGAGGTGGAAATTTAATTGTTATGCAGAGGGAAGGGGGATGTCTATCTTAAATTATCCACCCAATCACACTCATTATAGTAGATCTTATTTTGTGACAAACAATATCAGTTGATCATATTGCAAGGCAGTATTTCCTAATTTTTACTTATCTTGGCAGGGAATATGAACATATCGTTCTTGTTCACTATAGAGAGGTTGGTGAGGTATGTTTCTAGAACCAGAAATTGTAACTGCAAAAACCTGTACTACTTTCTGACCATTTTATATATCCTTCAACAATCACATTGGTTGACTATGAAGCAAGGAATGCTGATTTTACTGCAAAATCTATTGAACTCTGATCTATTTTTGTCATAAGAGAAGTCCCTGAAATTTCAGCACTTGTGCACAAAATTTCATGATTTGCATCTACCACCTCCTGTGGATGAATTCAACACAGCTTGTTTCTGGTGGGACTTTGGAGTTTGGACAACATTCACTTCTTTGCAAATAACAACTAATGCAGCACAAATTGAGTTTTATATATTGTAATGTGCACAATGATTGGATTTATGTCTACAGGGAAAGTCTACTCCCAGATCTGCTGTGCAGTTATCACCAGGGTTGTCTTCTGCTTTCAGTCCAAGTACAACATCTCATACTACTCACAATCGAGATTCTACCTCTGCAGTTAGTGATTTATATGACCCTGATCGGAGTTCATCTAGTCCAAGTTCTACGGAAATCAGTTCAGAGATAGTCACCAAGGACAATGGACTAGAGACTTTAACTGGGTTTACTAGTTCCCCAAAGGATGGCGTTAGTCAATTTTTGAGAAGGCTGGAGGAGCATTTGAGTCTGAATGAGGACAGCATTAAAGAAACTGACCCATTATGCAGTGAGGAAGGAATCACAAATGATCCAGAACTTCTGGAATTTGCAAAACAGATCTCCGAGAAGGATCACTATGTAAATATGCTGCATGGACCTGAGAATATTGTGAATAATCAATGTTATGATTTTGGTGAACCTCCTGGGTTGCAACTGCAGAGCAACAATGTTGTTCACCTACAGGACACAGGTTTGTTGTTATGTCATGTTTATGAATGAAACTAGTTTAATGGGTCTTGATCAGTTCCGACAGTTGCCTAATGGCCTTGTTATGTTATTATACACTTTCACATATCTTGTTTAAATTGAAAAGGGAAAAAAATTTCAAATGAGCATCATAGGTCCAGCCTTCAAACTTTTATAATCTTATTGTGTTGTTATATTGGAAACCTTATCATGTTGTTTAGGCATTCCAAGAATCATTTGATTGCAGATGGATAGGTTGTTCATATTCCATAAAGATTGAGTCATACTACTACCATTTATGCTGTTTTCAGACATTTGAGATCTATTCCAAAGCTAGACATTTTTGCTTCCTAAAATTTTTGACTTTTGAGTGGTTAATTGGTCATTTCTGGCTAGTACTAAGAGTTTGTGTTTTATAGGTGATGGTGGCAAATACCATCAACCATTTGTAGAGTATGCAGATGGGAGCAAAGAATCCATTTCTTGGAATGAAGTGTTGGAGTCCTGTAAAGTGTCATCTGGTGTGGATTACCAGGTGAATATTCAGAGTATCTTCATTTATGATGCTATATCATGATTGCGATATTCTTGGTTGAATAGAGTCATTTCATTTCTTAAATTCATATCTTGAACGTCAGGTGTCTTTTCACTCTCTGACTTATGAGGGTGTGTGTATCTGCACATGTGCACTTCGATGACACTATATAAATTATGCTGTTCCTTGTAAATTAATTCAGAAGTCTGAGAGCCAGTTTCATAATACTTTCATGATTGTGATTTGGTATTGCTTGCATCAGGAAAAGCCACAGCCTTCTTTGAGGGAACCAGCTGAAGAGCATGAGTATTCTCATTGGCTAAACTTCAATGGAAATAATGTCAGAAATTGTATGATTTCTTCTGCTCTTTTTGCTAATTGACATGGTAACTTTCAGCATCTTGTGAACTCCTATTAAGCTTTGACAATCCCTTCATGTTGCCAGCTTCTGAGTTGCTGCCTCAAGATGTTGAAAATTTTGATATTCCTTTATACTCTCCTGTCTTGGGAACTCATGAAACCAATCCTGACTACTATTCAATGCTATATGATGAAGGCCACCTTGGAGTGCCAATTGAACCTGATTCAAGTTTGACTGTTTCACGACAGCAGAAATTTACAATCCGTGAAATATCCCCAGAATGGGGTTTTACCTCTGAGGCTACAAAGGTATGCTTCATCTAATTCCATATCTTTCTTTCATTTTACAGAGTTTTACTCTTCATTCAATGGGAAAATGTTATTATGGTACTATTCCAATAACAGATCTATTTTATGGTTTCAGGGCTCTACCCTAACTCATTGTTTAAGCACTTAGTGATACAGGCTTATTGAGTTCTAATTGATAACAGCATCTCACCACTGCTTTGCTTACAGCGCCTTGATACTTTTCTTTTCCTTCTATAGTTTTTTGGATTCAATTAAGTTAAAATCAGAAGTAAATTATAAATTGCAGAATAGGATATATTGGGATGACCTAAATAGTTGACTAGAGCATATTATTTGGTAGGCACTAGGCAGGGATATTGAAGTGTGGTCAATCTCAATTGATGATACCTACTCTCTATCTATCTCTCTCACTCGCCTTTGGCCTCAACTGCTCCCTATCCTCTGGCCAGAGTCAAGACCACCTCATGAGTAGACATGTTTGAGAATTCAACTTGCAAAGACAACTTGCTCTGTGATACAGATAACGTTTTCTGCTGATAATAGCCTTTAGTTTAATGATGTTTGCTCCTCTTAGTAAGTTGCCTCGTAAAAATTCATGTAAAATAAATGAAGTTGGTGCACTGGCCATCACTTAGATAACAGTGCATCATATATTAACATATGAATTTTCTTAAAATAATATTCTGATGGATCTTTTGTTATGTTAATTTTCCCAACAGAAGAATTTTGCAAAATTTTGAAGTCTTTATTCTTGATGCAGGTAATTATTGTTGGATCTTTTTTATGTGATCCATCAGAATCTGCATGGAAATGCATGTTTGGTGAGACTGAGGTTCCCACTGAAATCATTCAAGAAGGTGTTCTCTGCTGTGTAGCTCCTCCCCATCTTCCAGGAAAGGTCACTTTCTGTGTTACTTCTGGCAATCGGGAATCTTGCAGTGAGGTCAGAGAATTTGAGTATCGAGCTAAGAGTAGCTGTCCTCATTGCAACTTAACCCAAATGGAAGTTGCAAAGGGCCCAGAAGAGTTGCTACTGCTTGTCAGATTTGTGCAGATGCTTCTCTCTGGTTCCTCTATGCAAAAAGAAGACAGCATAGAAACAGGAATTCAACTACTGAGAAAACTTAAAACAGATGATGGTTTGTGGAGTAGAATCATTGAGACTCTCTTAATTGGTAATGGAACTTCAACTGGCACCATCGATTGGCTTCTGGAACAGCTTCTTAAAGACAAACTACAGCAGTGGCTTTCTTTTAAGTCCCAGGAAAGACGAGATCAACCTAGTTGTACCTTGTCCAAGAAAGAGCAAGGGATCATACACATGGTTGCTGGGTTGGGCTTTGAGTGGGCCTTGAGCCCAATTATCAGTCAGGGAATCGGTGTAAATTTCCGAGACATTAATGGATGGACTGCCCTTCATTGGGCTGCTCGATTTGGAAGGTAACTAAAAATCCAGTTTATTTCCATAATTTTCAATTTGTTATTTTTGGTTGTAGTATGTTAAGTGGTTAGGCAAGCTTTTATGTGTATATATGAGATACAGAGAGAGGTGGAAAAGTAAACCAAAGAAATTCTCTACACACTTTCAAGATAATGATTAAACTAGAAAAGGAAATGTTTATGGTCAGTGGGTAAATTATGACTGTGAGTTAGAGAAATACCCAGATTATTGACAACCAGAGTTTATTTTTGCAATTGCACTGGGACAAAATAGTTTGTCTTCCTGCTTTATGGGTTTAGGGGGCTTTGAAGAAGTGTCTTTAGCTGGTACTCGAAGAGATTGGAGGGTGTTAGATCATTAGTTCTCTCCCTTTTCTTTTTGTGGTTTCTTTGGGAGGTGCAGTAAATTTAGTGAATTTACATATGCATAAACAATTTTGCTGGCTGTTCTTATTTTACTTGAGGGGTTTGAATTAGCCCCTCCTATTTCGCCAGAGATAAAAGAAAAGATGGGAAATCTGTCTTTCCAGAGTTATCACACGTTTAGGGGATAAAATATTTTTGTGAACAAGTAAATCATAATGTCTTATCCTCTAATCTGTATTTGTCATCTATCTTGACTTTGAATTAGCTAAATTTCACACACGACTTGTTTAGTATATGCCAACAGTTTCTTTTTTTGTTATACATTGTTGTCCCAGGGAAAAAATGATTGCAGCCCTTTTAGCCTTTGGTGCATCAGCTGGGGTGGTCACAGATCCCACTTCACAAGATCCAGTTGGCAAAACTCCAGCATCCATTGCGGCCGACAGTGGGCATAAGGGACTTGCAGGTTATCTTTCAGAGGTGGCACTAACAAGTCATCTTTCATCCCTTACACTAGGAGAGAGTGAACTTTCTAAAGGATCTGCTGAGGTCGAGGCTGAGAAAACTGTAGATAGCATCTCAAAAGGGAGTTTTTCTGCCTATGAAGACCAGGTTTCACTTAAAGATACCTTGGCTGCGGTACGAAATGCAGCTCAAGCTGCTGCACGAATACAAGCTGCCTTCAGAGCACATTCTTTCAGGAAGCGACAGAAAGAAGCTGCTATGTTGGCTAATAGCATAGATGAGTATGGCCTCAATTCCAGTGATATTCATGAGGTTTCAGCTATGTCGAAGCTGGCCTTTGGCAATGCACATGACTACAAATCAGCTACTTTATATATTCAGAAGAAATATAGAGGGTGGAAAGTTC